>NC_072378.2:111080000-111705000 GCF_028885625.2 Pongo pygmaeus | reverse complement strand
CTGCAAATATACTCTGACCTCTTAGGTTCTGCCGATTTTATTTTTCATCCAGTAACTAGTTCTTAGTTTTGATACTTAGCATCATCTTAGTGCTTAAAATTGACCAGTTTTGTGCCTGAAGATGAGGTACCCATGACTTGATTGAAGGTTGTATTCTGGCTTATCCAACACTCCTTTGCCCTCTTCCTTAAATTTCCTGTGCCCTGATGGGAGTTTTTCTTCTAATGTTGCATAGACTCATTCTACAGAGCATGTATAATTTTTTTAGATGGCTAAAGAAAGGCAGAATTGGTAAATATGATTGGACCGTCTGTAGGCAGGTGTATGCTGTTACAGAATTTTACGAGGTACAGGCCTCATTCGAGGAAAGTTGCTGCATGGTGAACATTGTGCTCTGTGACGATGCTGTCATCCAGAACATATGGGGAACAAATGTGATTGTGGGGTCAAGGAACTGAACTTCCTCCTAACCATCCCCCCAGCCACTGCCTTTCCTCATGCCCCTCATAGGCCTGAAATAGCCAACAGTGAGCCTTGTCAATTACTCCTCGTTAACTGTAGAGCAACCCAGCAACTAGGGAGCATCCTAGCTTATGTGCCCCCTTTTTTGTCTTTGGCAGGAATTTAGATAATGGGCTGTGTGCAATGTAAGGATAAAGAAGCAACAAAACTGACGGAGGAGAGGGACGGCAGCCTGAACCAGAGCTCCGGGTACCGCTATGGCACAGACCCCACCCCTCAGCACTACCCCAGCTTCGGCGTGACCTCCATCCCCAACTACAACAACTTCCACGCAGCCGGGGGCCAAGGACTCACCGTCTTTGGAGGTGTGAACTCTTCGTCTCATACGGGGACCTTGCGTACGAGAGGAGGAACAGGTAAGCTCCCAAAGTCACAGAGCACGGAGAGGGGGCAGCTGCCCTTAAATCTTTTGGCAGTTGAACATCTGGGTTCCCATCACTTCCCTTTGACTAGGGGTTTCACATGTAAGTTTCTAATCTGTCTCCTCTACTAGATGAGGGGCTGTAAGAAAAGCCAGAGTTTGATGTACAAACAAAATGCTTGGCTACAGGGTTGCAAGGTGCCCCAAGTTGCTGCTTTCTGAGGATTCTGTATGGGTTAGTGAGCTACAACATTCTACTGAGGCACTGTAGGTCAATGACTCTCAGCCTCGCTTGGCTGGTTGGCACAGAAGAACTAGGGCAGCCTTTTCAAAACACGGATGCCTGAGCCATGTCCCAGTCTTTTGAATTAGAGGCTCCAGGACTGGGTCTGGGTGTGTGTATTTTGAGTTCTCTAGATATTAATGTACTCCCTCTTCCCACTCACTTCTTCCTAATCCTCAGCCTGCCTTTCTTTTTTTTTTTTTTCTTTTTTTGAAGTTTCCTTGTCTTTCATACCACAAGGCTGTATTCTGCTGCCATGTGTATTTGCTGACTTAGCTAATACTTTGTAAAATATCTGGCATACATTCTCAGACATATGTTTTCCAAAATATTTGTAAGTTATCTCATGCATCCTTAGTCGTCCAAATTTTCTCTGAGTATGTGAACCATGGTAACTAGATATTTCACATTATTTGTTCCAGAATTATTTTGTTTATTGCAAAAGTTTGAAAGAATTCAGCATCTCTCAGTTCATCTGGCAGCAGATGTCTTATATAAAAGTTTGAAAGAATCCAGTATCTCTCAGCCCATCTGGCAGCAGGTACCTTTTCACCTAGGGAGGAGGCACTACTAAGGCATTAGCAAGTTTTTTTTCCCTCTGCACCCAACACACATCATACATCAGTGTAGTTGTATCAAGGAGCCTGACCCTGAGCCTTTGGACATTATCTACTTCTCTTCTGCTAGCATAGCACGCTCTGCCCAGTAGAAGTATTTATGTTCACCCTCATGCTGTGGTGACTCTAGCTTTCCTTTTAACCCAGGCCTTGCATGGGTTGAATATGTGCTAAGTACCTTTACCCATCCTTCCCACCTTCCCAAAGGTGCCTGAAAAGGAGAGACACCGACAAGCAGTCTAAGGCCATCTGTCTTCTGATGATGCAGGAGAAAAAAAGAGGCAAAAATGCACCCAACACAACCCCCATCCTTGTGCCTACCATGAGAAGCATGAGGGCTTTGCCAGCCCAGACTGTTAATTCTACTGACACAGCCATTTTCCTTGTTCATTCATTCACGCGTGCTGGATACGGACCCCTGTGTCTGCAGGTATCATTCATTAAAGTCACTAGAGAGGGCCACTTGTGTTGAGCATGTGGGTCTCCACTGTAGTCAAGAGCAGTCCTTGTCTAAGAGGCTACCTGATCCCTTATAAAATTTGAAAGTTAAAACACAGTACTCCCAAATGTTGGCAGATTTTTCTGCCTTGAGTTATTTGGTTTTAATATAATGCATGTCCTTTCTCCCAATACTGCCTTCAGTCCTGTAAGGCCAAGAACAATGTCTATGTTTCTCTGTAACCTCCTTTGATTCTCCCCTCAGTTCCCGGAACATGGAACATAAAAGCCCTCAGTGAGAACTTGTCAGCTGATGCAAGGAGAGAGTGGGGTGCTGGTCTTCATGTGCCTTGCCTTCCACACAGTGGAGCTGGCTTGGCTTCATTTTTAAATTGTTTTTAAAGAAGGGAATCTGGTCATGGAGTGTTAAATAAGAATAGGGCATGACCTTACGGGCACCCACATTTTTGTTTTAAGCCAATCTCTTTTCTTACCTTTCAAAGAAATCTAAGGAAAGAAGGAAAGTTGCCAAATGAGCCTTGCTTTGCATGGTCAGACCTCTGAATGCTAACTCTCCTGAGGAAAGTCCCACTTGGGATGGGGCAGAAAGACAAGCCCCACTCTTCTCTGTGGTCCTTGAATAGTGCCATGACACATTTCTTCCCTTGGAACTACCTACACAGCAAACTGGCAGCTTGGTAAAAAAGGTGGACCCTGGCTGGGTGCAGTAGCTCACGCCTGTAATCCCAGCACTTTGGAAGGCTGAGGTGGGTGGATCACTTGAGCGCAGGAGTTTGAGACCATCCTGGCCAACATGGCGAAACCCCGTCTCTACTAAAAATACAAAAAATTAGCCAGGCGTGGTGGCGGGCGCCTGTAATCCCAGCTACTCGGGAGGCTGAGGCAGGAGAAGTGCTTGAACCCGGGAGGCGGAGACTGCAGTGAGCCGAGATCGCGCCATTGCACTCCAACTTGGGCAACAAGAGTGAATCTCCATCTCAAAAAAAAAAAAAAAAAAAAAGTGAGCTCCCTGTCATGTCTTCTGTAGGTCATAGCGGGCACTCTGAAGTGCAGAGAGACCAGAATGAAAAGGCAGACTGCAGGGAACTACTATTAGTTATCAACTGCTGTATAACAAATTGCCACAAAACTTAGCGGCTTAAAACAAAACACATTTAATTTCTTTTTTTTTTCAATTTCAGATGTTTTTTATTCAGAGATTCTTAAAAGAAATAAAACAGAAAAGCTAACAATCTGATCAAACATACAGCTCAAAAATGTCTTTTGACGTTTAACAACAAGTCCTAGGAAAGAAAACTACAGAGTTATCTTGAATGGGGCAAATAAGTTACCACTGGCAAGTCTGTGGCACTAGTAAAACAAAAATAAAAAATTAAATCTCGGCCAGGCGCAGTGGCTTACACCTGTAATCCCAGCACTTTGGGAGGCTGAGGCAGGCAGATCACGATGTCAGGAGTTCAAGACCAGCCTGCCCAACATGACGAAACCCCATCTCTACTAAAAATACAAAAAATTAGCTGGGCGTAGTGGCGGGCACCTGTAATCTCAGCTACTCAGGAGGCTGAGGCAGGAGAATCACTTGAACCCGGGAGGCAGAGCTTGCAGTGAGCTGAGATTATGCCACTGCACTCCAGCCTGGGCGACAAGAGTGAAACTCCATCTCAAAAAAAAAAAAAAATTAACTCTCTTGATCGTATAGATATCTCTATATCTCTTTTTTTCAATCGGTACAAAAGATCTTTCTTCATAAATTTTTTTTTATAATTTAAGGGCTATCTAATATATGATGTTTAACTAATTTTTTTTTTAATATACAGAGGTTATGTTTCCCAAGTCTTACCCAGACAAGTATGGCACTTAGTTAGACATTTCTGGCAGCAGATTTCCCCTCCCCTCTAACCAAACTATCAAATTTCTGTCTTAACTAATGCAGAAATATCAAGTAGTGAGAGACCCAGGTTTATAACTGTACTAGGTACACAGAGGGTGCTGCGTTCAGCCTGGACTTTCACAAAGCAGTAATATTCCAGGGAGCATAGAACCAGTGATATCACAACTTTTAAAAAATAAAACAAAAACAAATTTATCTTATGACTATGTAATTTTCACTAGAATCTACACTTCTTAGAGCAGCAAGGAAACTATGAAATGTCACTGACATTTATCATCAAATACAAGCATAAAATGTAAGAACTAAAAAATACTCAAAAGAAATAACTGCTTAGCCCTAGCTTCTGAGCTAGGAGGATTTGGTCTGTGGAAACAGGGAGGGCCAGCAACCTGTCCCAGCACAAAAGAAAATAGACTCTGAGGTAGATAACTGATCATACACAGCTGACCAGACAAGTACACAGTTTTGGAAGGCAACTTAATTTACCATTGCTTTTAAGACATATGCAATTGCCTTAATAAAAGAGCTTTAATAACAGTGAATTATCTTATATGTACTAAAGTAGAAATAACTGTGTATTTATGAATCAGGAATTTCATAGTTTCAAAATTGGTTTTCTTTACACTTGAACACTTGTAGTGATGACATGAAGTGTGGCACCGCTTGGATCCAAATCTTCCTTCATGCTTTTTTGTTTGTGTGTGTTCATACATCAATTAAAATTATAAAACCTAAATTTACAGTTTATAATCAGGGTCAGGAATCTGCAAATGGTTAGTTGGGTCCTTCAGAAACTCTCACAGGTTGTAATCAAGGTGTGTTGGCTGGGCTATAGTCATCTCACAGTTTAGCTGAGAATGATCTGCTTCCAAACTCATGTAGTGCTGGCAGGATTCAGTGCCTCGCTGGCTGTTGGCCAGAGGCCACCCTCAGTTCTTGGTCACGTGGGCCTCACCAGCATGGCGCCTTGCTTTTTCAAAGTACACAAGCTGAAGTGGCAATAGAGAGAGTCTGCTAGAAAGACGGAAGTCACCATCTTTTGAAGCCTAGTCACTTAAGGGACTGCACATTCTGTTGAGTAGAAGCAAGTCGTTAGATCCAGCCCACACTGAAGGGGAGGGGCTTGCACGAGACATGAATACTAGGAGGCAGGAGTCACTGGGGACTATGCTAGAGTTATGCCTATTGGGTTGGGCACGGTAGGTCACACCTATAATCCCAGCACTTTGGAAGGCCAAGCCAGGAGGATCACTTGTGCCCAGGAATTCGAGACCAGCCTGGGCAACATAGTGAGACCCCCGTCTCTATTAAAAAAAAAAAAAAGAATTATGCCTAATTATATGGAGGAAATCCTAGGCCAAATGACACTGGATATTCTCTGCTGCTGCTAGCAAACTTCTGCAAAGCAGGAAGGGCCTCTCTAGAGAGTCAGCCAGATGAGAGGACATAGGGTGGGTGTGAGGAAGAGTGAGTGCTACAAGACAGTGTGAGGAGAGGTGAGTTCAAGGTAGAAGGAGGACAAGGGAGAGGGTTCCATTTTCAGCAGTGGGGCTGAGCAGCACAAAACTGCAAAATCAACTGCAGATGCCAGGGCAGTACATCCTCTAATTGGGGTGAATATTACAGAAACGGTCTTCTCTAAATTTCCCCAAGCTACAGGAGGCATTTCCTATTACGTTCTATGTTACTGTTTTACTGGGAGAAAGGGTGGTGCATTTTACCCAGAACCTAACATAAGCTCCAAGTGGAGGAGAAGATATGACCAGCAAAGGATGTCAGTAACTGCTGCAGAGCCCTGCAAACCTGAACCCTGATGCTGACGCTGCCCTTTTGTTTGGGATGCGATTTTAATATCTCCCTGCTCCTCAGCCCTCATTAAAAGCTATTACAGAAAGAAGCCCTTCAGGTCTAGGTTTCTATCAGATACAGTAAGGCTTCCCCTACAAAGATCAAGGCGTAAACACAGCCCTGTGACTGTGGTTTTGACACATTAATTACAACACTTCATCACGTTATTAGTGCTGGCTAGATGTAGATTGTGAGAATGAGATTTTAGTGAAGATTTAATTTCTTGGAATTAATTTCCCCTTGTGTAATAATCTCCCTTCTTGTGAATTTCTTTTCGGCAGGAGTGACACTCTTTGTGGCCCTTTATGACTATGAAGCACGGACAGAAGATGACCTGAGTTTTCACAAAGGAGAAAAATTTCAAATATTGAACAGCTCGTAAGTTTGGAGAGGGAGGAGAAGCATGTATATACCTTTCAGGTTGGGAAGGGGCCTTGCATTTCTGGTCTGCACCTCTTCAGATGTCTGAAATGCTAAAAGAACATTTGCTAAATTCACTGGTTTACAACAATATACTTTGAGAAAAAGAAGAGTCAGTGACACAGTGCAGTATTTTATGGCACTGTGTGTCCAAGGAGATTTTCAGAGAGTACCAAAAATACTAGCACAGTCCATGTTTATTGGTTTTGGTTTAGGTTTAAAGGTTGTAAAATCACCAGCATCGCTCTCCACAGCCCTGAGTGTTTCTACAAACCTACAGTTTCAAGTGATTGGCACAAGCCTTGGCTACCCACGTTTCATGCTCTCTGCCTTGAGATTTTCTTCACATTTCAGATGTTACACTAGCTAAGCCCTCACTTGAGGCTTGCAACAAGTTCTTTGTTTTATAAACTGCTAAACATTTCGTTGGTGAAGCCTGTGGAGGCGTTTCTCTGTAATGAAAATTTGGGAGTGACTGGAATCTTTTGGAGCTAGAAGGAGAAGTGATTTCACCCACTCATGAATGAATATGCTGCATGGTTGTTTAACGTTGGCCAGGAGGAACAACAGTTAAACAGGCAGTGGGGAGATTTTAAGAGTGAGGATCACTCACTTTTCAAATCCTACATTCAGTACCTCCATAAGAAGAGTAAACACGGGTCAGATTTTCTTATGGTTCATAAATACTGCCTCTATTAGACTGAGGCAGTGTGCGTGGATGAGGCCCTTCAGAAAAAATCTAGGCTCTGAAGAAATTGTGGGGGGGTGGGGTTCCACATCAGCAAGCCAGGCATCTCCAGTGTCCCTGTGAGTGCTCCCGGTGGTTGGGAAAGAATGCCACCCAGGGGCTGAGGGGCACACCAGGAAGTTCTTCTATGCCACCAAGTCTGGTTGCTTCTCCTCTGCTCTCTGAGCAAACCAGATTCCATGTTGGCAGAAGGACTTGGAGCCGGGCTCCTCAGCTTTCCCAGAAGGATATGCCAGAGGGAGTAAGAGGCAGCCCTAGTCATACTGCACATCCCAGGAAAGAGGAGTGCTGGTTGCCACAGGGACCTCCTTCAGGCCTGAAAACTGCCTCCTTGGAAAGCCCACCCTTCCCTGAATGCCCCCTGGCTCACAGAACCGTGCAGTGAGAACATGCCGCTTTTCAACAGCAAGAACTGAATACCGCCATAAAGGGCCGATGACTCTCTTCGAGACATCAGAAGGCACAGTCTGCATAGCCACAGGGTTTTCAAACATATATTAGGATTGTCATCATTAACAAAGGTGTGGGGTGGTGTTTTTTTTAACTTTTTGTTGGAGCACATGCAGAAAAGTGCGCGTATCAAAAGTACACAGTGATGTTGCACAACAGTGCGAACGTACTAACTGCCGCTCAACTGGACACTTAAAAATGATTAAAATGATAAATTTTATGTTGCCTGTACTTTACCACAATTTTCAAAAAGTATACAGTTTGCTGAATTTTCACAAGCTGAACATGCCTGTGCAGCCACCAACCAGGTCAAGAAGAGTGTTACCTGCCCCACCAGGAGTCCTCCTCCTGTAGCCACAGGAAGTTTTTAAAAAATAATAAACAGCTACCATTCACTGAAGGCTCCTGATGTACCAGCCATGAGCTAAGTTACAAACATTCTTATGCATTCTTCCACTACTGTCTGAGGTATGCATCGACGTCATCGTTTGACATCTGAGGAGCCAGAGGCCCAGATTAGGAAACTGCCCCAGAGCACAGAGCTGGCAGGTGACAGAGCCCAGGGCGAGGTGCAGGGAGGCATCCTGAGAACAGTGTCAGGTTTGATCTGGGAAAGGCCCAGATACTTTATCAAAGGGGATGGGACCCTTCAAGTGACAAGAAGGTTTGGAGAGTTGGCTGGGGCTGAGGAGGAGGGGATTGGGCTTTGATCTCTCTGGGTATACCTCCTTGCTGTTATTTTGCTGCTTGTTGGAGTCCATTAACTTTGAATTCTGAAATCCTCTGCCCCTTAGCCTCCCCTACATGCCAAGGTTGATTAGAAATTTCAAGACTGTAAACTTTCAACTGCAAGAACCAAGGAATAGTAGGAGCGCAGACCCAGCTCTCGGGAGGCTTTGTCCACGCTGCACATGCATCTGTGCATTAGGCTGGAGGGCGTTGGAAAGTCAGTCCCTGACAATGTCAGTCCCATGGCTTCTTCCTTTGTTAATCTGGAAAGGATCTGCAATGTCACCAAATTGAAATTTTAGAGAAACACTTAAGGAGGATCCAATCCGTCTCAATCTCTATTTTGTGACTTCCATGCACGGCCTTTGATGTTTACAGGGTCCTTTGAGCCTCCAACCCTGTTCTTGCAGAGGAAAATATTACAAAGGTTCTCTTCCTCTTAATATTCTTCCTTTCTGCCAGTGGAATTCTGTATCAGTGGAATTTTAAAATTCCCTTTCTCAAGGTTATAGAAAAGAAAAATAGAGTTTGTGTAACAAGACAATATCCTGAAGTCAAGGGTAATAACAGGGAAGAGAAAATCGTGAAGGAAAAACAAAGCAATAATACGGAAGCAGATGGCACGCGGCTGCTCCCCTCCCCCATCCTCTCCCGCCTCTGGCTCTGGTCCTCAGAGGAGAGGGAGGAATGGGGCTCTGTTCTGCCAGGGCAGCTGCCACACCTCCTAGTGTGTGTCCTCCCGCTCCCTTCCCTGGTGGGAGCCCTGGTGGTGCTAGAGGCTGGCTTTGTTAAAGTACAGCATACACCATGGGATGTGCATGTGTGTATGTACCCAGAGGCGGTGTTCCTGCTACACAGCAAGGGGCAAAGGTGCTTCATTGACCTGTTGTAAGTGCTCAGTGTCATGTATTAGGACATTATTAAATTTGAACCCCTTTTGCAAAGTATTTAAGTTCATCCATTTTATTTCTTGTTTTCACATTTCAAGACTAGTCGTGAACATCTAGGAACAGTGACTCTTTAAAATGTAATACATGTTTTACACAGAGTGGAGTATTGGTCACAGCTGAGGGCAGGTTTGTTGTTTTTTTTTTCTATTGTGATAAAAAGAAATCCTGCTTTAGAGCCCCACCCAAGCATTTGATAAAATTGTTACCGACATAAAATGCTACACTACTGAGCAGATCAAGGCTGACTTCTGTTGGCAAATAACTACTCCCTGGCTCCAAGGCTCTAGGGCTCTCAGCTCCCGGGCCCACAAGCCTACGAGCAACTTTGGGGTTTGGGGGTAGACTCTTTTCTTGGTGTGGGGTGTGGTGGGGGCACAGAATCTTTTAGCAGGAACAGAGACAGCTGTTATAAAACCTTAAAAGCCATTCTAAACCAGCACCAGGCTTTAAATCATATATTTGAATTAGAGCAAGATAACAAAGAATATCTCACCAAGTATAAATTAAAGAAAAATCTGAACTATAAGAACAGTTTAAAGAAATTCAGCTTTAGCAATGCTGATGACCCACAGTAACTCAAGAAATAAAAGATAACATAGTAGAGATCCTATTTTCCTAAATCAACGTGAATATAGAGTATATCTATTTATAGGTGAATTGGTGCTTCTAGTGTATAAAAAAGATGACTTATTCACTTGCTCCACGGCTCTCAATGAATATTTTGAGTCTGTACCAGCCTCTCTGGGCTCAACATGTGAGGTTTACTACATAATAAACATTGAATCTTTGTCACTTTATGTCTCCTTTGATGAAGAAGATGACCCTGGAAAGCCTAGAAAAAGAGAAATCGAGGATTTTATCTTTCTCATGAGTAGCTGAAAACCCTTGTGAGATTAATAGGGTCAAGTGAGAAAATCATGAATTCCTGATTCATGACTTCAGAATGAGCTGATAATTGCATTCTGATCTGTGCTACACTATTTAGGTGCCTAGACCAAAATGAGATAGTTAATGCTGGACTTGAATTGGAAATGACTTCATTAATGCCAGATCACCTGAATAAGACTGGGCTTGTCCCAACCTGTAGCAAAATGTATTGGCTTCCCGCCCCCATTGACAGTCTCAGATACCCTAAAATTGATGCTGGCCATTTTTTTTCTTAATTTAATTCAATTAGAACTAACTTGATGAAGGTTATCTTGCATTAAAAAACAATAAGCCTCTGCTACAAGCACTTAATTTTTTCCTCGCCATTTTGGAGCATTTCCCAGGCTGGGCGGGAGAGGGTGGAGGGGGAAGAGCTGGGTATTGTTATTTTTAATGATGAAATGTCTCCATCTAGTGGAACTTCAGAGCAGTAAACGTTGTCACTATATTAAAGTGAAGATTATGTCTCCAAAGCCATTTCCTTAAACACATACAGTGTTTAAAGAAAAAAATAAACTTCCACATATGTTCTTAGATGATATCCTTACAACTGTATATATTCCTTTTGGAAGGCATAGAAATGAGACCAGTACAAACTGTTAACATTTTTAATGTCATGATTTGAACCTCAAAGAGGGGGTGCTTACAATAGGGGAGCAGCACAGTACAGATCCCACCCAGTTGGTAACAATCTAGCTCTTAAGTTGGGCGGTGGGTTCATGGGGTTCATATATACTGTACCTATATTCTTCAGTGTGTGTAAATATTTCCTAACAAAGATCTAGACATGAACTAAATTTAAAATTATGAATAAATCTAGACATGAACTAAATTTTATGAATAAAGGGCTTTCTGAATATGAGTACTGTACTTTTGCTGGATTTGTAATAGGGTAAAAAGGAGAGATTAGGAAACTAATTAAAGCATAAGGTTTTAAAAACCTTTGCTGGCACCTTGGTTTTTTTGTGGGCTATTCTATTACTTATGCCACCAAACATTTTCCCACAGCAGCACCCCCAGCACACGCTGGCTTGTCACCTTTATTCTGTTGCTCTATTAAATCCTATCTGGAGGCGTTGCTCACTGCTCACCTTGCTCAGAGTCCAGCTTTAGAGAGCGGCCTCTGGAGTAATGCTTGAGTTTAATGTGGAGGCTGATTATTCTCTACCTGATTAAATCTGTCTGGGGAGCATCTTTACCATAGCCAAAAGCCAACACATTTTTTTTTCCCTGGCTGAAAGCTTTGACACAGAACCCAGCCAAAAGAACGATTTTTTTAAAAATGCCTGGAGTTTCGCTTGCTGCCTCCAAGGACCAAAAAAGGAGGAAAAGAAGGTGCTGAGCCCCAGGAGATCAGATTTGCTGGGAGATCTGATTTGCTTGAGGGCAATCATGTCGTTGACTGCAGGCTGGTGGCAGGTTCTGCAGATACTCAATGGATGTCAGAGCCACAGCGCCACATCCGTGGCCTCCCCGATGTTAATGGGAAGAGGTACACACTCCATTCCTGCTCTTTGTCACAGGTAGCCCTGTGTGAATCTAAGCAGATGAACTTGAACTGCTTAATGTACTCACTGGCTTTAAGATGAGAGTAGCTACAAGCTCCCCTTTCACCTCCTCTGAGAGCTCTCCAGGTTGATACCACACTGCCATGCTGTGGCATGGAGCCTAAGGCAGTACAAAGTGGCGTGACTAAAAATCTCACTCCCTTGCGGAGTTTCTGTGCTTCCCCTGTGCGAGCACACGCAGCCATACCCACCCTCACCCCTTGCCCATGAGCCTCAGGCCAGTGCTCTGGACATTGGATGGAATCACTTCAGACTGAAAATGCCTGGGGAAGGCGATCCTACTATAGCATCATTCTACCTGCACAGAGGTGTCTCCCCATCTTTTTGAGAGCAAGCCAGGCACGTGTTTAGAGCATGCCTTCATCCCTCATCAGACCTCCTAACCTCCCAATGTTAAGATGTTAACATTTCTAATGTCATGATTTGAACTTGAAAGAGAGGGGTGCTTACAATAGGGAAGCAGTACTGTGCAGCTCAGATTGACCTCAGACCTCCTAAAAAGCTTCCCTTCCCAGATGATCTGCAGCTAACATGTTCTGCTTAATTAGGCTGAGGCTGGGTTCCTTTTCTGTCCGTCCAAGTTAAGGACACTAACCAAGCAAAATGCCCCCTACCAAGAGCTCTCATGGCCAGAATCCCACATTCTTAATTCACAAATAAGGCAAGAGACAATCGTGGGTTCATCTCATGGCTGACTCGAACTGGAACCTTCTGACCTTCACAGGGAGACTATGTTGGAGTTCAGAGTAAAGGAATAGGTTGGAGAAATCGGGTGGCAGGATGATTAGGTGACAGTTATACACTTCAGACCACAGTGAGTCTCTAACTGCAAGCTGTTGAAATGGTCAACATATTTTCTTCTTTATTTACAGGGAAGGAGATTGGTGGGAAGCCCGCTCCTTGACAACTGGAGAGACAGGTTACATTCCCAGCAATTATGTGGCTCCGGTTGACTCTATCCAGGCAGAAGAGTATGTTTCATTTTGTTTTCACTTAACTACTTGATTTTAAAAGTTGATTGCCGCAATAAAATGCCATCAGCACTGGGCAGGAGGGAGAAGAAATTCACAGCAGTGATTAAAGCTGAGTTTTTCAGGCTTTCTCTGGTTTTTACCCTGTGTAATACTTGCACTATTATTAACTTAATGTTTCTCTTGAAGCCTGCTCACTTATTTTGAAAGAAAACTTTCTATCAATACCCTAAATGAAAAGCCAGTAAAACTTGTCATAGATTAAAAGTGGCCATAAAAATATGAAATGCTAGCTAGAGCATATATTATTGCCAACCCAAGTTTCTAAGCCTGCAGTCCACTCCCTCTGTTGGGGAGAGAGAGGAGAGAGTAGCAAGTAATTGCCAAAGATTAAACTAAGATTTTTCTCCTAAGTGTGATCAGAAATATTAGAAGAGTGCTGAAAAGACACCTTCTATGCCCGGTAAAAGTGACTCACATACAGTGTGTCCCCCCAACTTGGGAAATACTACAGTGATTTGGAACCTCAGTTGGCTTCTTTGCTAGTAAACAGTGACGAGCAGTTATTTGGCCCAACTATTCAACTGGTAGCAGTTTAGGAAGGTGTTCAGTAGGCTGAAGGGATCTAAAAGGAATAACCTTTCTCCCTTCTTCTGACCCGTGAGGATTAATGGGCACTCCCAAGGGGAAGAACTGCCAGTGGCTGTTTGCCAGCCCTGAGGGAAGGAGAGATGGAGCCATGATTTCCCAAATGCAGGAACTTGGCCTCCTCCTGACACCTTGGGTCTTGCCTCTCTAGAAAGGAAGTTGAGAAAAGTCAGTCACCAAGCCCAACCTTTGGCTCTGATATTTAATTTCACCATGGATTTGTTTAAGTAGTGCAAGAGGGATTAGACTCCACACCCTAGCCAAATCCCCAGTTGGATTGTTCTATTCTTTAATTCCTTTGTATTTCCTCTAAGAAGATCTGTTTTGTTTCCCACTCTCAAATACTCAGTGGTTCTTAGTTGTTTTTTTCTCCTAGTGACTGTGTTTCATCATCAGTGAATCAAGGTATTTGTATTTAATTTGTATTTTAGGGCAGATTTGCAAACATCTTTGTGTTCTTTCAGAATAAAAAGTACCACCAAAATGTAGCATTACCCTGATTTAACTGGGAATTTGTCAGCTATATATTTAAGTTATTTTTATAATGGTCAACTTTTTAAATATTTTGTTTTTAAAGAATATTATTTTTTAAAATAATGCCTTCGGTTTTACATATGCAATTAACTATCATTATCTTAAAATACTATTGTTTTGGTGCAATCCATTGTTCTAACAATTCCTTTTTCACCACTGTTTTACACGGCATTCGAATTGGGTTATTGGTACAAACCCAGAAAGCCATTTCTCACAAATAATTGACGTAATAGTCTTTACACCACCTAATGCTAGATTAAGGATTATTGCACATTTTGGTGTTTCTAAAAGTCACAGAGGAGCTAATACGCCATGTCTCTTTTCTTCAGTGAAACTTAATTCACAAAAGAATTTGACAGTGAACTCATAATACCTATATTCAAGCGTAATGAATTGAAATTTCATTTTAGAATCTGGATTCTTTCACAGTTAAATATTCTAAAAATGGTTCCCACACACAGATTCCAATTGAATGCTCCAGCATTCTCCCTTGGGTTTTGGGGGCACCTGCTGCTCATTCAGCACCTAGTGCTGAAATAGTAACTAATTGCCAGGCTTGGTTAAGGCTTGAAAGTGCAGGGGGAGGATATAAGGCAAATAACAAAAGTCTTGAGGTGACTTAATGTGATGCCTCCTAAAGTGGCACAGAGTATCATTAGTTTCTTCAAGGATAATATATTGAAATATCTGCAACACCAAGTCATTTTAAGGGCATGCTTATTGACTGGGCACGGATCTCAAAGGTGTACAGTAACCAGTCCTTACGGTTGTGCCAAAGAAAAGATGTACAGGGTCCACCGTGATGGCTCCCTCCTGTAATCCCAGCACTTGGGAGGCCAGGGCGAGAGGATCACTTGAGCCCAGGAGTTTGAGACCATGCTGGGCAACATAGGGAGACAGTCTCACTCTGTCCCCAGGCTGGAGTGCAGTGGCCCTGTCTCAGCTCACTGCAACCTCCACATCCCTGGTTCAAGCAATTCTCGTGCCCTAGCCTCCCGAATAGCTGAGATTACAGGCACATGCCACCATGCCCAGCTAATTTTTGTATTTTCAGTAGAGTTGGGATTTCACCATGTTGGCCAGGGTGGTCTCGAACTCCAGACCTCAGGTGATCTGCCTGCCTCAGCCTCCCAAAGTGCTGGAATTATAATCATAAGCCACCGCTCTTAGCCTCTACAAAAAAATTTTTTTTAGTTAGCAGGTGTGGTGATGTGCACGTTTAGTCCCAGGAGGCTGAGGTAGGAAGATTGCTTGAGCCTGGGGAGGTTGAGGCTGCAGTGAGCTATGATTATGCCACTGCACTCCAGCCTGGGTGACAGAGTGAGACCCTGTCTCAAGAAAAAAAAAAAAAGAAGAAGATGATGTACACAGATCACAATCCAGGTGCTTGGTAAATGCCTTCAGTTATCCAAGTCCTCACACCTGGGGGAGGAAAACAAAATACAAGTAAGTACTCACGGGCATTTTTCTCAGAATTCTTATAGGGAGGAAGTTACTGAAAATACTATTCCTTTATTCATATCATATCTATCTAATCTGACTTTTTTTAATGCTTGATTATTTTCATATACATTAACACTGTGTTTTGTTATTTCCCAGCAGTTACAATAATGCTTAGATATCAAGAGATTCAAGAGTTTTGTTTTTTTGTTTATTTTTTTTTTGAGATGGAGTCTCGCTCTGTTGCCCAGGCTGGAGTGCAGTGGCGCGATCCTGGCTCACTGCAACCTCCACCTTCCAGATTCAAGCAATTCTCCTGCCTCAGCCTCCCGAGTAGCTGGGATTACAGGTGCATGCCACCACACCCGGCTAATTTTTTGTATTTTTAGTGGAGATGGGGTTTCACTGTGTTAGCCAGGATTGTCTCCATCTCCTGACCTTATGATCCACCCACCTTGGCCTCCCAAAGTGCTAGGATTACAGGCATGAGCCACCATGCCTGGTGTTTGTTTGTTTTTGTTTGTTTTTTTTGTTTGTTTGTTTGTTTTGAGACACAGCTTTGCTGTGTCACCCAGGCTGGAATACAATGGCATGATCTCAGCTCACTGCAGCCTGGGCCTCCCAGGTTCAAGCGATTCTCCTGCCTCAGCCTCCTGAGTACCTGGGATTACACCACACCAAGCTGATTTTTGTATTTTTAGTAGAGCTGGGGTTTCACCATGTTGGCCAGGCTGATCTCAAACTCCTGACCTCAGGTGATCCGCCCACCTCAGCCTCCCAAAATGCTGGGATTACAGGTCTGAGCCACCGTGCCCAGACTAGGGTCTTTTAGATAAGTGTGGAAAGGGTCTCCTGCAGTTACCATTTCAAATCAAGGTCTTAGGTTTCTGGTTTTTTGCATACAGATGGCAGTTTCAACACAAACCAGTTCTGGTCATGTCTGGAGGGGAGGAAAACAATACACAATTCAAATCTGATTTTTTTAAAGAGTGAAAGAGATGAATTAGGGATAGAATCCAGGATAGATTGAAAATGAACTGAATTAAGCTAGAAAAACATACATCCAGGGAAAGGCTAAGGACTAAATTGGAGGTGAGGGGAATTCATGGGCAAAAAAAAAAGCCTATGCTGTTGCATTTTGTAAATGACTATTACAAAGTATTTTCTTTCCTTGATCTAATTTAAAGGTGGTACTTTGGAAAACTTGGCCGAAAAGATGCTGAGCGACAGCTATTGTCCTTTGGAAACCCAAGAGGTACCTTTCTTATCCGTGAGAGTGAAACCACCAAAGGTAAGATAACGAGTTGAAGAAGTTGGCTTGTCATTCAAATCTGTGGATTAGTCAGAGGGGATGAAAGGCTTATCTCTAATGTACAAGGATTTTAAAATGGCACATATCCTCCCTGCCTTGTGAGTGGAGTCCTGTTTTCAGTCTTCCCTCCAGGCTCTAGAACTGCATACAGCACCAAAAGAACTACAGAGGCTCCAAATCAAGACCTTCCTCCTGAAACGGGCTGGGGGCAGCTTCACTGCTCCGGGCACACAAGATCATAGAATTTTCAGAAGTCCTTTAGAATTTTGATTTTCTGAAACTCTTAGTTCTTCAGGTGCCAGTCATACAGGTTGTTTTTGCTTTCCTTTTGTTTTTTAAATAACTGAGGACTTCTCTTCCTCCAACTGTTGGACTTTTCATTATTTAACAACTCATTACAGCACACAAGAGGAGACAGGTCAAGGAAGAAAAGAGTAGTGGCCTCTAGCTTAATTCGCCAGATTATCCATTTCTGTAGAAAGTGTTGTAAAGCAGAAGCTTGAAGCTCACTTCTAGAGAAACAAGCCTTAGATTTCTTTTGCACATGCTGCCGCTATCTCCCAGTATGCCCCTGGGTAGAGAAGACAAGAGAAGCAAGCTCAGCCATGCATCGTGGTCCTTCTTTACCCTTGGCGGGAAGGAGTGTTGGAATTGAATCTACGCTGTATTACACAACAAGGGGTACTGAACAGTATGTTTAAGAAAAATATCCAGGAAGCTTTCAGTCTCAAGGGCAGAATCATTTTACTGCTAATATATTCTGAATTTTCAGAACATCAAGAAGCATCTTCTTCCTGTTACTGAGTGGAGATGCTGTGTGTGTGTACATGTGTGTGTGCATCCTTGGTAATTATTAATCAGAGTCAAGAAAATGAGGCCTAAAAAGCAAGCTGATACTCTAAATGATTGGAGCTGCTAATGCTTTCCATGTTTACCAGGTGCCTATTCACTTTCCATCCGTGATTGGGATGATATGAAAGGAGACCATGTCAAACATTATAAAATTCGCAAACTTGACAATGGTGGATACTACATTACCACCCGGGCCCAGTTTGAAACACTTCAGCAGCTTGTACAACATTACTCAGGTAACCTTAATTCTAACTACCTACTAACCATTAGGATGCTGGAGGGAGTGGATAGGCCCAGAGCAGGAAAGTGGAAAGGGGTAAAACTAATATGTACAAAATCACTTATAGAGTATGTTTTCTTTGCCAGCCCTTAATGGTGGGGCTTGGCTGTATAGGTTCTATTGCTATTGTTCTACTGTTGTTACTATTAGTTCCACATGTTTGTCCGAAGATTCTATAATATTTTTGTTTCCCAAGTAGAAAGCAATAGGTTAAATTTTAAAAGTTGTTTGTTTTTTCATCTTCATCCTAAAATACTTCAAGTTGTCTTTTCCCATTCCCCCGCGTTGCATGTGAGAAAGCAGTCTCTCGGAGGGCGCTTACATGGGGACTTCTACAAGGAATATTGTGTTTCCACCATCACTTTACGCTCAGCACTGTTGCAGGAATAGCTGCACATACATTTCATTCTCATGCAAGCCATTTATCATGTTCCCCACCAATACTGCTGTTTTCTAACTAGGCTTACACTTACACAACCCACAGCTCTTACATCTATTACGTCTATTGTGTTAAATTAAACTTTTAAAATGTACGTCAGTCTCTGTCCTAACACCTAGATATCACCATTATTTTGTTGTTTCTGAAAACATATAATTATTAGATATGCAGTTTATACATTTTATCAAAGACTGTGGTTTTATGTGCAATTGTTAAATTGATTGCTTTCTTTCCTAGATTAGCAAGTATTATATGCCACTATATAATACATGTTCACATGTGCCTATAGATATAGGTGCACGTGTATAGACACATGTCTATATTCTATTAAGCCTAGAGGTGTTTTTTTGTGTGACCCATTTCTCCATTTTCTATTGTTCTCCAGGACAAAGGCAAGACTCAAAATAGTATACGATTTACCTCTACTATTGCTCTGTGCACAATCATTGAAATGTGTATGTATAATTTTTGGCATGAAAAAGCAATCCTTTGAAAATGACAATAAGAAATGTCTGTTGATCCCTGGCACTAATGAACAATAGAAAATATTAACAGCACTTGCAGTACTAGTTGATTATGGCATTGGCTAACTTGGTTTATGTGGATTCTAATGAAACATTTGGGAGAAATGGAACAAAATATCTCCCTGAGCTTAAGTGATATACGCAAAATGCCTGCATGTTGTAAGGATTTTTCAAATGCTGAAATATATTTCATTACAGCCAAACATCAGCAGGATCCCCAGGGTTTGGATCATTTGAAAATACTGTGTTCGAAAGGGCACCTTAATAACATCGTAAAGCTGGAAGGAAAGAGGGGTTATGAACAATAGACACTTTTTTTAATCTCGGGGAAAAAAAATCCATCTCACGTTAGACTTGTTTTTATATTGGCTTTCCCCCTTCCCTCTTTCTCTCTCACACAATAAAATGCCTTTGAAATGCTGACACATAAATAATTTCCTACCTAAACATCTCAGAGCCTGATTCCATCAAAAAGAAAGGAGTAAAAAGCAAGTTACAGCCCAGCAGCACATCTGCTTTCCCTGGGTCCGGGGGCTGCCAGGAGGGAGCGGGGGGTCTGTCCACCTCACAAGGCAGGCTCTGTCAGCTTTTGTCACTCCCTGATTTCTTATTCTTTGTTACCTTTTTTCGCCTGACTGATTTTTACTTGGCATTTAACTTCCCCTTAGCACTGCCAGATTCTAAAAGGTTATATTCTTTTTAAAAAAGAAGAGAAAGAAAGAAGGAAAGAAGACAAAGAGAAAAAAAACCTCCGAGTGATAACTACTTTTTCCTTTCTTCTTTTTTTATAAAGAATACATTCTTTCATATCTTGAATTTCTGTGAATTTTAGTTTCCATTCTTTCTCCTTTCAAACCAGACACCTAAATTATACATCGAAGACTGTTAAAAGGTTGTTTTTTTTTTAATGGAAAATATCAAAGAAGCAGCCCAGGAGTATCTGACTTGGTGGAATGGAATCAGTTAGAAAGCCAAAGAAATCACTTAAAAAAAGTGACTTCTTTTTTATCCCCACCAGTTATAATCTTCAGCCTTACTAGTTTATAACAGTTTAATGTTCTGTAGAAGGATCCTCCACTAAAGTTATAATTTTAAGTATAATCATATAGAGAGATCCCTAATCCCCTGGGTAATCTAGATACTAAAGGTGGGGAAGAACAGTCATATTGACATTCTTTCATCCAAAACCACTTTTTGAAATTAGTAAGGATATTTTCAGCATTCCCAAAAACATGTTATTAGCACGTTGAGCTGAAAACGTTTTTCTTACTCAGTGAGTACAGAAACCAAAGCAGTCTGCGTGTATATCTGTGTATAGACTGTATCGTACCTGGGCTCATGGAGTAGTCTAAATTTAAAACGTCCTCTATTCTACTTCCAATGAAAATGTTTCCGTGTGTGGCGTCTGATCTTCCACCGTGTGTGTGGTCGTCTGCTGGTGTAGCGCTGTTTAAGGAGTGCTGTGTGCTGCTAGTGTTCCACGATGTGTGTGGTCGTCTGCTGGTGTGGCACTGTTTGAGGAGCACTGTGCGCCGCTAGTGTGGGTTTACACTTATGAGTGTTGTCATTACATGTGTTCTGCTCTTCTCTCCCTCTCCTGCCCCTGCCCTGCTCCATCAGAGAGAGCTGCAGGTCTCTGCTGCCGCCTAGTAGTTCCCTGTCACAAAGGGATGCCAAGGCTTACCGATCTGTCTGTCAAAACCAAAGATGTCTGGGAAATCCCTCGAGAATCCCTGCAGTTGATCAAGAGACTGGGAAATGGGCAGTTTGGGGAAGTATGGATGGGTATGCTGAGACTCAATTACTCTTTTATTAGCTTCCCCGTTTGGGAAATCCCAAACACCAAAGATGGAAGGTGAAAATAAAGACTGCGTTACCGGGAAGAAAGTTTGAATTACCAATAGTGGGGAATAATAATTTCAATTTTGGTTTTAACATTCTGGAATTTCTAAAAAAAAAGATAGTAAGTGGGCAAAATTGCCAAGTGGCTGAAGTTGTACTATTACATGACTCTCAATTCATAAACCAGCAAATGGTCCAAGGAATGTTGCAGCTGCCATAAAATGTCTTGCCCTTCATTTCCAAAAGCAAATATTTGTTGAGTGTCGTCCTAACGGGCAAGTCACCTTCCATCTTTCCTAGTGCATGCATAATTATGGATTATAAGGACTGTGTTTTCTTTATTAATTCCCTTTCCTGTAGAGAAAGCTGATGGTTTGTGTTTTAACTTAACTGTGATTGCATCGAGTTGTACCCCACAAACTTCTGGATTGGCTAAAGATGCTTGGGAAGTTGCA
This sequence comes from Pongo pygmaeus, assembly GCF_028885625.2. Lineage (NCBI taxonomy): Eukaryota > Metazoa > Chordata > Mammalia > Primates > Hominidae > Pongo > Pongo pygmaeus. The sequence continues at coordinate 111,683,930 of NC_072378.2, read as the reverse complement.
CGTCGTTCGTTGTGTCTGGAGAAGAAGCTGGGTCAGGGGTGTTTCGCTGAAGTGTGGCTTGGTAAGGCAGAGGGCACATTTTGTTTTGGCTGCATCTCAAAGCCGATTAAAAGGATGGTTTTGAACAAAAATGCACACACAGCCATTGGGACAAAGACACTTAACCTGGATAACTAGACGGGCACAGGCCATCCAGATTTTCAGAATATGCTGATACCTTGCTGTGCTCATCTGTCCTACTTCATGTGGTTAATTAAGGCACCTGCAGAACAGGAAACCAGTACACTATGAATCTGGTGTTTCCTCTTCCTAAGAAATGGGAAGGTAAGATACTGTATATGGGCAGCCATAAGAAGGACCATGGGCGTTTTGCTCAATGGGCCTCGGTTTGAATCCTTACTAGCTAATTAACCATGAACAAGGGGCATATTTAACTCCTTTAAGCCTCAGTTTTTTCATCTGTAAAATTGGAATGATACTTTTTTGTTGTTGTTGAGACATAGTCTTGCTCTGTCGCTAGGCTGGAGTGCAGTGGCGCGATATCGGCTCACTGCAACCTCCGCCTCCCGGGTTCGAGCGATTCCCCTGCCTCAGCCTCCCGAGTAGCTGGGATTACAGGTGCCTGCCACCACGCCCAGCTAATTTTTGTATTTTTAGTAGAGACAGAGTTTCACCATGTTGGTCAGAATGGTCTTGATCTCCTGACCTGGTGGTCTGCCAGCCTCATCCTCCCAAAATGCTGGGATTATAGGCGTGAGCCACCACGCCCGACTGGAATGATACTTATTTTATAGGATTATTTTTAGGATTACATGGGTTAATATGTTTAAAGTCCCTTGCAGATAGTAGATATTCAGTAGAGATACATACTTCTCTTTATTTGATTGTCATTGATAAGGCTGGCTGCACTGGGCCTTTGTAATTTCTTTTATAGCCCTTTTGGGTCAGTTGCAGCTTTGCTTAGAAACAATTCATGGATTTAGGCCCCACTCAAAAACGTGTTTCAGTAAAAGAATAGTAATACTTACGGAATCCTCCATCTTCCTTCCTCAGAGCTCATTAAAAACAATATCGATCAGTACCCTTTGCTATGTGTGGGTATAGATCTTTAGGTGTGGTCTGCATTAAAAGAGTTAATACAGGTGGCCGGGCACAGTGGCTCACACCTGTAATCCCAGCACTTTGGGAGGCCAAGGCAGGCAGATCACCTGAGGTCAGGAGTTTGAGACCAGCCTGACCAGCATGGAGAAACCCTGCCTCCACTAAAAATACAAAATTAGCTGGGCATGGTGATGCATGCCTGTAATCCCAGCTACTCGGGAGGCTGAGGCAGGAGAATCGCTTGAACCCGGGGGGTGGAGGTTGCGGTGAGCAGAGATCGCACCATTGCACTCCAGCCTGGGCAACAAAAGCGAAACTCCGTCTCAAGAAAAGGAAAAAAAAGAGTTAATACAGTTAAAGCACTTAAAACATAGCCCAGCAAGTGATAAGTACTACAAAGATATATGTAGGTATGTTAGGTGGATAAATAGGTAATAGACAGACATATACATATATATGTATGAGTTAGCTAGTTTAATAAATCCACATTATCGTGTCCATCTCTCTCTGGACTTAATCTCAAGTATCGTAAAATATATGACCTCCTTCTTCCTCATTCACCCTCTAATAATAGAGGATTTTAGTCAAATTACTCACGCAATCACAGAGAATTGGACCCTATTAGAAAATTTATTTTCAAATTTTACAAATATCAACTTTAAATCATTACATATACTGTTCACATTTTGTTTTCCAATAAACACAAGACAACATGCCCATCAGAATTGGGATGGATGTCTGTGTAATCAACGAAGTTTGTATTACAGAGGAAGATCTTAATGTATTTAAAATTTTGGGTGCTGACTCTTAAATAGCAAAGATCACTTATAAATTGTCAAATTTCCCATGAATGCTTAGTGGGCAGATATTTTATGAAGTTTAAATGAACTTTTCTTTAAGCCACTTGTTTTTTCATAATTTATATTTTGTAGGTTGCATGTTGTAATTGTATGAACCATGTCTTTAACAGGATAATAAGAACTCCAATTTACAGAATCCTTAAATTCCAAAGTCAGTTATATTAAATATAAAAATCTTAATTTAAACCAGTCTTCTTTTTCAAATAGAAAATAATCTAAATTAGCAGATTTTTTCCCCTTTATAAAGTTATTCTTAAGCATCATAGGTCTAATAATGGAATACACATAGAACCTAGGTGTGGTTTTGTTTTTTTAATGCTGGGGCTGAAAGAGACCCAAAAGATAATCCAGTTCCATTCCTATATTTTACAGATGAGGTAACTGAGGACAATCATAATCCAGGCCTTGCCTTCAGATTTGCTAGATTTTTTTTTAACATGCTAAATTTAAATATTTCTGTTCCCTCTCAGCTGCTTTTTAATTTCCCCTGTCTACCTACCTGATAGAAGCCATTGTTCTTGTGGCTAGCCATCAGTAAAGCTGAGGAATTTGCCTTACCTGGTTGAAGTATTGGCAAGCAGACTGTGAGCTCCTTGCCAGTGCTTATCAGCATGCTTGGCACACCTATGCAAGGACTCAGTCAAGTAACTTGTCCATTGCAGACATTGAAAGTCTAGAGGTAATTTCCAGACATCCTCATGTGGTGCCATATTTTTAAATGGCACACCCCATAAACTTAAATAATCTAATTTCTTCCATGCTCACTCTACTCCCTAAGGGACAGCTATTAGATGGCCAGGCCTGTTCCAACCCCTGGACTTTCATCACTGTAAACACCAGTGCAGAGCTTTTGGTATAAATGTGTAATCATATGACTGAGCCAAAAAAAGAGAGAGTGGTAATATGTCAAAATTTTAAAAAATTTTAATGAGTTATAAATCTTAATATAGCCATCTTAGCCATAACCACAAATAAACTCATTTTTTCTGTTAAAATACTTGACAGAGTCCTTGCAATTGAATGTCTTTGTTCAACAAAAACTGTATTAAGTGTTTTAAATTTAAATTCTAATCTTATGCAAATAGCTGGTGGTCGAAACCTTCTTTTTCCATCAAAAGAAGATCTTTGGTTTGACTTCATATTCTGGGATGTTTGTAGGTACCTGGAATGGAAACACAAAAGTAGCCATAAAGACTCTTAAACCAGGCACAATGTCCCCCGAATCATTCCTTGAGGAAGCGCAGATCATGAAGAAGCTGAAGCACGACAAGCTGGTCCAGCTCTACGCAGTGGTGTCTGAGGAGCCCATCTACATCGTCACCGAGTATATGAACAAAGGTTGGGCAACACCTCTCCTGTCTCCAGCTCACAGTGCCTTAAGGGGTTGTTTAGGGGAGAGAAATGGAGGCTTCCTACTTGCTGCTTTTCTAGTTTCTGCCTGGGTTAGGTATTCCCATTAGGAACCACCAGTTATGTGCTCATTAATGAAAACATTTTTTAAAACAGATTAACTTGAGTTTACCCCGCCCCAAATCCTTGTGAAATGCCAAATACCTTTTACATGTTATGTGTGTCAGAAATTCAAGCTCCTCTCCATAATTAAAACATTCATTTTTAATATCGGGGTGGTACAGAGGGTTATGATAGTTTGCTGTTATTTTGAACGTAGTAGCTTTTGTTACATTTCCTTTTTGCAGGGCTAAACAATTAATATCAGACACTGGTCTCTAAGCTAAGTTTAGTCTCCATCATTTCAACATCTTTTTTTTTTCCAGCTCTCTTCTTAAACGTCAGACGATGAAATTACATGCTTCCAGAGACCACATTTATTCTCACATTCTCTCCCCCACAACCCCTCTGTCTTTCTAATCAAACCAGCATTGTTAGGGATAAAGCCAGAGATCATTTTGTTTTGGAAAAATAGATGAACCAAACAAGAAACAGCCTTTAAAGGCAATACATTGTATATCAGAGAATACCAGTGTAATTTTTCTTTTCCATGTACTTTCTTTTAAAATTTAATGGGAATTTTTTTTCTGGCAAACTGTTTGTCCTTTGTATCCAGGGTTATTTTGTAAATAACTTTGTGATTAAAGCATAAAATATCACTGATGACCATCGTAAGCCTCCAGCTTCTGCAAATGATTATCCCTGCTTTGGTGTTAGTTCTAAGCCTCCTTAGGCTGTGTTATAATAGTGGCTCTGAAGCTTCCAAAGTTTTGTTTCAGATGTCTGATTTAAGGCTTGGCTGGCTATGATCTAATTAAGGGGAACCATCTGCCCCACCCATATTCTTCAGATTGTCTTTTCTTGATTCAAAATCTGTAAATAAGCTAAGCTAGTGAGTCTCAAACTTTACCTTGTATTATTAGAATCACCTATAGGCCTTCTTAAAACCCAAGTTTCTGGACCCAACCTTCAAAGTTTCTGATTTACTCGATCTGGGATGGGACCTGAGAATTTGCATATCTAACAAGTTCACTTGTGTTATTGTAGCTACTGGTCCCAAGACCACAGTTTTGGACCACTCAGCTGGGCTGTATTTTCCCCACATCAATTCTTTGTGCAGGGGTGATTGGGGAATGGGATTGAAGAGGTGCAGTTCTTCATAGGTTCCTCTTTATGATATACAGGGAGATTGAGTCCCATTTCTTCTAGTTTTATCAAATATATGTTGTTATTCCTAGAAATGGAATTAATGCTGTTTGTTTTTAAAAGGTAGAGCTGTTACTTCTCCATGCCTATACTTTTTTCTACCGTGCTTTTTTATATAAACCTTTTTGTCCCCCCATGTGGATGGCATTATTCCATATGACTACCTTATTACTTTTAATAAGAAAACCAAATACAGCTCTCCATTGGGAATTATCTTTCAAAGTAAATTGAAATGATTTTATGTTTTGTTCATAGGAAGTTTACTGGATTTCTTAAAAGATGGAGAAGGAAGAGCTCTGAAATTACCAAATCTTGTGGACATGGCAGCACAGGTAGGCCCTGCAGGGTAACTTGATGTGCCATAGATTTAATGACGTGTAAGTACATTGGGTCGTGGTGTAACATGTCCTGTTCCCTGGGTTTCCACAGGTGGCTGCAGGAATGGCTTACATCGAGCGCATGAATTATATCCATAGAGATCTGCGATCAGCAAACATTCTAGTGGGGAATGGACTCATATGCAAGATTGCTGACTTTGGATTGGCCCGATTGATCGAAGACAATGAGTACACAGCAAGACAAGGTGGGCACTTGAATGACAATGGCTCGTGATCACAGCTGTGAGAACAGTCGCTTACTGCACGGCCCTTCCTTCCTCCTTCCCTTCCCTTCCTTCAGAAAATACTTGAAATGTCATTCTTCAGCTTGGTTTGGACTCCTTGATCTGGCAGGAATTTGACAGCTCTGCAGGTGGGAGACTGTTGTGGGCCCAGTGGAGGGATGAGATATTGGTTTTTGGTAGGTGGATGGGTACTGGTATTTGCTGCTGTGGTCCTCTTGGCTCATGCTGGTCTCCTCACAGCATCCCGGCCTAGGATACTCTGTTTTTGGAGAAAGAAGGCTGGGGAAAGCCAAGGGATTGTCAAGTTTTAGTTTGTCATTCAATCAGTCTGTGTCCCAGCAGAAAGCAGAAGGCACGTTCAAATTAGAGAAGTTAAGAAATGAGTTTTTTACAAAGGTACAGGCAGGGTTTAAGAAAGCCAACAGGGCATAGTGCAGTGTCTCGGAGCTTGTAACAGCAACAGAACCAGGGCCTCAAAGGCAAAGGGGCAGAGAAGTGGGCCCGAGAAGTCAGAATGGGCCACTGCACAGAGAGGGCCTCCTCAGTAAAGAGAGACGGCAGGGATGGATCTGGGGATTCGCACCCAACCCCACTCTTTAGCCCACTTCCGGGTCTTCTGCCAGACCCAACCAGAAGTAGAGGTCACAGGAACTCAGCGATGAATCCTTACGGGTCCAAAGCAGGGAGAGGGAGAGTGGAGAGAGGACTTAGACTACAGATGGTAACAGCATAGTTACTCGAAAATCTCTACCTCCTTTCATCATCCCCGCCATCCCACCCTCTGCAAAAATGTATAGAAATTAGCCTTTAAGTAAAATATATCCCAACTCAGCAGCCATTCCAGTGGGGCAGCTTTTCAGGTGCTATTAGAGCACCAGATAGTAGAAACGAGTTTTTAGGAATATTTTCCTTCTTCCCAGATACTGACAAAGTGGTCACCAGGTAAAAGTGTGGGATTAAGTATGTGGTTTGCAATCGAGTATAGGCTCCTCATGTAGAATATAATGTTTATAGCTGGGGCAAGGGAGAACTTTCATTGTTGGTGTTTCTAACCAAAGCCTAGTCATCCCAAGCAAAGCCGAGCAGTGACTGGAATGTATTACAGGGTGGTGCTTTCTACTGCATTTCATAATGGCCAGCTCTGGAGTCCTTTTCTTTCTCTTTTTCCTTCTCCTTCTCTTGCCCCTGTTCCTCCTCCTCTTGATTCTTTCATTTCATGCCAATTATCCTCTCCCTTCATTTGACTCTGAGAATGGAAGCATTCTTAGCAGTCTCAAGTGATGAGGAAAAATGTTAAACTAAGACCCTGGCTGCTACCGATACTGTCCAAATGCTGAATTACATGTCGGTCAGACAGCTCAGCTATTTGAATTTCCCCAACACGTGGCAGTTCTTGTCCTGGAGCCAAATGCCCACACAGCAAGCATGCCCGTGCGTTATACACACGCATACACCCCCGATGCTGGGCCAGATGGCGTGCTGTATCTCTAATCAAAGGCGCACTGCAGCTTTGATTGGCACTGGCCGTCCAGAGAGGAATGTGCATGCGATTTTGAGGCAAGGTGAGCTGAGAGGACCTGAGTGCCAGTGGATCTGAGACTTACCCTGAATGAGGGACTTTATCCTGAGGCAAGTCTGTCAGATCCCAGCTCCTCAGACTCGGAAGGAGAGTGGGTGACGGTTGTGAGACATGAATATTTGATTAAGGAAAGGGATAGAATAGAGCCATGTGCTCACCCTTCTGTGTGTGAGTTGAGTTTTTCCCCTTTTCCTGGACTTTGAACTCTACAGGGTTTGTGGTTAACGCTCATGAACCATGGGTAAATGAAAAGGTTGCCAGGCCAGGAGCCAGAGGACGCTGGCAGGGTGCTGTTAATAGGGCCTGGGGGTTTAGTCCACGCCTTACTCACTGGAGTGAGGCTCCTCAGGCTGTGGCCCTAGGTGATTGGCACCCTCGCTGGTTCCCCTCCCATCAGGCTGCTGCCCTGAGCGGGTCCCAGGCTGCTGCCCTCAGCCTGGCCCCCAGCCGTTCCTCTGCATTAGCTGTCCTGATTGCCCTTCTGCTGGCTGCCCAGCTCCACCATCACGTCCCCAGGTGCCATCAGAGCCCCTTTCAAAAGGCCGACCTTGTTCTTGTAGCCTTTGTACTGCGTTTCCTTACTTAATTTCCAAATCGAGGGTCCCATCCTTCCTTCTTCAAACATTTTTCTTCTTTCCTCCCTTTCCCAAACACCTTCAAATCCATGCCAAACACTAGAAAGAGAGAATTAAGAAGTAAGTGAACTGGAGAACTGAACTGGGGGGGAAGAAACGAAGCTTGGCAAGGCGGGTCCCAGGATGTCCCAGGAGAATAAAAGACATGCTGTCCCGCAGCAGAGGGGTAGGGAGTGGCAGAGCCATTTATAAAATACCTTCCAAGTGCCAGGCCTGAGGGGAAATGTGAGGACCAGGCAGGGAAACAATAGGAATAGACTCAGAGGGGTTAAGTAACTTGTACAAAGTCACACAGCTAGGAAAATAGCAGAGCCAGGATTTGAATCCAGATCTGGCTCACCCTGTTGCATCTACCATCCTAAGCTATCCTGACCACGTCTCATCAAGTCAGTGATTAAAAGCACAGAAAATAAAGATAGAGAGGATTAGTCATACATCCCTTTTCCCCTTATTTTATGGGACTGTTTGTAAGCAACACCTTCTGGTGTGCCTGTGTGAGGGAGTTGGAGAGACCTTCCTTTTCCAGCACTGGGACAACCCAGCTGTTTATAAAATTCCTCCCGAGGGCCTGCCCTGCCCCGGCCGCTTTACGAGGCAGAAAGGGCCTGGTGTGTGTCTGCTGGTGTACTCTGCAGATGGCATGTGTGCTGCGTGCTGAAGTTTCTGCCGGGAATTAATCAGCTCCTCCAGACAGCTGGTCCGCGTGCCTAATAATATTTGCAAGTCGGGTTTTATGTTACCCACAGGCCACAGCCATACTGCATCTTGATTATGGGAATGCAGGCGGCATTCGGAAACATGCACCAAACACAGATATTTTAGGACCATGAATGACAATTGTTTTCAAAACAGTTATGAGTTTCCCATCTCAGCGTGCACTGAAATATCTGTCACCCCTTGGGCAGATGAGGTGGCATTGCATAGGGCACAAGCAGAATTGGAGTGTGGAGCTGGGTTCCACAGTCCTTCCTGTGCTCCTTACTTCGCACCACCCCAGTTACCCAGGACTGAGCAGCAGCCCATGTCAGGGAGGAGGTCAAGGCCAGGCCCTGAGCCTGTGAGGATGGTCTTCCACTGACAGCACTCTAGAAGCAACTAGAAATTTGGGGCTATTGCTTATTCTCTATTCCCTGGACATCTCACTCAATTACAGCAGATAGTTCGTCTTTAGTTATAAACACTTTGCTAAATTCTGCCCAATCAGAGTCTCTAAATAATGCCAACATCAGTTATTTGAGTGCCTTATCTGTGAAAGGACTTTACTAGGAGCTACTGATATCAAGAAGCCTAAGACTGCACGACAGTCAGCAAGCATGAGGAGGAACACGTGGGGGATTGTTGAAGTCAGATGGAACTGGTTTTGAAATCCAGCTCTACCACCTGACGATCTGGGGCCTTAGGCAAGTTATTTAACTTTTGCATACCTCAGTTTACTCATCTGTGAAATGGAAAGACATTTTGTCTGCTGTATGCATTTTTGCAAAGATTAAGTGAAACAATGCATGTAAAGTGCTTAACAGGGTACCCAGCACATAGTGATAAATGTTGCTTGTTGCTATTGGTATATCTGGTACAATACTAAGTTCTTGGGGAATAAACAAATGAGTGAATGGATTGTAGATACATGGAAAGTCTCAAACACTATTCAGGAAAGGGAGAGAAGAATTAAAGATAATTCCCAAGTAGTCAAATGCAGGTGATTGTGAGAATGGCATTACCAATAACAGAAATGAGTACTTGGGAAGATCTTACTTTCAGAGAAAGAGGATGCATCTGGGTTTGGATCTGTTGAGCTTGAGATGGTTGTCTTGGTCCTCCAAGCCCAGAGAGATGAGTCAGGGTGCCCTCACTGGGTCTCACTGCCACAGCTGGGCCCTCAGCCTTCCAGCCCTCCCCTGAGTTCTGGTCACAGCTACCTCCCTACCCCACCACTGCACCTTCTTCCCAGAATCATTCCAGAACTCACCACAGGCACCACAAGGATCTACTGTCCATCTTCTTGTCCATACCACACCTGTCTCCTCTGACCCCTGACATAGGCAATGTCACAAGCCTTGCTTCTGGAAATTCACAGCCCCTTCAGCCCTCACTTCCTTCAGAGATCACACAAGCAGGAGAAAAGCAGTGGGAAAATCCTCTGCAGACTCTAGTTTTTTCTTCATGATCTTTCAGTGCCGACTAATGTTGATTTAAACCTAACAAGTTCAGACAGACGTGGCTGTGTGTAAGCATAACTTCCTTTTGTGGATACCTTTTTATTCTTTATTGAGCTATAACACACATACAGTAAAGTGAACAAATCTGAATTGTGCAGCCTGATGAATTTTTACGTACATATATGCCCCTGAATCCACCCCGAAGATAAAGATACAGAATACTTCCAGCACCCCAGAAGACCACTTATTCTCACTCCCAGTCAGTAACCACCCCCACAAATAGCCTTTTTTTCCCCTTTTCACCGTAGATTGGTAAGTTTTGCCTGTAAATGAACATCACAGACATGAATCCTGTAGTATTACTCTTGTGTCTGGCTTCTTTCCCATTATGTCTGTGAGATTCTTCCATATTTCTGCATGGAACAGTAGTTCTTTTCATGGCTGAGTAGTATTCCGCTGTACAAATATATCACAGAGCCTCCATTCTACTGTTCCTGAACATTTGGGGTTATTTCCAAATTGGGGCCATTATAAATACGGCTGCTGTGATGATGCACACATGCCCTCGTCGCTCTGGGCTACGTTCTCCAGTGGAATTGGTAATTACGGGGCAAACCTAGGTTAGCAATTGCAGTTACTGCCTAACAGATTTTGTGGACATATTTTTAAAAAGGAGAATACACACTTACTGTGTCATTTGCCAGTATTGTACTTCCCTCTAAGCTGCTAGTGAGGTGAGGCAGCCTAGTGAGACTGAGGAGCCAGGGGTTGGATGTTAGGGTCCCTGGCTTTGAATCAGCTCTGTCACTTAAAAGCTTAGTGTCCGCAGGCCAGTTACTTAAGCTCTTTGAGCCTCATTTTTATCATCTGTAAAATGGTGATAATAAAAATGATCACCTCACATCATTAGTGTGAAACTTACATGGGCTATCTATAAAAGTTATTTGAGAGTTGTGAAATGTAAAAATCATCCTTATAACCTCAACTTTTTGTATTTGACATACATTTTCCTTGAAAACAGTCTAAAAACTTTTAAAGAGAATCACTATTAGTAATCAATAGAGAAAAAAATCAATCTTTCAAGAAAAAAATACTGTCTCCCTATTTTATAGCCTGGGCCAGTCAATGGATCTGGGCAGTCACCACTTTGATATAACTGCGTGCTCCAAGGGCCCCTCCACCCCGGACACAGCTGGGAGTCACGCATCCACTGTCCTCGTCTCCGGCCAACTTGCTAGTTTTCTCATATTTGCATTCTCTGTTGAGAACTATCCCTGCCTCTGCGCTGCCTCTCTTGTTTTTAATCTTGTGAAGTCTGAATATCAGATGGGCCTTCTCATCATTTTCACTGAGGCATGTGCATACACACATCAACACGAGCACACATGAGCACACACACGCTGCATGAGCACGGCTGGAGCAGTTCTCCTGAGTATGTGTGGAGTCGGTCTTACTGCTTCTCTATAGAAGTGATTTAGTTTAAAGACTAGCAGCGGGCCCTTGTAGACACAGAGCACATAGTAGTATTTAATAAATATTTGTTTACAGCAATGGAAATAACCAAGGTCACCAACCCCCCCCCACACTCTTGTGAGACATGCTTTCCTGCTGTCTCTCAGCAATGTGCGTGGCTCTCTCTGGGAATCAAATGCTATTGTGGCTGCAGGAACCTCCAGAAAGGGTTGTTTGTTGCATTGATATTCCTTGCACACTCCAAGATTGTCTTTGGAGTGACGGGAAGCACAAGAGCTTTGGAGCTAGATAAGCCTGTGTTCACATCCTGACGCCGTATTCCTAGAGCATAAGCTCTGGCCCCTCTGAGCCTCACGTTTCTCATCATAAAATAGGATTGGTTACCTTTAAGGTGGTTGTAAGAATTCAAGAAGACAATTAGTAGAAGTTGTTGGTATTATTCACTTCTTCCAGCTCCTCCCCACAACACTTTGGTGTTTTTTTGTTCTGTTTTATTTTTTTATTTTTTATTTTATTTTTTTTTTTTTGGCTATCTTGACCTCTTTTCTTCTTCCCGCATACACCTTAGTCCCCTTCCAAACATGGCAGGGCCTGGACTGGTTAAGAGCATGACCCATGAGATCAAAGTGTCTTGGTATAAATCCTAGCATTGCTGCTAATTCACTGTGAGACCTTGAACAAGTTGCTTAACCTCTCTGAGCTTTTATTTCTTCCTCTTAAAATAGGGATAATAATGGTTATCTGTATCATAGAATTGTTGTATGGCTTCCCTGCGAATAACCATAAAGCAGTTTGGCACAAAGCCAACACTGAGCTGATAGTGGTAGTTGGCAGTAGTAGTAATAGTAATATTATTATAGTATTATTGATCCAATGGATGCCAAAGCTGTGTTTCTCTCTCTCTCTCTCACTCTGACACACACATACACACACACACACACACACACACACATACACCCCACTTTGGGTTTTCCTGATCGCTCCCATCAGGGCTCCTTCCACATGGAGGCTCTGCCTCTATCATCCTTTCTCCTGATTTGAATCCTCATGAAGGACAGGAACTGGGGTTGCTCTATGGTTTTGGTTGGTTTGTTTTTTAAGTTCAAAATTAATGAAACAGATGTCAAGGAAACATAATCTTTGGATCTTTGGACTGTAAATAAAAATAGGAACATTCGGGTCTTTGTATTAAGACTGCTGTAAGTTTAGGCTTATGTATTAAATAGAAGAAGAAAAATGTGTCTGTTCAAATGCTCCCAGTATTGAGGGTTTAAGTTGAATAGATTATTGTCTGGAGGAAAATTCAAGTATAAATTAGACTACGAAGAATTACTGATTGTTGCAGTTTTCATGTTAATTATTTCATGTTAAAAAATTGTTACCGCATAAATTAACACATTCTTTCATAGAAAACATATTTTAGAAAGATTTGTTACTTTAATAACTCTTTGTGTATTAGAAATCCCAGATGCCTGTACTAATTAAATATAATCAGATTTTAGATTCAAAAAGCACAGTAGCCATTTAACACAAACAAGCAGGCAGCTAGGTTGACAAACACACTCAGGAAGAAGTGGATCCCTGTTTCTTTCGAATTTTGAATTTCACAATCCAGAACTGTGAATTCAATTCCTGTCCTTCCTTTGTATTACAACGACTGGGGATTATTAGACTCCGAGCGCTAGCTTTCCAGCTCAAGGGCTCCTGCAGAATTATTAATCAGCCGCTTCTGAGGCCCCTGTAATCCGGTGGCAGATCAAGGCTGATCTCGCCATGAGATGCCCTCCCTCTGCCCCCGTCAGCACATGAATTTCTTGTTCTCTGTAAACAACCACATTGCCATTCCCACACAGTGTGCTGTGACCTGAACAGCAAATATCAGGAGAGGGAAAGGGAAGAAAAAAAAAAACCTTTTTAATTACTGAATTTAATCTAATTCTTCCCATGCTAGAGAAGCAAACCATCCTTTGATGAAAAGCAAACCCTTTAAAATGCAAGCCATTGTCTTAAGCACCGACTAGTGTGTTCCCAACTCAGTGGTGCCGCCATAAAATGACCAGCCAACCCCCGACTCCCCAGCCCACATTGAGAGTCTATCATCCTGAGGGCTGTCTAGGGAGAGACCCCAGGGGACTTGCCCGACAGAATGCCCTGCCCTCCGAGGTCAGACACGGCTTTCCCGCTGAGCTGAGTCGCATGCCTGAACCATGCTGCTTGTAATCAAGCTTCCTGGATCTGAGTTTGGTACACTTCAGTCACTAAGCAGAAAAGCTCCTTCATTTGTATTCTGTCGCTTCAAGCTCTGAGCTTCCACCTCGTTTCTGGGAGGGACTGCTTTGTTTATCTGCTGAGCCACTGTGGAGCTTCGGGGCCCAGATTAATAGTTAGGGGGAGCAGGTCAAATTGGCAGGGAAATGGAGATGAATTGTAGAGTGCATCCATTTTCCTCCAGGAAAGGGTGTGTTGAAAGCCAAAGATTAAAATTAAAAGAAATGGGACTCTAAATCACCCTTTCCTACTACAGTCTCTCTTTAAAGATTAAAACTGTTTCAGGTCGGAGATGGGACCAATTTCTTTCACTCCCACCCTCGGGCAGCTCTGACTCTGCCCAGAGGTTACAAATGGATTGGAGGTAAGCAGTGGTCACCGCAAGCCCAGCTTCTTTGCACACCTTTCCCCTTTATCTGTGCTGGTCAGTCCCATTTTGTATTCTGTGTGAGCGTCTCTTTCTCCTTTGTGCTGTTTTGGGCAGAGCCTTTTGGTGGTTGTTTATGAATGGTCAAGAGCAAGTCCTCAGTCTGTGCAGCCCACGTTTCTTGGTAATCATCAAGAAGGAAGCAGATGGTCACCCTCTGTGATTTTAAAGTGTGTAAATAGGAACTGCAGACTGCATCAAACATCAAAAATGTCAGTTGGCTTCCTTGTCTTGCCTTGCTGGCAAAAGGAACTCCTGCATTTGCATCATCTGGATAATCACGGACACGCAGTACATTTGTAAACTGCCCCAAGTTCCGAAGCCTCTTTCTTACAGCCACAGGAGGGGGCTCAGTGGCATTGCTCTGCCATCCCCAGGGTGGCTCCCCCGTTGGCACAGACACTGTACCAGATTGAAAAGGGGAGCGCTTTGAAAAAGCCACCCCAAAGTGATGTTTGTCTTCTGTATATCCTATTATCCTTTGATACGTTCTGAGCTCCCAGTCAAACCCCGTGACCTCCAACTGTTCTCACACAGTATCCCCAAACCCAGTGCTGCCCGTGCAGCCCAGCTCACCATGTGGCATGAAGTCAGACTGACACGGGCCCTCTGCCCCTTCTGGGGGTGGCTGGATTCTTGGCATCATTTCTGTGTTGAGCTACATCCCACACATCCGTTGATCACTCAGGTGAGTTCCTCTCACCACCCTGGGCAGCGGTGTGCAGATGGTTACAAAGCCCTTGTCTTTTGTTCTGGATTGAAAGTCCACAAACATAGCGTTTATGCTGTTGAAGCTGTGAATCAGAATGTTTTGTTTTCTCTTTACAGAGGTAATCAAGTTACAGAATTTTTATTCTGATATTGCTTCCTTTCTGGCTCTTAGAAAACTGGAAGGATAATTGGAATTATTCAGAGCCTCAGTATTCTAGAACAGCAAGCAGGGCTCCTTTTTTCTTCAGTCCCACCCAAGATAACCACTTAAATAAGCCTCCATAACACAGTCTGTACTCCAAGGAAAGTCCCTTTGATCGTTCTCAGATTTCCTTCTTAGAAGGAACAAATACCCGCACTTTCAGGAGATGCCCATTAATGTTATCCTCTACTTTTGCGTTGCCCCCATGAGTTACCCTGGGTTTGTCATTGGTCACCGTTGCAAGGAGGGTGATGGAGAAAGACAAGCAGCCCAGAGTTTCCTCCCTTCACTTCCTGGCTCCTCTAGGGATATTTGGAAGAAATGTCACAGTTTACCTTTTGGTAGCCTGCATGTCTGGATCGAATGCCCTTCCACAATGTATCCTGCCTATCCTTCCCCGACTGCAAAACCCCAGGATTAATGCCTAGAGTCCAGCCTTACCCCTGCATTCTCCCTGGTAGTTGAGTCTACTCCCCTGTGTCCTCTAGTTGTCCTGGGTTCGATTTTTAATACCCTCTGATGGACCTTCTGTCTCTTCTCTGTCCAGTCTTGAACTCTGGGCTCTCTTGGAACTTTGCTCACCCCTCTCAGCCTGAATATTCCTTCCATGGATTCCACTCAATGAGACTTTGGATCTGTGCCTACTTAATCAACCTTATCTTTGCAGTATGTTCAGGCCCACCTTCCACTCCTTGGTTCTCGTCCTCCTTGGCCTAACTTGTCCCTTCTCCACTCGCATCCCCAGTGGGACAGCATTCCTCCTTCCTCCCAACCTCCCTCCTTCTCAAACTTCTTGCTCAACATTATGAAATTTCAGATGGAATATAATCTTAACCCATTGTAACATTTACTTTTCATTTATCTTTTTAAAAAAACATGCAGCTAAAACTTTATGAACTTGAAGTAGAAGTTTCAACAGAATGCGTCACCAGGGATAACTGGAAAACACCCAGTTGTATTACTTCAGAAGCATTTGGGAAATCTGAAAGTCATTCCCTTGGCCTAGTGTGAAAGTTTTGAGTTTTGCTTTGCCGGGTTTCAGTGGGTTTGAAATCATTGTTTTGTTTAAATAACCACAAAGTTCCAGGTCAGGTCAGCTTTGATTTTGCTTCTTTCACAGGATATCCTGTCCTGGTACCGCCTTGTCACCTCCCACTCCTGTAAACCAGATTTCTGTTATTGGCATTGTTTGTGATTTTTTTTTTCTTTTATTACCCAGAGTAACTTTCAAGTTGAATTATTGCATACTATTAAATATTGGATATAATAATTTGCAGAGTTAGTGGCTTTATAATTAAAAAGGGCTCTGGGTGGCTCCTTGGTTCAGAAAAACAGTGTCCGTTGTTGAAGTTAATGGGTTTCCTCCTTGAAAATGCTATTAGGGCACAGCTCAGATTCTCTGTAGGAAGGATTTGGCTTCTTTTATTCAATACTGATTTCACCTTCTCCACCTTGGCCTAGTTTTTTAGCCAGAGGGGATATTCTCTGAGACTATGGAATTGGCCTGGTCACCAGGAAAAATGAAAAAGAGAGAGACTTGGCAGTTCAGCTCTCCAGTGATGTGAGCTGAGCCCACCCAGGCCTGTCCTGGCCCCTGCCCTGACCCTCCCCACTGCAGGGAGAGCCATGGGTCATGCTGCATCATTCCAATGCGGCTACCTCTCCCTGAAGCCCTCATCTCCTCATCTCATGTTCTCTTTTCCTCTCTCTGCTGAGCCCTCTTCTTCCTAAAGGCATTGCCACCATTTAGTTCTCTGTTGGGTTTGCCTGTAAGCTCTGTCTCCCTGGCTGCCTAGAAACCCCAAGGGCAGAGGCAACCTGTGCTTGGTTTTCCCAGGAGCGCCTCACAGGGTGCTGGGGACATCATGGACCCTCAGAAGATTCTCAGTGATTGGTTGATGAGTGTTTTGATGAGGAGGGTTTTTTCATCTTCTTTTCCTCTTCTGATATTTGGAAAGCTTTGGCATTGCTGATGGCATTTGCCAGTGCAACTCAGTGACTTTAGGCCTTTACTATCTGAATAAAATAACAGCTGGCATTTATTTAGCTATTACCAGGTACCAGACGCTGTGCTGAGCCTTTTACATCAACTGTTCTTCCCACCACAACCTTAGGAGGTTATGATCCCCAGTTTACAGACAAGGAAACTGAGACTTAGGGACGTTTTAAATGATCAACCAGCAAATCCAGTGTGCAAGCACAGGGATACCTGACTCGGAAGCTCCTTTCCTAAATGATCATACTGGTCCTTCCACAAGTGACCACTCAATCCCAGCTCAGCCCACAATCGGACCACTTTGCATTGTCACTGAAGAGCATCCACTCCTCGTTTCCTGGCCGGCTTATGTACTCTTACTGCAGGAGGTGATTTGGCAGCAAAAGTATCTGCAGTCTTCATTGGAGCATTTGAAATACCCATGCCATCATCTTAATGTATGAAAACACATAAAGAACAGGAAGTAACTGAGTCAAGTAAGCTGTTTCTATTTGAGGCAGAAGTGAAAAACAGATTACCTGGCCACTAGGGATAGAGGGACTTCATTAACTGGAATGTGGCCTGGGGCTTGGGATGGGCCATCCTGACATAATGACTTTGGGCAGTCATCCTGTTGGCACTGAAAAACCGAGAGACTCAGTCAGGCTGTGCTGTCGTATGAAAGGAAGATTTTATTCCTATAACTTTTAAGAGTGAAGAAAATTATTAATTTATTGTATTGACACTGTATTGACACTCTTTGCGTTTAGTTTAAGTCTGTGTAAAGGAAGAGAATTACTTTGACCGTCAGGGTGTCAGATAACTTACTGCCTGGCTGGACCCTTTAGCTAGTTAGAGCATTTATTGCTGTTTAACCAGCCTTAGGCAAGTTGCTATGAAGAAATATGTGTCTCCAACCTCAAAGGATTTGCATTCTATTTAAGGAGATTTTTAAAATAACTTATGAAAGAACTAGTAAAAGGACACAGAGGAGACATGGACACAGTGGAACAGTGTATAGTGTTTATGCAGTCAGGCTCTGGCACCTTCGGTTCAAATCCCAGTTCTGCCATCTACACATGTCCTTTGTTTGGCACATTGCTTTCCCCTCTGTGTTCCGTTTTCTCATCTGTAGAACAAGACTATTCCTGGCATCCACCTCATGTGCACAGTGCTTTGTATGCCTGACTCTTAGCAAGCGCTCAGTGTATGTTTAGCTGTTGTGGTAGCTGCTATTATCAAGCATTAAACTGTTGTTTCTAGCACTGGCGCTAGGTGAATTGGAGAGATTAGTGAAGGCTGGAGTAATCACAGATGGCTTCATGAAGGAGGTGGGACTGGAGCTGAGGAGGCTTTAGCTAAGCAGGTGAAGGGAAAGAGAGCATTTCCAAAGCCAATGTAAAAGAAACAAGTGTGAGCATGCTAAGTGCAGGACACAGGTTATAGTAAAGCAAACTGAACTAGATTAACTGTGTTAGGGGTAGCAAGAACCAAGTTAGGTCAGGCACGGTGGCTCACATCTGTAGTCCCAGCACTTTGGGAGACCAAGGCAGGAGGACCACTTGAGCCCAGGAATTCGAGACTGGCCTGGGCAACATAGCAAGATCCCATCTCTACAAAACATAAAATTAAACTTAGGTGCAGTGGCTCATGCCTGTAATTCCAGCACTTTGGGAGGCCGAGGCGGGTGGATCACCTGAGGTCAGGAGTTCAAGAGCAGCCTGACCAATATGGTGAAACCCCGTCTCTACTAAAAATACAAAAATTAGCCAGGCGTGGTGGCGTGCACCAATAGTCCCAGCTACTCAGGAGGCTGAGACAGGAGAATTGCTTGTATCCATGAGGTGGAGGTTGCAGTAAGTCGAGATCACACCATTGCACTCCAGCCTGGGCAACAGAGCGAGACTGTCTCAAAAAAAAAAAAATTAAATTAAATTAAAAATTAGCCAGGCATGGTGGTGCACACCTAGCATCCTAGCTACTCAGGAGAGGCAGGACGCTTGCTTGAGTAAGCCCAAGCAAGAAGAGCCCACAGGGGAGACACACAAAATGCTTGGAAAGAAAGGAAGGACATGGGGAAGAATAAACTCAGAAAAATAATTCATGCATTTCTCATAGAAATGTTTGAGCTTTGCAGGTTGGAATATGCTAAGTTTTACTGCTTTGTTACCGAGATTATTGGTATTATTCACATGTGAGAAGTGTGCTAAAATAGTACAAATGTACCCAGAGCCACTCGTTAAGTAAACATGACAGAAGTGACAGTGGAAGCATCATCTACCCAATTGCTAATTGCTGACACACACCCATGGGCCTTGAAATGTCACGATGCTTTTGAAGAGTTTTGAAAAGTCAAAACACTTTTCCCATTCTGTCTCATCATAAATCATTCTCAAGGTAATGATGTGTTATCTTCCATGTTTTAAAAGACAGGGGGAAAGAACGACGTGGGAAGTCATCGCACTTCTGCTCACAGCCCAGTGACTTTCTGTTGCGCTTAGGATGGAATCCAAAATCCTAGGGCAGCTTACAGAGTCCCACAAAATCTGTCCTTGTACCCCATCTTATTATTCTTCATAGCACTTTATTGTAGTTGACATATATAATAGCCATTCATTTATTTTATCTCCCTCAAACTAAGCTTCCAGCTCCATGACTGCCAGAGACTGTGTTCACTTTCGTCCTCCTGGCACCGAGTGCAGTGCCAGGCACTGGGGAATACTCCAGAAATACTTGTGGTAGGAAGAAAGAACAAGCCAGCCCAGCAGTGGTGGGTGTTTGTGTTGTTATTTCTGTGGACAAACTTTGATAACTGAATAAATCCACAGCCCTCTCCTTTCTCTTGCTTGAAGCATGGATGATTATTAACTTTATTTTAAATGAGGAAGACCAGGGCTCGGTGAGGTCAAAATGGTTGATGTCTAGTCACTTGCATTTATCCCAGTCTATTAAGAATTTATTCTTAATCCAGTCTATTAAGGATTTTCCACTTTGTTTCACTGTGAACCTCCCAAGGCCCCTTGCCACCTTGACTTTCTGCTGTTGTAACTAACCACCCCCATCCCCAGCTGCACCCCAGTGAACTGGGCCCCCTTGTCCTCAGAGAACAAAGTAGGGGGCTCCCCCACTCAGATACATTCACTCCGACCCAAAGGGGATCTGAACACACTTCCTTTGGCAGTGAAAATGCAGGGTTCTCCAGGTGTTTTAAGTTTCATTAGTGTGTGGCTGTTGCTTTTCTATTTCAATTGGCAATTCTTAGACTCTTAAAAGGGCATCCAGACAGTGACACTGGTGCTGTCACCAAGGACAAGTAGAGGACTCACCAGAGGGCAGGGAACTGATAATACACT
Source organism: Pongo pygmaeus (assembly GCF_028885625.2). NCBI lineage: Eukaryota > Metazoa > Chordata > Mammalia > Primates > Hominidae > Pongo > Pongo pygmaeus. The sequence goes on along the minus strand of NC_072378.2, from coordinate 111,663,913 downwards.
CTGTAAGGACCTGTGGTTATTCAGCCAAAAAGGGAAGGGCTGGGAGGGCTGTCCAGCTACTCATTCATTCATTCAGCACCTGTTTATCAAGTGCTTTCTCTGCACCAGACACTGTAGTCAGTACTGGAGATGTGGTGGCCATCCAGGAAGACGTGCTCCAGCACTCAAGCACAGTATTTATCTGGGACAGAGACAGCCTTCAGACAATTCATGCATTCATTGCACTTTAATAATAACAGCTTCGTTAGGCAATATTTACTGAAAAAAAGCAGTGACAACTACAAAGAGGGAGGTGCTCTGGCAGCATAGAAGTAGGAAACCTACCCCAGTCTTTAGTGATCAGGCAAAGGTTCCCTGTGCAAGTAACACTTTGGCTAGGAGCAAAAGAGGAGTAAGAATTAGCCATGGGGTAAGGGCTTTTGACAAAGGAAATAGCCTGTCCCTGAAGCAGGTAGGAGCTTGGCATTTGCAAAGCAGTCAAAGAAGGGCAATGGAGAGGTTGTAGAGGAGAGAGGAGGGGAGCAGAGGAGAACAAGTCTGGGATTAAAAGAAGCAGCTGGGGGAGTAGGTAGGGACCAGATTATGCATGTAGATTCTATTAGAAGGCTACTGTAGAAACCCAGGGGGGGCATGCTGAGCAAGCGAAGACTAGAGGAAGGGTAGTGAATTCAAGAGCATGAAATGGTCAGGATGTAATGGACCTGACATGGGCAGGGACAAAGCAGGAGGGCACAGAGATCGTTCAGTAAAGATGTATTGACCTCCTTCGATAGACAGGCCCTGTGCTGGGATCCAAGTGTACAGTGATGAAAAATAGTGTCCAGGTGATGATGATTCTCGGGATTCTGTTACCACCAACTGGGTGGTTTACAAAGTCACCAAGGATTGAGAAGCCAAATTGTGGGGAAGATAAATTTTGGATGTTACGTTTGAGGGGCATTGACTTGCATAACCAATTTCCCTCTCAATTGTCTCTCCATGATGGAGAGACAATTGAGAGGGAAATTGGTTATGCAAGTCAGGGACTCAAGAGAGAGATCCCATCTGGTGATATAAATGCAGGCATCATTGGGGTCAAGACAGTCATTGGAGCCACGGGAGTGAATAAGATCCCTGATGTTACACAGAGTTTGTGACCACTCATTTCATATCTCAACAGAATTCAGAGAAACAGGATTGAGCTGTATATCAGAAATTATTTAAAACATCGACACATTTATTCATTACAGGAATAATTCGGCCTAAGGCTAACTGGTCTTATATATGTTCCTGGGAGTTAAATGACTAAGGTACAAAGATCCTCTTACCTGGAAGTTCTAGACATGGGCACCAGTGACAACACCAGGTTGTCAAGTTTTCACCATGACAAGTCGAGGTTTCGGCAATGAGTTTACCTTGGGAGTTTGGTAAAATTTGCAAACAGTACTTGGAAAACATTCAGTGGAAAAGATGCTTCCAAGTACACACACCATACACACACGTACACATATTATGGCCTTTGTGTACTGGCTTATCCTAAAGAATCCTAAACTGTTAAGCTAATTCAGTAAGAAATGACAGAGTGGTCACTTCTTTTTTTGAATTCATGTAAACATGGAACAAGTACAGTAAGTGTTACAGTGAAGCTCAAGATATCAGTGACATAGATGATCATTACCTGCATAGTTTGCTCTGTTTCCTCTAAATAAAATGCAGAGGAGAAAACTGTTTTCATATCTAAATCCTGCTCCCAAGCAGAAGAATTTCAAAGTGTGAATCAGCTAGTTACATAACAATACCAAGTTAACTGCATTGCAGTTCTCCTGATGTTTTCTCCATTGTTCTGTAAGTCCATACTACTTAGAAAACCACTTTGATTCTGACTTTTTGCCTGTCAGAACTTTACTTTCAAAGGAAAGGCAACGTTTACACCCAGGAGATCCTTCCTTCAAGGTGTCTGAAGTCTCCTAACTTACAGAGCTCACTGCAGCAGCCCTGCAGCAGGGACACCTGTGGGATTGTATAGGTTATGTACTACACAACCTTAGGGATGCTGTTTTCATAGACTGGGGTTTTACACTGTGCAACCTGCATGGCTAGTTGTAAAGACACCTGCCAAAAATCCCCAGTTAACTCCACCACATTTAGAGCTGCATTTTAGGGCCAATAGCTTTGTACCCTCAGGAGGTGGGAAGCCAAGATAAGGGGAAACAGAAGTAATGAGATGTGTCCAAGAGGAAGCAGGGATTAGCTCTTTTCAGTAGAAACCTCAGTTAATCATTAATACCTTATTGCTGCTTTGATTTAACCTTTTGTCTTCCTTGAAAAGGAAAATGAGTTATCTATAAAGAAGCTTCTTTTGTCGAAAGCAGCTGCTGTTTTAAGACAGAGAAGAAGCAGGAGAAGTTGAACGAAGACATTCTTTTTTATTCCTCCAAATACATTATAAATACATTGTTTGGTATAAATATAGTGCTTGCCTTAGAAAGAAAATTAATACAAAACAAATTTAAGTAAGTTCCGACTAGTAGTAAGTCAGACCACATATCTACAAATGACTTCCTTTCAAAGATTCCTTACATTAATGCAGCCTTTAATATTTTTTGAAGGTTTATATATTATAATCCTTATTGTAGATTATAAAATGAGAAAATAATAAAGCTGACTAATGCAACTGGCTGATACTGCCGTTGGTTTTTTTAATCTGAAATTATGAAATCCTTTGGAAAATCTAACATGACAGTATCCAAATTTTAAATAGTCGCTTTCAGCAACACACACACCTTCACCAATGTTGAGTAATTCGAAGAAGGGGAAAAACAACTCCTTTGGTTGTCATTTTATTTACAGATTTGTCTGCACAGCAGAGAAAAATATTCCATTTACTTCAGAGATGGTCAGAGATTGCCAAGCCATTTGGCTCAAGAGATGGTTTAAATAGGAATGAATGTAGTATACCTTTAATTCTCTGAAGTAAGAGAACTCCAGCTGAGGTTTGGGCCAGGGCAAAGTCTGCTCTCAACACTGAAGAAAATCTATCACATTAATCTCAGTGGCTCAGAGTCCAAAGCTGCGTGAACAGAATGCTAAAGGATAGGAAGTGTGAGAAGAATGCTTTGAAAGAAACTTTAAAAACAAAACAACCGACTATTCAGAGAATACCAGGTCTTATGTGGAATCATCTAGCATGTAAGGAAACATTTAAATAATTATGCCTGAGAAACATAACTAATTAAAAATAACGCCATGCATAAAAGGAAAACTATAGAATAACTTTTCTGCTCCAGTGTTAATGTGAGATGCCTCATAATGAAATAGTAGGATTTTTTTTTTTTTCATTTCATTTCACACAGACACATGAGAGATGGAGAGGAAAATTATATTGCCTGAAAATGCCAGGGTAGATTTACTAAAGATGTTATCATATGCTGTATTTAAGACAAAAATCTAATTGCTGTAATTTATCATACCTCTGGCTATTAAAACTGTGCCAATTTAAATATTTTAATCATTCGCCACTTTTGTACTTGGTGACTTTTTATAGAAGATTCTATGAAACATTCTGATTTTGTCAGCCTTTGTATGATTTTCAAGAGCTCCTTAAGCAGAATGAATATGCTTTAAGCATGTAATTGTGTTTCCATAAGTAATAAAAATTCCTTGTGTTTTTCTTTTAGTTTGTTCAGTAAAATACCTGGAACTGCTTTATAATTGCTGAGCCGAATGTTTGAGAGCACAAGCTGCTGAATCCCTTTTATTTTATTTTATTTTATTTATTTATTTTTATTTTATTTTATTTTATTTTTTTCTGAGACGGACTCTTGCTCTGTCACCTAGGCTGGAGTGTAATGGCACGATCTCGGTTCACTGCAACCTCTGCCTCCTGGGTTCAAGTGATTCTCCTGCCTCAGCCTCCCGAGTAGCTGGGACTACAGGCTCGTGCCACCACGCCTGGCTAATTTTTGTATTTTTAGTAGAGACGAGGTTTCACCATGTTGGCCAGGCTGGTCTTGAACTCCTGACCTCAAATGACCTCCCGCCTCTGCCTCCTAAGGTGCTGGGATTACAGGCATGAGCCACCACACCTGGCCTGAATCCCTTTTAATTCCCTGCACACACATCAAGCTTGTAGAAAGCAAGATGGACCACACCCTTCCTTTTGGTTTAGAGAAAGGATTCTTTAAATGATCAAATAAATTTTTGAAAAAAAAGACTCCATTGACTTTGACATGAGTTTGCACCTTGGTCTTGAAAAGTCAGAGACTCATAAGACAGTCATGGAGGCAGAACTGCTCTTTAAAAAACAAACATTAAATAGTACTCTTGCTGGGTGGTAGAAGAAAAAGTGGTAAGAAAGTGATCTTACATTATGGAAGAAAAAACTATCCCAGGAGTAAAGATGGCCGCTACAGGGAGAAAGAATGGAGGAAGGACAGCAAATGTGGAGAGAGAAGGAGCTGGAGGCAGATTCCTTTCCCTGCTGTGGGTGTGGGAGGCCTTTGGGAAATCTAACCCATTTCAGCAGAACACATGGGCAGTATCCAGTTGTCCCCACCCTGGGAGCAGCTCAGTGGTTTAATCAGGTTTTGTGTACCCAGTGAGACCACACTATCTTATGTACCCAAGGACTCATGAGAGCAGCATTATGACTAAATCCTATGTATGTTTATTAAAACATAGCATTATTTCAAAGTTAAATACATATATAATTTTCCTAAATCACAAGAAACCAGGGTTTCTTCCCCCCTTTATTGAGGTATTAAGGTGCTTTGAGCTGGATTACTTACGGTCACACAGCCAAGACCAGACCCTACATCTTCCCAATCCCAGCCCATTCCTGCTTCACCTCCTTTCTGTCTTCCCCTCTAAACCTGCTCTCATGAAAGTAGCTTGCCAAGTGCCTTTCCCTCCCACACCCCATGCCCATTGCAGTGCCCTCTGCCTGATGAATAACCAGGGTGTTCATTCTGCAGGTGCAAAGTTCCCCATCAAGTGGACGGCCCCCGAGGCAGCCCTGTACGGGAGGTTCACAATCAAGTCTGACGTGTGGTCTTTTGGAATCTTACTCACAGAGCTGGTCACCAAAGGAAGAGTGCCATACCCAGGTAGGAGCAGGGCCTCGCAGACATGGGCCTGAGATTGGAGGCTTTTTTGACACCATTTGGGGAGACTTCATCCACTTTGCTTTCTAAGCCCCATCCTCAGCTTTCTGCTGAGCTTGAGTTTGAAGAACGCGGCCAGGTATTCAGCCAGAGAAAAGCAGAACTGGGAGCTACCATGTATGTAGACAAGCAGCCACCATGAACTGTGTTCCAGGATTAATGTAAGTAGCAGCTGGTCTAAATGCTTCAGTCTCCCTCCAGTTCATAGAATCTCTCCTCTCTCAGTAGGAGTATGTGTCTGTGGTTCCCAGAGCAGAAATGTCACTGGCAGTGCCTCTGCCCAAATGGAGTTTGCAGACATGTCTGGGAAAGAGAAGGAGAAAAGCCCCACTGCTTTTTGATTACACTGTAGCACTGACCCATGGAGTGAGCCTGGCAGGAAGGTGCCAGGACCTGTGCTCTCCGCAGGACCCAGCTCCAGATGGCCAAAGGAAGCAGAGGCACATGCGAAATGCAATTTAGAGCCCACTCACTGCCTGTTGCTGAACAGTCAAAACATGCTATACCAAAGCAAGTATAATGTAAAGAAACTGGAAATTCGTAGACTCTGGAATGTTTCTGGATTATCAGATTTATGCTCTCCAAAGAAACCGCGAGTTTGGCTTATCCATGCTTAAATTGATGAACGTCGACAGATGGTGACATAAAGGACACCCATGCCATTTCACCTCCACGCTTTAGTGGTTATAGCACAGGGACGATCAGCTTTTTTGAAATGTTAAGGACATATTTTTCAGTTACTGCTGAGTGAAGAAAGAACATAGCTCCCCCTCATTCCCTGCCTAAGAAAGGAGCTTAAAGAAAAAAAAACAAACAGTGATAGAAACGATAGTGAAGATTAATGAGGAATTTAGGTCTCTTGCAAATCCTGGGTTTGTAATCATATCTTTGCAGTCAGAGGAGCCAGGGAAGGCAGATTAATTTGTAATCCCTTTGTTTCTTTTTTATGATTGTTTCTGGTCATCTTCAGAGAACACAGAGAGGGACACATCAAGATAATCTCGTTCTGGGTTGGTGTAGTCTTGAGACTCCTAGGAGAGCCAGGTTGACATGGAGGCAAAATTGACAAATTCCTGGTCTCTGAGGTGCCGGCACTGGGCGTTTAGAGATGCGGGTGTAAGTCAGTTTTATTGATGCTGCAGTGACTGCTGCTCCCGGCATGCACACACGGGCAGACGCTCCGGGAATCGCCAACCAGCACAGAAGAAAGGGCCGCCCTGGGGGATGGAGCACAGCGTGGGTGTTTCTGAATCGCTACTCAAGGGGGGAAGTGTGCGGGTCTCCGGAGGGCGAAGATGTGAAGGCATCTCTTCTTTATTTATTGTCTGAATTTTGAACTGATTTCTTCCTGATCCCCCCCAGGTTTATAGTCACCCTGTGTGTTAAATGCAATTGGGGAGAAAAGGTTAATGTTGTTTTGCGTTTCTGTGAAGCCTTCTCTTCCAGTAATACAAAGCAGCTTTTTGTTTCTCAGGGTCTCACACAGAAACCAAGACAAAGGGGTGGAGGTGGGGGCCTTGGAGAAGGAAGGCAGGTGCGCGTTTCTGAGGGAGTCTTTTGTCAGGTTTGGTTTTAGCATAAAGAAAATGGCCTCATTTTACCACTTAGACCAGGATTCATTCATTCAGCGTAGCTTCAGTCACTGTGAACTGTGCCAGGCATTTTCCTCTATCGGGGAGATAGTGCAAATAAGACCGTCATACTCTCAACAAGCCTTGATTAGTACCTGCCTCAGGCTAGGCATTGTTAGCACAGTGGGCAAGTAAATAAATTTAGTCCCTATGTTCGTGGACATTACAGTCAGATAGATAAAATATGCATCAAATCCAGGAAGAAACCAGCCTTCTTTATTGCTTGTTTATTATTAGAGGAAGTCATCCTGAAGGGATGGATTACTTGGCTTTACCTACTGTGGGGCCTAGATCTTCATTCTGATAATGGGATCAGGGACGCCTGATCCAGGTATCCACACACAGCAGGTCCTGAGAGGGACTCTTCATGCCGAGTCCTGTGAGGATGGCAGAGGAGTTTGAAGTGAGAACTAACTCCAGAGGCTCCTGCAGAGAGAGCTGTGAGCAAGTGCTGGTCTGCAGTGGGCTCTGATAACTGCCTCTAGCTCTGGAGGAGTGCTGGAGAGAGGGGGCTGTGTAAGGAAGGCAAGTAAGCCAGACCTTGGAAGCCAAGTAGGGTTTCCTCAAGCCCAGAAGGCGGGAAGAGCATCCCAAGGTCTGGCACGTGGGAAGGCACGTAGGCCTGGGAGGACAGTTCCAGGGACCACAGGATGAATCTGAGAAGATGCCATGTGCAGGGGCACACCTAGAGATGTGACTGGAAAGGTGGCCGAGAGCCTGCGTTGGGGCCTCGCTGGTTGGCAGTGGCAACCAGGGAACCGTGTCCTCATTGGGGGTGTTGTGAGCTGGTCCTCATTCAAAGAAAGCCACAAAAAATTGTTCCCAGGCCTGTTCCTAGCCATGGGTTCTTTCTGGGTTTTGCTTTTTAACATAGCTATAATCCTATTTAGTTGGGTTTGTGAATCCAACAGAAAACTCTTCTTGAGGGAGAAGCTTTTACAGAGGGATTCCAATTATAGGATTATTACCCTAACGAAGGATAATAATTCCTAAATAACAAGAGGTTTCACGAAGCTTCCTTCAGATGTCACTGTGAAAGCAAAGAAGGACCTTCCTCTCTGCATTCTTGCTCTTTGTTGTTGTGGCAAGTCAGTCAGTGTGTGCCGAGGGGTCCTTCTCAGCTTCCCACGTTGTGTCTTTGTGCCTGTTGCTGGTACCTCAGGACAGACTCCCAGTCCCGGTCCGTCATGATTTCCATTCTGCATTTTGATGTAGTCATGTCTCATGTCTCAGTTGGCTAGAGTATATTTTGAAGTAATTCTTTTTTGGAGAACAGTAGATGGTGGTACATTTTTCTGAGTCTTCCATACCTGAGAATAGCCTGCTGTTTCCTTGACACATAAGAAAGCTCCTTTGGCTGGTAGGTGAAGATGGAGGTGCGGGATGAGGGAGTGACATATAAATTGGTTTTATAAAAGCTTTCCAGGCATCTTTGCCCAGTGTGAAAGAAGGTCCAGAAGTGACAATCCCAGAAGGAACTTAGAGTGGAGTATGTGAGGTGTGACCAAATAAAGGGCAAAGGGAGGCGGAGATGTTAGAACATTGGCAAGTTGTGTGAGAGGAGTGGACAAAAAGGAAGGGAAGACGACAATCTCAAACTGAATGAGAACCTGGAAGCCGAAGGAAAAAAATACTGAAATACAATGCTGAGATTAACAGGGGGGTGGTAGAGAAAAGTTACATCACCTTACCAGATGAGGAAGGTTGCTTTCGAGATGTGTAACAAGTATGGATGCAGTTCCAAAGAAGAGCTCCATCAGTTCCCTGCTAGCAGCCTGAGCTGAATGCATTCTCTGCATTGCAGTCTAGCTTGCTTTTCTGCAAGCAAGGATTCAGAAGCATTCTTTACCTCAAGATTAGAACTGATTTCATACTGATGGATTGTTGTATGTGAGAAATAAAAACACTTAAGTAAAAGCAGTTTTCTGGGGTTGATGCATAAAATCAGAGTTACACATTTTTACCTGTCGTTTCACCTTTAAAACCTTTCTCAAATCCTTTTCCCCTCTGCTTCCAGTTTCTCCCCACCTCCCCACCACCCACCCACCCACCATTCTATCATTGTTGCCAACAGAGTTAGTATCCTAGAAAACACAGACCTGGTTATCTCACCCTGCTAGTTAAAAACGTCCATGGCTTCCCTTTGCCTTTCAGATAAATCCTAGAAACCGTAATTCTACATAGTTCTTCATAACTCTTTTTCTGCAGTCATTCCACAGATATTTATTGTGCACCTACTATATGCCAGGTACTGTTGCAAGCACCAAGAATACAGCAGTGAAGCAACAGACAAATGCTGCTGCCCTCATAGACTTCCATCTTCATTGAGGAGACAAACAATAAACAAAGATAAATAAGCAAAATATATTGAATGTTTGCTGCTGGTAACAGCTAGGGAGAAAAATAAAACAGGGAAGGGGAGAGAGGGGAGAGTGGCAAAGGAGCACCTCACTGGTGAGTAAAAGACCTAAAGGAAGCAAGAATCCAGCCAGGTGGGTATCTGGGAGCACAGCCTTCCATCAGGGGAAGGGAGAGTGCAGAGACCCTCCAGAATCAAAGGAGGCCAGCATGGCTGGAGCAGAGGGAGCAGGAGGTCCCAGAGGCCCCAGGAGCAAATCAGATAAGGCCTTTCTAGCTCATGGTTGGAACTTTTGCTTTTACTCTTAGTGAGATGGGAAGTGAGGGGATTTGACTAGGAGAATGACATGATTTCTCTCTTGCTGTCTTCCATCCTTCACACGTTACCAAGACACGTCAAGAGATGTCTCTTGAACATGCAAGTCTCTCTTTGTGGCTCCCCTGTCTGCCTCAGAACCCTTCAAAGCCCAACTGAACATCGTCTGCTTTGGAAAGCCTTCCCCATGTCCAGACCAAATGGGGTGCTCCTTCTGCTTGCCTCCATGACACCTAGCCTATTTCTGTTGGGCCCACTGTTTGTGTGTCTGTATTTCTCAGCAGCTTCAGAGAAGGGAGTCCCTTTGATGGATTCCCAAGGTCCAGCACAGGGTCCACCCCATAGTAGACTGTCGGTAAGTATAAGCAAATAAATGAGTGAATGAAACAGAAAAAAAAGAACTCACCTATGAGGTTTTTGAAACAAGGTTTTTAAATTTAGCCCATAGCCTGCAAGGCCTTTTAACTGCATTCCATCATCTTCACACATAGATATATATTTTCCTAGCCACAAGGTGGACTCTGTCCTCAAAGTTCTTCTGGAAAGTTGACCCTGTGATCATTTCAAACATCATGTTCCAGCACTATTCTAGGCAGAGTGTCCTGGCCATTCTGTGCCCTGGCTCTTAACTGAACACCTGTTTTGTGGATTTGGCAGGACCTGGTAGAACAGGAACGCTTTCTTTTTTTTTTTTTTTGAGATGGATGGAATCTTGCTCTGTCACCCAGACGGGAATGCAGTGGCATGATCTCGGTTCACTGCAACCTCTGCCTCCTGGGTTCAAGCGATTCTCCTGCCTCAGCCTCCCAAGAAGCTGGGATTACAGGCACCCGCCACCACGCCCGGCTAATTTTTGCATTTTTAGTAGAGCCAGGGTTTCGCCATGTTGGCCAGGCTGGTCTCAAACTCCTGACCTGAGGTGATCCACTCTCCTTGGCCTCCCAAAGTGCTGGGATTACAGGTGTGAGCCACCGCGCCCAGCCAGGAACACTTTCTTAAGCAAACCACACTTATTCATTCATTGGAAGCACTTTCAAATCATTCAACAGGTGACTTTCTTGAATACATCTAGTCGCTTGATAATGACCTGAAGAAATAAGGGAAATTAATGAAACTGGTGGCTTTTTCCTTAAAGGATTCCAAGTGCCACTCTGGTCCTCCCTCTGCCTTAGAGCCCTGAACTGTAGATACGTTTTCCTTTGTGTTCAGCATAACAACAGGAGCAGGTTTTTCATGGGAGAAGAAAGGGTTAGGACTCTCCAACCAGGAGGAGACTGGGAAGCCGAATGAAAGCTCTCATCTTAGCCGAGGGTGCGTGTCTCTCCCTGGCTCGTCCACAGTCCCTGGGGTTTTTCCTGCAGCTCATCATGTCCCCTCAGAGAGGGAACCCTTCCTGGAATGCCCAGAGGTCATGCTGTCACCTCCTCCTACGAGATTTCTCTTGGCCAGCATGTCTAGTGACAGGAGGAGGCAGACCAGGGGAGAACGCGTGTGAAGAGGGTGGCCAAAGAGGGACTTTCGGCCCCCAGTCCTGTGTTCCAGCCCTACGTGCTCCTTGTTCTCAGGGGTGCAGTTCCAGGGCCTTCCTCATGGGCACCCTGCCTCTCTTTTTCACTCCTTTTTTTTTTTTTTTCCTGGGACAAAGGAGTTCTCTGTGGTACTATATTATCAACTTCAAATACAGAAATACCTGTGTATTCAGTTACATGAGTAGCTGTCTTTCTGTGTTTATTAATACAACGGGCTGAATAAAAACAGCTGTCCTGAGGTTGTCTGGCAAGATGGAGAACGAGAAACAAAACAAGTCATTATTGTACCTTCTCAAGATAAGTTCTTTATTCTCATCCACACTCTTCCATCAGCATCTCTCTGCCCAGAATTTTCACAATGATCCTATACTAAAACCTAACTCAGTGTCACGGTTATTAACCAGTACGATAGCAAGGACACATGAGAATCTGTTAATACAAGCACATGCGATGGCGCAGGCTCGTGCTGAGCAAGCACCATTAACACCCCTCCTCCTTCCCAGCGCCAGCACAGCACTGCTTAACAGACGTGTAAACACCGGGCCTTTTATGCACAGAAGCAAGGGGAGCCTCAGACCCAAGGCCTTATGCACAACGTTGTGTGATTCCCTTTGAACCGAAAGCTCAGTTAGCAAAAGGAATTTGGGTATCTGATAATCTAAACATCATTCCCATTGTTAAAGTGCTTAATTATTCACATGGCACAAAAACCCAGGTTTTGCAACCCATAGTCAAATCCAGATGCAAACATGGACAGGTAACAGTTAAAATCCCTGAATGTACAGATATGGCCCATCTGAGATCCATATTGGGAAGCTGCACAAATGGAAAGCTATAAAACACAAACACTCTTCTTTCATAAAAGACATTTTTTCAAATAGCTGAAAGCACAATGAATGTTGAGGTATTTTGTTAACAAATGGAGAAACCAAGTTCAAGGGAAGTCAAGTCACTTGCTAAAAGATGCAAAGTTAGAAGTCAAGAAGTGACATCTATTTCGGTGCTCTGCCAATGAAAGTGATTTTTATTCCTTCCCTATAGAATCTAAAAGAAGACCAGGTATAGTGGCTCACAGCTGTAATTCCAGTGCTTTGGGAGGATGAAGCAGGGAGGATCGCTTGAGGCCAGAAGTCCAAGATCAGCCTGGGCAACATAGCAAAATGCTATCTCTACAAAAAAATTAAAATAAAAATAAAAATCAGCCAGGCATGGTGGTGCATACCTATAGTCCTAGCTACTTGGGAGACTGAAGTGTGAGGCGTATCGCTTGAGCCCAGGAGTTCAAGGCTGCAGTGAGCCATGATCATGCCACTGCACTCCAGGCTCGGTGACAGAGCAAGACCTTGTCCCTTAAAAAAAATTTTTTTCAAAGAATCTAAAAGGAAAAAGGGAAGACTACTGAGTTGATGTACAGCTCAAAGAAGTGGAATAGGGAAGTTTAAAAGAAAAGGGAAAAGAAACCACACACACAAGAATAGACACTGTTGGCAACCCTACAGAGTCAGAGTTTGAAAGTGAGAGTTGGAAACTTGACCTCTGAGTTTGCTGGAGGAAGCCAGCAAAATGATTTAGAAAGGATAATATAATCATAATGGCAGGAAGTGAGCACAGTCTTCTTGGCTGGAGAATCTCAGTTGCAGTGTTTGGGGCAGACCGACTGGAAATGATGCTATGTCAGGGACCATGTTTGAAAGCCTAAAATCTGAGTTGACAGGAGGTGTTCCATGGAGGCTCTGGGAAAGAGGGACTTGAAGGCAGACCCCCACACAGCGGACTAGTAAGGTCTCGCTCTGTCACCCATGCTAGAGTGCAGTGGCACCATTTGAGCTCACTGCAGCCTCAACCTCCTGGGCTCAAGCAATCCTTCCACCTCAGCCTCCTGAGCAGCTGGGACCACAGGTACATGCCACCATGCCCAGCTAATTTTTGTACTTTTTGTACAGACAGGGTTTTAACATGTTGCCCACGCTGGTCTCGAAGTCAGCTCAAGCAGTCTGCCTGCCTCAGCTTCCCAAAGTGCTGGAGGTGTTTTATGGATTGAGTACTGTTCAGTTGTACCCTATGAAAGTGACCCACAATGGCCTGTTTTCCTGAGCAATTCTAGAGAGACAGCAGGAGGGGCTGGTGGCTCCCGTGGGGCTAAAAGGGCAGAACAGCAGAGGAGGAGAGGGTTGGAACAAAATTGGGCAGTGGCCTCTGTGCTTGCTGGCTCCCCAGCCCTAAGCCGCCTCTCTGTGGGAACCAGGGGACATTCATACTGCTCGAACGTGGCTCTTCCCACAGTCAGACACCACTGGCCAGCCGGGATCTCCCCTCCTGTTGAAAAATGCTCTCCCTTGTAGCTCTCACTAGGAAACCTGGAAGGCCAAACTGTTTATGACGTTGTTTCCCTAAAATGTGCTCAGACACCATGTTTTATAAAGTTTCTGTCTCTTCTTCTTTCTGTTAAGAAAGGAGAAAAAGGATCCCAGCTACTCAGGAGGCTGAGGCATGAGAATTGCTTGAACCAGGGAGGTGGAGGTTGCAGTGAGCCGAGATCGTGCCACTGCACTCCAGCCTGGGCAACAGAGCGAGACTCTGTCTTAAAAAAAAAAAAAAAAAAGAGAGAGAGAAAAAAAGGAAAAACATTCCCAGCACTCTTGTCCACCTCCTCAGTTGGAAGTGCAATAAAAAGATTCTTCTGGCTGGGGATAGTGGCTCACACCTGTAATCCCAGCACTTTGGGAGGCCGAGGCGGGCAGATCACTTGAAGCCAAGAATTCAAGACCAGCCTGGCCAACATAGTGAAACCCTGTCTCTACTAAAAATATAAAACATTAGCCAGGTGTAGTGGCGTGCACCTGTAGTCCCAGCTACTCAGGAGGCTGAGGCAGGAGAATTGCTTGAACCTGGGAGGTGGAGGCTGCAGTGAGCCGAGATCACACCACTGCACTCCACCCCAGATGACAGAGCCATGCTTCTTCTCAAAAAAAATAAAATAAAATAAAAAATAAAAGGATTCTTCTTTCTAGTGTCCCCATGTCTCTCAAGACACTCTCCCAACTGCCCTGGTGCCCAAACTCATGTTTATTCCCTTCCTATTGACTACCCTTCACCTGTCAGGTATTAGGTAAAGCCAATGTCTTGGGGAAAAGTGGCTAAAAAGAGGAAATGACAGTTTTCTTTCTAACAAAAATATGAAACCATCTAAGAAGAAAAAAATGAAATAGACTCATCTTTTTGGTAGTGTGCAGAGTAAAAGCCATTTAAAAAAAAATCTTTAAAAAAACCATGATTTTCAAAATTCATATAGCTGAGAATACTATATTTTAAATACAGGTTGAGTATCCCTAATCCAAAAATACGAAATCCAAAATGCACCAAAATCTGGAGCTTCTTGAGCACTGACATAACACGCAAAGGGAATGCTCAACTTACTGGTTGAGCAGCTCTATAATGCAAATATTTCAAAATCCTAAAAAATCTGAAATTTAAAACACTCCTGATCATAAGCATTTCAGAGAAGGGATACTCACCCTGAATTAACACAATCCATTCAATTTAGCTATTGTTTATAAAATAAAAACTAGCCCAAGCCTTGCTGAGTGGGCATATCTTGATTGCCACAGTTATTGTTGCAGAGGTACATTGTGAAGTTGCCAGGTCTGCAGGTCAGCCCGTGCAGGTCCTGGTTTATGGATGGTTGGAAAAGAGCTAGTCCCATTCCAGTTGTCATTGTCAGCCAAGTGCATTGTCAAAATATCCCACTTTCCTGGCAAAGCTCTCATTGATATGTTTCCACTTGGCCCAGTGCGTGGAATTGTTTTCATATACTCCCCATGCTTTGAGAGGTCTGGGCAGAAGAAAACATGAGAAGAAGAGGAGTGGGGAAGAGCGGAGGGGTGCAGACAGGAAAAGGGGGAGAGCAAGAAGGAGCCTGACCATGTGGGTCTGCCAGGACCCTGCATGGGCCAGCTTATACCCTGTCCCCTGGCTCCAAATGCCCAGGAAACAGACTGCCTCGGGAGACGCTACATGTTGAGGTTCACATCACCAAGTGTGCTGTGTCCGAGGCTTGGACCGAGCACTGGAAAAATGACCCAGTGGCCAATTAAACTTTCCATTGGCAGACATTGGATGAAAACTTTTTTTTTTAAGTGAAATCTTCCCATTTGAGTAGTTTGTTTTTTAATGAAATGAAACATGTACTGACATGCGCTTTGTGGAGCAATAGGAGAGTGATTAATTAAACTCTGTGCTGCCATTTTGGAGGGAGGCACTCAGAGCCAGAGTTAAGCATTAGGAGGTGTTTCAGGGGCCATAACCACACCCAGAAGGATCTGTCAGGCCCTTCTGCCTGTTTCCCCTCAGTTCCTGTGGACTCCTGGCAGGGACAGAGACAAGGGAGATTTCTGCTGGTCCAAGCTCTGTGGTTGCTGAAATATGAAACCAGGACAGTACTAAAAGACGCGGCAAGGCAAATGCTTTGGAGAGTGCCAGTTCTGCTACGTGATTACACACTCTTCCTAATCTTCCTGGGCAATATGTATGAAGAAATAAAAACAGTAAATAGCCTTGTAATCAGTTCAGGTTTTGTGGCCAAATGAGGTCAGTTCAGATCAGTTCTGTAGTCAAGTGAGTTACAAAAACTTGATGGTGTTCAGAGCTTGTTGGATTGTGGAATTGTGGAGAAGGAAATGCTGGCCTCTGTCCGCGTTTATCTAGAGCTGGAGGAGGCTGCCTTTCGTTCCGAGCATGCTCCAGTTCCTCCCTTGCTTCCAGCTCCCCGCCCCCATCCCCCATTTTCAGCCATTGGAGGAGGATGTAGGCTAATTAGCCACAGCGCTGCCTCTCCCTCCTCCCATGCAACTGAGGAAGTCGCTGGTAAAGACATGCATGGCACAGAGGCAGGGAGCCTGACTCCTTCACCAAACCTCTTTCCCTAAAATAAGGGGTCGCCCTGACACGTGAGTGAGGTTATTTTACAATAATTGCATTGGAGGCCTACTTCAGTACAGCAGAAATAATATATGAATTTTTATTACCTCAAGAAATGATAATGGCAGAGAATAAGAAAGCATCCTGAAAAGGTCTGGAGAGACATGTGACTGACAGGCTGTGGTTGACAGCCAGGAGGAGCCAGGATACACTCAGCTCCACAAGTAACAACACAACCAAGAGGACTGGCAACAGACCCCGAAGTCCAAGTGTTCCCTGCCCGGGGGGACAGGCTGTGCTCTGGCCCAGCGCCTCTGGCTGTGCTGACAAGTTTCTAGCTAACGGGTCGCCACCTCCCCCAGAAGTAAAGGGAGCTCCATGCATATGGTGTGTGCTCCTGCTGGCTGTAGCCCTGGGAAATAGGGGAAGAAATCTTGGTTTCTATATGGCTTGACATCGG
Organism: Pongo pygmaeus; assembly: GCF_028885625.2. Classification (NCBI taxonomy): domain Eukaryota; kingdom Metazoa; phylum Chordata; class Mammalia; order Primates; family Hominidae; genus Pongo; species Pongo pygmaeus. The sequence goes on along the minus strand of NC_072378.2, from coordinate 111,647,561 downwards.
GTTTCTTGCTCCTGCAAATTAACCGGGTCAGATATTGGGGAGGATTCCAGATGACAGCCTCACCGGCCAGGAAGCAACCAAAGCACAGCACAGCTTGACAGGGAGCTGGCAGAAGGTGATACAATGAAAAAGGGAAGCAAAACTAGAGAATAGTGGCCGGCAGTAGTTGGGAAGAGGTCAGGACATTGGCCACCCCCTAAGCGTGGTAGTTCCTGTAGTGTTAAGGCAGCCAGTGTGCAGGAGGCCACACTCTCTAAGGAGTTAGCGATCTGTCTTCTGTTAGTGCTATGCAGCCCAGTGTTTCAACAGCTTGCCCAGAGTCAGAAAAACCTCAAATGATGGATGGCCTGGCTGACGTCATCAGTAGAGATAGGCCCCGGACATGGTCTGTCTCCCCATCAAATTCACCAAACCTAAGGGCACTGTGAGGTCGCAGGGCCAGACAGTGCCTAGCCACGCTGGCATGATGGCAGATCTCCAACAGTGGGGAACTAAGAGTTTGCCCAGGCATGAAGAAAACAAATTTATGAAGTTCATAAATGGAGTTTATAAATGCTATAAACAAGGGGCAGCATGCTTTCATTCTGTGTGGATTTTTTTGTCTGCTTTATTCATATATTTTTGTCAGTTTAATTGAAGTATAATCTACACACAATAAAATTCAACAATTTTAAGAATGCAGTTTATTGAGTTTTGACAAACATAAACAGTCACACCACCCCATACATATATAGAACAGGGGTTGGCAGATCTGGCTCCCAACCTGTGTTTGTTTTGTACGTTTTTAAAGGGCTGTTAAAAAGAAGAAGACAGGGATCATATGTGACCCGCAAAGCCAAAAATATTTACTGTCTGGCCTTTTACAGGAAAAGTTTGTTGACCCGTTGACCCTGACACAGAACATTCCCATCCCACTTGGAGTTACCTCTGGCCCCTTGGCAGGGATTCCTCCCCTCCCCCAGGCAGCCACTGATCTGCTTTCTATAGATGTAGTTGCACCTTTTCTAGAATTTCACATGAATGAAATCATACCATATGTTGCCTGTTGTGTCTGGCTTCCTTCACTTATGCTTTTGAGAGTCATTCTGAACTTTTCATGTCTCAGTTCTGCACTCTTTCTTTACTTCTGAGTAGCATGGCAGGGTTTGACTCCTGGAGGGATGGGGGCACTCCACATGTTTTAGCCACATGCCAATGCAAAGAAGAAGAAAGGGAATCTGCAAGTGTGGCAGTCAGGGCCTGGAGCCCCCGGGGTGCCCACTCTCACTGCACTTGTCTTTGCAGGCATGAACAACCGGGAGGTGCTGGAGCAGGTGGAGCGAGGCTACAGGATGCCCTGCCCGCAGGACTGCCCCATCTCTCTGCATGAGCTCATGATCCACTGCTGGAAAAAGGACCCTGAAGAACGCCCCACTTTTGAGTACTTGCAGAGCTTCCTGGAAGACTACTTTACCGCGACAGAGCCCCAGTACCAACCTGGTGAAAACCTGTAAGGCCTGGGTCTGCGGAGAGAGGCCTTGTCCCAGAGGCTGCCCCACCCCTCCCCCATTAGCTTTCAATTCCGTAGCCAGCTGCTCCCCAGCAGCGGAACCGCCCAGGATCAGATTGCATGTGACTCTGAAGCTGACGAACTTCCATGGCCCTCATTAATGACACTTGTCCCCAAATCCGAACCTCCTCTGTGAAGCATTCGAGACAGAACCTTGTTATTTCTCAGACTTTGGAAAATGCATTGTATCGATGTTATGTAAAAGGCCAAACCTCTGTTCAGTGTAAATAGTTACTCCAGTGCCAACAATCCTAGTGCTTTCCTTTTTTAAAAATGCAAATCCTATGTGATTTTAACTCTGTCTTCACCTGATTCAACTAAAAAAAAAAAAGTATTATTTTCCAAAAGTGGCCTCTTTGTCTAAAACAATAAAATTTTTTTTCATGTTTTAACAAAAACCAATCAGGACAGGTGTTTGTTTTTGTTTTCTTTTTTATAAATATGAATATATATAATATATATGTCCCTGTACATATACAATGTGGGTGCTAATGTGGAGACTGTGGCCGGCCTGAGCCACCAAGCTGCGGGACCCAGAGGGAGGATTTTACTGCAAGTCAGCATCAAAGCACTGGTGTTATTCTGAAAACACCAGTGGCCTCATTTTTGGCTTTTGCAAAGCATGAATTTTTTCATTTGGATTGCACTTTCCTGGTTCATGACTGTACCTGTAGGTGGTTGTTACTTTGACTCTTTTCGGGAACCACCCCCCAAGCTGAATTTACAAGTTCTGTTAGCAGTATTTGCTTCAACTTACTGCGATTTGTTCTCAAAACTTAAAAATAAGCAAGCAAATGGCTGATACTACCAAGAGAACTGGAAGATGGATACCACACAAACTTCTTGTATAAAAATATGAATGCTGAAATGTTTCAGACATTTTTAATTTAATAAACCTGTAACCACATTTACATGATCTAAAACCCATAGCATTGTAGTCATGGCAACCTGCTAAACTTTCTCATGCAACTAAAATTTCTGGGGGAATTGAGGGTGGGGGTTGTACATTTCCCATTGTAAAATAAGTGTTTTAAATGTCCTGTACTGCTAATGAATGACTTTCTATATGTCCAGGAGTTCTCCAGTGGAATAACTATGCACTACTTTACATTTCATGGGGATGCACAAAAACAAAAAAGTATTACATTTTTAGTTGCTGTTTGTACCAACCTTAAATTACATATGTTTAACAACAACAAATCAAAAATCCTATTTCTATTGAGTTTTTAATACTGACTAGCAACTCTGAAGTCTTAATTCCTTTTTTGTTATGATTTATTTGTGAGTTTACATTTTTAAATTGTTTAACTTTCTTAATTTAGTAATTAAAAAGAGAGCATTTTACATTTGAATTTTTTTTTTGTTTGTTTGTTTAAATCATGGAAGGTACTCGTAGTTCTGTGGCACATCTGTCTCACACCAGATGGTATGGAGTCACCTGGTGAATTTAGCCTTTGTGCGATGACTTGCAAATGACAGAAACATTCAGAATATCTGGAGAGTTCTTTTCCCTCTAGAAAGGGTAGGCTCTTGACCAGCTGTTTCAGAGGATCATTAAAGCAAAAGTAGGCATACCTTACCATCTGAATTTATCAGACATTTTTTCTAACTGGAATTTACTGTGTCCTGCTTGTGGGAGAAATAGACAATCACAAGAAGAATCTTTCTTGTCCTGGAGTCAGTATATTTATTTCCAAATGTCCCCCTACTTCTGTAATGAAGGGGCTAATGGAGCGACAACCTGGTGTGGTAGGAAGGGCAGTGGGTGGACACAGGCTACCAGTCCACACACCTGGCTCTGTGATCATTCAGCTTCAGGACCCTGAGCCACCTCCTGGCATCTGTCATTTTCAGGGCCTGTCTGTAGAACTGAAGGGGTTACATGAAATTCACTCCTTAGATCTCTACAGCTCTAAGATCCTGTGATTCTAAGATCACTGATGCCATGCGGGGTCATACAAAGAGGATGGTTTTCTTTGTTGAAATAACCTTTACATTTAGGGAGGGCTTCCAACATTAAAAAAAAAAAGATGAAACAAGTTTTCTGATTAATCAAAACTTTATGGTATTGTTTTTAGCATTAATAGACTTGCTAAACTGATAAAATTTATTTATTTATTTATTTTTGAGACAGAGTCTCTGTCGCTGAGGCTGGAGTGCAGTGGTGCCATCTCGGCTCATTGCAACCTCTGCCTCCCAGATTCAAGGGATTCTCCTGCCTCGGCCTCCTGAGTAGCTGGGATTACAGGCGTGTGCCACCATGCCGGGCTAATTTTTGTATTTTTAGTAGAGAGAGGGTTTCACCATGTTGATCAGGCTGGTCTCGAACTCCTGACCTCATGATCCGCCCGCCTTGGCCTCCCAAAGTGCTAAGATTACAGGCATGAGCCACAGCGCCCAGCTGATAAAATTTTAAAGATCTTATTACATATATTATTATCACATTATTAGGTAGTTGATTAACATATTCTATATCTTTTTAAAGATAACTTTGCTTTTAATCCTCACACCCCACTAAGTTGGATAATTTGCAAATATTTCTGGAGGATTTTTATGTTCTGATTCATTCAAAACAATCTGGAAAAAAAAGAACCTGTTTTAAATAGAAATTATTTTTTTTAAAAAAGTCTCTTCAAACTAAAGTATAGCCTTTAAATCAGTTGAGTTCATGGTGGATTGTCTTATATGAAAGAAAGCTAAGGACTTGGGTCACCTCAAGGGCACTCTTAGGAAACACAGCGTGCTGTAGAGTGAGGTTGCAGAGTAAAAGTAAGAGAGCATCTATAAATACAAAGAAGTCAGAGACTTCCAGGTTTTTTCTTCCAAGAGGCAAATGTGCTTTCAAGAGATATTCCTGAGGTAGACCATTCCAGAGAGTCCCCACACCTCCCAAGAAGCCTCTCTTCCTCATAAGTTGTACATGCTTAGGGTGAGGAAGCGGAATTTGCTGACCAGAAAGTTCTCCTGTTAAGAAAGAAAAGTATCGCCTTAATGTCAGGGTGATGGTGAGTAATTTTTTGTCTTCAGTAACCTGGCAGTAAATAAGTATTTGCTTTGTCACCTTAGGAAAGCTGGCATCTAGCACTCCTCTGCTGGAGAGGGAGCCTTCCTAATAAACTATTACTTTTTACTTCTTTTTTAAGACAGGGTCTTGCTCTGTCACCCAGGCTGGAGTGCAGTAGTGCAAACACGGTTCACTGCAGCCTCAACCTCCCGGTCTCAAGCGATCCTCCCAAACACACTAGCTAATCTTTATTATGATTATTTTTTGTAGAGATAGGGCCTTGCCATGTTGCAGCAAGCTGGTCTTGAACTCCTGAGTTCAAGCAATCCTCCTGCGTTGGCCTCCCAAAGTGTTGGGATTACAGACGTGAGCCACTGCGCCAACCTCTTTTTACTTTTTAAAAATCAAACAACAGGCCAGATGCGGTGGCTCACGCCTATAATCCCAGGACTTTGGAAGGCCAAGGCGGGTGGATCACGAGGTCGAGAGATCAAGACCATCCCGGCCAACATAGTGAAACCCTGCGTCTACTAAAAATACAAAAATTAGCCGGGCGTAGTGGCATGCGCCTGTAATCCCAGCTACTCGGGAGGCTGAGGCAGGAGAATCACTTGAATCTGGGAGGCAGAAGTTACAGTGAGCCAAGATCGCGCCACTGCACTCCAGCCTGGCAACAGAGCGAGACTCTCTCTCAAAAAAAAAAAAAAAAAATCAAATAACAAACCTGTCGGAGAAGACCATTTGTAAAGTTCAGACACTGTAACCTGCGACTAAAGGGTTTCTGTTCACTCCATTCTCTGCAGCTCCTGATCTCCTCCGATGATCAGTTCACGGGCTGGGAGGATTAGAGAGCCTAGGAGACAGAGGGTCCCATGCTTTAGAACATCAGGGTAGATAGAGACAAATGATGCATTTGGCTCTGCCATAGTCGTGACACAGAAAGATGTATGGGGAACCAGGCATTTCCGTGAGAAAAGTTAAGAGTGTATATAATCCCTCAAACACAGCCACACTGTTGAAGATTTCCTTACAAGCACCAGAAGGTGTTTACCTGCTTTGAGAAAGATAGGAATCCTCCTGTGGCTAAGTGTTGGCACCAGAGGATTTTATAGTAGCATTAGTGTGGCAAAATGTTATCTGCAATTTCCCCAGGAGTCTTAAGAATGTATACTATATTAATTGGAATGGTTCTTTTATGAATCTTGAAAGAGTATGGTTTTCAACAACAGGCAGAAGAGAATTGTACTAAAGCCCACAGCAAAAGGGATGTCATCTGTTCATTAGTCATGACTCAGGACAAAGAACGTCACATGATAGGCATTTCCTAATAAGTTGCATTGGAATAAAATGATCTTTGGTCAGTTTGTTCCTGAAAGGTATTTTAATAGGTTTAAATGACTTTTGTTGACCTTCTTACCACTATATATTATACAATACTGTTGGAATTCAATTATGCTGTCAAAAATATTTGTTAGAAGGAAGGGAGGAGACTGGTTTTGGTTTGGGGGCAAGGGAAGGAAGCTTAAACACATTTTTATTCTAAAAATGATATGGGGGGTATAGATTACTAAAGCAATTGCCAAATTATATATATATATATATTTTATCTCAAAAATAGTTTATAACTACAGAGAAGAAAATAATGAAAAATAGCACCTTTACTGTATTTGAAATATCAAATAGACATTCATAATTTATATACACCTATATTCCCAGAAAATTCTCATACATAATAAACTTCTAAATCATACCTCATTCTTTCCCAACATGCAAACTATTCAGAATCCTTTGGAGGGACAAATATACCTTTATTTTAAAAGTTAATTCTGAGCACTGAAAATAAAAATAAATGGTTTTCCAGTGTTGCAGGGACCATTCTAACAAAACGTAACCAGTGACAAACGACGGCTTCCTCGACAGCCGGAACACTGTGCTCCTCTCCATACAGCTTACTACTCTCTCATAACCTGTTTAATGCCACCAATGTGTTTAATACTGCTCTCCTCTAATGTGTTTGCCCTGCCAGATTGTGAGCCCGAGAACAGGAACTTCCTGATTGGTTCACCATTATTCTCCCTGCACCTAGAACAGTGATGAGCTTCTGGCAGATGCTGGCTGGACTGATGGATGGACTGTTAGGGAGATGAGGCCCACTGTCCAGTGGGGTCAATGGTTTACCTTCGAATGACACATTTACCTAAGAACCTGCTAAGCACATGGGACTGACTGCATGCTGCCCACAGTGCTAGCCCTGAGCATTATGAATGTGTGGCCACCAGTGTTCCAGATATGATTGAAGTCCCAATCTATAGCCTGAAGTGAACACCCTTGATACTTCCCAACCCCTTCCCCAGAACTGTCACAATGCCAGTGAGGATAAACTTGTACCTCTTGGAACCTGAGAGACAGCATGAAGTAAATGGCACCAAGTGATACATACTCTTATTTTGATTCCGTTTGGTTTTGAGATGGGGTCTCACTATGTCGCCCAGGCTGGATTCAAATTCCTGGGCTCAAGCAATCCTCCCACTTCAGTCTCCCAAGTAGCTGGGACTATAGACATATGCCACCATGCCTGGCCGCAGTCTTTGTTTTTTGGGGGTGCGGGGAGGCGACAGGGTCTCACTCTGTTATCCAGGCTAAAGTGCAATGGTGTGATCATGGCTCACTGCAGTGTCGACATTTTGGGCTCAAGCCATCCTCCCACCCCAGGCTCCCAAGTAGCTAGGACTACAGGTGCATGCTACCACATTCGGCTACTTTTTTTTTTTTTTTTGTAGAGACAAGGTCTTACTATGTTGCCCACGCTGTAGCCTTAGGTAAAGTGCCTTCAAAGGCTCATTTTAGCTTTGTCATTTTATGAAAAGTTGATATTCTACCCCCTAAGATATCCATCTTTGTCTTCAGATAAAAATTATTTTCCCAAGTCATCAAGTTGTGCCATGTTACCCAGCCTGTGGCTTGTAGTGTCCCTGACACACCCTTGCATAACGCAGGGAGCCCCTGTGCCCTGTGTGAGAAGCACAGCGTGAAGATGTTGTCCATAATATTGCACATGGAAAAGGTAACGTTAGCCCCCATTAATGTGGATTCTCTCATCTGATTTCCTTTTTTCACCCAGCAAAGTGCCCAGTGACTGAGAATGAGACAGAAGATGAGGGTGTTTGAGGATGAGAAGGAGGAGGAAAGCCATCAGAGCCACCTGGAAGTAGAGGTCTGGTCAGGTCCGCCTGCTTAACCAAGATGGCAGCAAGGGGAGTAGGAAGGATGAAGACATTGCTCACATTGGGAGGAAGAAACCAAAGCTGGCGTGAGAGGAGTCCTTTCCAGGGCTGTTCAAGGCAACGGGATGCAGGTGGATATGACTGTAGATGGGTGTAAAGACTTACCATTCACTCCTCCAAACTTTCGTTGTATACTTATTATGGGCTAGGCCCTGTGCCTAGCCCCAGAAATTCAAAGAGAGACAATTAACATCTACAGTCTAGTAAGGATAAAGACCCATAAAAATAGTTGCAATAAGCTGTCTTAGATGGAAGCACAGTTGTTAGCAAAGTAGTAACATCTAGCTCAGAGTAGGGGGGTACGGCAGAGGCTTCCTGGAAGAGGTACTGCCTGAACTCTCTTAAAGACAAATGGAAGTAGGTTACATAGTATTTAGCGGGGCCTGGTGCTCCTTGCCTTTGGATTTGTTTCCTTCTGATTTCTAGCCCCCATTAGGGGTTACCTCATGCTTTCAATACGGAAGACATCAACAAATGGGTCTCAATGAAGAAAAACCAAAAGTACACACACACAAGAATCTCAATCACTGTCTCTCTGTTTCTCTCCTCTCTCCCTCTCTGTCTCTCTCTCTCCTCTCCCCCCACCCCATTAACAGTATATAGGTATACCATTTATTCTGATTAGTGGCCACTAAATAGAGGGGGTGGTAGATAATAGCATTCAAGGACAGAGGAAGGTTTTAGCAGGTTGTTGGCTCCAGTGTCTCGATTAGGATATGGTCTGAAATATATTCATATTCATATTTTCATAAAGTATGAGAATAAAAGAATTGCTAGGAAGAAGCTTGGAATAACAATAACTCTTCACTACCTCTCTTAATAACAGCTAGTGGGAGGCTTTCTCCTATTTTCAAATCCACTGTCATTCTTCCACTTACTAGCCAGGCTGTTTCGCTTGAATCATCGTGCAATATGTACATTCATGATGGAAGGTATATACTAGCAGTTGCATGGTGTTCTGGTTGTTTTGTTCTGGGTAGTTTTCCTTTAGTTAATTATCAAGTGCTTACTGTGTAATAATCAATGAGTAGCTAATTGGAAGCAAGAGAGAATGAAATGGGTATTAATCAGATAGTGTTTTTAATGAAAAGCATAGACGTAGTACTGTGGGGAAATATCACTAAATAGCAAGAGATTTCATCTCTTTGTGTGTGTGTGTGTGTGTGTGTGTGTGTGTGTGTGTTTACAAAAGGATTCATTTAAGCCACTCATAAACTAAATCCAGGTATGTGAATCCTTTCATTTTTTTTAGACTTCTCCCAAGGGGTAAACATTGGAAGACACCAGGAGGGAAGCCAAGCCTCTAGAGATTGCTCAGGAACCCAAACCACCCCAAATGGAGCCGGAAGGTCTGTCAATTCCCAGAGAGGGAGGAAATGGTAAGCAAATGGCAGCAGTTGCTTAGAGAATTAGGGAATGAATAACAATGCTTTCTGGTAAATTAACCATATTACATTGTGCAGGGGAAAGCAATAGGAAAACCCTGTTAAAAATTGAATAATAATTTGTCCACATCATTTATGCAAAATGCATAATTTTCCTACTTCAGTGGACTTCAGTTTGATTTAAAAGATGAGCAGCTCTAGGACTATTCACCAAAGCATAATTTGTAAGATAATTGGGAAGGGGAAGAGAAATCAGACTGTAATCAGCACAATCTTTCGTAAGTCACTTCACCTTCCTCCTCTCACCTGCAAATTTTGGAAAATATTTGTTTACCCTTTCCTGAAGTTCTCTAAATGGAAGTGCAAAGCATTAGTCATTGTCATTGCTGCCACTAAACCATGACCTCACCATGAGAGAGGGGAAAGCCATGCTTCATTCTATTCAGTATTTTTCTGCTCTAATTCAAATAAGTACTTGTTTTGAATAGTGGGGAAAAAATGGAAATGTAGCAAAGCTATAGTTAAAACAGCAAGCCGAGAACAAAAGCAACACGCATGCAGGCAAAGGAGACCTTGGAAGATACACAGATAAAACAAAAAGCTGTGCTTGGCTGGGATTCTGTTTCAGAATCAAATGCAAAATGGAGACTATTGTTCCAACTGTAAAGGTTTTGCAATCTACAATCAGTCAGAATGAAAAGATATCATGTAATCACCTTGACAGTCAGAAGCTGCACTATTGCTGTGAATTATGATATTTGTTCATGACTAATGTAGATTTTCAGACCCAGAATGGTTGAAAGTAGGCAGGAATTCGTAGGTATACCAGATACCCTTCACTTTAACAGGGCACGCCCATGTCAGCTGATGTTTATATCTCTTCTTCTCCTCCTTTTCCCTCCTCCTCACCCCTTGCTCCCCAATCTCATTAGAATCATGAAATTTTTACTTATATATTCATTAATTCTCTTCATCCCCATCTCGCCTCAAAGATCATTATCTACTTATTGAATTCAGCCCTTACACAGTGTCTCATGCCTGTAATCTCAGCTATTTGGGAGGATGAGGTGGGAGAATTGCTTGAGGTCAGGAGTTTGAGAACAGCCTGGGCAACATAGCCAGATGTCGTCTCTAAAAAAACTAAAATTAAAAATTTAGTAGGGCATGGTGGCACACACCTATAGTTCCAGCTACTCAGGAGGCTGAGGTGAGAGGGGATCACTTGGGCCCTGGAGGTCAAGGCTGCCGTGAGCTGTGATTGTGCCACTGCACTCCAGCCTGGGCAATAAAGCAAGACCCTGTCTCTGAAAAAAAAAAATTTTTTTTTTAAATAAATTCAGCCCTTAGAGTTCTACCTTTCAGGGCAAACCTGTTTCCTTTGTTGGACTAATTCCTGTCTCTTCTACAAACTTGCTGGTCCCACAACACTGAATTTTGAATCCCACAAATCTCAACACTTCTTATCTGTTCGGTGCCCATTCTGGTTAAGCAAAAGGACCTTTCCTAATCCTAATACTCGTCCCCACTCTTTCCATCTCTATCCCCAACCGCTGCTACTGGCTGAAGATTTATTAGATACTAGTTTTGTACCTATGCCTCCTGCCACTTGCTATAAATCGCCTTTATGCAAATCGAAAAAGCTACCCTGCCTCAAGACACTTTGCTGCCATCTGCCAGGAAATTGTTGTAATAAATATGCAAAAGGATAATGACTAGAATGTGAATGGTGCCCCCTAGAATTGTGCAGTACACAACTGGCACAACTATATGTGACAACCCTGTTGTTTGAAATCACCTGAACTCTCCTGGAACCCTGTGTAAAAATCACAACCACCATAGGTCAGTCTTGCCTTTTCATGACAGTTTGCCATTTCAAAATCTAAATCTTCTGCCGTGATCAGAAATTGCTGAGGGGCAGTTTCTGGGAGAGACAGAGTCCCCACGCAGCAGTACCTATAAGATTATAGGGCTCTTCCAGCATTCAGCCCAAGCTTTGACCTGCTACCTGGGCAGATACAACCCAAACCACACTTAGTTGATTTTCGGGAAGCATCCAAGTTAGAAAGCTGGCAAGGCTGAATGTTGGGGTGCAGGGGGAGGTGGACCTAGCTTATATTCAGGTCAGCCATTACCCGTCTCTGGCTTTGGCGGCTTCATTTCTTGTTGATTGCCCCATCTGTTCTCCTCCCTCCTTCCCATTCAGCACAACCTGCACGTACTGGTGATCTCTCACTACATAACAAACCACTCCAAAACTTAGTGGCAGAAATAGAAACAGTCATTTATTTTGATCACGAGTCTGCGATCTGAGCAGGACTCATCGAGGCCAGCTCACCCCTGTTCCACACGGCATCAGCTAGGGCAGCTCGGGTGTGGCCGGAGGAGCTGCTATCACAACGGCTCTTGCATTTCACAATGGCTCTGCATCAACATGCTGCTACGTTGATGCCAGCTGTTGACCTCAGGAGCTCAGCTGGGGCTACTGATAGGGGCTTTGGTTCCTCTCCACTTGGGCTCCCATGTGTGCGTGGACTTGCTTACACGGTGGTGCCCATGTTGAACTACCCCAGCTGACTCATCATTAAGTAGAGACAAGCTGGACCCACCCAGCTCTGCCCAAATTTCAAATTTCTGAACAAAACAAATGACTGTGGCTTTAAGCCATTAAGCCTTGGGATAGTTTACTTTGTAGCAATCAATCACTAGAATGTATATTCTATGCTAAATGTTGCATGAATCCATTCCCACATCTTTCTAGGGTGCCTCCTGGTGCTGCAGAGTCTAGGAAGCTAAAAACTACACTGCCCAGAGTCTATTTTCATTAGGATCATGATTGTGAGTTAAGCTACACCAATTAGACATATTTGCACAAAGCTTGGAAGGCAGAGGCCAATGTCTTGCAGCTTTTGGCTACTTTCTGCTGCAAAGCAAGATCATGGAGCTACTGATAGCCACTCTCCAGCTTCATGGGCATCAAGAATCTTGTGGACGTGGCAGTGGCTAGGTTCCTCTGCCTAGCAAATGCGGTGGTGGCAGTAATTCACACTGTTCCTGGCTTGCTGACCACTTTCTGGCCTTGTCTTGCAGCCATGATGTTCTCGCAGTCAACAGTCCCAATGGCAGCTTCCTGAGACCTCCTTCCTGATTGTCGCAGAGGTGATAGCTCCCCTGGCAGATTGATTTTACCACATTCTGAGAGCCATCCTCGGAGGCCCAGCCTAGAGCCCCCTCTTCCAGCCTTTCCAACAAGTTTGCAATTCTTCATGTTATATTCTTTTTTGCTTAAAAACTCTAGCGTGGTTTCTATTTCCTACATAGAACCCTGTAACAGATATCCAGGTGATCCCAAAGTTTTGTCTCTTCTCAGTCTTTCTTTTGTTCTTGCTTGTTTGCTTTCTCTCATTTAATCATTCCTTTAATAAATATTTATGGAATGTCTACTACGGGCCAGGCACTGCACTAGACCCTGGAGAAAAATCAATGAACTAAACAGACATGGCCTCGCCCTCATGAGATGAGGCAGGGCAAAGACCATGAGTCGGCAAAAGACAACCCTTGGGTCCAATCGGCCCCTGCTTGTTTTTGTATATAACGTTTTCTTGGAACACAGCACACTCATTCATTTATGTCTTGTCCAGGGCTGGTTTTGCCTAACAATGGTAAAGTTGAGTAGTTGCGACAGACTATATGACCTACAATGCAAAAATACTTACTATCTGGCCCTTTTTAGGAAAAGTTTGCCAGCTCCTGTATTAGATAAATAAAACGCCAAGTCATACTCCTGTGGTTCCCCACAGCCAATAAGTTTCTCCTTCTGTCAATTCTGCAGACACCAGGGGTCCCCAACCCTTGGGTCGTGGACTGGTACCAATCCGTGTCCTGTTAGGAACCGGGCTGCCCAGCAGGAGGTGAGCGGCGGGTGGGTGAGCATTACTGCCTGAGCTCCTCCTCCTGTCAGATCAGCAGTGGCATTTAGATTCTCATAGGAGTCCGAATCCTATTGTGAACTATGCATGCCAGGGATCTAGGTTGCAGGCTCCTCATGAGAAGCTAATGCCGATGATCTGAGGTGGAATGGTTTCATCCCGAAACCCTCCCCCGACCCCCATGCCCGCCACCAGGCTATGGAAAAATTGTCTTCCACGAAACTGGTGCTGGTGCCAAAAAGGTTGGGGACAGCTGGCAACACCACAGCACCATGCATGGTGCTAAGCACTTCATGAGAATCCTCTAAGTTAATTCTCACAACAATCTTTGGAATACATTATCTCTGTTTATTATCTCTGTTCTACAGACAAGGAGACTGAGATTTAGAGAGATTTGGGCTTAGGTGACTGGGAGGATGGTGATATGGAAAAGGAATCGAAAACAGGCAGAAGATGACAAGCTCAGTCCGAACTCACAGCACATGAGGCACCTGCAGAGAGGCACACGGGGCTATCCCGGTAGATTTCAGGCTTGGTGTGGATTTCAAGTCTGGACAGCTTTTACGTTCAAATCACAGTTCTACCATTGACTAACTAGCTGTGTGACTTTGGGCAAGTTACTTCACTTTCCCTCCTGGCTTCTTTTATTTTTTATTAATTTTTTTTTTTTTTTAGATGGAGTTTCTCTCTTGTTGCCCAGGCTGGAGTGCAATGGCGTGTGATCTCAGCTCACTGCAACCTCTGCCTGCCCGGTTCGAGTGATTCCCCTGCCTCAGCCTCCCGAGTAGCTGGGATTACAGGCGCCAGCCACCAACCTGGCTAATTTTTTGTATTTTTTAGTAAAGACGGGGTTTCACTATGTGGGCCAGGCTGGTTTCGAACTCCTGACCTCAGGCGATCCACCCACCTCGGCCTCCCAAAGTGCTGGGATTACAGGCTTGAGCCACCACACCCGGGCTATTTATTAATTTTTTAAAGAGACAGGGTTGCTCTGTCACCCAGGGTGGAATAAAGTGGTACAATCTTAGCTCATCACTAACCTCAAACTCCTGGACTCAAGCCGTCCTTCCACCTCAGCCTCCCTAGGGGCTAGGACTACAGGCATGCACCACCACACCCAGCTAATTTTGTGTATGTGTGTGTGTGTGTTTTCTTTGGTCCAGGCAGGTCTCAAACTTCTGGACTCAAGTAATCCTCCCACCTGAACCTCCCAAGGCACTGAGATTACAGTTTTCTCATAAATAAAATGAGCTCTTGTGAAAACTAGAAAAAGTAATATGCAAACAGTATCTAGCATCATAGGGGCTAGGTACACAGTAGATACATGTGTCAGATATATGGTACATGGTATATGTTTGATACGTGTTGGCAACTTCTCCTTCCCCTTCAGTCTTATCCTTCACATGGTAGAAAGTAATCTTCCAGAATTACAGCTTTAATTATGTTATTTTCCTCCTCAAAAAATGTGGTAGTTCCCACTGACCCCCACTGTCATGGAAGGAGACCTGTTTGGAGGACCTGCCCAGCCACGCCTCTTTCTTTCAACTTCCACACACACTATCCCCTCTATTGAAGGGTGAGCACAGTAGGTTATGTTTTCACTGTATAACACACCCACCCTGCCCCCGACCAGAACAGCTGATATTCGAGGGGTAGACACCTGACCAAGGGACAGACAGTCCATTGGCCACTGGCTAATCAAATTGTCTCTGTCCAGTTGGATCCAAGAATCAAGAGACTGTGGTGACAGATGCTTGGCCTACAGGTTGGCTTAAGTCAGGGCCAGAGTTGCCCTATGGGTGATCAGATGACACAGCGTGCAGAGAGAAGCAGTGGCAAGAAACCATGGGCCACCAGAGAGAGTGACTGAGAATAGCTACTGTCCACGCTCTAGCATCTGGAGGTCCAATCGCGCTACCCCACACCATTTCTGTGAGATTCCTCTGAAGCACTGTGTACATCAGCTCTTTACTTGAGCAAATCCAAGGGAGTTTGGTCCACTACAGTCTGGCTCCACTATCTGGCCAGGTTCATCTGTCCCATCACCTCCACCCATCACCCCTGCCTTATCTCCTGGCTACACTGAGTTACCCACAACTCTGCAAGCATGCTCTGCACTGCTCCATTCTTTCCTCCTGCCTGGACTGTTCTTTTTCCCTCTCTCCTCTTCTTAAAACTTAGCCACTCTTTGAGACCCAACTCAAATGTCTAGTGATGGCCACCCTCTGAGAACCCCCTGCTCCTGGCTCTGGCCTTTTGAAGGCAGTCACTGCACAGCACTGCTGGCTGCAGTTGTTAGTATACGTCCTTGAGTTTTGCTCCTTGCCACTAAGCTCACTGAGGGTAGGAACCTGGCACACTTTAGGACTGACATATGACAATGAATTTAATCCAAAGACTGGAATCCTGAAACACAAGCTGAGTTTCTTCAATAAAGAGAATTGTGCCAGTAGAAGGCATTGTTCATTAAAATGGAAATGCATTTAGAGAATACTTCAGATTAAAGGGATGAAGATCAAAGGGCACATTTTTGGCCAGGAGTTCTGAGTCTTAGAGACCCAAATAAATTGTAGACTTTTTATTTCCTGAATTGACTGCAACCATAACACTGGATTTGGTGCTGTAATATAAAACTTTCTGGAATTTTTAGCCTGGTGGGAAGGCTCTTTGCTGTAAGTGTTAGGATTGCTCTTGTCTAAAATTAAAGCACCCACGCCTATTGCTGAAACTGGCTAGTACACACAGAAGGCCTGATTTAGACTTCCACAGTTGATCAGGGAACCATCAGAGCCCTACCTTAGCTGAAGTTACAGACATACCCTGCTTCAGACTTATCAGGAGAGGGTGTGTCTATATTACATGTGGACACACGTCCACTCCGGTTCGAGATCCTATGGCCCACGTCAAGAATAGAAAGCAGCTGCTCATGCAGACGGTGTGTGAAACATTAGCTGCGTTTTGCAAACATGTAAGAATTTCCCAGTGAGAATCTTGACTGCAGATGTGGGCCTGGCAGCTCCTCCTAGGCCCTGCGCCTGGGGCTCAGCCCTGGGGATGCTGTTCAAGCTACACTTCCAGCCTGGCCCAACATCTGACTGTCCCTCTGTACAAAGGGGCTGGTTTTGAGGTTCTGGGTCACAAGGTGGATCAAGCCCTTGCCCCTTATCCCAGGGAGGGAAACTCCTAACAGCTGAAGTAAAGTCTGCTTTATCACACTGACCTTTGACCCTTATCAAGCTTTCTGAACAAACCCCAACCAGGTTAACCTAAAATCACCATTCTCAAATCTGCCTGTGCATAACCTAAGAGAATCTTTCATTAATTTTTTTTTTTTTTTTTTGAGGTAGAGTCTTGCTCTGTCACCCAGGCTGGAGTGCAGTGGCGCAATCCGGGCTCACTGCAACCTCCGCCTCCCGTGTTCAAGCAATTCTCCTGCTTCAGCCTCCCGAGTAGCTGGGATTACAGGCAAACGCCACCAAGCTCAGCTAATTTTTGTATTTTTAGTAGAGATGGGGTTTCGCCATGTTGGCCAGGCTGGTCTCGAACTTCTGACCTCAGGTGATCTGCCCATCTCGGCCTCCCAAAGTGCTGGGATGACAGGCACAAGCCACCACACCCGGCCTAAGAGAATCTTTTAAAATGCAGGTTTTGATCCTTTAGTTCTTAAACATGACAATTGGATGTTTATGCGTATGTGTGAGATGTGTCACCCTTGAACCTTGTTACCATGTCCGCACGTTACCTGTCTGACATGAAAAAAAAAAGAAGAAAAATGCAGGTTTCTCAGCCCCTCCCACATTTACTGAATAAGGTTTTCTCAGGCAGGTCATGAATTTGTCATTGAACATGTCTTAGTCCATTCAGCTGCTATAACAAAAATACCATATACTGGGTGGCTTATAAACAACAGAATTTTTTGTTGTTGTTTTATCTTTTTTTTTTTTTGAGACGGAATTCTCACTTTGTTGCCCAGGCTAGAGTGCATTGGAGCAATCTTGGCTCACTGCAACCTCTGTCTCCCAGGTTCAAGCAATTCTCCTGCCTCAGCCTCCCAAGTAGCTGGGATTACAGGTATGTAAATTAACCACACCCAGCTAATTTTTTGTATTTTTAGTAGAGATGGGGTTTCACCATATTGGCCAGGCTGGTCTTGAACTCCTAACCTTAGATGATCCACCCACCCCGGCCTCCCAAAGTGCTGGGATTAGAGGTGTGAGCCACCATGCCTGGCCTGTTTTTACCTTTTTAGAGTTGGGGTCTCACTGTGTTGCCCAGGCTGGTCTCAAGCTTCTGAATTAAAGTGATCCCCCTGCCTCAGCCTCACAAGTAGCTGAGATTATAGGTGTGAGCCATCATACCCAGCTAGAAATTTATTTCTTACAGCTCTGGAGGCTGGGCAGTCCAAGATCAAGGCACCAGCAGGTTTGGTGTCTGGTGTGGGCCTGCTTCCTGGTTCAGAGGTGGTACCTTCTTTCTGTGTTCTCACCTGGTGGAAGGGAAGAGGGAGCTCTCTGGGGTCTCTTTTATAGGGGCACTGCTCCCATTTGCAAGGGCTCTGCTCTCATGACCTAATCACCTCCCAAAGGCCCCACCTCCTAATACCGTCACACCGGGGGTTAGGATTCCAACTATGAATTTGGGGGAATAGAGCATTCAGTCATGTATGCCCTTTTCTTCTCTCATTTGCCTCCTGCTGGAAACTTCTGGCAGCAGAACAATTGCATGGCATACTTAGGGTTCCTTTTCAGTCCCTCTTGCCCCAGCCCCAGTGGCCCAGCCATGGAAGGCTCCTGCCCTCAACTCTGTTCTGGGCATCCCTGTCAACCGTCTCACAGTCTGCCCCTGCTGGCGAGGAGGGACACAGAAGGGGGCTGGTGAGCAGACACTCCAGGGCACGGCTGCAGATCCTCCCCTCCAGACACGGCAGCAGGGCAGCCTCAGCATGGGGCCTTCAGCTGTTGGAGAAGCCAACCAGGCAGGTCAGGCAGACTTGGCATGACTCAACTGCTGAGAAAGCAAGTCCCTGATACAACAGGGACTTGTGAGCTGGGAACAGCCATGAAGCTGGACTGGGGATCTGGGGACTTGACTCCTGTCACACCAGGTGAGTGTGCCCAGCTCACAGCTCTTCTCCTACTTGATTTGAGGCTGCAGAGCCTGGGCCTTCACACCAACACTTCAAGGAGGTGCCACCCTGTTGGGTTTGATGAGCCTGACCTCCAGCAGAGAGTCCCAGAAGATCACAGACTTACAGGGTATGAGGGACTGTTTTTCAGGGCAAGCCCCTGGTTTTGTAGATGAAGCTGTTCAGAAAATATACTGAAAACTCCCACTAGCTTTATTCCTGTCCCCTACCTCATCCTTGTCAGAATGTCTCCACGTGGAATGGTGTCCAGTGCCCTCTCTCTGGGCTGGCCACACTTTAGGATGCCCCACCTTGATTCTCATGCCCTCTTTTGATAAATGCAACTGTCTCAAGTACCTCCTCTTACCCTTCCAAGATTCAGATAAACTCCCCGGGGAGGGGGATGGGACCAGGGTGGGATGGCGATGCCCTGTAGAGGGCATCCTAGCCATTAACAGGGACTTTCTCCAGCCGCTGAATGGAGTCTTGCTCTGTCACCTAGCCTGGAGTGCAGTGGTGCGATCTCAGCTCACTGCAACCTCCGCCTCCTGGATTCAAGCGATTCTCTTGCCTCGGCCTCCCAACTAGCTGGGACTACAGGCACCCGCCACCACGCCCAGCTAACTTTTTGTATTTTTAGTAGAGACGGGGTTTCACCATGTTAGCTAGGATGGTCTCCATCCCCTGACCTCGTGATCTGCCTGCCCCAGCCTCCCAAAGTGCTGGGATTACAGGCGTGAGCCACCGCGCCTGGCCTCGTTTGGCTTTCTTAAAACCAAAAACCCTCAGGCAGAATTCTCCACTGCCTCCCCCACACAGGGGAAATCCTGCAGTGTGCCTTTCGTCCAGGCCACATCACGTTTCCAGCTCTTCCCCTGGCCGGCTGCTTCCTCCTGAGCTTGCTGCTGACTCAAGCAACTGGGAGGACAGGGGCTGAAAATTTAGTTAAATGCAGATTCCTAGACTCTTCTGATTTGGCGTGAAACCTAAAAATCCAGATTTAAAAATTTTTTTTTAATTCTTTAGAGACAGGGTCTCGCTCTGTCACCTTGGTTGGAGTGCAGTGGCACAATCACAGCTCACTGCAGCCTCAGTCACCTGGGCTCAAGTGATCCTCCCACCTCAGCCTCCTGAGTAGCTGAGAGTACAGGTGCACACAACCATGCCCGGCTAATTTTAATTTTTTAATTTTTTGTAGAGACGGGGTCTCACTGTGTTGCCCAGGTTCATCAAGCAATCTTCCCACCTTGGCCTCCCAAAGTGCCGGGATTGCAGACATGAGCCACCAGGTTCAGCTACATTAAGTACATAATATTTTTCTTCTTAATGGCACAGTGATACATGTGTACAACCTAGTCAGTGTAAAAACAATAAACACTACAGATAAAGCAGTGACCCCACACACACTCGTCTCAACATCATACCTTCCCAAAGGTAATCACTTATCAACTTGATTTGTATCTTGGTTTGTATCTTTTTTTAAATACATTTACATAGACATGCTTTTCCTTTACATAAATGAAATCTTACTGCACATATTGTTCTGCACCTTGACTTTTCATCAAACAGTATGACTCAGAGAATTTTTCTCGCTTCTTTTTAACAAATAATATTTATTAGTATGCCATAAGGTGGAAATGGCATCATTTAACCATTCTTCTGTTGATGGATTTCCAGATTTTCAGTGTTACAAACAACGTTACATCCTTGCCCTTTTTATGGACATCTGTAAGGATTTCCCTTGGAGAAATATCTAGAAGTGGAATTGCTTCCATATTAATTTTAATATATTCTTAAATTTAGTATCTCCTGCTGACTTGTTCCATTAAACTCCTCAGTGTAAATGAGTAATCATCTTCCTATAATCTTCATTTTTAATAAGTGCCAGATGATTTTGATACCATTGTCCAAAGACCATATTTTGAATATGTCAAGTAGTGGTTTATCATTTGACTATTGCTACAATAATGCTAGGCTTACAGAAATTATTCCAAAACTTAATGGCTTAAAATGACAAGTTGGATTTTTTTTTTCTCATGGGTCTGCAGGTAGACCAGGACCCTGCTGTACTTGACTGGACTCCAGGCTCAGAGTTCCAATTTGCCCACTGCAGAACTTGGCTGCAGGCTTCAGGTCAAGTTCAGGTCTGTTTCACAGTGTTTATTCTGGGCCCAGGCTGAAGCGGGCAGTGGCTTCCTCTGGGAAATTCGTGTCTTATGGCTGTCACAGAAGCCCTCAGAGCTAAGTTAAGCCTTTCGAACTTTTAAGACCTCGGAGTGCGTCGCGATGTCTCAAATTCCACTGGCCATTCCAATCATGTGGCCAAGCATACATCAGTAGGTCAGGACATAGTCCCTGTACTTGAAGGGTGGGCTCTGCAATGTTATGACAAAGGGGAGTGAAGAGTCACGACCAAGTCTTTCAATCCCATCTACCGTAGTGGTGAAGGGCACAGGCTTTGGTGCCAGAAAGAAAAGTTGGTTTGAACCCCTGCTTCTGTGACACTGGGGAAATTACCAAATACAGAGTTACTCTTCCTCATTGTTGTGTTCAGACAATCCTCACCAAAAATGAATTTTAGCAGTCAACTTTCATATTTGATTTAGAGGAAACCAATAGAAGTCAAATGTCTTTTTTTTTTTTTTTTTTTTTTTGGCACAGCTTCCCACTCTGTCACCCAAGCTGGAGTGCGGCGGTGTGATCTCGGCTCACTGCAGCCTCCACCTCCCGAATACAAGTGATTCTCCTGCCTCAGCCTCCTGAGTAGCTGGGATTACAGGCACGCACCACCATGCCCGGCTAATTTTTTTTTTTTTTTTTTGAGACGGAGTCTTGCTCTGTCGCCCAGGCTGGAGTGCGGTGGCGCGATCTCGGCTCGCTGCAAGCTCCGCCTCCCAGGTTCACGCCATTCTCCTGCCTCAGCCTCCAGAGTAGCTGGGACTACAGGCGCCCGCCACCACGCCCGGCTAATTTTTTGTATTTTTAGTAAAGACGGGGTTTCACCGTGTTAGCCAGGATGGTCTCGATCTCCTGACCTCGTGATCCGCCCGCCTCGGCCTCCCAAAGTGCTGGGATTACAGGCGTGGGTCACTGCGCCCCGCCAAAAATCAAATGTCTATTTATAATATGGAGTTTATTAAGTAGATTTCAAAACTGCTTTGTAGCAACACAGCTCTTCAGTTTTCGTGTGAAACACACATTACCCTAAGTTAGAAAACCAAGTCATGACTCCCTCACATGCTCTTGTTCATATACCATTCACACCTTCCTTTGTGTTCATTCATAATTGGAATTTAAAGAGATTCACTTATTTCTCACTGTTTTATTCCAAAAGAAAAAAAATACAGCAATTACCATAGTTCCTTAAAAGATTTAAATTTTTAAAAGTACAACCTAAAAATAGATTCATGGTGTCTTCCAGTAATTTTTATCTATTTTCATGTTATTTTTGAACTTTTTATTGAACTATAAAGCATTAATATACATAGAAACATGTTTTTTAATTAAACAGAATCAAAGATTTTTTATCATAATTACTTTATGAGATTTAGCTTGAGGATTTTTATCTTGAGAATTATTGACAATACTATTTAAATTTTTGATTTTTTCAGTAATTATCCTTAACATCACCCCCACCCCCACCAAATTTAGAAAATGTTATTTGTCTAGAATTTTTTAAAGAAAAAGAAAAACAACCTCAGGAATTCCAAAGTGCTGCTTACCATCAAAATGTTTTCAAAAAAGATGACTAGGCTGGGTACGGTGGCTCACGTCTGTAATCCCAGCACTTTGGGAGGCCGAGGCAGGCAGATCACCTGACGTCAGGAGTTCGAGACCAGCCTGACCAATATGATGAAACCCCGCCTCTATTAAAAATACAAAAATTAGCCAGGCGTGGTGGCATGCGCCTGCAATCCCAGCTACTTGGGAGGCTGAGACAGAAGAATCACTTGAACCTGGGAGGTGGATGTTGCGGCAAGCCGAAATCACACCATTGCACTCCAGCCTGGGCAACAAGAGCAAAACTCCATCTCAAAAAAAAGAAAAAAAAAAAGACAGCTCTTCACGTGCTGAAAACATAGCCTGGTCTGACTTCTCTGTAGACGTGGGAAGTTTCTATGCTTTTAGAGTTTTAGACTAAATGCGGCACTGAAGAATATAAAAATCAACACAAATGTATTAGTTTGCTAGGACTGCCATAACAAAGTACCACAGACTAGGTGGCTTAAACAACAGAAATTCCTCACAGTTCTGGAGGCTGTAAGTCCAAGATCAAGGTGTCAGCAGGTCTGGTTTCTCCTAAGGCCTCTCCTCCTGGCTTAAATATGACCACCTTCTCCCTGTGTCCTCCCTCAGGTGGCCTTTCCTCTGATCACACACATCCCCACTGTCTGTCTATCCTAATCTCCTCTTCTTACAACAGCAGACACAATCAGACTGGATTAAGGCTCACCCTAAAGGCCTCGTTTTAACTTAATGACAGTACCTCTTCAAAGGCCTTATCTCCAAATAACAATCCCATTCGGAGGTATTGGAGGTTAGAGCTTCAGTATATGAATTTGTGTGGGGCAGGGGGAAGATACACAATTCATTCCATAAAAACAGATTACAGACAACATTACTTTAAAACTATTTTAAACAGCTTTATTGAGATAGAATTCACATACAATTCACTTATTTAAATTGTACAATTTATTTTATTTTATTTTATTTTTGAGATGGAGTCTCGCTCTGTCACCCAGGCTGGAGTGCAGTGGCGCGATCTCGGCTCACTGCAACCTCCGCCTCCCGGGTTCACGCCATTCTCCTGCCTCAGCCTCTCGAGTAGCTGGGGCTACAGGCACCCACCACCATGCCTAGCTAATTTTTTGTATTTTTAGTAGAGATGGAGTTTCACCATGTTAGCCAGGATGGTCTCGATCTCCTGACCTCATGATCTGCCCGCCTTGATCTCCCAAAGTGCTGGGATTACAGGCATGAGCCACTGCACCTGGCCTTAAATTGTACAATTTAATGGCTTTTGGTATATTCAGAATTGCACAACCATCACCACAATCAATTTTAAAACATTTTCATTACCGTAAAAGAAGCCCCACACCCCTTAGCCATCACTGCCCCAATCTCCTCCCCTCTCCCTAGTCCTAGGCAACCACTACTCTATTTTGTTTCTAGGGATTTGCCTATTCTGGACATTTTATTTAAATGAAATCATACAATATGTAGTCACTTGTGACTGGCTTCTTTCACTTACCATAGTGTTTTTAAAGTTTATCCATGTTGTAGCATTATCAATACTTCTTTTTTATTGCTTAACAATATTCCATTGTATGGATATGCTGTATTTTATTTATCCATTCATCAGTTGATGGACATTTATTTCCACATTTTGTCTATTATGAGTAATGCCACTATGAACATTCATGTACAAGTTTCAGTGTAGACATATGTCTTCAATTCTCTTTGGTGTTTGGAGTAGAATTACTGGATCATATGGAATTCTATCTTAACCATTTGAAAATAACTAAAGTTTTACCCAAATTATTGTTATCAAACTATATAATTGAGAAGAGATATTCCATCTTCATCGATTGTAACACTTTCTACTATTAAGATGTCAGCCCTCTCTAAATTGACCTAAAGAGTCAAAATCTTAGCAGAAGTTTTTGTAAAAATTGACAAGATTCTTACATTTTTATAGGGAAATGCAAAAAACTTAGCCAAAACCATTTTGAAGAATAACCAAGTTGGAGGACTTATACTACCAGATTTGAAGATTCACGATAAAACTGTAAGACAAAGTACTATTGGCCAGACGCGGTGGCTCATGCCTTGTAATCCCAGCACTTTGGGAGGTCTAGGCAGGCAGATCACCTGAGGTCAGGAGTTCGAGAGCAGCCTGACTAACATGGTGAAACCCTGTTTCTACTAAAAATACAAAAAATTAGCCCGGTGTGGTGATGCATGCCTGTAATCCCAGCTACTAGGGAGGCTGAGGCAGAGAGAATTGCTTGAACCCGGGAGGCCAAGGTTGCAGTGAGTTGAGATTGTGCCACTGCACTTCAGCCTGGGCGACACAGCGAGACTCCGTTTAGAAAAAAAAAAAGTACTATTGAGACAAGGATAAACACATAGACCAATAGAACAGAATAAAGACTCCAGAAATAGACCCACACATATATATAGTCTTTTGATTTGCAACAAAAGGACCACTGCAATCCAACAGGAAAACAGTCTTTTCAACATATGGTGTCAAGTCATTTACATACCACGTTGAAAAAAAAATTTTCACACTTATTTTACAACATACACAAAAATTAATTTGAGCTTAAGTCATATTCTTAAATGCAAAAGGTAAAACAATAGGCCTCTAGTGAAAAACAGTGGAATATCTTCATGTCCTTGGAGTAGGCAGAGATTTCTTTAAAATATTTCACCATAAAAGTAAAACATGGTAAATTGGACCTTTTCAAAAATAGGAATGTATGTTAATCATTTATTTTGTTGTGTCTCTGTCAGTCTTTGGTATCAGGATGATGCTGGCCTCATAAAATGAGTTAGGGAGGATTCCCTCTTTTTCTATTCATTGGAATAGTTTCAGAAGGAATGGTACCAGCTCCTCTTTGTACCTCTGGTAGAATTTGGCTGTGAATCCGTCTGGTCCTGGACTTTTTTTGGTTGGTAGGCTATTAATTATTGCCTCAATTTCAGAGCCTGTTATTGATCTATTCAGGGATTCAACTTCTTCCTGGTTTAGTCTTGGGAGGGTGTATGTGTCCAGGAATTTATCCATTTCTTCTAGATTTTCTAGTTTATTTGCGTAGAGGTGTTTATAGTATTCTCTGATGGTAGTTTGCATTTCTGTGGGATCAGTGGTGATATCCCCTTTATCATTTTTTATTGCATCTATTTGATTCTTCTCTCTTTTCTTCTTTATTAGTCTTGCTAGTGGTCTATGAATTTTGTTGATCTTTTCAAAAAACCAGCTCCTGGGTTCATTGATTTTTTTGAAGGGTTTTTTGTGTCTCTATCTCCTTCAGTTCTGCTCTGATCTTAGTTATTTGTTGCCTTCTGCTAGCTTTTGAATGTATTTCCTCTTGCTTCTCTAGTTCTTTTAATTGTGATGTTAGGGTGTCAATTTTAGATCTTTCCTGTTTTCTCTTGTGGGCATTTAATACTATAAATTTCCCTCTACACACTGCTTTAAATGTGTCCCAGAGATTCTGGTATGCTGTGTCTTTGTTCTCATTGGTTTCAAAGAACATCTTTATTTCTGCCTTCATTTTGTTATGTACCTAGTAGTCATTCAGGAGCAGGTTGTTCAGTTTCCATGTAGTTGAGCGGTTTTGAGTGAGTTTCTTAATCCTGAGTTCTAGTTTGATTACGCTGTGGTCTGAGAGAATTTGTTATAATTTCTGTTCTTTTACATTTGCTGAGGAGTGCTTTACTTACGTAGAGAATTTTAGACCAATATCCCTGAGGAACATTGTGTAAAAATCCTCAATAAAATACTGGCAAACCGAATCCAGTAGCACTTGATACAGCTTATCCACCACGGTCAAGTTGGCTTCATCCCTGGGATGCAAGGCTGGTTCAACTCACGCAAATCAATAAATGTAATCTATCATATAAACAGAACCAAAGACAAAAACCACATGATTATCTCAATAGATACAGAAAAGGCCTTTGACAAAATTCAACAGCCCTTCATGCTAGAAACTCTCAATAAACTAGGTATTGATGGGACGTATCTCAAAATAATAAGAGCTATTTATGACAAACAGCCAATATCATCCTGAATGGGAAAAAACTGGAAGCATTCCCTTTGAAAACTGGTACAAGACAGGGATGCCCTCTCTCACCCCTCCTATTCAACATAGTGTTGGAAGTTCTGGCCAGGGCAATCAGGCAGGAGAAAGAAATAAAGGATATTCAATCAGGAAAAGAGGAAGTCAAATTGTCCCTATTTGCAGATGACATGATTGTATATTTAGAAAACCCCATCGTCTCAGCGCAAAATCTCCTTAAGCTGATAAGCAACTTCAGCAAAGTCTCAGGATACCAAATCAATGTGCAAAAATCACAAGCATTCTTATACACCAGTAACAGACAAACAGAGAGCCAAATCAGGAGTGAACTCCCATTCACAATTGCTTCAAAGAGAATAAAATACCTAGGAATCCAACTTACAAGGGATGTGAAAGACCTCTTCAAGGAGAACTACAAACCACTGCTCAACGAAATAAAAGAGGACACAAACAAATGGAAGAACATTCCATGTTCATGGATAGGAAGAATCAAATATCATGAAAATGGCCATACTGCCCAAGATAATTTATAGATTCAATGCCATCCCCATCAAGCTACCAATGACTTTCTTCACAGAATTGGAAAAAACTACTTTAAAGTTCATATGGAACCAAAAAAGAGCCCGCATTGCCAAGACAATCCTAAGCCAAAAGAACAAAGCTGGAGGCATCACACTATCTGACTTTAAACTATACTACAAGACTACAGTAACCAAAACAGCATGGTACTGGTACCAAAACAGAGATATAGACCAATGGAACAGAACAGAGCCGTCAGAAATAATATCACACATCTACAACCATCTGATCTTTGACAAACCTGACAAAAACAAGAAATGGGGAAAGGAT
Source organism: Pongo pygmaeus (assembly GCF_028885625.2). Taxonomy (NCBI): domain Eukaryota; kingdom Metazoa; phylum Chordata; class Mammalia; order Primates; family Hominidae; genus Pongo; species Pongo pygmaeus. The sequence continues at coordinate 111,620,634 of NC_072378.2, read as the reverse complement.
TCCCTATTTAATAAATGGTGCTGGGAAAACTGGCTAGCCATATGGAGAGAGCTGAAACTGGATCCCTTCCTTACACCTTATACAAAAATTAATTCAAGATGGATTAAAGACTTAAATGTTAGACCTAAAACCATAAAAACCCTAGAAGAAAACCTAGGCAATACCATTCAGGACATAGGCATGGGCAAGGACTTCATGTCTAAAACACCAAAAGCAACGGCAACAAAAGCCAAAATTGACAAATGGGATCTAATTAAACTAAAGAGCTTCTGCACAGCAAAAGAAACTACCGTCAGAGTGAACAGGCAACCTATAGAATGGGAGAAAATTTTTACAATCTACCTATCTGACAAAAGGCTAATATCCAGAATCTACAAAGAATTCAAACAAATTTACAAGAAAAAAATCAAACAACCCCATCAAAAGTGGGCGAAGGATATGAACAGACACTTCTCAAAAGAAGACATTTATGCAGCCAACAGACACATGAAAAAATGCTCATCATCACTGGCCATCAGAGAAATGCAAATCAAAACCACAATGAGATACCATCTCACACCAGTTAGAATGGCAATCATTAAAAAGTCAGGAAACAATAGGTGATGGGGAGGATGTGGAGAAATAGAAACACTTTTACACTGTTGGTGGGACTGTAAACTAGTTCAACCATTGTGGAAGACAGTGTGGCAATTCCTCAAGGATCTACAGCTAGAAATACCATTTGACCCAGCCATCCCATTACTGGGTATATACCCAAAGGATTATAAATCATGCTGCTATAAAGACACATGCACACGTATGTTTACTGCAGCACTATTCAAATAGCAAAGACTTGGAACCAACCCAAATGTCCATTAGTGATAGACTGGATTAGGAAAATGTGGCACATATACACCATGGAATACTATGCAGCCATAAAAAAGGATGAGTTCATGTCCTTTGTAGGGACATGGATGAAGCTGGAAACCATCATTCTGAACAAACTATTGCAAGGACAGAAAACCAAACACCGCATGTTCTCACTCATAGGTGGGAATTGAACAATGAGAACACTTGGACACAGGAAGGGGAACATCACACATCGGGGCCTGTCATGGGGTGGGGGGAGGGGGAAGGATAGCATTAGGAGATATACCTAATGTAAATAACGAGTTAATGGGTGCAGCACACCAACATGTCACATGTATACATATGTAACAAACCTGCCCGTTGTGCACATGTACCCTAGAACTTAAAGTATAATTTTTAAAAAAATACAAAAAAAAGAATGTATGTTAATCAAAAACATCATTAAGCAAGTGAATAGGTAAGTCACAGGCTTGGCAAGATATTTGCAATATGTATTTCTTACAAAATACTCATACCCGGAGTATATTAAGAACTATAAATCTATAAGAAAAAGGACAATTCATTTAAAAATCGGCAAAAAATGGGCTGGGCGCAGTGGCTCACGCCTGTAATCCCAGCACTTTGGGAGGCTGAGGCGAGCAGATCACAAGGTCAGGAGATTGAGACCATCCTGGATAACACGGTGAAACCCTGTCTCTACTAAAAATACAAAAAAATTAGCCAAGCATGGTGGCGGGCGCCTGTAGTCCCAGCTACTCGGGAGGCTGAGGCAGGAGAATGGTGTGAACCCAGGAGGCGGAGCTTGCAGTGAGCCGAGATCGTGCCACTGCACTCCAGCCTGGACAACAGAGCGAGACTCCATATCAAACCAACAAACAAAAAAATTCGGCAAAAGACTTAAGAGGCCCTTCACAAAAGAGGATCTCTTCATGGCCAATAAACATAGAAAAAGTTGCTCAACAACATTACTCACCAAGGAAATGCAAATTAAAATCACATTTGGATAGCACTGAATGGCTCAGCAAAATGAATGACCTTGCTTGGACAAGGATGTGGAGCAACTAAAAGGTCATTCATTTTCAATGAGAGTATAAATTTCTCTCACCGCTTTGGAAAACTGGCAGTAAAGTTAAGCATATACTTACTACCCTGTGTCCCATCAACTCCACTCCTAGGTATACATCCAAGAGAAAACAGTACATATGCTTACAAAAAGACTTGTACATGAATATTCAGAATAAGTATATTCATAACAGTCCAAAACTGGAAACAATCCAAATGTTCGTCAACAGAAGAATGAGTCAATGAATTGTGTGTAAATTTATACTGTGGAATATATTACACAGCAATAAAAAGGAACAAACTATTGATACAAGTCATAACATGGATGAAATCTCAGAATTATAATTTGAGACACAGAAAGAAGGAGACACAGAAGAGCACATTCCGTCTGATTCCATTTGTGTGAAGTCCAAAAACAAACAATGTCAAAATGGTGACAGAAGTAAGCTAGTGATTATCTTAGGGTCCAGAGGTAGGCACTGGGAGGGGACACAGGGGAACCTTCTAGAGTGAAGAAAATGTTCTAAATCTTGATCAGATTAGTGCTTACATTCGTATATATGTAAGTAAAACTCCACTGAGCTATATACTTAAAACTAGTGCACAACTGGCCGGGTGAGGTGGCTCATACCTGTAATCCCAGCACTTTGGGAGGCCGAGGCAGGCAGATCATGAGGTCAGGAGTTTGAGACCAGCCTGGCCAACATAGTGGAACCCCATCTCTACTAAAAATACAAAAAATTAGCTGGGCATGGTGGCGGTCGCCTATAATCCCAGCTACTTGGGAGGCTGAGGCAGGAGAATCGCTTGAAGTCGGGAGGCGGAGGTTGCCCTGAGCCGAGATCATGCCACTGCACTCCAGCCTGGGTGACACTGCGAGATTCCATCTCAAAAAAAAAAAAAAAAAAAAAAAAAAGACTAGTGCACAATACTGATTATAAATTATTTCTCAACAAAAAATAAAATAGAGACTACTCACATTAACAGAAAATGTATACAAACTTAAATGTAAGTCTCCTCCCTCTTCAAGGGTCTGGTAGAATGTTTAACTTCTCTGAGCCTCAGTTTTTCATCTGTAAATTGAAATATCTGTCTCATGTGTATTAATTTGATGAGCTAATGTGTATAAAATTTGGCATTTAACTTGTCTCTTCCTCAGTTTTCCCATCTGTAAAATGGCTGTAAGAGTACTAACTCATATCAGAAGGTAACATTGAGCCAATTCTCATAAGGCACTTATAACACAGGTCTAGTGTCTGACACAAGAAACTCTTAATAAATGCTGATACAGCGGTTGTTACTGCTATTATCCACATAATGAATATGGACTAGATTAACTTCAAGACCTCACTCCACTGCTGCCGGAGTCTATGCATAAATGGAAGGCTGGAAGATTGCGTGTGTATGGTCTGTGGTCCCTGTGACAGGGCTGAGATAAAAGGCAAGTCCTTTGACTCCCTGCCCAGAGTTCTTCCCTGCATGAAAGGGAGGAATCCAGTGAAGTCTGAATGCTGCATTTCTGTCTATTTGCCTGACCCTCGTGCCTGGCCTTAGCATTTCTCTGTTTAGGAAGCATCAGGTAGCCACAAGCATAGGGGAGCAGAGGGACTTTCATCTCCTCTTTTGTCCTCCTCTGTGTAGTGCTTAGACTATTAAGTTCCCCTGTATCTGCCAGGTTCTGTTCTAACCAGTTACTCACATTAAGGCCTATTATCCTCATTTCATAGTTGGGAGAACTGGGAAAGGTGTCTGAGTGACTTGCCTAAGGTCACATGGTTAATAAGTGGCGAAGCCAGAAATTGAGTGCAGCCAGCCCAATGCCAGAACCCACCCTCCTCACCTCTGCCCTGTGCTGCCTCCACCAACAGGGCCTGGCTTCTGCAGAAACCTTTCCTGGCCATAAATCACTCCTTGAAGCACTTTGCCCACTCTCTTCTCAAGATTGAAGGAGCCAAAGCAACATTAGCATTCCAGATCTTCACAAGAGCAGGGGTCATTGCCCCAGGTGGCCCTCGGCTTTCTCTGAGGCCGCATTGGGTCCACAGCACTCCCTCTATTGTGCTGGCTTCCCTGGGGACCCCTGCTGCCCTGGCTTTTTGAGAGACGTTCCAGGTCTAACCCAAAAGTATCACTTTACATTTCCTCAAGATGACACTCCTTCCTCCAAACTCCACTCACCACCACCCTTACACGGACTCGCCTTCAGGCTTCCAAGGCCAACATCCACTCTTTCCTGGGAAGGAATGATTTATAACATGGGCAGCCTGGCAGGTGCCACAAGGAAACCTGTCAGGGCTCCTGTGGTTTGGGACTTCAGTGTGTGAGAAGTCCTTAACCCTGTAGACTTCAGGGTCCCTTTCATGCACACACGTCAATGTGTGCAATCTCACTAAGTCAAAGATGAAGCTGGAGGTGTGGATCCTGTGGCACATCCTGGGGCACATCGAGAGTGGGGGCGCTGATATTGATTTCAGTGTAAAAAGCCCCTCAAAATGTTAGATTTAGTGAGTTCTTTTGGAGATTCTCCATCCCAAAACAGAATTCTAAAGTAGAACCACGTACTCATGTGTCGATAGACAGGAGAATAAAATTCTCTCTTTCTCTTTCTCTCTCTTGCTTTTCCCTCCAGTCTCCTTCTTTCTAACCCTGGTTTCTCTGGAATTCACTAAAACCTCCAAAAAGGTGTTTGGAGTTAGAGGGTGCCGCCTTCAGTGTAACAGATTTCCTATACTGAGCACATTCCATAGTAGGAAAAGCAGGTCCAAGTTTGGATTTGGGATCCTAGGTGCTAGCATGGGACTGGCTCTCTCTCTCTCAGATCCTTGTTTTGTGTGTTCTGTTAGGGGCTAGCAAGGCCTCCAGCTGATATCATTTGAGATCCAATAAAGGGGGTGTTTGAGCACACCAGCCCAGCTGCCTGTCACCACAGGGAACCATGCTTTTTCCAGAACCAAATTTACGTCCATCCTCCATAAACTTTATATTGTGCCATGCTGCTGTTAAAAATGATTTACTCATGAGGTGTTGGATCACAGGATGCAGACCTTCAGGAAATCCGTGCTAACTCCGTGGGCATCACATAAAGAAACCACCTGAGGGTCAGGGCAGTTCTCCAGAGGGTCTTGAATCTCAGCGGTCAGGGGATAGCTTCTCTCCAGCTGAGGTCTCAGAGATGTTCTCTGGCTGACTTTATAGCCTGACAGCCGTGAAATCAGAGGAGGCCGCAGAAGTAGATCTCACTTGTTTGACCTGGAAGGATACCTATGTGCAGTATCTTTCCTTTATCATCCATTCATACCCCAAAAAAGTCCATATATATTCAGAGGTTATCTGAAGGGGAAAATGGAGGGAAATATGTGTGTATATAGTCATTTAATATACATATTTAATAAAAATATACATTTAATATAATTTAAATATGAAAAATAAGGCACTTTAAAAATATTTGTGCATTATATGTGACCAAGTCTATTTCTGCTCATCAGTGAACAACAGAGCCCAGACCTTGGAAGCTCTTCCAGTCAGCAAACGGTATGGACCCGGGTGGAGCTACCTGACAGAGTGGGGGCTGGGTTTTGACAGGGAAAGTGGTCCCTTCTGTCATGCATTCTATTGTGTGCCTCCATGTCAAGCCTCTTTATACAAATAACTAATTTCCAGAAGCGAGAGAAGAACATGCCCTGATGTTTTATTTTCAGAGTGTCTTTGTCTATTCAGTGTGGTGACCGGTTTGCCATGCTTTGGCCTCCACACTGGGCCATGGTAAATTACTTTGGGACTCAGACATCCCACACCTAAGATACATGGAACCAAAGAGAATATATGATCTAGCTTCCTCATTCTGACAAGCTCAAACTAAAGGAATAATGAGTACTATCTCTCTGCTATTTAAGCTTAAGAATGAGACTGTCCTAGGGCTCTTAATTTGCACAATGTGTCAGTCAGGGTAATTAACACTAGCTACAGTAACAAAAATTCCAGTAGTATCAGAGGCTTAACACAATTCAGTCATACTCCAGTGCAGTGTGATTTGAGCAGCTCTCCAGAGTATCTCTCCTCTAAGCTATCACTCAGGCTGTTTTCACCTTAGGGCACCACCATCCCCGAGAGCTCCTTTGGAGCCTTCTACTGGATCCCCTACCTTCATCTGGCCATCAGTGAACTGATGGTCTAATGGGATGTTTTAGGGGCCAGATCTGGAAATGGCTTTCTGCTCAAATTCAATTGACCAGAACTTGTTGCATGCCCCACCTAGAAGCAAGAAATCTGGGGAATATTGTCTCTTCGTGTGCTTGAAAGCAGAAATGGAATTGGTGGCAACTAGTCAGTCCTAGACATACCTAGGAATGGAGGTGAACTTGAACTAAGAGCTCAAGGCCTGACAGCATCCCTTTCCTGCCTTGAAGCAGCATTTAATAATCCCATCAGTTGTGATATACATTTATGTCATCTACATAGTGTGATTTGTGGACCATTAGAAAGCTCTTCATCTCCAAAATACCTTCACTAGCCTGCTTATTCTGGAACTTTACCATTAGAAATTCAACCCGTTGGGTTCAACATTGCCTTGATCTTTTCTTTCTCTTTTACAGTATGTGCTGGTTATAAATTTGTGGCCTCTTGACTTTAAATTCACCATTCATTGCATGATCTTCAAAAATGGAGCTGTGCCCTTCAAATATTTTTCTCTTGCATCTGGCACAATGTTAAGCTGTGTGTATATATGTTTAGTCATTTAAATATATACTGTGGTTTGCAGCTTCAGTAGAGTGGTCTGGGGAGACACTGCAGGAGGAAGGGGTTTCTGTCCTGGTTCCCTTATGCTTGCTTGGCAGACCCCTGAAGCTTAGCAGGCTCCTGTGGCACAGGCTGCTTCTCCTACGCCTGGCTCCTATAATGCACGGTGACCAGAGGCACCCAGTGGCCGGCAGCTTCCTGGGCACTTCCCTCACCTTGGGTGGTTTTGTTGCAGAATGCATCTGGTACAGTATCTTTCTGCGATCAGCTTTTCCAGACACCCTAGAGGATGGATTTCCAGGAAGTTTCATCTCTCTGTCCTCTCTGTCATCCCCTATGCCACAGCTGAGCCTTCTTCAACAAAGTCCAGATCTCAGCCCTGGGGGGCCTCTTCCTCGGCCTCTATCTCAGCTCTAAAGGTAGTGGCTGCTCCTTATAGCTGCCATTCTGATATTCTTTAGAGTTCTTTTTACATCTTACCAATGAATTCTTTGTTACTTTAGTCTCCTGTTAAAATGAGTAATTCTTTATATTACACTTTCCCTGTTCAAACTACTGTATAGTTTCTCTCTCTTGATTGCATACAGACTCATACAGAAAACAAATGTCCTTGGGGTAGAACTCACAGAGAGTCAATGACACTTTAGTGTAAAATAGTTTGTTTTGTTTTCCTGGCACCTAGAGAGCAATAGTTGCCTTGGAGCTGAGCGAGGTGACAGTAAGAGGAGAAACACCCAGCCAGGGATGATGGGAAAATCCTAGTAAAAAAACTTTGCCTATTTCACAATTTTGTCATGAGCTTCACTATAACTGTTAAGTGTTATTCTTTATTTCAGTGCAAAATGTCTTTGGTTCCCTAGGGTCAGCCTAACAGCGCCAGAAATAGAATGAAAGCACTAGTTTTTCTGGTGAAGCAGCAACTATTGTACTTTGATAAGCTTAGTACATTCCCCACTTTGTTGTTTTGTTTCTTAATCACATATAAAAATGTGTTGCCATATAAAACATAAAGCGGACAGCTCTGGACGTTTCATTTCATGGAACGGAGCTGGGCTACTCCTGGGTGTACATGATCACCTTCAGGCTGCAAGGAAAATGTGAATCAAAAACATGAGGATTATCAGACAATGAAACAGCTCAGTTCAGGAGAGGATTGTGTTGCCTTTCTCTGGGGGTTGTTAAAAATAGTATCGCAGATCATCTCTTTAGAATGGTGGAAATGTGGTCTTAATTAAAAGCTGGAGTAGGAACAAGGCAACAAAGGTCCCTTCCAACTTAAAAATCTTTTATATCAAAGTGATATATCTACATGATTAAAAAAGCAAATGGTACAGGAGGACTTATTTGGGAAATCAACTGTCCTCTCTCTTATCTTCCTTCTCTCATAGTCTACTGATTCCTGTTCCTCGACTCTCTTCATGTTATAGGGTTATACCCTTTTAAAATGCATTCATTATCATTTTCATGGGTCCTTGGGAGGGAGTGGCAGAAACCCATGTGCCCAGTCCACCATCTTGAAAAATAAGCTTTCTTATTAAAATTGATTTTTTTTTTTAGGCAAGAACATAAGAAACAGAACCCAGTATTCTGAAAATACCCTGCTTACTAAGTCAAATGCACATATCTGTGCCATTTAAGCCTGTAATGGAAACATTCTTCTTCCAGCTAGTCCAGTCCTTTTTTCTGAAACAGAGTCTCACTCTGTTACCCAGGCTGGAGTACAGTGGCACAATCTCGGCTCACTGCAGCCTCTGCCTCCTGGGTTCAAGCGATTCTCCTGCCTCAGCCTCCCAAGTAGCTGGGATTACAGGCGCCCACCACCATGCCTGGCTAATTTTTGTATCTTTAGTAGAGACAGGGTTTCACCATGTTGGCCAGGCTGGTCTCGAACTCCTGACCTCAGGTGATCCACTCACCTCGGCCTCCCAAAGTGCTGGGATTACAGGCGTGAGCCACTGTGCTCAGCCAGTCCACTCCTTTTGACCTTTTGGATAAATTTCTCGGTCCTACTGGCCACTTGGTATTCTTCTCCTCCACCCATCTGGTGCTCTTTGGACAAACATTACCTTGAACATCTACATTTTTTTTTTTTTGAGACAGGGTCTCTCTCTGTGACTCAGGCTGGAGTACAGTGCCATGATCTTGGCTCACTGCAACCTCTTCCTCCCAGGTCCAAGCGATTCTCCTGCCTCAGCTCCCGAATAGCTGAGATTACGGGCATGCACCACCACACCCAGCTGAGTTTTGTATTTTTAGTAAAGACAGGGTTTTGCCATATTGGCCAGGCTGGTCTCGAACTCCTGGCCTCAAGTGATCCACCTGCCTCAGCCTCCCAAAGTATTGAGACTACAGGCATGAACACCTGCGCCCTGCTGAACATCTACATTTTAATTAAAACTTTCAATAGAAGCCAACCTTTATAATAAGCAGCTTGTATTATTATTACCAAAATTAAAATAGCAATATTGCAGATAGTGTAATGGCTACAACCCCAAAGTGCTATGTCCTACAAAAAGAGTCACAGCAACAAAGCAGCTAGGACCCAAGGGGCGTAAGTGTGGAGTCGTCGCACTGTGTCCTCTCACCCTCTTGAGCAAGGGTGGTTATCATGTCTCACAATCATTGACTCTTCTACTAGGACCCATTGTTGTAACCCCTCTACCTCTGCCCTTTGTGACAAAAAAAAACGGAGGGCCGCGTGGTACATAAAAGAGAGAAATGAGGCTAAATTGTTCTTCATTCTACTGTTGGTTAATCCATCTACACTTCATCCCAATTTCTACTTTTCTCCCCAACTGCTGCAACACCACAGAAGGCCCTGCTCAACAGCCCCGAATGAGCCAAAGCTGTGCTTTAATTAGCCAGCAGCACTTCACTTAAGCTCATGTAATCTCATGGCCATTAGTCTATCATGACTGTTACTAAGAATTGTTTTCAAGAAGGCTACGTAGAAAACACTCATAGAATGCACCTTTTTCTGGGCTGGTGTTAGTGACAGGGAAAGCGCTGGGCCATCTACTTCTCCAAAAAATGCCATCAAAGCTCCTTAGCACATAATACATTTTAGCAATCAGAGCCAGAATCCAAAAGCATAATAAAAAAGGCAAGTGAAAATGCTTATAATCGTCATATTTTAAATGCCTTATTTCCTGCCAATCTTAGATCCGTTCCCAGAGAAGCGAAAGTTACCCGCTCTGCCAGCGCCTTTGTCAGCTGCCAGCTGTTACCTCCCTGGAAAAAGGGTCAGAAGGCTGCTGGTAGCTAATAGCCAGCCAGAAGCTGCAAGTCAGAGCCGTCCCTCGTGGGTTTTAGCTACTGGCTGATTGTCAGCCGAGAGCTACAAGTTCTGGTTTGATAAAAGCCAGCTATAGATGTCCAACCTTCTTTTTTTTTCTTTTTCCATTTGTGCTCTGAAATTGTTGTGCACTCCAAATGGAACTCCATGAGCACGCGGGCCTTTGTTCTGCCTTGTTAGACACCAACAGTTGGAGTCCTCACTAGACAGTCCCTTGGCAGGGTGGGGGAGCAGGGCGGGGTGAAGCGAGGTGAGATAGGAGAGGGTTTGGGGTGGGATGAGCCGCACAATGCCCGGTAGCACACGTGCAACCCTGAATGTGGCTGAACGCAGCTGAGAGTGTTTCATGCTCAGTGTGAGAGACACTCAGCCTCTCTGGTTGTTTCTGTGGCAGGCGGCGAGTGGGGGTGGATGTGCTTGTAAGTTCCAGTCAGCATTCATTGACTGAAGCCCCCTGAAATGAAATGAGTCATCAGTTCCATGAGTCAGGCATGAAACCCAAATCTTAAACTGGCTCTTGGATCCCAACTGTTTCTAGAGACCAGCAGTCAAGAATTGGTTTTTCTGAGTGAGACATGCTGTGGAACTCAGAGAGCTCTCTAGATTTCAGGGGGTCAGGTAAGAGGAAAGGGGACGGCAGGACCTCTGTAGCGTGGTGTGCTTTCAATTCAGATGCTTAGGGGCTGTCATCTGCAATGCATCAACAGTGAAAAATAAACACCCAGCAGAATCGGGCTTTGAGTTAAGGCGAAGGCACAATAAATTTCAGCTGGTTAAATTAATCGCTTGCTGCTTGTTGTGAATATTAATCCCAGGGAGGGAACTGGCTTCCACTCCATCAAAAGACAGGTGAAAACTGAAAACAGCAAAACATTTGGGATCTTCAGAGGGAGGGCTTACCTGTGAGCCAAGTGTTGATGCTGAATCCCAAAGAGAAGCAGAATCTTAAAAACAACCTCTCCTGCTTTATAAGCACAGCTGCGCTGCAGTCACCAGCTCTCCCTGCCCTCAGCCCTCACCTGTCCCCCTCTAGGTCTCTCCAGGGACATGTACACGGAAGGGTGTTGCCTGAAGGTACAGAAGATGAAAGAGCCAAGCCTCCTAATTTGTGGGATTTTTTTCATTGTGATAAAATACACATAAAATTTACCATTTTAACCATTTCCAAATGTACAATTCAGGCATTAAGTACATTCCCATTGTTGTGGAACCTTCACTACCATCCATCTCCAGAACATTTTCATCCCGAACAGTACCGCATATGCATTAAACAAATAACTCCCCATTTCTCTCTCTCCCAGCCCGTGGTAGCCTCTATTCTACTTTCTGTTTCTATGAGTTTGATTACTCTAGGTATTTCATATAACTGGAATCATACAATATCAGCCCTTTTGTGTCTGGCTTATTTACTTAGCATAATGTCTGCAAGGTTCATCCTTGTTGCAGCATGTGTCAAGACTAACTTCCTTTTTAAGGCTGAGTGATGGTCCACTGTATGTATGGACCACATTCTGTTTATCCACCCATCCCCGATGGATATTTGGGTTGTTGCCACATTTTGGCTATTGCGAACAATGCTGCTATAAATACACGGCAAAAATATCTGTCCAAGCCCCTGCTTTTAATTCTTTTGGGGATATACCCAGAGGTTGAATTCCTGAATCATATGGTAATTCTATGTTTAACTTTCTGAGAAACCACCAAACTGTTTCCTAATTTTTTAATATTCCCGAAATTTATGATGTAACAAAGAAAAATATCACTACAAAAACATAAAATGATGGCTTATTTTGGCATTTAGGGAGTAGTATTGATCTCAGTGGTAGATAGCTGCTTATGGAATTACCTTGATGGGACATAATTGGTTGAGATCACCAGCAATGGTCAGAAAGGAAATAATTGCTACCAAGGAAAGGAATTCGGTGGCACTGTCTGATAAAGCTGCAAGAATCTTGTCTTCTCTGCGTGGTACTGAGACACTGGTCGAGAGCTATGAAAGGAGGGAGAGAAATTTCTGGAGAGAGGTGGCACCATGGCATCCAGGGGCCCTAAGATGACCGTGAGATATTTGCCACGGCAAAGATGGTCAGTGAAGCTTTGAAAGTCTCATAGTCCGTTTTATATTTTTAGTAGAGATGGGTTTTCGCCATGTTGGCTAGGCTGGTCTCGAACTGCTGACCTCAGGTGATCCGCCTGCCTCAGCCTCCCAAAGTGCTGGCATTATAGGCGTGTGCCCTGAACTGTAATTCCCCTCCATTGTTCCTAAAATGTTATGTGGAACAGAATTGTGATAGTGGCCCTTTGGGCAAATACAAAGAATGGGAGCAACAGGGAGGTGGGGGAGGGACTCTCCAAATGTCGGGGAGGTGAGCAGCATCCATATTCAGTGAAAGCAGTAGTCAGAGTGTGCGGTGGCTGTGAGGCACTTCAAAAATCCTACCAGAAATGAGGTGGGACTTGGAGTGGCTGTGAAAAGAAAAGGCAATTCCAGACAATGGGAGGACTTGGGGCTTTCCAGATTATCCTGAGAGTACCATGCCTTTGCACAGGAACACAGGAGCCACTGGCTGACCTGAAGTGAAGCTCCAGGACCATGTGCCAGGCAGGAAATCCCTGCTTAGTAAATGTTCCAACAGGCCCATAACCAAAACTCACCCCCTCTGAGACAAGTTCTGGCAAAACACATGGCCCATGAAACAGAAGGCTGTGAGTTTCAGGGAGCTGGGAGACACTGGGACAGCTTAGATTAGATCTAACTTCCCATCACTATGAGCAACATCCCCAAACGAGTCTCTCCTGAGGCAGGCCAGCCCTGAGCCACGCAGAGCAGAGACTGGCCTTGGAGTATGGCCTTACTCAGACATAAGCACCCCTCACTGCGACAGCATCACGCCAAGGGGCTGCCAGCCCCAGTAAGGCCATGTGGGCATCAGAACCTTGATTCTGAGAGCAGGTAGGGTCACCTCTATCCAGGTATCCGTCTGTATCAACACAGAGGAGGTTTCTTTAACTCAAGACTTTGAGCAACAAAAGATTTGTTAGCCAGGTGTGGTGGCTCATGCCTATAATCCCAGCACTTCGGGAGGCCGAGGTGGGAGAATTGCTTCAACCCGAGAGTTCAAGGCTAGCCTGGGCAACACAGCAAGACCCTGCCTCTAAAAAGTAGAAAATAAATAAATAAAAACCAAAAGATTTGTTGATGGTGACTGAGCCCAGTACTCTGTAGGAAGAATTGGGTATCGTTTTATTAGTCTCTAGTTACGCTTTTCCACAACAATGAAAGAGTCACTATTGTTTTAGTTCTGAGGTGTCTTCTGCTTCTTTTGCCAACAGTCTGGTGGTAACTCTCAGCCTGTGTGACTGAGGGATTCACCACTAGGCTGCTCGGGTCTGGCGCCTCATTGCAGATCCTCCCTCCTTGTCCCCACCCCACACGAGCCGCTACATGGAGCTGTGGGTCATTCACACTCACATCAGGGCCCTCCACACTAAGCCCCAGTCTTTACCAATGTAACAAGAAAGGAAAACAATCAACACAGAAAAGAAATTATTGTAGTTGTGCATCTAAATTCTAGAGGTGTAGGATGGATGGGCAGGGGGAATAGAAGGAAAGGGGCTTGATTGTTTCAGAAAACACCGGTTTGGTTATGAAAGATGAGCCTTCTTTCCACCCTACCCACAGCCTGGCATTGTCTGGAAGGAGAATGGATCTACATAATGAGATGGCAAGAACTTGGGGATTTTCTTCAGGCTTCAAAGGAGACTGGTTTGCCATGACCTAGAATAGGGTAAAAGGGGCCAGACTCAGCTCCAAAAAAATTGCTGTGGGTTTAAGAAGAAAGATAACTCTGGCCAGGTGCCGTGGCTCACACCTGTAATTCCAACACTTTGGGAGGCCGAGGTGGGCAGATCACCTGAGGTCAGGAGTTCGAGACCAACTTGGCCAACATGGTGAAACCCCATCTCTACTAAAATCCAAAAAAAGCCAGGCATGGTGGCACATGCCTGTAATCCATGCTACTCAGGAGGCTGAAGCAGGAGAATCCCTTGAGTCTGGGAGGCAGAGGTTGTAGTGAGCTGAGATTGCGCCACTGCACTCCAGCCTGGGCGACAAAGTGAGATTCTGTCTCAAAAACAGGAAAGATAACCCCAGAAATTCCCCACAACCTGCAAAGCTGAGGTTCCTCAGAATAGCAGTACCACCCTTAGGCCCTGTGCTTTAGACCCTTGTTACTCAGATTATGATCCAGAGACCAGCAGTATCAGTAGCATCTGAGAGCTTGTTAGCAATGCAGACTCCCAGGCCCCACCCAGGCTTACTGAACTAGAATGTCTCATTTAAAAGACCCGCTGGCAATTTATATGTACGCTAAATTTTTTGTTTGTTTGTTTGTTTGTTTTGTTTGAGATGGAGTCTCACTCTGTTCCCCAGGCTGGAGTGCAGTGGCGCGATCTCAGCTCACTGCAACCTCTGCCTTTAGGATTCAAGCGATTCTCCTGCCTCAGCCTTCGGAGTAGCTGGGATTACAGGCACCTGCCACCATGCCTGGCTAATTTTTGTATTCTAGTAGAGACGGGGTTTCACCATGTTGGCCAGGCTGGTCTCAAACTCCTGACCTCAAGCAGTCCATCTGCCTCAGTCTCCTAAAGTGCTAGGATTACAGGTGTGTGCCACCACGCCCGGCCTTTATGCTAAATTTTGCTAAGAGATGTTTTAGAGCATTGGTCTGCAATTTGCCTGTGCGTTGTGATTTCCTGGGAAACTCTTTACAACACTGATTTCTCAATTGCTAGATCTCTCAGGCGATTCTATTATGCAGCAAAATCTGAGAACCACTGCCTTGGAGAGCTTTAATCTGGCCTTTCTCTGGCTGTACCCGTGTGCATGGGGTGAGGCATCCATGGCACAGTGGTGTGCTGGCAAAACAGCTCCCCAGGAAAATAGAAATCTAATTTACAGTGTTTGCCAGTTTCCATAGTATAAATATTCCCACCATCACTGATTTCAAGCTACCATTGTGATGTGACTGAAAGTGGAGTTAGAAGGCGCTCAGAGTTGGTTCCCAAGAGCCTGTCCTAGCCAGCACCACTGTGTGGGACAAATGAGGTACGTCCACTGGAGCCTCTCCCACTCCATGGACCAGGGAATGACCTGATCCCAAAGCAGGCAGTACAGAGTTCACATGTGAGGTCCTTCGTGTGCAGGATGGAGCTGTTTTTGGGAAGAGAATGGGGGAGAAGGTGAGGGTTGAGGTCTCCATCTGTGCACCTGTCCATCCCTGTGGATGTAGGGGTGGGCCTGCAGGCCAGTGAGGCCTCATTTGGAATTTTCAGCCCTTTCCTGATCACTGCTATGAATAGTGACCCTCTATTATTACCAAACCTCCCCAGTCCTTAAGAACACATATCCAGGGATTGGCTTGGTTGAGGTATGCTTGGGGGAACGAAGGAAGAAGGAGAATGCTCATGTCTTGGGTGAGGGCAGGGCAGAGAGGACAGCAGATGCTGGCGGCAACAAGACTTGAAGGGATGAAAAGTTCGGATAGTGGTAACCAGGAGAATATAACCAGCCCCCACCTCCCAGGATGCCTTAGAAAGGCGGGGAGGCTCCTGGACTTCCCACAGGATGTGGGAGATGGACTTGAGACATTTTATCTGTTTGTTAAAGGAAGGGTGAGCCCTGAAGGCTAGAGGATTCAGGTCAAAGAGCCCACACCCTGGAGTCTGGCTGCCTGGGTTAAAATCCCAGCTCCCCACCTGTAGCCTTGTGGCCTTGGGTAAGTTGCATAAGCTTCTGTTTCCTACTCTGCAGCCTCTGAGCCTGGGGAGGGTGTGGGGCAGCCAGTGTGCACTTGGAAGGCAGAGAGTTGGCCAGATCTGGGGCAGGAAAGGGCAAGGAGGGCAAAGGGCCTGCTGGCAGAGGCCTGGAGGAGGCTGGACAGAGCAGGCAGCCCCTCTGCAAGAGAGCATCTTAGGAGAATGGTGTCCTACAGGAAGGGAGCGCGGAACTGCTGAAGGGAATCGATGAATGAAAAGGAGCCTGCCCAGGTGCCGTGGCTCACGCCTGTAATCCCAGTGCTTTGGGAGGCTAAGGCAGGTGGTCATCTGAGGTCAGGAATTCAAGACCAGTCTGACCAACATGGTAAAATCCCGCCTCTACTAAAAAATCAAAATAATTAGCCTGGCGTGGTGGCAGGTGCCTGTAATCCCAGCTACTCAGGAAGCTGAGGCAGGAGAATCACTTGAACCCAGGAGGCGGAGGTTGCAGTGAGCTGAGATCGTGCCACTGCACTCCAGCCTGGGTTACAGAGCAAGACTCTGTCTCCACAAAAAAAAAAAAAAAAAAAAGAAAAAGAAAAAAGAAAAGGAGCCTGAGACAAACACCACCTACTTCCCAGGGGTTATTAGCACAGCTTTGCCTCCCATCCAAATGCCAGGTAGTATTTCCTGTGAAATATTCAAAGTGTATTAGCTGGGCGTGGTGGCGGGTGCCTGTAATCCCAGCTACTCAGGAGGCTGAGGCAGGAGAATCACTTGAACCCGCGAGGTGGAGGTTGCAGTGAGCCGAGATCTTGCCACTGCACTCTAACCTGGGCAATAGAGTGAGACTCCACCTCAAAAAAAAAAAAAAAAATTCAAAGTGTGAGGGCATGAGCCCCACTGATGATTGTCAGAAATTAAGCCCTCTTAAAGGGCCTGAAAGCTCCCCAGATACTGATATTTCCACTATTTGTGCTTGTGTGTGTGTGTGTGTGAGAGAGAGAGAGAGAGAGAGAGAGTGTCCCATGGCGTCAGGGTCTCGGCTCCAGTTTCCTCATCAGCCCCAGATGCCAGTTGGAAGCAGGCTCCCCGTGCCTGTCTACTCCCGAATTAGAAACAGCCCATCTTCAGGGAGTTCCCAGCCTGTGGCTCCCTTCACTAACTGGCCTACCTCCCCACAGAGGACATGCCCTCTACCCAAGTCCCAGCCCTATCCAGGAGGCCCCAAGAGAGGAAGAGCTCACTCTCCCATTCTGGTCCAAGGCCTGTTTTTGTCTTCAAATCTTTTCTGTAGTTAAGCTCTTCCCAAAATTACTAATAAGAAAAATGCCTACAATCTTCAAGAAAAACCTATTTCCTACCCATAGTGGTGGGTAGTGGAGGGGACGAGATGTCGTCTTAGTGGGAAAATCCCAATAAGACAAGCAAGTCAGAGTCAAATAGGAGTTTTGTATGATATTATGTACCTGGGATGTGGGCTTTGGGGTTTTCAGGGACCCAGACTCCTATCCTGTTGCTCTATCATTTCTGGGGTATAACAGCATTATTTGCAACAACCAAGAGGTAGAAAAAATCCAAGTGTTTATCAACAGATGAATAGATACACAAAATGTGGTCCACACATACAATGGAATATTATTCCCAACCACGTGGTCCCCGACAGCTCACCAGCACCTTTACGTCTACATTCGAGCCAACGAGAAAGGGGAAGGAGTAGAGGAAGGCATGTCCCTTTGCTTGAAGGGCATGATTTGAAAGTTGCACACATCACTTCTCATGTCTCATTGATCAGAACTTGGCCATGTGGCCATACTTACCCTACAGGGAAGGCTGGGTAATGGAGCCTTCATTCTAGGAAGCCACTTACCCAACTAAAAATGCTATTACTATGGCAGAAGGAGAGAATACATATGAAGGTTCAACTCTCAGTCTATGCTATAGATACCCACAACCCCAACTGGGCTGAGCTGCAACAAACTTGGTCCAGTTCCTTGAGAGTCTCTGGGGAAGGTGAAGAACCTTACCCTGGCAGGACAGCTGAAGAGAAAAGGTGGAATTGTTGTGGAAAAGAGGGTTGTGGGGTTTGGGGAGTTTTTTGTTTTCGTTTTTGTGTTGCATAATCTACAAGTAAAATCAATCTCTCTCCTCTCTTACACACACATGCACACACACACACAAGTAAACTTCTTGGCTTTATTGTTGTTGTTGTTGTTGTTATTTTTTGAGACAGAGTCTCATTCTGTCACCCAGGCTGGAGTGCAGTGGCACGATCTTGGCTCATTACAACTGCTATCTCCTGGGCTCAAGCGATTCTCATGCCTCAGCCTCCTGAGTAGTTGGGATTACAGACATGCGCCACCATGCCTGGCTAATTTTTGTATTTTTTGTAGAGATGGGGTTTCACCACGTTGGCCAGGCTGGTTTCAAACTCCTGGGCTCAAGTAATCCACCTGTCTCGGCTTCCCAAAGTGTCAGAATTACAGGCATGAGCCACCGTGCCTGGCCTGTTGTTGTTTTGAGACAGGGTCTCACTGTTACCCAGGCTGAAGTGCAGTGTGCAATCATGGCTCACTGTAGCCCCAACCTCCTGGACTCAGGTGTTCCTCCCACCTCAGCCTCTCGAGTAGCTGGGACTACAGGCGCGTGCCACCACACTCAGCTAATTTTTTGTAGACATGAGGTTTTGCCATGTTGGCCGGGCTGGTCTTGAACTCCTGGGCTCAAGCAATCCGCCTGCCTCAGCGTCCCAAAGTGCTGAGATTACAGGTGAGAGCCACCTCACCCGGCCAGCCTTATTGTTTTTAAGATGCAATTCTAAGAACATATTTTCTATAGACAGAATTGCTATCCCCATTTACTCTTACTTCTATATGCATTCTGCCAACCAGGCAGAGTTGAAAGGGAAAATATTTTAAATTAATAGAATACGTCATTTTTCTCCTGCCAGGAAGGTATGCGTATCCAGGCAGCAAGCTTTGAGAGTGAGGACGGCTCTACTTACCCTGGAGCTTTCATGTGGTGGGAGAGGCGCAGTGCTGGATCTGTCCCAGAACAGAGCATAGAGTAGGGCAGGCCCCCTGGAGGTACGTGCTGCTGCCTTTGTTTTCTTCTCAACTGAATCCTCATGTGTGGTTGGGGTCTCTGATTTGTAGTACACTCTCTACTGTACAAAAATACTCCCTTATTCAATTGTCAGCATAAAAATTCATCTCATTACTACATATGAGTATTTTCTTTTTCTTTCTTTCTTTCTTTTTTTTTTTTTTTTGAGACAGAGTCTTCCTCTGTCACCCAGGCTGGAATGCAGTGGCGTGATCTCGGCTCACTGCAACCACCACCTCCTGGGTTCAAATGACTGTCCTACCTCAGCCTCCTGAGTAGCTGGGATTACAGGCACCCACCACCACACCTGGCTAATTTTTGTATTTTTAGTAGAGACGGGGGTTTCACCATGTTGGCCAGGCTGGTCTCGAACTCCTGAGCTCAGGTGATCTGCCCGCCTTGGCCTCCCAAAGTGCTGGAATTACAGGTGTGAGCCACTGCACCCAGCCCATATGAGTATTTTCATATTCTCTACTATTTTGTTGAGTTTTTCCCCCTACAGTATTGACTGATAAGTGATTCTTGGTATACTAATTGAGTTATGCATTTATTTAATATCGATTATAATAGTAGCTGATATTTACTGAGCCAAATGCTGGATGCAGCACGTAGGTCATTTGACTATCCTACAGGCTGCTGTGTACAGTTGTGCAGTTGTGCCTGGCTGAGGAAGGCACAGGAGACTTGGTGGGGCTAAAATCTACTCTGGTCCCCACTTACGATGCTGTGTGCTGGGGGACAGGGTACACCTCCCTGGTGGAAAGGAGACGTTTTCTTCTCATAAAGGAGGCATCCAGAAGCGGTCTATTTGGAGCCTTGGTTACCCCTGAAATAGACACATTACTATCCCCATTACGCAGATTAAGAAACTGAGATACAAAGAAATTAAGAAACGTCCCTGTGGCCACACAGCTGGCAGGAGATAAAAGGAAGAACTCAGACCAGGAAGCCTGATTCAGATGCAGGCACTTAGCCTGAATGCTGTTGGGATGGTGTCTTTTCTACTCCCTGGGAACATTCAGTCTTACTCTGTAAGCACCTGGAAGACAGGCATCAACGTCCATAGGATTCACCTTAGGTTCTGTACAGCACAATCTGCCAGTGAGTGTGTGGAATGCATTCTTGATGCTAAAGGAATCATTGTTCAGATTCTATGGACAGAGAGCTCCAGCTACTACACCCAGCTGCTTGGGACTGGGATTTCACAATGCAGAGAGGTGGCATTGAGAACTGTCAGAGAAGTGATCTGCTGAAGAAATCAACCCCTGGATTCTCTTTTCTAGGATGCACACGGTTCTGGTGATAAACACATGTCTGGAGTCTGGAAATCAGGCAGCTACGCTTGCTCAGAGGGAGGATTTGAGCATCAACTGTCCACCCTCCCATCTCCCACAAACCCACCCCTCACATCTTTGTGGAGCTCTGAAAGATCAGCATGTCCATAAAATCTATCTCCCTTCTAACTGTGTGCGCAAAGTTTCACCATTTAATGCCTTTCCTTCGGTTATCATTGCCCCACCTGCCACCAATTTCTCCCCACTTGTTCCTTGATGCCTGAAATTCCTTTAATATGGAACAAAGCCTTTCATTTCATAGAGGGTGATGAGGCTTAACATGCAAGCACCCCTGAGAGAGGCAGTGCGTTGATTTAAATTCACACCATGTAACTTAGGTATAAATGAGTGATCAGGTTTTTCTCTGAGAGAATGTTTTGATGGGGAAAGGCAGAGAAGGGAATAAGGACACTAGAAAATGCAGGGTTGGAGGAAGTGCAGTCTAGAGAGAGAAATGCGCAGAAAGGAAAGGCTAGGGCTGCCCAAGACGAATCTCTGTGGCATCAGCTGACAGCCAGCGCCCTCCGTTGCTCCCTGAGTGGCTCCTGTGATGCTTGGTGTGGGAGAGAGGCTTGGCTTTCTTAGGGAGTCAGCTCCTGATTTGACGCCCAGCTGTGTAGCCCTAGCAAGGCACCTAACTTCTCTGTGCCTGGATTTCCTCACCTGGGGAATAAGAGTAATAAAACCTATCTCGCACAGCTGCTTTGGGATTGTTTTTTAAATGTGGTGAAATACACAGAAAATTTACCATCTTACCATTTTAAGTTGTACAATTCAGTGGGATTAAGCACATTTCCATTGTTGCATAACCATCACCACAATCCATCTCCAGAACTCTTTTCATCTTGCAAACTGAAAGTCCGTACCTGCTGAACAATAACTCCCCACTTCCCTCCTCCCCAGCCCCTGGCAACCACCGTTTACTTTCTGTCTGTGTGACTTTGACTACTCTAGGTCCCTTACATAAGTGGATCATGCAGTATTTGTCCCTTGTGGCTTATTTCACTCAGCACAATGTGTCAAGGTTCATTCATGTTGTAGTGTCAGAACTTCCTTCCTTTTTAATGCTGAATAATATTCCATTGTATGTATGGACCACATTTTGTGTATCCATTCATCTGTTGATAAACACTTGGATTGTTTCTACCTCTTGGTTGGTGCAAATAATGCTGTTATGAACACAGGTGTACAGAGAGCTGTTTGAGCCTCTGCTTTCGTTTCTTTGGGGTGTATATATACAGACATATTCAGAAGTGAAATTGCTGGATCCTATGGTAATTCTGGTTTTAATTTCTGAGGAACTGTCACTGTGTTTTCCATAGCAGCTGGAGCATTTTACATTCCCACCAACAGTGCACAAGTGTGCCAGTTTCTCCACATCCTTTCCAACACTTGATATTTTCTGGGTTTTCTTATACTAAACATCCTAATTTTAAAATGTGAACTAAATAAAGCTGTCCATGGACACATCCAAAAGTCAAACTGGGTAAATCCAACTAGAGAAAACTTGAAGAAGAATGTCGAACTTTATGATAGATTGTCCTGAAGGGCACAATGTAATGGGTCACGTAGCAAAGCATGTTAAAGCTCCTCCCTGTCCTTTCTACTGTCGCTGCCACCCTGTTCCACAAAGTCTCTCACTGCCACACTGCTGTGCCTCCTCCCCCTCCTCTGCTGGCCCCATGCTACATTGTCATTGTCCCTTTATCCCTTTCCAAACACCCCCTCTCATCTGACCCACCCTGCTGTGTTCAGCCTTCATAGGAAGCAGAATCTGGACTCTATTCACCTGTTTTTTGAAGAGAAACTCTGGAATTCTGGTGAGTAAATTTCTCCACTTCATTATACAGATGGTGAAAATCACCTTGCATGTACTAGATGCTCCATGAAAGGTAGCTGATCTCATAGTACCTGCTTCATAGAGGTGTTGTCAACAGTAAACAAGTGAGTGCATGCAAAGTGCTCAGAACCCTGCAGGCGCTCACCAAGTGCTTAGCTACTACTATTGTGGTGGAAGTCATGGGGAGCCTAGTGTAGAGAACCTAATCACTTTTTAACAAGAAAAGCTGCCAAAACCTTTGGGTCCAGGTGACCATGGAGAGTCAGTCATCTTGGAACAGATCATCTTGAACTTTTCCCAAAACTTGAGAGTGCTCGCTGAGTAAGTATGCAAGTGTCAGATGAACAGGCATCTATTGCTTAACAGGACCTTTTGTAGGTTGACAAAGCCTGCTGTTCCCAGTATTCCTTTAGTAGGGGAAGGAGGTTAATAAATTTGTACTGGGGGCTGGGCACAGTGGCTCACATCTGTAATCCCAGCACTTTGGGAGGCTAAAGCAGGTGAATCACCTGAGGTCAGGAGTTCAAGACCAGCCATGGCAAAACCCCATCTCTACTAAAAATACAAAAATTAGCCAGGCATGGTAGCGGGTGCCTGTATCTCAGCTACTCGGGAGGCTAAGGCAGGAGAATCTCTTGAACCCAGGAGGCGGTGGTTGCAGTGAGCCAAGATCGCACCACTGCACTCCAGCCTCGGCTACAGAGTGAGACTCTGTGGCAAAATAAATAAATAAATAAATAAATTAATTAATTTGTACTGGAGTCAAGGAACCTCTCGGAAAGAAAAAACAAATTGAGAACTAACTCTTCCATTTTGAGACTCCATGCTACCAGGACTTCTATTCAGAAGGTCCCCTGACTGAATCTGATGACAGAACAAGACCCTGTTCCAGAGAGGAGCTCACCCAAAGGGAAGGGTCACTTGGAAAGCAGAGCAGGGTCCAGGGACTCGGCAGGAGGTGGAGGAGGAGGGTGGTTGTCGGTTCTGGTACCTTCCAGGACCCTGCAGGGCAGCCTCTCTGGACTGGAAGTAGCCCACAAAAGCAGTGGAACAGAAGCAACTGGTGGACTCTATAGCTTTGTCTAGTGGCCAGTTTGGAACCGCTTGCATCACCAGTTTTTGCTTCTGAAAGAGACATGTTGAGAATCTTTCCATTTACATGCCTAGCACCAAGCATATGCCTGGAATAAGGCAGGTGCTCACTGCAGGCTGTGGGACTAGAGTGGGTCTGGTGTGGCAGGACCCGACACTGGGAGCCTGAGCATCTCTTCTCTTCCTGTCTCTGCCCTAGCAGCAACTCGTCTATGGCTATCTCAGTCTGTTCTGGTTGCTATAACAAAATACCTTAAACCAAGTAATTCATGAACAACAGAAATGTATTGCTTACTGTTCTGAAGGTTGGGAAGTCCAAGATCAAGGTGCTAGCAGATCTGGTGTCTGGTGAGGGCCTGTTCCTTATAGATGGTGCCTTCTATGTGTCCTCACATGGTAGAAGGGGCCAGGAGGCTCCCTTGGGCCCCTTTTAAAGCGCACTAATCCCATGCCTGAGGGCTCCACCCTGATGACCTTATCACCTCCTACAGGCCCCATGTCTTAATACCATCACATTGCAGATAGGGTTTTCAACATGGATTTTGGGGGGACATAGACATTCGGACCCTAGCAATGACTGTCCACTGAGGGGCTGTGGGGAGAGTTAGCCAGTTGGTGTTTGCGCACACCGGACCCTTTGGATAAGGGCCCTTCTCAGGGAAGAACATGATGGTAATTATCTTCTCTTCCACATGAAACGTCATAGTTTCACTCTGCCTTTTTAGTACTTGAAATTATAGCTTTTAAAAATGTAAAATCAAGGTTTGTTCAAGGAATGAATCCTTTCTCTTTTCATTTCTTTCCATAGATTAATGCTATAGAATGGAGAGTTTCTAAGCATTAGATCCAAATGGTTTGGTCAGTTTTGCTTAGGGAGTGGGATAAGTTATTCTTTATCTTCTTATGCCTTTTTAAAAAATACTAAGTGATTGGCTGGTGTGGTGGCTCACGCCTGTAATCCCAGCACTTTGGGAGGCCAAGGAGGGCGGATCATGAGGTCAGGAGATCAAGATCATCCTGGCTAACATGGTGAAACCCCGTCTCTACTAAAAATAGAAAAAATTGGCCGGGCGTGGTGGCGGGCGCCTGTAGTCCCAGCTACTCGGGAGGCTGAGGCAGGAGAATGGCGTGAACCCGGGAGGCAGAGCTTGCAGTAAGCCGAGATCGCACCACTGCACTCCAGCCTGGGTGATAGAGCGAGACTCCATCTCAAAAATAAAATAAAATAAAATAAAATGAAAAATAAATAAAATAAATAAAAAATACTAAATGATATAGTTTGGCTGTGTCCCCACCCAAATCTCATCTTGAATTTTCATGTGTTGTGGAAGGGACCTGGTGGGAGGTAACTGAGTCATGGTGGCAGGTCTTTCCTGTGCTGTTCTCATGATAGTGAATAAGTCTCATGAGATCTGATGGTTTTAAAAAGGGGAGTTTCCCCACACAAGCTCTCTCTTTGCCTGCCACCATCCATGTAAGATGTGACTTGCTCCTCGCATTCTGCCATGATTGTGAGGCCTCCCCAGCCATGCGAAACTATCAGTTCATTAAACCCTTTTCCCCGTATAAATTACCTGGTCTTGGATTTGTCTTTATCAGCAGCGTGAAAATGGACCAATACACTAAGTATTATAGACAGAATGTCATATCCCCCCAAAATTCATGTATTGAAATTCCAACCCCCAATATAATGGTATTAGGAGGTAGGACTTTGGGGAGGTAATTAAGTCATGAGGTGGAGACCTCATGAATGACATTAGTGCCCTTATAAAAGGGACCTCAGAGAATTCTGCAGCCCCTTTTCTACCATGTGAGGACACAATGAGAAGATGGCCACTTATGAATCAGGAGGTGACACTTCACCAGACACCAGATTTTCCAGTGCCTTGATCTTGGACTTTCCAGCCTCCTGAACTATGAGAAATAAATGTTTGTTGTTTAAGCCACCCAGTCTATGGTATTCTGTTACAGCAGCCAGAACGGACAATGACACTGAGTGTGATGGTTAGGTATTAACTTGGCTGGATTAAGGAATGTTTGGAAACCTGATAAAGCATTCATTTTGGGTGTGCCTGTGAGGGTGTTTCCAGAGGAGATTAGCATGTGAGTCTGAGTGGACTAGGTGGGGAAGAGCCACACTGAATGTGAGTGGGCACTATTCTATCTGCTGGGAGTCCAGAGAGAACAAAATCAGAGAAAAGGTGAATGAGTCAATCTGTCTGCTGGAACTGAGTTATACTCTTCCTCTCCTGTTATGGACAAGGACTCCAGGCTCCCAAGCTTTGGACTCCAGCATTTACACCAGTGGCCCCTGGGTTTTCAGGCCTTTGGCCTTGGCCTGAGAGTTACACCATCAGCTCCCCTGGTCCTGAGGCCTTCAGACTTGGACTGAGCCATGCTACCAGCATCCTGGGGTGTCTGGCTCGCAGACAGCCTGTCACAGGACTTCTCAGCCTCCATAATCACGGGGGTAATCCTATTGATTCTCTCTCTGCAGAACCCTGACGAATTCACTGAGCAAACTCTAGGATCTGGCAAACACACATGCTCCCCTTCTAGATTTCTAACAAGAGAGAGAAGACTGACCCACATCTTGACTATTCTATTTATGATCTGTACAGCAATCCTTACATATAAACACAGCACCAGGCTGTGGCACAGTCACAACCCCACCCTTTTATTGTCTACACCTTTTTTTCCCTTCTTAAGCATTGTCAAGAGTTGTGCAAAGAAAGCATGTTACCTGTGCTCCACCCAAGCATGTAGGAAGAACAGATGGCAACAGGGCAATGGAGGGTAGGGGTTGGGGGGCTGTGGCGGGTTGCAGGGAGGGGGCAGTAATAACACCCACCTGGAAGGGAGACTGCTCTGGGCTTGACTCCTCCATAAGTGAGCTGTGTGACCTTGCAGAAGTTACTTAGTATCTCTGAGCCTCAGAGTCCTCAAAGGTAAAGTGGGAATGACAGTAAACACACCTCACAGGACTGTTTGGAGGATGAGATGTGCTCAAAGGGAGTGTAGGGTAGGTCCTCAGTGAAGAGTTGCTCTCCCATGACGGCAATTCAAAAGCTGTATGTGTTCGCCTGGGTCACCTGTACTTCACCATAACTGCCTCAGGCAGGTTCAGAGGAGGTTTCTCCTGTCCAGAACACCCTCTCTAAACAGTGTCCATCCTCAGGCTGCTTTTCAGCCCGGGGCCCCAGCAGAGGCTTCTAAGAGGGAGCCATGAACTCATTCCCTGAAGTGCCTGCCTTTCTGCTCATGATAAATTTAGACAGGAGGCGAGCGGATCACCTGAGGTCAGGAGTTTGAGATCAGCCTGGTCAACATGGTGAAACCCCGTCTCTACTTAAAATACAAGAAAATTAGCTGGGTGTGGTGGTGGGCACCTGTAATCCTAGCTACTCGGGAGGCTGAGGTGAGAGAATTGCTTGAACCCGGGAGGCAGAGGTTGCAGTCAGCTGACATTGTGCCATTGCACTCCAGCCTGGGAGACAAAGCAAGACTCCGTTTCAAACAAACAAACAAACAAACAAACTGTAGACAAGAGGAAGGCCCAGCCAACAGCAATGAAAAGCAGCACTTCAGCACCTGGTGTTCTTCCTACAGGGCTCTTAGGTCTCACACCCAGGAAAACAGTTGGTGGAGAACTGGAGAAAAGTTCCTCTTTGTTCTCCCTGGTGGGTTGTATTTCAGAGGTGGTACTCGGCAGAGCATCTTCAGGCCTTTCCCAATCCATTTAAGGACAACAAAGAGAAATGAAAAATATTTCCATTCCTGCTCCCCTCGCTCTCCCTCCTAGCTCCTCCCCTTGCTATTCTTCTTTGCTTTTCCGTTCCCATTTCCTAACTCCAGTAGCTCTCTCAAAGTATCCTGGTACCAACTGGACGACAGAAAATGCTGTTTTTTCCTACCCTCCAAAAGATAACTCTAATAATAATTTTGAAGCAGAAACTTCAAAGCCAAGATAATAAATCTTTTTAAAAAAACTTCATTCTTTTAAATGAAAAAGTCCTATATGTTATTGTGAAAAAAAGAATCAAATAGTCCATATGTATATATCATAAAGCCCTCCATCCTCATTTATTTTCCTCAATCGCATTCCCTTGAAGTGAGCACCACTAAACAGTTTGGCGTACATCTTTCCAGATATTTCTAACTTGGTCACTGAACAGATATACAGTGATTGCCCACAATGTTCTAGGCAGGGCAGTGTGCTAGGTCCCCTGCGGCCCAGTGGTGAGCAAACACAAATCTATATGTTGGGCTGGGTGCAGTGAGGCACACGTGTAATCCCAGCATTTTGGGAGGCTGAGGTGGAAGGATCCCTTGAGACCAGGAGTTCAAGACCAGCCTCAGCAACACAGGGAGACCCTGTCTCTAGAAAAAATAAAAAAATTAGCCAGGTGTGGCGGTGTGCACCTGTAGTCCCACCTACCCAGGAGACAGAGGCAGGAGGATTGTTTGAGCCCAGGAGATCAAGGCTTCAGTGAGCTATGATTGCGCCACTGCACTCCAGCCTGGGCAATAGACTAAGACCCTGTCTTTTTAAAAAAATCGATATACATATCTATGTGTGTGTATATGTCACATATATTAGCAAAAAATAAGATAATACTTTTAGTTAAATAATATCTCAGAGCCACTTTTTCATGTTAGTGGCTCAGATAATACAAACGTATTGATGATTTTTAATAGCTGCATCATTTTCTGCAAACCAAATGCAAACAACCTGTGTATACTGTGTTAAAAACAAGCTGCATTTTCTCTGCTTGTGGAATGTTGAGCAACCTGCTTCCTGTATCCTGCTTGAGCAGAACCTGGTACAATCTGAACAGGGATGCTCTGGGGCCTGTCCCCTTGATAAGAGCAGAGAGATAGCCGGCTGAGTGGACTGACACTTGGACCCCTTCAACAGGCAGACAAGTCCAGCACCAGGAGCATGGTGTGTCTGCCCAGGGCGCCCAGCTGGCCAGTGACATGGCTGAGTTCGTACCCAGGTCCTCCTGACTCCAAAGCTCCAGCTAACACTGCTCCCATTACCCCCTGCTGCCCCGAAAGGCGGTTGTCTCTCTCTGTCTCTATTCACATCGCTGGGTATCATCCTGCCTGCAGCGCTCCTTCATGCAATAAATTCTGCAGGCTACTGATTAAACAATGGGAAGGAAAGGGGAGAAAAAAAATCTTGAGGTCAGGAAAATGCAGTCAGAGGAGGTTAGTGTGCATGTGTGCATGTGTATGTATGTGTGTGTGTGTGTTCTTAAAATTAACCACCTTTTTTGTGCCTGACAATAGGGTGGTGTGTGTGCACAGGCCACGGGCATGTGTGTGCTGTGCTGTGTGTACACGTGTGTCCAGGGACATGGTCAGTGAGCACCCCCCTCAGTGGTTATGGGCAGCAAATACTGATTTTTTTTTTTTAATTTTTTTTTTTGAGACGGAGTCTTCGCTCTTTCGCCCAGTCTGGAGTGCAGTGGCGCGATCTCGGCTCACTGCAAGCTCCGCCTCCCGGGTTCACGCCATTCTCCTGCCTCAGCCTCCCGAGTAGCTGGGACTACAGGCGTTCGCCACCACGCCCGGCTAATTTTTGTATTTTTTAGTAGAGACGGGGTTTCACCTTGTTAGCCAGGATGGTCTCGATCTCCTGACCTCGTGAACCGCCCGCCTCGGCCTCCCAAAGTGCTGGGATTACAGGCGTGAGCCACCACGCCCGGCAATACTGATGTTTTAAGCAGTTAGAGGAGGTGGAAGAAGCTCGACTCCCTCTTCCTCTCCATTATCTGCCCCCAATCCCCTCCTTTGGAGCTGCTGATGATTACTAATTCTTAACACTCAAGTTCAATCTCCTCCCGGAGACACACTCCCAGGCGAGGGCACTGCGACTACACTGAGGTTCTGCCCACTCCTGGGCAGCTTCTTAGCTGGGTGGCGAAAACAAAAATGCCGCCTAATTGGTCACTGGCCCTTTCTCATGAATGAAGGAGGTTTCTGTTTTAAGAAATAAAGTGACTCCTCAGCCGTTGATTCACTGCCCACAGGGAGATTTTGAGCAGAGGCTTCCTAGGCTCCGTAGAAATTTGCATACAGCTTCCACTTCCTGCTTCAAAGCCTGTTCTTCTACTTACCTGGGCCCGGAGAGGGTGGAGGGAGGCCCAGGGCGACCCAAGGTGGAGAGAGACGAGAAGCCGCCGAGAGCCGACCACCCTCCGGGCCCGGTCTGTCTGTCCGTGGTGGTTCTCAGGTAAGTTATTCGGAGTTGCCACTTGCCTGGTCTTATTTCTTCACCTCTGACCTATTTTCCAAAGCACGCTGTTTCTCCTTTACTGAAACATTCTGCCTCTACTTTCCTCTGTGTTCCTCTCCCCGCCTTTAACTTGTTCGCACAGAGACCATCTTAGCTGAGAAAATGACAGTGAAGTTTGTGCTGCAAGGATGTGTTGCTAGTATAGTATTTCAGGCCAGCGAGCCCCGCCGGGTTAACCCTTTGAGGAGAGGAGGCTCGCACACGGGGACAGCTCGTAGCTGCCTGGGAACCATTCGTTTGGGTACTTAGTGTCCCCACAAGTTTCTATCAAGAATTCAAGCCCCACTTCTCCAAGGAGAGAGCCAGGGATGGCAAAGATTAAGTAATTGGCTTTCAGCCCCAGAACACGTCAGTGGCAGTTTTCTCAATCCCTGTTTCGTGCAGGGGGGAAAAAAATCAACAGCATATTTTTGGGCCAGGAAGTTCTGCTGAGCTCTGTGCTGGCTGTGAGCCGCCTCCCGGCCCCTCTCCGCAGCCGCCCTGCAGCCCTCCCAGGCTGGCGCTGGACGGAGCCTTTGGGAACAACGGGGAGAAATGCCCGAACTTGATCTTAGAAGCTAATCAAGCTTCTTGTGACTTTCAAGTTCAAGATGGTATCTTAGAATAGGGGGACTTTTTTTTTTTTTTTTTTTTTTTTTAAGGAACAGGAGAACAAGAGGCCAAATTTTTTAAAAGGACAAGAAATTTGGTTTCAAGTTCTTCACTTCTTGTGGTTCCATGACTTAGGCAATTCACTCTGACTCCACCAAGCCTGGATTTCTTCATCAGTAAATTGATGGGGGGTGGTGATCTAACATGAGTGTCTCAAATTCCCTTATAAAACAAAGCCAGGATAGACCCAGAGGGGTAGTGGTAATGGGTGGTCTTCAAGACTTGTTTTGTTTACCGATTATTCACATATTTTAATTTTACCTCCCACTACCATTTGGTTACCCCCTTGAGGAAAGGACTTTGTTTCCTGATATTGTTCTACCCCCCAGAATCCAGCATGCTACCAAATGCCTAGTATGTGCTCACCCCCCTTCCATGTCAACTGCTTTGATTTCTGTTTCACTCGTCTGCTCTCAAGGCAAGAGGTAAAGCAGCAGTCAGGGCGAAAGGCTGGGAGAGGCTGGGAGACACGTGTCTCTGCGGGAGGGCTGCCTGGAATTGAGGCCTTATTACTGGCTCTAGCCAAATAGGAGAAAACAGGGAGTTTCTCGAATTAGTTCATGTCCCATTTGGGTTACCCAGGAAGGATAGTCCGTGCTATTGCCCACAGAGTCAAGGCAGGCCAGAGAACTGGCAGACAAGCCCAGCTCCAGAAGCCAGAGTTACTGCTGTAGCTGGACCTGGAAACCACTCCTCAGCTGGACCAGTCATTGTGTGTGGGGCCTTTAATGGGAGGAGAAGGGAAACTATGAAACACATCCTAATACCATGTAAGGGTGATGACTGTGATTAGAGACATTATTAGATGGCGGATACACAGAATCCTTAACTTTTTCCAGACCGTGACTTAAAAAAAATTGTTATTGTTTCTTTTTGGCAATTACTTGCCATCAATACAGTTCAAACAGGCCCTAGCTGACCGGGATGGGCTGGTGCAGGGCTTTTGGTATTGCTAATCTGTTTCTGTGGGATGTCCTGGTGTAGTCCATGTCATGTTTTTAGGCATTTCTCTCTATTCCCCTGGGATGAAAGGACAGGAATTTCAAGATATTTCACCTGCAATGAGTTCCTGATTTTATTTTCAAACGGTGCACCATTATCTGAAAGCAGGCTAACTGTTGTGCACTTGCCAGCCTCGCTCTAATCCTTAAAGGCCACACACCACAGTCATTCTTAATCTGCTGCTGCAGCTACCAGTCACTGCATGACGGAGCATCGAAAGATGGATAATGTAGTTACTCTGCTCTGTTCCTTGCGTGGGGTGGGTTAAACAAAAGTGAGGTCTGAGTAATGTACCAACATGTCGGATAGAAAGGTTCTTAACTCAGGGTTACTCATTTTTGGAGGGTGTAGAGCCAGGAAATGTTAAAGCCTGCTTCTCCAGGGATTAAGGAGTTAGTGACTTTCAAATGCTCTGAAAAGAAAAAGAAGAGAAGACAGTCATATTTGCAGGCATTCTTCAACAGGCATTCAGAAAGATTATGGTGGGGTAGTTTGTCTAAATGAAATCTTTGTTTTACACATTGCAGAATGGAAATCTCAGGAATATCCTGAATTCAAATCATTTTTCTTCTGCAGGCAATTTTAGATTAGCTTCTAAAAACATATATGAATTGCAGGCAACTGCTGCAGAAAAAAAAGAGTGAACACAGATGAGGCATATTCAACTTTAAATTCTTTTCAGATCCAACAAAATGACCCCTAATGTTTGATCACATTTCCTTATCAAAACAATCCTGCGGTCTGAAGGATTTTTCCGTGAGAAAGTGTCTGAGGACTGGAATCAAGAAGCTGCCCCCCTGGGCCTCTTCTGTTTCTTCCCAATGCGTTGTCACCAAGATATTTTTAGTTCATGAAACCCAGGCTGTCCTTTCTCCCACTTACGGTCTTTGCCTCCCGTGCCCAGCAGGCCTCCTAGGAGCACACATGTGCTTGGCTGTGACTACTCAGCTCACTCTGTAGCTGTGTGTGCATGCCTTGTGTGTGTGTGTGTGCACCTTGTGTGTGCACAGACCTTCCCGGATACCAGGAGTTGTAGACTGGCTGAAGAAGGGTGGGCTTCCATCCATGGGGTGATCCTTAGGTCTGTGCTGGTTTGGCTTGGTTCCCTGATAAGGCAGCTGAACTCAAGCCCTTTAGGAGGGCCAGGACTGACCGGAGCTCCCAGCCCGTGCCCCTCTCCTTGCACCCCACAGGCCGCACCCCACAGACCGAGGCTGCCTGGGGTCTTGGCAGCTCCCTCAGCAATGAGGGATACTTGCTCTCTGCTGCCTCATTGTTTCCCTGCAGTCAGGATGCCAGTGTTTTTTCCCTTTCCCCTTCCCAGAGTCAACAGGTCTCCCTCCCAGCTCTGAACTCTCTTCCTACTCTGAGCTGTCTGTCCAAACTCTTCCTGGCCTCCCAGCTTACCCTATAACACTCTTACCTTTTACCTATATTCATTCTTTCCCTTCCCTTCCAACTGCCCCTTCTTATACCCAGCACTACATACAAATTACAAGTAAATAAGTGTTTCTCCTACACCAATAAAAGGCAAATACAAAAAAATCCTTCAGCGTTTCCCCACTTTCCTTACTTCTCTTCCATTCTCCTTCCTTCCTTTCTCTCCCTTCCTCTTCCTCTCTTGATTTTTCCTTTCTACCCCTTCCTCTCCTTCACTCCGTGGCTGTGGCTGAATTAGGGATCACACATGTGCTTAGAGAAACCATCTTATCTGAAGAAACAAAAAAACAAAAACCAAAACAATGACAACGACAGAAAAAAAAAAAACAACATGGGCTGGTTTGAGGTTGTTCTCTAAATGTTTATTATAACTTCTAATGTGACGGAGTCAGCGTGTTCCCATTAGTCCTTCTCCTCCTCATTTAGTAGCTCAGAGGAGTCCCAGAGCAAACGTCCTCAAATCAGGTTGGTTCATACTGCACTGCCTTCAGCCTGATGTGAGTCTTACTGTGCTGGGTTTATGTCCAAGGGCCAGTAAATGTTGCCTTCCTTCCAGGGCTCACCACTGTTTCAAATCCTCTGGCAAGCCCAGTGGAAGAACTTCTCTGTATGGGAAATTCTGCAAGTAAACTTGGAAGTATTTGTTCACTGGAGTTTGAATCTGAGCCAAACAGTTCACTCAAAACCAACCTTCCACTCAGCAAACCAGTGTTATGAAAGTTTGCATGCATTTGGGCAGGAAACAAAGGACATTAATGAGTTTAAAGATTTTTTTTAAAATCCATGACTTTTGGACACTTATTAAAAAGATTACTGTCTGGGGAATGAAGTAAGGTCTTGGGAATCTTGTAATTGAAAGTTTCTGATCCAAAGTAGATCTCAGGATCCTCCCAGCTGTAAATTTATAGATTTCTTTTTAATGTCCACCTGAAATATTCATGCTGTGTGTCTCTAGGACTCTTCAAAACTATTCCTGACTCAAAGAACGCTTAAGAAAAAATCCAAGCAGTTGTGATCACCAAGGCCTGATTATGGAGGAGCTGTTAATATGGTTTATTAATTACTTAGGCTGCTCAGTCCTGTCCTTCCTCTGTTCCTTGCTGCACTATTTGTCTTCTTCTGGGGACATAACACCTTCATTAAATCCCATCCGTCCTTGCCTTAGAGTTGTCCCCTGGAAGATAGCTCCCCTCTAGATGCATCACCATTTATCATCACCCTTTGTTGGTGCTCTGTCAACCAGTTTTCAATTTATTTTGAATTCAGTTTATGATTAAAATTTAATGAGATCCAATCAAATGCTTTTCTCAAATCAAGATGCCTCTGCAGCCTCATCTGTATCCTCTATTGTAATGGCGTGAAGGAAAGCCATGGCAGATTTCCAGCCTGGTGATGCTGTACAGAACACAGGTGGCCTGCTTGCATGCCTCCTCAGCTTCAAGGTGAATGGCTCTGAAGCATATTTATTTCAGAATCTCCTAGGGGTTATGTGGCTTCCCCATCCCCTTTCTTCCCTCCCAATAGCTGAACCAGTCAGTGCTCTCAACCGAGATGCAAGCAGTTAAGTGCACAGGGTCTGGTGCCAAACCGCTTATATTTGAATCACAGCTCTGCTACTTAATAGCCATGTGACCTTGGATGAGTTACTTACCTTCTCTATGCCTTGCTTTTCTTGTCTGTAAAATGAGTCTGGCAATAGTACCTATGAAATTAGAGTGGGTGTGAGGATTAAGTAAGTTAATATATCTATCACATTTGGAACAGCATTTCCCACATAGTAACCATTCAATAAATATTAACAATGATTGCTAACAAAGAGTAAAGTTTCTTAAGTATGTCATTTCATTAGGTTTGTATTTTGGCTTATCAGCATACAATCTATATCAACAGTAGACTACAACCCTAGAGCCAGTGGTTACCATGACCTGTTTTTAGCACCAGCCTGTTGCTCAGAATGGTTTTTATACGTTTAAAGGGTGTTTTTTCTTAAAAAAAAAATAAAAAAAAAGGAGCAGAATATGAAACAGACACAGCATGTGGCCCATAAGGCTTTAACTGTTTACTATCTGTCCCCTTTGCAGAAAAAGTTTGCCAACCCCTGATTTATATGGTTTAATGGAAAGAGCTTGGAGATCTAAAGGCTTGATTTGGCTTCACCCATCACTTGTTAAGTGACTATGGAAAAGCTTCTCAATGTGTCTAAGCCTCTGTAAAACAGGAATGGCAAAGTGGTAACACTTACCCTGCTTATGGCCTAGGCTTGTTTTAAGGACCAAACGAGATGATGTGTATCAAATGTGCCGGAAATGACTCATATATACTTATGTTTGTTAAAAAGATATGGTCTCTATACATTAGCTTCATAGAATAGTATTAGCAACTGTGTGTAAAACCAGGGAATACTGTCTTTAAAAAGAGAGCTCCGAAGCCAGATAATAACTGCAGTTGTAGTTGCGGTAAAAATAACAAAATGGCCATTGCTTTTTAAGAGCTTGATATGGGCCAGGCTCTACATTCAACATTTTATTTACATCTACTCTTTAGCCTCACCACACCCCTATGGAGAAGTGTTGCTATTTTCCCTATTTTGCAGATGAGAAAAGTGAGGCCCAGAGACGTTAGGTGACTTTGTGAAGATCACAAATCTAATCATGCAGCTAGCCAGCACAGGG
The DNA here is from genome assembly GCF_028885625.2 of Pongo pygmaeus. Lineage (NCBI taxonomy): Eukaryota > Metazoa > Chordata > Mammalia > Primates > Hominidae > Pongo > Pongo pygmaeus. The sequence continues at coordinate 111,585,494 of NC_072378.2, read as the reverse complement.
AGACTTTAACCCTAGGGAGTCTGAACCCAGAGCCTGTGCATTTAAGTATTGCATATGTTCCCACATCCTAGGAATACGTGTTGATTTAGGGTAAACCCATCTGGAAGGCAGAAGCCACTGTTCACTGTGGATGTGGGCATGAAGTCTGTTCATGTGTGCCCTGGGAGAGACTTGCTTCCCACACAGTCCACGGTGGAGTCTAATGGACCTGAAGAAAGGGAGGCAGGCATGATGGGAGGAAAAGGTTTTTGATGAACTGTGAGATCAGAAAGGTAGCATTGTGAAGACTAACAAGCTCTGTTTCAAAAAACTAGTAAGTTAAGGAAGATTGTGCTAGAAGAGGAAAAGATTGCTGGGAACAGACATGAGCAAACAGTTGGAGGCAGCTCAAGGGGGTTGACTGAGAGCTGTGTACAGAAAAAAAATTTAAAAAGAGAGAGGGTGAAGCATAGGAAAATCTGTCACTGGGACACCAAGGGAGCATTGTCACATGGACATCAGGGCTGCTGACATCTGGATGTGACATTATTCGCAAAACTAGGCAGCTGGGGGCAGAGTAGAGGAGCCCAGAGAAAGGTCTCAGGCCCGAGGAGGCAAAAAGGAAGACAAAGCGAGGGACCTGGAGAGAGAAACTGACAGATTTGAGGGAAGATGCCCGTCAGATCCAAGAGCTAGAACCACAGCTCACAGTCCAAACGGTGATGAGAGTCTAGAGATTAAATCTACTGTCAGGCTGGGTGCAGCGGCTCACGCCTGTAATCTCAGCACTTTGGAAGGCCGAGGCAGAAGGATTGCTTGAGCCCAGGAGTTTGAGACCAGCCTAGGCAACATGGCGAGACTCCGTCGCTACAAAAAAAAAAAAAAAAATTAACCAGGCGTGGTGGTGCATGCCTGTGGTCCCAGCAATATGGGAGGCTAAGGTGGGAGGAAGACCTGATCCCAGGAGGGCAAGGTAGTTGTATGTCCCTGGGAATCACCTCTGTCCCCAGCTCATGCCCACCCATGCTTACCCCAGGCATGTGTTCTCACCCTCTGCTGAATGGTTTTTGATATTTGAAGAGATATGTTCATTCTCTCCTGGGCGGTCTCATGAGTTCCTCATTCGCATTGGTTCTTAATCTTCTTAATCAGAATCACTAGCAGAGCCTTTCCTTTTCATTTTTTATCTTTTAAGTCAATATAGATGCACTTGTTACAAAACTTAAATGGTATAAAATGTTCTGAAAAGCAAACCTCTTTCCTACCCCATTCTAGCCATCCAGTTCCCTTCCCAGAGGCAACCACTGTTCCTCATTTGAGATGGCAGATATACGACCTTGTATCATACAAATGATGGCATACCCTACACACTGCTACTCTTGAATTTTTTTAACTTAATAAATCTTAGAGATAGTTCCATTTCAGTTCACACAGCCCTTCCTCATTCTTAAAGGATGTAGAGTGCTCATTGTACAGATATACTACAGTTTTAAAAATCAGAACCTTTAGACATGTGGGTTGTGTCCGGTCTTTGCTATTATAAACACTGCGGCGTTGCCTGTCTTCATAGCCTCTTCATTTCATACAAGATATACATATCTCTGCAGGGGAAATTCTTAGAAGTGAAATTACTAGGTCAAAGGGCATAAGCTTTTAAAATTCTGATAGTTATTGCCAAATTGCACAGATTACATTTCCCTTGGCAAAGTATGAGAGAACCTGTTTACCTGTGAGACTTAAACAAAAATACACTAGTATTATTTTACATACAATAAACAAAAATACTCAGAGTCTCTGGGTGTGGGGCCTGGGCTCTGTATCGGGAGCCTCAGAGAGGGGTTCTGAGCCAGGAACTCTCCTGGGTTTCTTCGCCCTCCAGCCCCGCTCTCCCCCCAGGATTTGCTGATGAGCCTGAGATGATCCAGGGCACTGCCAGCATGGGGGCTCCCAGGGTCCTAGTTGGCAGGTCTCCTGTTCCCCTGAGGAGTCAGTGCTTGCTCCCTGGGTCATGGCTGGAAAACAGGGCTTTTCCACTTCAATCCAGGTACTGCCTTCTGGTAGAGACTGGAGCAAAGGTCATGCTAGAGTTACAAGCACGTAAATATGGAGAAAGCCTGGAAAAAAAAAGTAAAAACAGAAAAATGGGTTGGGTCAGAACAAGCAAGAACCAGGCTCACATGCACAGCTGTTCCATCCAGTTGTATGTCCCCAGGACTCACCTCTGTCCCCAGTTCATGCCCACCCATGCTTACCCAGGGTACATGCTCTCACTCTCTGCTGAATGGTTTTTTTTGTATTTTAAAAATACAATGGTGAGATACTGAGTGATTGTTTTTTAATGTTTAGTATTTTTACACTATTGACATTAAAGACAAAACAGATAAAACTGCCATCCCTGACATAACCCATTAATCTGTCTGTGGCCCCCTGATGTGGCATTTGTAATTGTTCTCTATGACTGCCTCAGGAGAGTTGGCAGGGTTGCCCACTTTCTGCCAGTTCCGACAGGGGTCTGGGGCTGGAGGGGGCCTGTGTGGTAGTGGCAGGCATGCCCCACCCTTTTCTGTTCTAGTTGGAGCTCTGCAGAGGCACAAAGACCAGCACCTCCCTGCCTGGAATCTAAGAGCAGATGCTCCCATTACACTGGCTGATGGCATCACCTTTATTCTGCAAGTAAGGGTTGAGGTCAATCCTGCCCATGGGCAGGACCTTTGGGCATGGCCCAGACCTAACTTGGGTGCTTGACATGTAGTGGGCACTTAATAAATGTTCTGGAGAGGAAAAAAAAAGAAGAGGGAAGGGTCACCCATGTGGCATAATTTTAACAACTCTGAGGACCAGGCCCAGCAGATACTCCTTGCTACCCAACATTGTTGTTGACAACATTCTCATTGTCACTGATCCAGCTACATGGACCTGTCTGTCCCCTCTCTGAAATAGGCATCAACTATTTATTCATTCAGTGAATCTTTATTGAGTACCTACTATGTGCCAGGTGCAGTTCTAGGTGTTGAGAATACAGCTGTAAACAGAACAGTCAAAAATCATGCCCCCAGGCCAGGTATGGTGGCTCACTTATAATCCCAGCACTTTGGGAGGCTGAGGTGGGAGGACTGCTTGAGGTAAAGAGTTCAATACCAGTTTGGGTAGCATAGTGAGACCTCATCTCTACAAAAAAATTTGTATAAGTCAGGCACGCCGACTGGCGCAGTGGCTCACACCTGTAATCCCAGCACTTTGGGAGGCCGAGGCGGGCGGATCACCTGAGGTCAGGAGTTTGAGACCAGTCTGGCCAATGTGGTGAAACTCTGTCTCTACTAAAAATACAAAAATTAGTCAGATGCAGTGGCGCACACCTGTAATCACAGCTACTCGGGAGGCTGAGGCATGAGAATCGCTTGAACCTGGGAGGCAGAGGTTGCAGTGAGCCGAGATTGTGCCACTGCACTCCAACCTGGGTGACAGAGCCAGACTCCGTCTCAGAAAAAAAAGAAAAAATAATTAGGCATGATGGCGTGTGCCTGTAGTCCTAGCTACTTGGGAGACTGAGGTGGGAGGATCACTTGAGCCCAGGAGTTTGAGGCTGCAGTGAACCATGATCTAGGTACTGCTCTCCAGCCTGGGTGACAGAGCAAGACCCCCGTATCACAAAGAAAAAGAAAAGAGAAAATTGCACCCTTAGGAAGTTTATATTCTGGGAGAAGGGAGAGGCGATAAGCAAATAAGAGATTATTAGATATTTGTGTATATCATATACATTTGGGTAATATATAAGACAGTGATAACTGCTGGATAAGAAGGTAAAGCAGGGAAGGGAGATGGGAATGAGAGGAGAGTGTAAACATTTTAGGGAGTGCGACCAGGGAGACCTGCCTGAGGTGACAGCCAAGGAAAGACCTGAAGGAGAAAGGAAGCCAGCCATGCAGCTGTGTGGGGGAAGGGTGTTCCATGAAGACGGAGCGATAAGCACGAAGGCCCTGGGACGCCGGTCGTGGGTTTTCTGCATGTTACTTAGTTTCCTCTCTTAGGCTGGATCACAGCAACTTAAAGGTAGGAAGAATGTTTTCTGTGTCTTTAGAAATTACTGTGATTATCTCTCACTGCATACCTCCTTTTTTTTTTTTTTTTTTTTTTTTGAGACGGAGTCTCGCTGTGTCACCCAGGCTGGAGTGCAGTGGCACAATCTCGGCTCACTGCAACCTCCGCCTCCCGGGTTCAAGCAATTCTCCTGCCTCAGCCTCTGGAGTAGCTGGGATTACAGGTGCGTGCCACCACGCCTGGCTAATTTTTGTATTTTTAGTAGAGGCGGGGTTTCACCATGTTGGCCAGGCTGGTCTCGAACTCTTGACTTTGCGATCCGCTCGTCTTGGCCTCCCAAAGTGCTGGGATTACAGGCGTGAGCCACAGTGGCCGGTGTGCATACCCTTTGGTACCTCTTGAATTTTGTATCACTTGTGGTTATTTAAAAAGTATTAAAACTATTTCAGTTGGGCTTATATTCAGAAGGGGGATACACAGAATTGAGTTGGACACATAGTTGAGTTCTGTAATTATCTGCTGTTTGAGTATTTGATAGTGACATGTTTGAAACACCAGGGTCCATTTTGCTTTTTAAAGATTATTAATTCCATAGTTTTATTAGAAGTTGTTTCTTGCCATGCCAGGTTTATTTACTGAATACTCAAAAGCCATGTGTTCCTTTTCAGACCAGTTTATTTTATTTTATTTTGAGACAGAGTTTCGCTCCTGTTGCCCAGGCTGGGGTACAACAGGTGAGATCTCGGCTCACTGCAACCTCCGCCTCCCAGGCTTAATCGATTCTTCTGCCTCAGTCTCCCAAGTAGCTGGGGTTACAGGTGCCTGCCACCATACCCAGCTAATTTTTGTACTTTTAGTAGAGACAGGGTTTCACCATGTTGGCCAGGCTAGTCTTGAACTCCTGACCTCAGGTGATCCACCCACCTTGGCCTTCCAAAGTGTTGGGACTATAGGCGTTAGCCACCGCGCCTGGCCAGACCAGTTTTTTTTTTTTAATTATTTTTATTTTTTGAGACAGGGTCTTGCTCTGTCACTCAGGTTGGAGTGCCGTGGCACGATCTCGGCTCACTGCAGGCTGGACCTCCAGGGCTCAAGTGACCTCTCACCTCAGCCTCCCAAGTAGCTGGGACTACAGGCGCATGCCACCGCACCTGGCTAATTTGTTTAATTTTTTGTAGAGACAGGGTCTCATTATATTGCCAAGGCTGGTCTTGAACTCTTGGGGTCAAGTAATCCTCCTGCCTCAGCCTCCAAAGTGCTGGGGTTACAGGTGTGAACCACCACGCCCAGCCCCAGACCAGTTTTAACTGAAGAATTACCACCAGAGGATGACCTCAGATTTCCAGTTTATGTGAGATGACTGCCCTCATCACTTTTTTTAAAGCCTCCTCCAAGCCCCCAGATGGCTCCTCAGCTAGAAGAGTAGAATTTGCAACTTTTTTTTCCTTTGGGTAGAAAAGCGCTTCTAAGGTACTCACATTGGAAAACCCAGGGAGAATGGAAATAGTTGTACCTGAAGAGTGAGGATTGAAAGCGAATCCCATGGCAATAAAGAGAGGACAGGAATTAGTCCTCCTGCCAGTCAGCTCACTTTTTGCATCTCTTTGCCTCCCATTCAGCTGTGGGCCCACAAGTGCATGTAGAAGATGACACAACAGTCAGCCAGGCCTTGAAAAAATACTTTTGTTTTCCGACCAGCTGAAGAGCATGTTGTATGGCACAACCAACTTCATAACTGTGGAAAAATTGCAAGAAAGAAAGGGAAAAAATGGTGAAATTTTTTTTTTTTTTTTGGAGATGGAGTCTCGCTCTTGTCGCCGAGGCTGGAATGCAGTGGTGCAATCTCAGCTCACTGCAACCTCCACCTCCCGGGTTCAAGCGATTCTCCTGCCTCAGCCTCCTGAGTAGCTGGGATTACAGGCACATGCCACCACGCCCAGCTAATTTTTGTACTTCTAGTAGAAAGGGGGTTTTGTCATGTTAGCCAGGCTCATCTAAAATACCTGACCTCAGGTGATCCACCCGCCTCAGCCTCCCAAAGTGCTGGGATTACAGGCCCGAGCCGCTGCGCCCAGCCAAACATTTTTTAAATAATAAAAAATTGCGATATTTACGGGTTTTTTGGGTAGGCTCTTGTTCATTTTTATAAGGTCTGATCACTTTAGCTGATGAGGTCTCCTTTTCTGAAGAGCCAATGAGCAGAGGACATACACAGCCTGAAAAGGACAAGAATAGGGAAAGGGAGAGACGGAGGGAAGGAGGGAAGGCCAGCCGGAAATTAGAAGTTGAGTTTTCTGTTGTGTCAGAAAACAGAGCAAGGGTCGTTGTGCAGCAGGTGGGTAAGTTTGATACCAAGTGGGAGAAGAGTGTCAAAGAGCATTCATTTGGCAGGGAGTGGAGAGGTATCTTTCTGTAGGCTGTTAAGTACATTTGGTGGAAAACTGCTGGCCCCATCTGTGTGAAAGGGGAGCATTTCAAAATGCATGCTGTCCTGATCCCATTGGATTGGGTACAAGGTGCAAGAGAAAGCAAATTCATGCTCTCTGAAACTTGTCTTAGACATAATTTATGTAACCTGACTTTAGGCACAGTGAGCCCTCAGTGAATGTGGTTGAAATGCGACATGGATCCAAAGTAGGAATTTTTAAATCCAGACACAATCCCTTTTCTCTCTCTGGTATTTGAAGTATGCTGTGTACTAGCCTTGCATAGAATAACCCTCTGGGATTTCTTCTTTTTCACTTGCTTGCTCTTTTACGACACCTGCTCTGCAGCCTCCTGCAAACCCCCAGTTGCTCCTGTGCAGTCCTCTGGACACCTTCTTCCTCCCCCTGCAGTCAAGGCATCATCTCAATCAGTTTAATGATGAGAGGAGGCTGGTTTTCTTTCTCATTGTGTTAGGTTAATTAAGAGTTCTTCTTACAGCTAAAAGCAATATTGCCCGGACTGTGGGATAAATGCTCTGCAGGCTAAGGTCTAGTTTAGCGAGCCTTGCTGGTTCAACTACATCACAAACCAGATGGTCATGGCTACCTTTGTTGCAGGCATAGTGCCCAGAGGGAATTAAGTCCTCCAAATGACCTAAAATTAGGTAGAAAATGTCACTCTGACTTTTTTTCAATGTGTTTTAAACTTGGGCTTGCTTTCTTTGCTTAAAAAAAAAAACACTTTTATTTTTTAAAATTAGGCAGTAGTCAAATGGAACAAAATTATAAAAGTTCAAAAGGTGAAAACTTCCTCCCACTCCTCTCCCCCAGCTTAATTCCATCCTCAAAGGCAACCAGTGTAGCAATGTCTGTATATCCTCCACACGGTTTATACATATACAAGCAGATATGCACACACAAACACACATTCTCCTCTCGTTTTTTACACAAAATAGCAGCATAGTATGCACACTGCTCTGCGCCTGGCTTTTTAAAAAAACTCAGTGTATCTTAGAGATCATTCCGTATCAGTTACTAAGATTTATTTCATCATGTATTCCAAGCACACACGAAGCAGCCCACATTATGATAATTTCTCTTTCCTCAATACTTGGCAGTTGATTTTCATCTGTGTTTTCCCCTTGCTGGTGAATGATTTCTACCACAGGATGGTCCAATCACATCCTTTGAATTGCCTTCCAGATAAAATATCTTAATAAGCATTAGTGCTTTTGCCTGGAGGATAAGTAAACAATTTTATGTGATTAGGGCTTTGCAAGCACATTGGTGTCTCACTGTTAATTTAAACCACATCTTGAATGAGGTCCCTTAAGGTCATAAAGTGACGACTCCAAGAATTGATCTGTCTTCTAAGGCTATGGAATGTTTTCTCTTGTTCCAGAAACTAGAATGAACCGAAGCATTCCTGTGGAGGTTGATGAATCAGAACCATACCCAAGTCAGTTGCTGAAACCAATTCCAGAATATTCCCTGGAAGAGGAATCAGAACCACCTGCTCCAAATATAAGGAACATGGCACCCAACAGCTTGTCTGCAATGCTTCACAATTCCTCCGGAGACTTTTCTCAAGCTCACTCAACCCTGAAACTTGCAAATCACCAGCGGCCTGTATCCCGGCAGGTCACCTGCCTGCGCACTCAAGTTCTGGAGGACAGTGAAGACAGTTTCTGCAGGAGACACCCAGGCCCGGGCAAAGCTTTCCCTTCTGGGTGCTCTGCAGTCAGTGAGCCTGAGTCTGAGTCTGTGGTTGGAGCCCTCCCTGCAGAGCATCAGTTTTCATTTATGGAAAAACGTAATCAATGGCTGGTATCTCAGCTTTCAGCGGCTTCTCCTGACACTGGCCACGACTCAGACAAATCAGACCAAAGTTTGCCTAATGCCTCAGCAGACTCCTTGGGCGGTAGCCAGGAGATGGTGCAACGGCCCCAGCCTCACAGGAACCGAGCAGGCCTGGATCTGCCAACCATAGACACGGGATATGATTCCCAGCCCCAGGATGTCCTGGGCATCAGGCAGCTGGAAAGGCCCCTGCCCCTCACCTCCGTGTGTTACCCCCAGGACCTCCCCAGACCTCTCAGGTCCAGGGAGTTCCCTCAGTTTGAACCTCAGAGATATCCAGCATGTGCACAGATGCTGCCTCCCAATCTTTCCCCACATGCTCCATGGAACTATCATTACCATCGTCCTGGAAGTCCCGATCACCAGGTGCCATGTAAGTGATCTTTACCTCCTCTGGGCATTCTGGGCTGGGTGACTGAAGAAACAAGGGCCTCACATCAATGCTTCGTGTCACTAGGCTGGCATGAACAGGTCAGAATGCAGGGAGGGCATTCTGCTTCTCTTAGGGGCTTTCCATGTGTGGCTGGATTTGCAAAGGGCCTTCAGAGAATGCTTTTTCTTAGCCTAAAGCCTGTCCCACTTGAAGTCTCCTTCTCTAGGGACCTTTAAGGACAAAACGGGTTCCTGTGGCTGGGTTAGTTTAACAAACCTGCCTAGAAGCAGAGAGATGACCCAAATGATTTCTAGAAAATGTATTTTTTGTTCTAATCTTTGGGCATATGGGTTCTTCCTTCTCGTCATGTTTCTTCCCCATCTTAGACTTGGCAGAGAAAGGGCTTTTAGTCAAAAACAAAGCAAAACAAAACAAAAAACCAGAAGGTGCCCAGAATGTCATTGAGACTCTGGGATTCGGGCCATTACATGAAAATGAAGTTGCTTCGGTGATTTTGCTGCTTAAACCCTTTTGGACACTTGAGCCATCCACAGCTACCCTACGTTCCAGCCACTCTAAGACTGGCAGTCCCCCTACTTGTCGCGATGGTTCACATCTCCATGCATTTGCCAGGCTCTTCTCTCTCTCCGGGATGTTCTTCCCCTTCTGGTGTGTTTGACCCAGTTTCGATACACCTTTTAAAAAAACTGCTTTATCGAGATCTAATTTACATACTGTAAGGTTTACCCTTAACCCATTTTAAATACAAAATTCAATAAATTTTAGTATATTTACAGAGTTATGCAACCACCATCATACACATTTTTTGAGACTTAGCTCAACTGTCCCTCTGGAAATCTCCCCAGATCACGTTCTCCTTCAGGGCCTCTGCCTCCCTCCTGCTCTGGCCCTGTTGGGACACCTAACACCAGCATGGCATCTAATTATGTACTTGTCTCCTCTCCTTCTAGACTGTAAGCTTTTGTGCATCTGCAAATGCAAACGTGTACTTTCAATTCATAATTCCCCAGGATTTAAGCACAGTGTCTGGCACATACTAGACTCTCAATAAACTACTTCTGAAATAATAATATGTATCAGTGCAGTAAGCATCTCTGAAAGTGATAAAGTCTTAGATTGAGATAAAAGGTTCTATCACCATTTTTTTTTTCCTACCACCATTCTTGATGTTAAATCTCTGCTGAGGCCACTGGAAAATAACAAAAGGGCTTTACAGATGAAACACAGGGCTGTGAGGCGTGATATTTTTCTTAGCAAATAAACACTGGACAGAAAGTAGTTCAGAGTGTAAGAAGTGCCTGACCAAAGGCCTGATGAGCAGCTTTAAAATAAATTATAGAAATAATTACAAATGCTGTAATCAACCATAATTTACATATTAGTACATGTATACTAAGTATAAAGCTTCCTAAAGTGAAGAGAGCAACACAGTAATTCATAACTCAAGAAAAAAACAAAGAGGAGATAGAGAAATGTAACTTAGAAGATGCTTGGAAGAAATAGGTAAGAATGAGTGTGAGATTAGGAATGAGGGCAGGGGCTGGGGAAGCAGGAGGGTGTAAGGAGAATGGGGCCTTGGGCTGGAGTGGGAGAAAGAGCCCCTGATGCCTAAAACTGGGACGTGGTGTATAAATGCTGGGAAGTCAACAGAGTGGGAGTGTATGGATGCCACCCCTGCTCTAAGCGCCCAGTCATAGGGTGGGTGTGGTGGTGGATTCCCTTAAGTATGAATCACTGAGAACTGAATGTTGGCAAGGTCAAGGCTGTATTTCTCAGTGATTGCCAGGTTTAAAAGGAATAATTTGTGAGAATAATACCATAAACTACTTTTTAACATTCTGTTATCTGTATTTAAAGGTAAGTTTTCACTAGGCACGGTGGCTCACCCCTGTAATCCCAGCACTTTGGGAGGCCAAGGTGGGTGGATCACTTGAGGTCAAAAGTTTGAGACTAGCCCAGCCAACATGGTGAAACCCTGTCTCTGCTAAAAATACAAAAAGAATTAGCCAGGTGTTGTGGCGGGCGCCTGTAATCCCAGCTACTCGGGAGACTGAGGCACAAGAATTGCCTGAACCTGGGAGGCAGAGGTTACAGTGAGCCGAGATTGCACCTGGGCGACGACAGAGTGAGACTCCATCTCAAAAAAAAAAAAGAAAAAAAAGATAATTTTTCTGATCATTATAATATTTGGTCACTCCCAAAATGAAAATATGCCCAGAAGTTCAAAAAAGAAAAGAAAAAGTTTTCATATTTCTGCCACCCAAATAGAATTCCTTATTAGGGTTTTGACATATCAATTTTCAGTGTTTTTTTCTTTGCATATATTTTTAATCTAAACTTAAAATAGTTTTCAGTGACATTGAGTACTTATTCCAGAATCATTTAAAACTGCTTCATTGTATTTAATCAGATGAATCTACCAAATTGTTATGAACCTATTCTTTATTGTTGGACATTTAAAATAGTTTCCAGTTTTCTGATCCAATAAGCAATGCTATGGCAAGCATTGCATACATATGTTTTTAACTGCACTTCCGATTAACTCCTTAGATTAATGCGAAGAACTGTGAATACTTAAGGCTTTGTGATACAGTCCCAAGCAGCTGACTTTGACTACTAACAAGGGAAAGCCTCATTGTGATAGACAAAAAAAGCACTGACTCAATGTTATAATGAAAGTCCCAGGACCTTCTGGAAAATACTTCCCACGGAAAATACTTTTCCTGTTGTTGGAGCTGAAATGGCGCCATTGGCAATCCAGTCTTTGGAGGTGAGCATTGTCCCGTTGGGGCAGGCTCCTTTAAAAGGCAAACACTCCTGACTGGGAACACTTTTTGTCTCTATTGCCCCAGGACCTGCTTTCTTTCATCATTTCACCATCCCCTTGCTCTCTGTATTATTTCCTTCTATTAGGGGGTTGGGGAGAGACATCTAGGATCCTGGGGGCAAAAAGAGGTGTTGAAAGGCAGAGGGGAGAGAATGGGGATAGGAGAGGGGAATAATTCACAGAAGATACACAAATAGCCAATATGAGAATTAAACCAAGCTCAACATCATTAGATTTAAGAAGTGCAAAATTCTTAAAGATACCTTTTCCCCGATTAGTTGTGCAAAAATAAAAACTTTGGACAACATCCAGTGTTAGTGGAGTTACAGAGAAATGAATATTCCCAATCACTCTTGGTAGGAGTATAAATTGGTGCAATCTCCCAGAAGGCAATTTCACTATCACAATTTTATATGTGCTTCCTCTTTGGCCCAGCAGTTTCACTTATAGGAATCTATCCTATAGAAACATTAAACAAGCATATACAAATACAAGAACAAGAATGTTTATTAAAGCATTGTTGCATTAGAGTAAAAACAAAAACAATTACAATGCCTATCAATAAGGGGCCAGATAAGTCATTTGTGATTTATGTATACAATGGACTACTAGGCCCATGTTGCACTGAATACACATTCTGACATCAAAAAGATTAAGTTGAAAGGCAAGAGCTGCAGTGATGATCCCATCCATGTTTATTTTTTAAAAACTATGTATGTTTATATATACATATTAAGTCTAGAAAGATCTAGTGGTGATCTTGGTCGGGAGGGGAGCAGGGAATTAAGAGGAGACAGGTATATTTTCCTTCTAATTTCATATACATTTGTTGATTTTTAAAAATAGCAAACGGCCGGGTGCAGTGGCTCACACCTGTAATCCCAGCACCTTGGAAGGCAGAGGAGGGCAGATCACTCGAGGTCAGGAGTTCAAGACCAGCCTGGCCAATATGGTGAAATGTTGTCTACTAAAAATACAAAAATTAGCCAGCCATGGTGGTGAGCACCTGTAATCCCAGCTACTCGGGGAGGCTGAGGCATGAGAATCACTTGAACCCGGAAGGTGGAGGTTGCAGTGAGCTGAGATCACGCCACTGCACTCCAGCCTGGTGAACAGAATGAGACTCAGTCTTAAAAACAAAAACAAAAACACATAAAAAACATAAACACATAAAAAACATAAAAATAGCAAACAGGTATTACTTCTATAATTAAGAAATGAGTAAAAACTGAAAAGAACAAAGGGAAACTGAGCACGTACAGAAGGCAAGCTCACCCCAATTCACCTTGCATGTCCCTTGGCCCTGGCTCCCATCTAACCACAGAGAAGAGGGTCAGAGTTGCCAGTGCTGATGGCTTTTTTGCAGGGCATTGCAGCCCTAGAATATTCATGATGCCTCCAGCAGCAATGAGTCCCGCGAAGGTTGCTGTGAGGATTAAATGAGATAATGTATTAAAGGCACTAGGAAAGTGGCTGGCTGGTGGTAAGCCCTCGATACTAACAGCTTTTAGTTATTATTGTTATTATTTAAATGCATCCTGCAGCCCAGTTCTGCAGGGTGCTCCTCTACTTCCAGATCCCACTCACTGGCACAGATTTTAAGCATTCAGGGCAGGTGTACAAATGCTTAGTTTCATGTCAGGGCTATAACTGCACTTAATTGCTAACAAAACCACTTCAAAAGAGCTGTTCACCTAAGGGATGCTTGTGCAGTTGGAAACCATGGCTACGTGGCTCTACTCAGCTTTAGAAGAGCATTACTTCCTTACCCATTAATGAATATATAAATAAATAATGATCACCATGCAAATGGCATATCTAAGCTTTTTGCAAGTTAAAGCAAAAATGGTTGTTGGTCACCCCTTTCATGTAAAAAAAAAAAAAAGTTTTCAAAGTAGGTGAAAATAAGAAAGGGAATAAGCCTATGTTTTCTCTTCACCCCACCCTCTGGAGAAGTTGGCCTCCTGCTGCCTCCGAATCCTTCCACTGAAGGTCACCAGCATGGAGTTCATGGCTGTGCAATCAAATGAAACTGATGATGCAAATATATTGGGAAAAGAGAGAGAATTAAGTCTAGAGAGCCCTTATTTTATTATAAAATTATTGCTTTCTCTACCGAGGAGACTGAATAGAATAAAATTACGGGTACATGGGTACAATTGTACCTGTGGACCAAAAAAAAAAAAAAAAAAAAAGGGATTATTTGTATGCTAGAATGCATGCACAAAAAATAAACCAGATGGAAGAAATGATAAAGAAGGAGTTGCCTTTCAGGAACCACAGCTGCTTACAGCTGTGGGAGTTCCTGCAACAGTTTATATTGGCCACTTTGTTTCCTGGCTAAACTGATTGCATTATATCACGATTTTTTTTGACAACTTGAAAATCAGATTTTATTTCTCTCTCATAAACTCTTTTAATACCATTCTTAATAAGGAAGAAAAATGTTGCATGTTGTGACTGATAAATGGAAAACCTCATTTAGGATTTGGCTGACACATTCCAAATGGTAAAAGCTCAGTAACATGAAGATCGTGTGTACTCAGGCCAAGAAGATCACAGGATTGACAAATAACATACAGTCCTGGGCGCCCATTCGTGATTGTGCAAGATTTTCATTTTTGTTTTGTGATTAACACTGCCCCTGAACTGAGGAGTTACCATGCTAGCAAATCATTTGTCTATCACATCATCCACCTTCCCTCTCCTACAGAATTAACTCTCTTAATGGAACTGTAGGCATTGGGGACAAGTCCGCAGGGAAGCTGTTTCTGAACAGGGATTCTCAAGTAGGTGGCTGTCGACTCATATGTCTCCCCTTCTCACACACTAACTAGTGTGGGTTTGTGTTTAAAAACAGACACCCACAGACACACAGATTTTCTCTTTCTCTCTCCATTTATTTTGAGCTACTCCTAAGGGAACTGTATCGTATTTATCTTTGTTCACCAAGTGCCTGGCCATCAAGGTTCAATAAATATTTGTTGAATGAATAAAAAGAAATCTGTTCTCTACTTCCTGGGGAAAGGAATGAGCCTTAATCATGAGTAGAGTCTTTGTAATATGAAGCCTTGGAAAAGCCTTTTTTTTTTTTTTTTTTTTTTGGCCTGGAAGGGAAGCAAAGAAGGGAGTCAATGAAATTTGGAAACAGAACCTGTCCATCCACTTATCAATTTATTCAGCAAACAGTCATACACCATCCTTGTTTTCATGGAATTCACAGTCTACTGGAGAGATGGATAAGAAGTAGAAGTTAGAAACAGAATGACAAATTATAAGTGCTATAAGGGAAGTAACTGGTTGTTGGAACACACATTAATAGACAGGTTGGCCAGATAATGTCTCTTTAAGCAGACATCTGAGCTGAAAACTAAAGGATGAGAAGGTCAAGGAAGCAAGGAGCTAAGGAAGCAAGGAGCTTGATGTCATTAAGATACCAAAAGCAAGTCAGTGGGGCCTAGCAGAGTGAGTAAGGAGAGAATGGTGTGCTAGAAAATGAAGGCTGGATGGGCCATGGTGAGGAACCTGGATTTTTATTCTGAGTTAAACTTCTTTACTAAAATGGAAAATTGAACTCCATAATTCTCAATACGGAACTTAGAACAGTACTTGACATGTAGCAAGTGATCAATAAATGTTAGCCATTATTTTACATGAATAGTACCCAAGTAAATTAGCAAGCCTTTGTCATAGTAATTGGAAAAAAATGATTAAAACTTTAGCAGTGAAAAAGATGGTCATTTACCTGATAAACATAGTTTTTATTTAGCAACTTTTCTTGTTTTGTTTTTTTTTTTTTTTGGTATTTTTTTTGTAGAGATGGGATTTCACCTTGTTGCTCAGGCTGGTCTTAAACTCCTGGGCTCAAGAGATCCACCCACCTAGGCCTCCCAAAGTGCTAGGATTACAGGCGTGTCCAGCCTATTTAGGAATCTTTTCCATACAACCAGTCAAATTCCAGACAAAGCTGGTCAGATTCCACTTACAAAAGGGAACGCTCATTTTTTATTGATCCATCGATACTCAGTTTTCCTTTGTTTTCAACAATAAAAGGACAGCATGGAGGACTATATTGTCAGTACCCTAATTTTAAAAATTGATGAGGTGTATCATTTTCATCTGCTCACATAAACTGGCATAACTTTTTACCACAGGTGGCCGTTTCTGAAATGAAAGTTACAGCTAATCAAACACTTAGCCCACATGCCTTGGTGATTTTAATGATATGATTTGTTGCTATGAGACAAAGACATGTTGTGAGGGAAATAATCTGTTAGAAATCATATGACCTTGATTCAAAGGCTTTTGATTAACAGCGCTAACATCCGCTTTCTGGAAAAGAAATAAACCCTATGATTAGAGCTTGGTAGTCCTTTTAAAGCAAATAAAACAATATTGGCCATTCATTAATGGATATAGGAAGAAAAATGGCTTCAAACATTAAAAACTTCTCAAGATACTTTCAGCTCTTTCCTCATAAAGGCTTTTAAGCCCACTGGCAAAGTTTCTCCTCTTTTACCTTGTGTTTCTCCTTCCTACTTCTGGAGGGAGATACCGATTAAACCAAAAAACCCCCAAAACAAATGGACAGCAGAAGAGAATTAAGACAGTCTAGGGCAGTGGTCCCCAACTTTTTTGGCACCAGGGACCGGTTTCATGGAAGACAGTTTTTCCACAGACTGGGGATGGGGATGGTTTGGGGATGATTCAAGTGCATTACATTTATTGTGCACTTTATTATTGTTACATTGTAATATATAATGAAATAATTATACAACTCATCATAATGTAGAATCAGTGAGAGCCCTGAGCTTGTTTTCCTGCAGCTAGATCTGGAGGTGATGGAAGACAGTGACAGATCATCAGGCCTTGGATTCTCATAAGGAGCGTGCAGCCTCGATCCCTCATGTGCGCAGTTCACAATAGGGTTTGCACTCCTATGAGAATCTAATGCCGCTGCTGATCTGACAAGAGGCAGAGCTCAGGAGGTAATGCAAGTGATGGGCAGTGGTTGTAAATACAGACAGAGCTTCACTTGCTTACCCACTGTTTACCTCCACTGTGTGGCCTGGTTCCTAACAGGCAATGGACTGATACCAGCCTGTGGCCTGGGAGTGGGGGGCCCCTGGTCTAGGAGACCTGTGCCCTAGAAAGTATTCATAGATTGTGCAGTCCTAAATGGCTTCTCTTTTTCTGTAAGTCGGCTTTGTAACTATTGAGCCTTCATTCATTCATCTATTGAGCATCCCCTGGGTGCCAGTACTATCCTTGGAGACATGGTGGCAAGAGGACACAGTCCATGCTTTCACAGAGCTTATATTCTAGTAGGGAAGGCAGGCAAGAAGTTGACAGGTAAAAGTCATGCTTACTTATGCAAACCCATGATAGGAACTATGAAGAAAGCAAAATAGGGAATGGGATAAAGTAACTGGGTAAAGAGGCAGGCCTCTTTGGACAGGTGATATTTGGGCTGAGCTCTGAATGGCAAGAAGTCAGTCTGTGAAAATCTAGGGCAAAAACATTCTGGACAAAGAGGGTGGCAAACTCAGGATCCCAAAGGAGAGGACAAGTTTGGGATATTCAAAATGAAGCCAGAGCTTAGTGGGCCAGTGAGAGTGTAGTGGGAGGCAAGATCTACAGGGGCTGGAACCTGATCAAGCAGGGTGGATTGTAAGTGCAATCCACCAAGACGGTTCTATCTACAGCTGGGTTTGTAAAGGGTCTGCTCACGCAAGGCTCATCGAAAAGCAGGGCTGGCCCCTACCTGGGGATAGCAGGTGGCATTTTTTGCTATTTTTTAAACTGAGGGAAAGGAGCAGTAGTGACTTGCTCTGTTGCCCTGAAGCTGCAACTGGTGATCTGGACCCCCTGGAATATATCCGCCCTGCCCTGAGAAGGCTGCCAAGGTGAAGCCTGTATAGTAGACCTTGTCCTAGACCATAGGAGTCTCTGTGGGCCTGTCTTCCATTCTGAGAGCAGTCCCTTCAAGTCCCAGTCTCCTTTGTCATCCAGGTGCAGGGATAGATCTAGGCAGATCTGTTTCTCCTCCTCCCCCTCTTTAAACCCCTACTACTTGTCATGACCAGGCCTAAGCAATATCAGGGCAAGGGTCATGGGGTCCTCCCAGGAGACAGTCTGGAATGGAGGGGCATGGTCACTTTTGCCAGAAGAAGCATGATTGGAAGGACCCAGGTGGTGACATGGGTCAAAGGAGACAATAATAGATTGAGTCCAGGGAATCTGACCACACTTGAGAGACTAGCTTGGGCACATCGCCAGGTCACCCAAACAGTTTCCTGAGTCTAGGCACTGGGAACCTGGAGGAGGTCACACTAGTGAATGTGCACATTATTTATCTCTTGTTCTGTACTTGACGCCATCATTCCCCTGAATGTTCCTTTGAAAACGTAGATGGCTCCTGACTGCTTTGCCAAGCTAAGAATACAGTTCTTTTTTTTGTTTCTGAGACGGAGTCTTGCCCTGTTGCCCACGCTGGAGTGCAATGGCACAATCTCAGCTCACTGCAGCCTCTGCCTCCCAAGTTCAAGGGTTTCTCCTGCCTCAGCTTCCTGAGTAGCTGGGGTTATAGGTGCGCGCCATCACACCCAGCTAATTTTTGTATTTTTAGTAGAGATGGGGTTTCACCATGTTGGCCAGGCTGGTCTCGAACTCCTGAACTCAGGTGATCTGTCCGCCTCGGCCACCCAAAGTGCTGGGATTACAGGTGTGAGCCACCACACCTGGCCTTAAGAATCAATTTTTAGCCACATTCTCAGCTTCTCATTTTGGTTTCAACCTATCAGTCACTTTTTTGTTTACTTGCCAGTTTTATTTTGCTGTACATCCCTATATATATCCTATCTACATGGCAGGCAAACTTGATTATTACTTTTATAATCAGCAAAATAATTTTAAGATCAATGAGGGTTGATCTTAAAAGAATCAAAATAATTTTAAGATCAATGAGGGTTTTTTAAAAACAAAACAAAACAAAACAGCTTCCTTCTTGTCCTGACTAGTTACGCCTCCTCCTGGATCGTCTTACTGCTTATGTGGGTAGCAGGAGCAGTGCTTGGATCACTAGGAGGTGCTCATTGTTCGTCTGGCAGGGCTACCATGTGGCTCTCTTCAGTCCTCTTGCATCTCTCATATTTCCCAACACCTTACCCACTTTGGGCCTGGGCCATTCCCTCAGAGGTCTTCCCTCTCACCCTTACTTGGTTCCCTGCATCTCTCCTCTGGGCTTTTAGTTCTATTCTTTTGCCTGGTCAAGTAGGCTGCCCTTCCCTGGGGACCCTCCTGCTCCTGGTCCTGGCTGGGACCCACTTTCTCCCAGGTTGCACATTCACATAAGTCACTGCCAGCTCTGGCTTTGCTCTGAGCCCAGCCCTCTTCAAGCAGCCCTGGCTCCAAGTGCACGTAGGCTCTAGCAGGAGAGGACCAAGGGAGTTGGAGGGTATTGCCAGTTGGTTGGCTATTTCCCAGGAGGATGAGCCAAGTTTTCATTAATTTACCTCTTCCTGAGAGGAGAGTGGGGGGTGTGTGTGTGCGCACGTGTGTGTGCACATGCACGTGTGTGTCCACTTGGGGGAGGAAAATACAGAGCAGTGATTCTATATCTATCATACAGATAATTTTTCCTAGCCTTGGGTTCCGGACATGAAGGAAATTGTGATAGGAATGGTGGTGTGAAAGAGGTTCTTCATGGTTGGATTTTCCTAAGTATCTTATGAAAAGAGGAGCCTGTGCAGAGTTTTTTGAAAAGTTTTTTGAGCTTTCCAGCTGGAATACCAAACTGCTGATTTCACAGATGTTTTTATTTAGGACAAAAAAAAAAGTGAATTTCGTGAAAACACTCAAGTAATTAACAGCAGAGAAATACGGCAAACATCACAGAGGTGGTAACAGATATCTGGACCCCTCAGCTGGGATCAAGACACAAATGAGCGTGGAGCTTACGACTCCTTTCACACGAAGGAGCTAGAGTTGATGTTCCCTGTTGTCTTTGTTGTCTTCACCTACAGATGGCCATGACTACCCTCGAGCAGCCTACCAGCAAGTGATCCAGCCGGCTCTGCCTGGGCAGCCCCTGCCTGGAGCCAGTGTGAGAGGCCTGCACCCTGTGCAGAAGGTTATCCTGAATTATCCCAGCCCCTGGGACCAAGAAGAGAGGCCCGCACAGACAGACTGCTCCTTTCCGGGGCTTCCAAGGCACCAGTAAGTATGACAGGCCCAACCTTCAGGCATTTTTAACATGGAAAGGAATTATGCCAATGCAACGAAGATGTAACAGAATTCTCTATAGGTTTGCTAACCCACGTTAGTGAGCAAGTCACATAGTGGAACGCCCAATATAGACTTTTCAGGTCAGGAGGAAACGGAAGCTGGTTGACAAGGATCTCTTTATCAGACGCAGAAAGTCACTAGTGACTAGTCGAAATTCTCTTGAAGGAAAGGCTCTTCAGATGTTCTCCAAGTCACACCCCTTTCTTTTAGTTTCAGATCATCCGAATTTTTAGTCCACAAAATAGATTTTTGATTTTACTATGACTGACTTCCACTGTTAGCCAATTCTTTATATGTCTAGTGTCTGTTCCTGTTTAAGCCTATTTCTTACTTTAAAATGTTAAATTCAATTAATTTTCCATCAAAATTTAAAATTACCTGTTTTTTTCTTTTTTTGAGACAGGGTTTTGCTCTGTCACCCAGGCTGGAGTGCAGTGGTACAAACTTGACTCACTGCAACCTCTACCTTACAGGTTCAAGCGATCCTCCCACCTCAGCCTCCTAAGTAGCTGGGACTAGAAGCACGCACCACCATGCCCAGCTAACTTTTGTATATTTTGTAGTGATGGGATCTCCCTATGTTGCCCAGCTGGTCTTGAACTCCTGGGCTCAAGTGATCCACCCACCTTGGCCTTCCAAAGTGCTGGTATTACAGGCATGAGCCACTGTGCCTGGCCTATTATTTTCTTTTGTAATAAAAACATTCATACATGTTGAGTACCATTATTAGGTCTCTCCTATGCTTCTTCAGAAAAACAACTCTATTTTCATGACTTCAGTTGTCTAACTCTTCAATCTTTTTTTTTTTTTTTTTTTTTTTTTGAGACAGAGCCTCGCTCTGTCGCCTAGGCTGGAGTGCAGTGGCATGATCTTGGCTCACTGCAACCGCCGCCTCCCGGGTTCAAGCTATTCTCCTGCCTTAGCCTCCTGGGTAGCTGCACGCCACCACGTCTAGCTAATTTTTGTATTTTTAGTAGAGACGGGGTTTCACCATATTGGCCAGGCTAGTCTCAAACTCCTGACCTTGTGATCTGCCCACCTCGGCCTCCCAAAGTGCTGGGACTGCAGGCGTGAGCCACAGCGCCCTGCCTCTTTAATCATTTTTTTTCCCTTATTCTCTTTGGACTTCCCTTTTCTCTTAATTTATGGATCTAAAATATATAGGTAAAACTCATGTAAATAGAGCTTCCTCATTTATGACAATATTTGGAAGAAAGTAGATTAAATGTTTGCTTTTGCTCAAAAACAACTTTTATATACCACTCTAAAACTAGATTCTGTTTTTACAGCATAGAGTAAAATATGAAGTTCCTATTAGAGTGGATTTTTCAGAAATACAGAAAGTGGTAATTAGTTTGAAAATTTCATGGAAAGAAAAAAAGCCCACTTTATTAACAATGGTGAAGAGGCACATGCCTGCTTTCTCTTTTGCTCAGAAGCCCACGAACCCTCATATTTTCTTTCAAGACAGAGCTCTTTTTTTCTCTTTTTCTTTTGAGACAGGATCTGACTCTGTCACTTAGGGTGGAGTGCAGTGGCGTGATCTCGACTCACTGAAACCTTCGCCTCCTGCGCTCAAGCCATCTTCCAACCTCAGCCTCCCAAGAGTAGCTGGAACTACAGGCGCCCGCTACCACACCCAGCTAATTTTTTTATTTTTTGCAGAGAAAGGGTCTCACTTTGTTGCCCAGGCTGGTTTCAAATTCCTGGCCTCAAGTGATCCACCCACATCAGCCTCCCAAAGTGCTGGGATTACGGGTGTTAGCCACCATGCTGGGCCAGATCCCTTATTTTTCTAAACCATAAATACATAGAGTTTAAACAATGGAATTAGGTAAAATGTGATTTTATAGCAGGATAGGCACTCTAACAGAAGAAATATCTAAAATTCCAGGGAAATAAACAAAATGTAGGCATCTTTATGAAATAAGTTTGGTGTTGAATAGGAAAGAGAATAGTAATTTTTAAAATAAACTTTTATTTTCAAACAATTTTAGACTTACAAAAGAGTTGCAAAGATAATACAGAGTAATTGGTTTTATAGCATCAATTTAAGCCTGTTCTGATCTTCTTGATCTATTTTATCATTTTAGGATAATGAAAAATAAGTTCAGGTAAAGGAGCTAGGCTGGGCATGGTGGCTCACACCTGTAATCCCAGCACTTTGGGAGGCAGAGGTGGGTGGATTGTTTGAGCCCAGGAATTTGAGACCAGCCTGGGCAACATAGCGAAAACCCATCTCTACAAAAAAATACAAAAATTAGCCAGGTGTGGTGGCACATACCTGTGGTTCCAGCTACTCAGGAGGCTGAGGCAGGAGAATTGCCTGAGCCCAAGAGGTCAAGGCTACAGTGAGCCGTGATTGTGCCACTGCACTCCAGCCTGGGTGACAGAGTGAGACTCTGTCTCAAAAACTAAAAAACAAACAAAACAAACACACACATACACACAAACCCATCCAACTGAGGATGGGCACAGTGGCTCATGCCTGTAATCCCAGCACTTTGGGAGGCCAAGGCAGGAAGTCTGTGACCAGCTTGGGCAACATGGCGAAATCCCATCTCTACCAAATAATACAAAAATTAGCCAGGTGTGGTGGCTCATGCCTGTGGTCCCAGCTACTCAGGAGGCTAAGGTGGGAAAATCACCTGAGCCCAGGAGGTCAAGGCTGCAGTGAGCTGTGATTGAGCCTGGGTGACAGAGCAAGACCCTGTCTCAAAAAAAAGGAAAAA
This sequence comes from Pongo pygmaeus, assembly GCF_028885625.2. Lineage (NCBI taxonomy): Eukaryota > Metazoa > Chordata > Mammalia > Primates > Hominidae > Pongo > Pongo pygmaeus. The sequence goes on along the minus strand of NC_072378.2, from coordinate 111,562,952 downwards.
AAAAAAAAAGAAGCCAGCTAATTCTCCTCTTACTCATAGTTTGAAAGATAACTTTAATTCAGAAAGTTTACTCTGTCATTAATTTCCACGGTATTGTTTTTATACAGAAGCTTTTGAATATTATCAAGGCCTTAACATTTCTTTATCATATAAGCAATCATCTTCTATAACAACTAAGCAACTTTTGAAACAATATTTTTGGTATAAGAGAATTTAATGCAAAAGAACTGGAATGAGTTTTTCTTGGAGAAATAAAAAAAAAGAAAAAGAGAAAAAAATATGGAATGGGATCCCCCATTAGCTGAAAGCATATTTTATAGAAATTATTTTCTCTATATTAATAAAAATATAAAATAAAAATAATCTTAAGCATTCATATTTTCAAAATATAGTACAGTTGAGATTCTGTGTAATTTTATTTTAAATCCTGTTACGTAAGACTTTTAGAATTCCTGATTACTCCTTGGGTAAAAATATGAAAAGCATAAGCAACAATCTACAAAAACTGGGCATATACATAGAGATTTTGTAGTCAAAACATTTTTTTAAAATTTATAATATGACACAATTTCAAACACACCACAAATAACAACATCCATGTTCCCACTACCCAGATTTTAAGAATGTTAACATATTGTCACATTTGCTTCAGAATTTTTTTTTAAGAAACAAAACATTATAGAGACAGTTTTAGTCCCACCACTGGTTAGCGCAATACCACAGAACAGGGCCACCAAAGAGGCTGCCTCCTCTGGCGGTCAGGAAGGTCGAGAATCAGAAAGCCAACACCGCTGTGACCACTGCAATGGTTGGATCGGTTCTGTGCCAGACAGATCTCCACTGGTGAACAATGGATGCCCATGCCCTGCCCTCGAAACTTGTGAAGCTGGTAACAGGACACTGGGAGGCTTTCTGGGGGAAACTCAGCACCTCGTCACTGTGTTTACCGACAGAAACCACAGAAGCGGCAGAAACGTGCTCTCCATTTCCTTCTGCCCTCCAAATCTCACACGAGGGCATCTGATTGTTCATCTCAGCAGAATGCTTGTGGGAATACTGGCAACCAAAATAATAAAGATGCTATCTAATATGGTAGCAACTTCTTTAAAGGGTCTTCAAAATCACATTTCCATTTATATGTCAACAGTACAAATACTTCTAAATCTACATGGCCCTCTTTACCTTTTGATACATAATTAAATGTTACCTATTATGAGCTAAAAGTCATGTCTTTTTATCTGAATGCCTATAACATCAACCATCTGTGTCACCTGTCATACTACTTTGTTTTGTTGGTGACCTTGTCTGCCCTGTGCATGAGACTTGTTTTTCCAATTAAACAAATCTTGAATAGAGAAATCAAATCCTGCTTCCCTCTTTGGAGTCAGAGCACAGGCCCTCACATGTGGCAACCAGCTGAATCGCTTATTGACTACAACTCCATGGAGCTCCCCTCTTCCTTCTATCTCAGATAAGAAATAGAGGCAGAGGAGAGATAGCCCACTGGGATCTTCCCATAGTTCTAAAAGGCTTTCTGTCCCTGAAGGTTTGCCTTTGTAAAGAATGAAAATTGACTGTAAATGTATTCCTTTCTAGGGACCAGCCACATCACCAGCCACCTAATAGAGCTGGTGCTCCTGGGGAGTCCTTGGAGTGCCCTGCAGAGCTGAGACCACAGGTTCCCCAGCCTCTGTCCCCAGCTGCTGTGCCTAGACCCCCTAGCAACCCTCCAGCCAGAGGAACTCTAAAAACAAGCAATTTGCCAGAAGAATTGCGTAAGTTGTTTGCAACATTGTTCTCTCCTTCTTCTTCTTTTTTTTTTTTTTTTGAGACGGAGTCTTGCTCTGTTGCCCAGGCTGGAGTGCAGTGGCGCGATCTCGGCTCACTGCAAGCTCCGCCTCCCGGGTTCACGCCATTCTCCTGCCTCAGCCTCCTGAGTAGCTGGGACTACAGGTGCCCACTACCACACCCAGCTAATTTTTTGTATTTTTAGTAGAGACGGGGTTTCACCGTGTTGGCCAGGATGGTCTTGATCTCTTCACCTCGTGATCCACCTGCCTCGGCTTCCCACCGTGCTGGGATTACAGGTGTGAGCCACCGCACTTGGCCACTCCTTCTTCTTGTGAGGTCTTGTACTTTGTGATGGCTGGATGATCACTCATCCCTAATCTCGAAGATTTTCCTTTTTTTTTAAGACAGGGTCTCACTCCTGTCGCCTAGGCGGGAGTGCGGTGTGTGATCATGGCTAACTGCAGCCTCAACCTCCTGGGGTCAGGTGATTCTCCCACCTCAGCCTCCCGAATAGCTGGGGTTACAGGTGCACACCACCACACCCAGCTAATTTGCTTATACTTTTACTAGAGACGGGGTTTTGCCATGTTGCCCAGGCTGGTCTCGAACTGCTGGACTTGAGCGATCCACCCGCCTTGGCCTCCCAAAGTGCTAGGATTACAGGCATGAGCCACTGTACCTGGCCTCATAACCTCAGCTATTTCTCATATACACAGTAAAATAAAATGCACTTTTTTGCTTTTTGCTTAAAAAGTAACCAGCATTTTGTATGAATGTTTTTAGTGATTCTGACACCACTAGTAACACTCAAAAACTGCTTACCTCTAGATTTCCTTAAGCACATACTCCAAAAACAACCCCAATGCCTTTCCCTCTTCTAAATGATGCTCTTGAGTGGACTTGTCCCTGGGTAAATTGATTGGATGTCCATGTGGTATTGGACAGGGACCCAGCATCTCACCATAAGTTAGCAGCAGCCATCAAAAACGAGGTCATTTCCTGTAGGAATGAGCAATCTTGTTTGGAAAAAACGGTCTCACATTCTCCATACTGCATCACAACCAAATGCAAACTAAGCCTTTTATTTAAAGAAACATTCAACTAAGCGTAAAGTGATTATTCTTTTTCCACATTTTGCTGCCAGAACCAGAAATGTTGAAATGTCACCAAAATGTTCTCATATTAAGGTCAGTTAGGACAGTAATTTCCAGAAATCTTAAGAAAACAGCCACTACTTGTGAAATTATTATATGATGTGCTTGCTAGAGAAGCTCAGGTAATTCTAATATGCATTTTCCAAATCTGGGAACCTCTCTGAACCAAACCTGAAACAAAGCCTTTGCATCTGCTAATTCCTTTTGGGGGATCTGTGCTGTTTAGTCATTGACAACTCTGAAAGATCTCTATGACAATGATTCATTGCTGTTTTCATTCAAAACATTTTATTTCTGAACACTTTATTAAGATCTTAATCATTTTAACTTTGAGCATTTCTGGAGAACAGATGCTGCCCCACATACATTATAGTCTATAGATCATATATATCAGTCTATAGATATCAGTCTATAGATCATATATATCTTACCATCATCTATAAAGGAAGTCCTCAAATACGTAAGAATTGGGTGAATGTTAGGTGTTCTGAAGAAAATTGAGTGCCATCAATATATCTGGCTGCTTAAATGAGTTAATATGACCATTATGCACACTTCCATTTGGGAGGTGTGTTTCAAAAAACCTCAGTGTAGATACAGACTCGTATTTTCTCTCCAGCCCCCCTTTCTTCTCCATCCTCTGCCCCAAGGGCTTCCTGAGATTTAACTGGTCCATTCCAGACTAAAAGCCAACACACAGAGATTATTCAGCTTTCACATTAAAATGCTAGTCAGACAATTTCCCCAAGACGTTAGCCTGAGAAAACACTGGTTCATCCTGACTGGGTTAAGCTTATCCAAACTGTACTGTCTGCTGCTCTAAGCTGACCCAGGGATGAGTGACGGAGTCTGTGATGTTGGACTGCCCAGAGGCAGTGTCTCTCCTTCAAGCTGCTGAAGTGTTTTTTTACTAACATTTCTGAGCTGTGCTTTGGTCTACTCCAAACTTGCTGGCCTTTCTCCAAAAGTGAGTGGATTGCAGGGAAGAAGGGAGCGGGGAACCAGTTTCTCACTCTCCTCCCACTTGCTCTTGTCAGAAGAGCGAGCTTTCAGGGCAGCGGAGAGCATCAGGAGATCAAAAGAAGACACTGCTGGGTGGCCCCTTAGCAAGTTTTAGCTTCTTTGCCTGCTGGGAGAGTATTCCTTGGGCACAGTGCCAAGTGTCTCTAAGAAACTAGGCATGCCTGATCTTAAGGGCTCGCGGATTCTGGGTGGTGGATTTCCTTAGGCTTGTCTGAGCCTGCCAGTGCTCTCCTCTGTCGCTCTGATTTCCATTCACGCTGAGCAGTCTGCACTCCCTTGGACAGACCCGCTGGCATTTTGGGCCTGAGGAGCTGTGCCCTGAGGACAGCATACAATGCAGGCATAAGCTCTTAGAGCACCCCCAGCCCAAGGCTTCCTCTTATTATTCTAGAAGGACAAAAGATATTGCATACAATTTAGAAGTTTGTTTAGAATAGAATAATTTGATCAGTTTCTAATAAATGTAAAAATTTTCTCTTAGGGAAAGTCTTTATCACTTATTCGATGGACACAGCTATGGAGGTGGTGAAATTCGTGAACTTTTTGTTGGTAAATGGCTTCCAAACTGCAGTAAGTATTTTGTCCAAATAGATAACTGAACAGTTATAGTGAGTACAATGGAGAGAAAAGCAGCAGAAGAAAAAGTGTAATAGCTGTTGGTGTTTTAAATGATATTATTTGATTTATGTGATTATGCATTGAATGCTTATAGATTTAGGTAATAATTATTTTCTAGATTTTAAGCTATCTGAAGTCTCCAGCATTTTTTTCCTGTATGCTGTTTGAGTGACCCCAAGTACCTCTGAACAGCAAGATCAGTGCTAATGCTGACCACATATGCAGCGGCCCCTGGCCTGAAGGAAATGCCGGGCTCTTGCTGCACTTTGTACCTTTGTCCTTTCTCACCAATCATGCGCATTTTGGCTGAGCTTCCCATGATGCAGGAAGCTGCAGGCTTCACCATGGTCACCTGCTTATTTAACAAGGACCTGTTGTTCTGCACTGGGTTATGAGATTTGAAGTAGAATCCTGCAGCCTGAATCCCCCATTGCGCACAGCTGCCATTTTCATACCTTGATGCAGTGATGCTTCTGGATGGGTGATACTGGCCGGGTTTGGGGCTGGTCTAGTCCAGTTCCAGGGGAGGCTGACCTCACCCAGCCCTGCAAGCCCACTGTGATCTTGGCTCCAGAAATCTCAGGAAACACACACTGCCCCTGTCCCCCTATAGTCCCTTGACACAGTACAGCTTAAAGCCATGTAAATTTTTCTCTATGATAAATAAAGTACTACATGATGCTACTCAGGGGACTGGCTTTCCTCAAACACTGAGATAACTTCTTTTCCTTTCCAGAGTCCTCTTCTAGGCCTTTTCTAGTGAATTCTAGAGAGTGGTGAAAAATTAAGGGAAATATCTATGAATATAAATGTCTATGGGTAAAGAGGGATACTTAGTAACTAAATATCAATTTTAAAAGTTATTTAGTATTGTTTAACAGGAGTTTTTATTTGAAGCTTTCTTTATTCTACAAGATAATTTTTTTTTTTTTTGAGACAGAGTCTCGAACTGTTGCCTGGGCTGGTGTGCAGTGGCATGATCTTGGCTCACTGCAACCTCTGCCTCCCAGGTTCAGCCTCCCAAGTAGCTAGGATTACAGGTACCCACCACCATGCCCAGCTAATTTTTTTTTTTTTTTTTTGTATTTTTAGCAGAGATGGGGTTTCACTATGTTGGCCAGGCTGGTCACGAACTCCTGACCTCATGATCTGCCAACCTTGGCCTCCCAAAGTGCTGGGATTACAGGTGTGAGCCACTGCACGTGGCCAAGACAATTTTTTAAAAAAATGAAAATGAAAGTTCTTTTTTAAAAAATGCATACAACTTATACAATCCAACTCCATAACTATATAGAGACTAATATTTCCCTTTCTCATTGCTGGTATAAGAAAGCACTATAGCAGCCAGGCATAGTGGCTCATGCCTGTAATCCTAGCACTTTGGGAGGCCAAGGCAGACAAATTGCCTGAGCTCAGGAGTTCGAGATGAGCCTAGGCAACATGGAGAAACCCCATCTCGACTAAAATACAAACTATGGCCAGGCGCAGTGGCTCACACCTGTAATACTAGCACTCTGTAAGGCTGAGGCGGGCAGATCACCTGAGGTCAGGAGTTCAAGACCAGCCTAGACAACATAGTGAAACCCTATCTCTACAAAAAATACAAAAAAATTAGCCGAGTATGGTGGTGCATGCCTGTAGTCCCAGCTACTTGGGAGGCTGAGGCAGAATTGCTTGAACCCTGGAGGTGAAGGTTGCAGTGAGCCGAGATCTCGCCACTGTACTCCAGCCTGGGTGACAGAGCAAGGCTCTGTCTCAAAAAAAAAAAAAAAGTTGGCATGGTGGTGTGCGCCTGTAGTCCCAGCTACTTGGGAGGCTGAGGCACAAGAATTGCTTGAACCAGGGAGGTGGAAGTTGCAGTGAGTCGGCATCACACCACTGCACTCCAATCCAGCCTGGGCAACAGAGCAAGAGTCTGTCTCCAAAAAAAAGAAAAAAAGAAAGCACTGTGGCAACTGTGACATAAAATCAAATTACACTGGGTGTGGTGGTGCGTGCCTGTAGTCCCAGCTACTTGGGAGGCAGAGGTGGGAGGATGACTTGAGCCCAGGAGTTGGAGGCCAGCCTGGGCAATATAGCAAGACCAGGTCTGTAATATAAATAAATACTAAGACATAAGGCCAGCATTTCAGAAAAGATCTTACTTTTTGTCATTTCCAAAGACACATACGGATTGCCCCTGGAGGAGAGCTTAGGTTTTGTTTGTTTGTTTATCTTAGCAACCAGGGGCCACTTAGGCAGAATTTAAATCTGTCCCTGACCCTCATCTCTACAAAGACTTGTGGTAGAAATCACAGAGCCTGGTCCTGGACAGCTAAGTTATTATTGAAACATCTAGATCCCCTTAGTGGAATGAAACACTTCATGAGTAATTTAAGGAGAGTGTAATAAAGGGCCTATTACAAAGCTTTGGGTAGGTTTTAGAGAATCCAATTTTATTGGGGATAGTGCAGTATTCTGGCACTAGCAAAAGCAGGGAGTTGTTACTGCCCCTAGGTCTAAAGAGTCAAAGGAGGAATTCTTACTGGAAGATGAAGAGGATGGCTATATTAGTTTGCTAGGATTCCTATAAAGTACTACAGACTGAGTGGCTTAAGCATAGAAATTTATTTTCTCACAGTTCTGGAGGCTGGAAGTCCAAGATCAAGGTTTCAGCAGGGTTCATGTCATCCTGAGGCCTTTGTCCTTGGCTGGTAGCTGGCTGTCTTCTCCTTCTGTCCTCACATGGTCTCTCCTCTTTGTGGACACATGTCTGTGTTCTAATCTTGTCTTCTATGGACACCAGTTCTGTTGGATTAGGGCCCACACATATCACCTCTCTTTACCCTAATTACTTCTTTAAAAGTCCTATCTCCAAATACAGTCACATTCTGAGGTACTGGGAGATAGGGCTTCAACATAGGAATTTTGGGAACACAATTCAGCCCATAATAGTAGCTGTGTGGAGGAATGATCATAACAGGAGCTATGGACTTTGGGAGAGACTTGGAGAAACGAATGAAAGATATCCAGCTCATTGCACCACCCAGGATGTCCACTACAGTAGCTGGGAATAATTTAGAGTGCTTGGATAATAACAATAATCACTATTTTTTATTAATTTTTTTTGAGACAGGGTCTTGCTCTGTTGCCCAGGCTAGGGTGCAGTGGCACGATCTTGGCTCACTGCAACCTCTGCCTCCCAGGCTCAAGCAACTCTCCTGCCTCAGCTTCCTGAGTAACTGGGATTACAGGCACCTGCCACCAAGCTCAGCTAATTTTTTTTTGTATTTTTAGTAGAGACGGGTTTTCACCATGCTTGCCAGGCTGGTCTCACACTCCTAACCTCAAGTGATCCACCCCCCCTCAGCCTCCCAAAGTGCTGGGATTACAGGCGTGAGCCACCACGCCCGGCCAATTATCACCATTTATTGAGTGCTTATTTCCTGCCTGGCATTATGATAGGCCTTTTCCATGTTAACTCATTTTAGTTCTCACAACCACCCTAGGAAGTCAGTTTATTAACTACATATTACAAGTGAAGATAAGATTTAGAGAGTTTTAGTAACATTTCCAAAGTCATGCAGGTGGGAAGTGGCAAAGCCAAGACAGAACCCAAGCTGTCCATTTCTTCTCAACCCTGACACTATATTGCTTCTCTCCCATATAATAGCAATGGATTAGCGACACAGTCACAGAAAGCTACAAAAGCATTCTCAAGAGTAGTCGCTGGCCATCACACATTTGAAAATGGGAGTCATCTAAACCAAAATAACAGCCATTCCATTTTTCATGTAAAGACACATATTCTGAACTCTGTACTCTATGTATGTGATAGTTCGGTATACACAGGGCACGGTCTCTTTCCGTAGGAGGCTTAGCATCAGGTTGAAGAGACACAGCAGACATACATGAAACATGTCCTGAATAAAAGAATGTTATCATATGTGTTAATTGTCCAGTATCATTAGTGGTCACAATGGGGTAGAGTTAGGTGAAGTGAGGAAGAGGAGGAGATTGGCATGCGGGAAGGATTCACAGAGCAGGGGGGCTTGTGCTGTGCCTTTAGGGTACAGGGGACTCCAATGTGGGGAGTAAAGTAGACAGGACATGTGAGGAAAAGAGAGGCCAGGCTGGATCATGGATGGCACAGAAGGCTTGCTGAAGGACTTGGACTTGACTTGATCAGTCCTAAACAGTGGAGTGACATTTATTATTTATTTATTTTTTTTGAGACAGGGTCTTGGTCTTTTGCTCAGGCTGGGATGCAGCAACATGATCATAGCTCACTGCAGCCTCTACCTTCCACGCTTAACCCATCCTCCTGCCTCACCCTCCCGGGTAGCTGGGACTACAGGTTCATGTCACCATGTCTGGCTAATTTTTTGTATTTTTTGTAGAGATGGAGTATCGCCGTATTTCCCAGGCTGGTCTCGAACTCTTGGGTTCAAGTGATCTGCCTGCCACGGCCTCCCAAGTGCTGGGATTACAGGCATGAGCCATTGTGCCTGGCCTGGAATGACATTTAGGATAAGTAATCTGGGAGCAGTGCAGCTGAATCACATAACCCCTCCCCAGGGACACTCTCCCTGAGTCACCCATTCCAGTATATAATCCCTCTTCCCATTAAGAGCACCTCGTAAACACACACATGCACGCACACATGCACACACACACACACACTGCAGTATAAGCCTGAGCCCAAGAAGGGCCTTCTTATTTGGTTTCTTATAAAATAAAAAATAACTGATTTTCTCCTTTTAAAATACCCCTTCAAAAACTTGAACACTGATAGTAAATATCAGTCTTTTCAAGGCCTAAGAGTTCTACTTCTGACTTTCATCATAAACCTCTTCCCTACCATTTCAGTAATTGTTTTTGTGACTGTTCCTTGGCTCTGCTCCAAGTTTCATACAATCCTTTTGAAACATATAGATTGAAACAGTACATAATACCATAATAATGACCTCACTAATGCAAGTAAAGCACCACAATTGTATCTCAGTTACTTGTATGCCACACATCCATTAAAATGTTCCAGAATTATGTTTGCCTTTCAAATTTCTAAATTACAGATATATAATGTATGTATGTATATTGCTGGCTTATATCCAACTTAGTGGTATACCATGTCCCTCAGATTTTTAAAAACCTGATTATTGTGTAGCCATAGATATATTTTGATGTGTATCACAATATCCTAATTATGGACATAATATTAACTACTTAAATGCCTACTAATGTTGAAATAGGGAATATTTTCAGAAAATTATATTTTGTTTTTTAGACCTATGTGCTCCTCCTTGCAAAAAGCATTAGTTAAGTTTTGGAGCTTTAAATGTATATAGTATCCTGTTTTCTTCTGCTCTGCATCTTGAGAGAACCTCTCATTAAGGGCCAACTCCCACATCTTTTTTTTGCAGATTGACATATTTGAGGATAGAATCCGAGGCATTGATATCATTAAATGGATGGAGCGCTACCTTAGGGATGTAAGTACATTCCAAAAACCAGAGTTTGTTTTCTGGTGAGAAAGACAATGAGCTTATGAAGTTGTTTTATCAAAGAAACCCTGGCATACCCACCTAAGTCTGAAGCTGAGAAAGCCCCAACAAAGCCTCCCTTGTTGGAAGCCGTGCAAAGACTTGGAAAGGAAGGATGGAGTCGCCCTCTTGGACATGCACAGGCAGGAAATAACGGTCAAACCAGACACAGGTGGTTGATAACAATCAGAGGAAACAATCTTTTGATGAGAATAGGAAAGAAGGAAATGAAGGCGGAGAGTAGGGAGAGAGCAGCAGAATTCAATTTAATCTGAGGCCACCCCAAGTGTTTTGTAGAATTGGGCTGAAGAGGTTTCCTAGGCAGCCTCGCAGGCTGCACAGCACACCACCCCCGAGGTGCCCACGCGCAGCCCCGTGATTTGTTCTCCACTGACAGAATCTATACCAGCCACTGGGACACGTTGTGCTTTAACAAGATCGAAATTGATTGCTGCCAGCGTGTCCGTGTCGGCTGCTTCTTTCGGAGGGAGCCAGTGGGGGGACGGGAGTCTCAGCAGGCTGGGGTGTTGCACTTTTCCTTTTGTCTGCAGCCTGATGTTTGCTTTGTGCTGAAGGGTCTGTTCCTACTGACTGTGCTAATGTGTACACACAGAAGACAGGGCAGTCAAGAGTGCAGTGACTGGCAGCTCAGAACCAGCTGGAGGGAGGGAGGGTGCTTCTTACTGTTGGTGTTGCAGTGCCTTTTTGCCACGACACAGACTCACTCAGTGATTCGAGCTTTAGTTAGAGGTTTATTAGTGATGGTTGTGGAAAATGGTAGGCAAAAGCACATCTATTTGAGAGAGCCCCTCTCTGAGCCATGTGCTCTGCATGTTCGAGGTGGGGCTGGGCTGGAGGCAGAAGGGAGAAGCAGAGACAAGAGTCTGCCTGAGTGGGGGCCAGTGCTTCTCTTTCTATGGAGAATGAGCCTGGCCCTCCACCCCGTGTGTCAGAGAATGCCCACAGTCCTGCTGGCCAGATTCCAGCCTGCCTTCACCAAACGGACCACACTTTACACTTCCATAAACATGCCTTTCTCCCTCTCATTAACAGAAGACCGTGATGATAATCGTAGCAATCAGCCCCAAATACAAACAGGATGTGGAAGGCGCTGAGTCGCAGCTGGACGAGGATGAGCACGGCTTACATACTAAGTACATTCATCGAATGGTGAGTGGGGAGGGGATCACAACACCTCACTGTCCCCTGGGGATGGATACCTTGTCCAGGGAAGTCCCATTCTTTCCTAGAGACCAACTGAAGGCAGCATGATGCTGGGTGAAGAGTCTAGGCCTGCCTTCTCAGGAGAGGGACTGTTGGTTCTGGCTCCATCTACCTTAGGGACTGTGGGCAAGTCCCTGCACCTCTGGGACTCAGTTGTTCCTATCAGTTGCAAGGGGAGAGCAATCTGTGATCTCTAGGATCCAAGATTCTGGAAAGATGTGCTCTGCTGGCTTGGCTGTTTACCAGCAACTATGAAGTCCTAGGAGGCAGGAGACAGGGCGGTGAGGAGGGCTGGCCCCTGCAGCTGTATCAGGTTCTGTGCCCTACCTTTTCAGAAATGCAGGTGGCGTAGTGAAAGGGACACCTGCTGTTGCATCATGTGGGCCTGGTTAAAGTTGGCTTCCTCATGTACAGGCTGTGTGACTGTGGCCCCACTGCTTAAACTCTTTGTGCCTCAATGTCCCTATTCACAAAATGGGTTGCTAATACTTACAGGGTTGTCGTGAAGATGAAATGAAATGTTTTCAAAATATCTGGTGCATATCAGATGCTCAAACAAGGGAAGGGAGTGTTCTTAGCTCATGACAGGTGGGGAACTATGGGGCCTGGTTATATTCAAATCAGTGGGAGACATTTAGGATATTAAACTTATTCAGCATGGGATAAAATTAGAACATTCTGACCGAAACAATCACCCAGCTTTGGAACTGGCTGTTTTATGGGCTACCAATCCTCCTTCTCCCCATGATTATAGAGACGCTGTGGAGACAGTTTCTGCTTGACTAGGATGCGGTGCTACACTTGTGACTTTCAGGCTGTTCTGTGGAGTTCCCAATGGGTGTCCATATGTGCTGGAGGAGGGGCTGGGTCTGTGCCTCCCACCCCCACCTCACCCAGAGCTGTTCTGTACTTCTCAGGCTTGTTTGTTGTCCGAGAATTCTGAGATTTAAAAAGGCTTGGAAAATCACTGGACTAGAACTGATAAGCTCCATTTCAGCTCTAACACTTCATGAGGGGGAAGGCACCTGGAATGGGCATAGAGTGTCACTAAGATGGGAAGATGGGGAGGACACAGTCAGGCTGTCTCGGGGCACACAGCTTTACCTCAGGGGAAGCAGACGTAGGTCCCAGGTCTGTCCTGTGGGTCAGCAGTGTGGGAAAGGAGGAGGGTGTGTGTTCCCCATCTGAGTCTTCATGGTCTCTGTCTCCCTTTCCACCAAGTGCAGACCACTCATGTGAGCTCACAACCAAACCGAAGGAAGAGCCAAGGCAAGGTGATGAGGTTAAAAAGTGAGGCCAGGGAGTCAGGAGATAAGGCTCCCTCCTCTTCTGGTCTCAACCAGTCTCACAGCCCTTGTACAGTGCCCTGGAAAGGTATCATTTCTGGGAGTAAACTGCCTTAAAAGGTCATGGCTGTCTCTGGGTGCTGCCGGCCCTTGGTTGTCTGATGCACGTCTGCATGGCCTCAGAGCACCCGATGTCCTGTCTGCATCTCTAGGAACCTGCCAGTCTCAGAAGCTGACAGCTGGTGTGTGGGAAGGGCTCGAGGCCTCAGCCAGTTCCTAAGGAAACCTGTCTAGCTCTGTGGGTGTGTGGTGTAGCCAGGCAGTAATACACAGCTTGGCCTCAGAGCTTGTCTGACTGTACCAACTGGAACCAGACTGTCACCAAACTTGGTTTCTTGGGCCACAATGTCTTGGGCCCTTACTCATCATAGAAGAGGTCAAAGAGGTCAGATACAGAAGTGCCTTCCTGACTGCCTGGCTGACTTCCTGCACCCCTCTAGGCAACAGAAAACCCTGGAACAATAAGAACTTGGCCATGACAGAGGTAGTGCAGAGGTACTGATGAGTAACTGCATCATAGAGCGAATTAGTTTACAGAAACTCAGTATCTGGAAGGGTGAGAGAAAATAAAAATGCACTGCTGCTGGCTGGCCCCTCCACAGGCTGGGCAGCCTAGTGCACAAACCAAACTTCACAGTATACGGAGTCCTAGAAGTCAAACAAAACTCAGTGCTTCACTTGTAACTTATGCACCGCATCCCCTTCCTTTCATGTGTACTCGGTGCTGGTGTGGTGGGTGCTTCTAGCTGCACAGTACTTGGGTCATTTTAAAATATGTTCTTGGTGTTATCTTATGGTTTTTAGAGAGAGGTAGTTCCGAAAAAAACACCTTGTGGAGGATTTGTGTGTGTTGTGTGATCGTGTGTGTGTGTGTGTGCGTATGCGACTATGTGAGAGTGTGTGTTTATGAGGGGTTTCTATGGTGATTTCAATAACCAGCCATCACCACTGTCACTTTCTTCTCTGTTCTGTTATTTCCATGCACAATGAAAACTTCTCAGTTATAAAAATGAATTGGAAGATGAAATGGCTGGAAACACATAATTCCTCGTCTCCTTCTCATCAGATGACTGAAAACTTTGTGCTGGTCACAGGATTTGGAAGACTCTAACTCCCCTCCTATTGAAAAATCTGATTTTTGAGAGAGTTCTTGGTAGCTAAATCTTCTTGGGCTACCGCAGTGTCATAGCATATTGGAACTGGTGTGAGGAACCTAAAGCCTGGCAGACGGAGCTCTTCGCAATTGACATCCCCTCTCTGCCAAGCCCATCTTGTGCTCTAGTCACAGTGCATTAGTAGCTGGTCCCAACCACATCAACACACTTTCACACCTCCAGACATTTGCTCATGCTGTTGCCTCTGCCTCTATTTTCCCTACTTGACCAAAATCTTTTCTTTCAGTGCCCAAATGAACCCTCTTTTGTAACTGTCCTTCCAATCTCTGATGTAGAATGGATGGCCCCCATTCTGGGCTTCCAGAGCAATTGTTCATACTTTTCACCCGGTACTCTGGTTGGTAATTTCCCTTTGTGCCTGCTCACTAGACTGCTGACTTTGTGAAGATAGGGACTACATCTGTGGTGTTCTGCTAAGCTGGTTCTCCTGATTTGTAGCACTTACCTATTTCCATGGTATAAATACTCTCCAATACCATCACCAATTTCAAGCTATCAGTGTGAAGTCACCGAACACAGAATTAGGAAGAGATGCACACAACCAGCTTTTGTGAGCTGCTGCAAGCCAGTTCCAGCATACCCTGGAAGGTATCCTAATCCTTAAAACCCAAAGTCTGACATAGAATGTGACTTCTGATAGGCCTCCAATAAATGACTGATGAGTGAATGGAATAGATGTGTAATGGGGAGGCCTTAAAATGTTAAGTGTGTGGCACTCAAGTATGGAAATCAGAATAAAAATGCCATGTGGACGTGCATGATTATGGGTACCATTAATTCCTCATCCTCATTCCTGAAATTAAACCTTCAAATTTGTTTGGTTTCAGATGCAGATTGAGTTCATAAAACAAGGAAGCATGAATTTCAGATTCATCCCTGTGCTCTTCCCAAATGCTAAGAAGGTAAACAAACAAACAAACAAAATCCTCATAATTCAATCTATGGTTCGCTTTGCCATCTCGGATTTTAAGTGGAAAATCTTGTCCATTCTTTTTTTCTTTCTTTTCTTTTTTTGAGATGGAGTCTCGCTGTGTTGCCCAGCCTGGAGTGCAATGGCATGACCTTGGCTCACTGCAACCTCCGCTTCCTGGCTTCAAGTGATTCTCCTGCTTCAGCTTCCCAAGTAGCTGGGATTACAGGTCCCTGCCACTACGCCTGGCTAATTTTTTTTATTTTTAGTAGAGATGGGGTTTCACCATGTTGGCCAGGCTGGTCTTGAACTCCTGACCTCAGGTGATCTGCCTGCCTCAGCCTCCCAAAGTGCTGGGATTACAGGCATGAACCACCGTGTCTGCCATCAATTCTTTATCAATCCTTAGAGATAACAATGTTACCAGAAAGATCAACAAGTTGTACCACTCAGTTCAGCAGTATGAATCAGGAGGGTTTTAAAGCTATCTGATAGGATCACTGCTGTCCTAATTGTTCAAAGAACCGTTGCACACAAAGATGTAGTTTCTGTTTTAACTCAAGAGAGAAAAAGAGAAGGTTCATGTGATACTTTTTATCTCTTGTATATAAAAGTCAAGATGTGTATGGTTTTTGCTGGCTGTTCCAGGGAGGCATTTCATTGCACATAGTTCAGCGCTCAGAGCTAATGATTACAGGAATTAAATCTGTAGTTACCAGAGTGAACTTTGCTGTGATTCATATGAGGCTTTTCACACCAGAAGGGTCTGCCAGCAAGTTTGGAGAATGGGGGCAAAACCACCTGAGGCCACATGCCATGCTTGGCAAAGGGAAGGCAGTGGTGGAGTAAACATGTTGAGAATCAGACCACAGCACCCTAAACTCAGGCCCTGTTTCACCCTGGAGGGATCCTCAGATGTCAAGACTGCACTGAGACCCCTGTCCTGGATGAGGGAGGCTCCAGTTTATGGGAACGGGACACCTCAGGCTGTATGGTGCACAGCCTGTGCAATGGCACACCTTTCTATCCTCCCTGCGCTGCCTTTGCCCAGAGTCTCACTGCTGTCACTTACTGATGAGTCTCCTTACTGGTCTCATCTCCACTTTGACCTTGTGCTAGCCATCCTCTGCTCTGCCATCAAAGAGGAACATCCAAAATGTAGGTCTGATCTGTTTCTTGGTAGCTTAAAAATTTTGTGCTGTTTTCCCATTGACTACAAGATCATATCCACCTTTTTTAGCATGAGCTGTGAGGCCTCTCAGAAGAGGACTGTGTCCCCTTGCGTTGTTTTCTCTCATCACCCTCTGTAGATGCTCTGTGCTCTGGTCACCCTGGACCACTTCAGCATGCCCTCACACATGCTGTGTTCTTTTGTGTCTCTGTGCCTTTGCCTTTTCTGTTCCATCTGCTTGCAATGCCCATCCCTAACTTGCCTGCCTAGTGAACTCTTACCCTTATATCACCAATCTCTCTAGCCTCCCCGACACCTCTTTTGCTTGTTTGTTTGTTTGTTTGTTTTGAGACGGAGTCTTGCTCTGTCGTCAGGCTGGAGTGTAGTGGTGTGATCTCGGCTCACTGCAACCTCCGCCTCCCGGGTTCAAGCGATTCTCCTGCCTCAGCCTCCCGACTATCTGGGACTACAGGCATGTGCCACTACGCCCAGCTAATTTTTGTATTTTTAGTGGAGACAGAGTTTCACCATGTTGGCCAGGATGGTCTTGTTCTCTTGACCTCGTGATCCACCTGCCTGGGCCTCCCAAAGTGTTTCTTTCTTTCTTTTTTTTTTGAGACAGGGTCTTGCTCTGTTGCCCAGGCTGGAGTGCAGTGGTGCAATCTCAGCTCACTGCAACCTCCACCTCCCAGGTTCAAGCAATTCTCCTGCCTCAGCCTCCCAAGTAGCTGGGGTTATAGGTGCTCGCCACCACGCCCAGCTAATTTTTGTATGTTTAGTAGAGACAGGGTTTCACCATGTTGGCCAGGCTGGTCTTGAACTCCTGACCTCAGGTAATCCACTCTCCTCAGCCTCCCCAGTGCTGGGATTATAGGTGTGAGCCACTGCGCCCTGCCCTGACACCTCTTTACCTCCATGCTGATATATTTCATTGTCCCTTTCTTAAGAGTGCTTAATTCTAGCACCTTGGGTCAATGGTATGTGTTTGGGTTGAGGGTACTGGGAATAATTGTTGAGAATTATTGGAGCATGGCGATATACAAAATAGACCAAATTTTCATTGGTTTTGTTATTATTTTTAAATCTCCTTCAGACAATGCCCGTATTACCTGAGCTCAGCACAGGCTGCTCTCACCACCTGTCCCCTTGGTACACCATTGACTAGAAAATCGTTTGTTGACATTTTGCTTTCATCCTAAGATTTGAAATCCTCAAGGCAGTCCCTGCGTCCTTTTCATTTGGGCATCCTCAGTACTCAACATGATGCCTGCCAGGCAGCAGGTGCTGCTTCTAAGCACAGTACCTAGAGAAGTCCCGTCCTATAGTCCCTAGGAGTTAGACTCAAAAGCAAAGGCCTTACGGTGGCCTACAGGGCGCTATCCGATACAGCCCCTTCTACTTCCAGACCTCTGCACCTACTCACTCTGCTCTACTCACAGTGGCCTTGTTGCTTGTGAACAGACCCAACACACTCCCTCCACAGGGCCTTCGCACTGACTCTCTATCTGCCTGGACCCAGACAACCACAGAGCTTGCTTCTTCCACTCTTTTAGGTCTTTGCTCATTTTCTCAGTGAGACCTCTCCTAAGCACCCTATTTAAAACTGCAAATCTTTCACCCTTGCCCCAGCACTCCCTGTCCCCTTTCTTGTTTAATTCTTCTCCACAGTATGCATCACTGTTGAACACACTATCCATTTTACTTATTATCTGCCTCTCCCCACCAGAACATCCACTCCATGAGGGCAGTCTGACACTGCACCCCCAGGATCCATGGCTAACGGTTTCTGCCTCTGCCTCATCACTGAGGTCTGATGGGCTCCTTCTACTGCAGGCCAGACCTGGGGCTGGAGTTAAAGGGTAATGAATTGACTTCAGCGTACGGCCCTGGCATACTTCTTCTGAAGTCACAGGGGAATTCACATCACTCTGTGTGACCTCTGTCCTACCCCTTTTATGTGAGGGTGGTGAAAAGCACGTTGAAATGCAAAGGGTAGGTAGCCTGGGAGACTGACAGAAAATGCTGTACACATGTGGTTTTTATAATGAGATATACAGCTTGTACCCGAAGCCAAGAACATTTCACAGGCTAAACCTTTCCAAAAGCAAAACAGCACAACTCCCAGGATAGTTTGGTAGGAAACGCCCATGTAGGGAAAGCCAGAAATGTTTGGGAACTGAGCCTGGGATCTGGAATCCAGGTTTTTCTCTAATGACCTTTGCTCCTGTCATTCTGCCTCCCATAGGAGCATGTGCCCACCTGGCTTCAGAACACTCACGTCTACAGCTGGCCCAAGAATAAAAAAAACATCCTGCTGCGGCTGCTGAGAGAGGAAGAATATGTGGCTCCTCCACGGGGGCCTCTGCCCACCCTTCAGGTGGTTCCCTTGTGACACCGTTCATCCCCAGATCATTGAGGCCAGGCCATGTTTGGGGCCCTGTTCTGACAGCATTCTAGCTGAGGCTGGTCGTTAGCACTCCTGGCTGGTTTTTTCTCTGTTCCTCCCGGAGAGGCCCTCTGGCCCCCAGGAAACCTGTTGTGCAGAGCTCTTCCCCGGAGACCTCCACACACCTTGGCTTTGAAGTGGAGTCTGTGGCTGCTCTGCATTCTCTGCTTTTAAAAAACCCACTGCAGGTGCCAGTGTCCCACATGTTCCTCCTGACAGTTTGATGTGTCCATTCTGGGCCTCTCAGTGCTTAGCAAGTAGATAATGTAAGGGATGTGGCAGCAAATGGAAATGACTACAAACACTCTCCTATCACGTCAGGCTACTTTTATTGAGTTAGCCAGATGCTTGTGTATCCTCAGACCAAACTGATTCATGTACAAATAATAAAATGTTTACTCTTTTGTAAGATTATGTTTTACTTATCTCAAAGGAGATAGATACATAAAATTTATAATGATATGGGCAGTTGCTTCCAGGGACATCAACAAAGCTGCTTAGATATAATATTAGATAAATATAACAGACCACTCTGTATTAACAGATTAAAGCCAGCTAGTTAAACAACCCTTTTTAACCATAATCATGGAAGCTTTATTCTTGCAATAAAGATTTTTAGGCTGGGCGCAGTGGCTCACACACACCTGTAATCCCAGCACTTTGGGAAGCTGAGGCAGGCAGATCATTTGAGGTCAGGAGTTTGAGACCAGCCTGGCCAGCATGGTGAAACCCCGTCTCTTCTAAAATTACAAAAAAGTTAGCCGGGCATGGTGGTGCGCACCTGTAATCCCAGCTACTTGGGAGGCTGAGGCAGGAGAATCACTTGAACCCAGGAGGCAGAGGTTGCAGTGAGCCGAGATCATGCCACTGCACTCTAGCTTGGGAGACAGAGCGAGACTCCGTCTCAAAAAACAAACAAAAAAAACCACCCATTTTTAACAAAACAACTTTATATAGCATACAACCATGATTCTAAATAGTATGATTATGGTTCTCAGGATCTGACTACATAGGTAAAAATATTTGCCATACGTGTATGAAGTGATAGGGGATGTAGGCTGGAATTGTAGTCTGTGTTCTAATTTTGGTTCTACCACCAATTAGCTGTATGACCTTTAGCAAGTCCTTTCACTTTTCTTAGATTCCAGGGACTCATTTATAAAATGACATGGACAAAAGCATCTCTAATCACTCTAAAAGATTTGAAGTCTAGGACCTAAATTCTAAATACTCTTTTAAGGAGTGACTGAGTTTTCATTTTCATAATTATGTCTCTCAGAGGACAAATTTATATTTTCTTAACAGAGACATTTTCTTCTTCTTTTTTTTGTTTGAGACAGAGTCTCGCTTTGTCATCCAGGCTGGAGTGCAGTGGCGCAATCTTGGCTCACTGCAACCTGCGCCTCCTGGGTTCAAGTGATTCTTCTGTTTCAACCTCCCAAGTAGCTAGGCCTATAGGCGCCTGCCACCATGCCTGGCTAATTTTTGTATTTTTAGTAGAGACGGGGTTTCATATTGGCCAGACTAGGCTCAAACTCCTGACCTTGTGATCCGCCCGCCTCAGCCTCCCAAAGTGCTGGGATTACAGGTGTGAGCCACCAC
The DNA here is from genome assembly GCF_028885625.2 of Pongo pygmaeus. Classification (NCBI taxonomy): domain Eukaryota; kingdom Metazoa; phylum Chordata; class Mammalia; order Primates; family Hominidae; genus Pongo; species Pongo pygmaeus. Next base: position 111,542,970 of record NC_072378.2, on the reverse strand, counting down.
GCCCAGCCAACATTTTCCTCTTTTAAAAAATATCTTCTCACGCCTGTAATCCCAGCACTTTGGGAGGCCGAGGCAGGCGGATCACGAGGTCAGGAGATCAAGACCATCCTGGCTAACACAGTGAAACCCCGTCTCTACTAAAAATACAAAAAAAATAGCTGCGCGTGGTGGCAGGCACCTGTAGTCCCAGCTACTGGGGAGGCTGAGGCAGGAGAATGGTGTCAACCCAGGAGGCGGAGTTTGCAGTGAGCCGAGATTGCGCCACTGCACTCCGGCCTGGGCGACAGAGTGAGACTCCGTCTCAAAAAAACAAATCTTCAACAATACCCTCAGGTTGATAATTTTGGATGTCTATCTGTATCTATAGATCTTGTTTACCTGGTCTCCAGAAAAAGAACACATACACATATCCATATATAAAATATGTATACATGTATCAAATCTATGTAAACTATAAAGGTGGGATGGCTTTAATTATGGCCCAAGCTACTAAGCCAATGAAGACTTTTTGGGGCTGAAAGCTATTGCTTCCCCTTCTTTATCTACTAGCCTCTTAAACAAGGCTCACTTGTGCTACAAGACAGTCCACCTTTTTTTTTCTGAGACAGGGTTTCACTCTTTCCCAGACTGCGGTACAGTGACACAGTCTCAGCTCACTGCAGCTTTGACCTTGCCGGGCTCAGGTGATCCTTCCACTTCAGCCTCCCAAGTAGCAGGGACTATAGGTGTGCACCAACATGCTTGGTTAATTTTTGTATTTTTTGTAGAGACAGGGTTTTGCCATGTTGTCCAGGCTAGTCTGGAATTCCTGGGCTCAAGTGATTCACCTGCCTCGCCCTCCCAAATTGCTGGGATTACAGACTGGAGCCACCACGCCCAGCCCAGTCCAGCTCTTATATGTCAGCACAGGGAAAGGACAAATACTTGTCAACTATAAATAAGAAACATTGCTAATGCATTGCAAAGAACACTAGTTTCATTTAGTTTATAACTTAGATGTCCACTGGGTGAGACGAATGTCTTTGTTCTTTAAAAAATAGGAAAAGAGAAGAAAAACTAGCAAAACATAAGTACTCATTTATAAGACTTTATGACATGTAACATTAGTTCCGTAGTTTTGAGACCTGGTAGAACTGACTTTCATATTTGGATAACCTGGAAAACACACAAACACAAACTTCAATTCTTCTCTTTTTTCATTATCTTTTTTAGTCTGAGGTGACACCATCATTAAGGACTCGACACACGTTTGTAAATAAAATGACATCAGCAATTACTCTGAAATGTTTCTAGTTTGCAAAGATTTAGTAATGTGATGTTATTAACCCTTCCTCCCTTCAGAGACCTGTCCTAAGCTCTGAACCACTCATTCCTTCTACTCTTCCTACCCCAAGTGGTTGATGAGCAGTGGTCCCTGGTGTTCCACAAAGAGTCATTAAAGTGCTACAGCTGGTAGCACTGGTAGCAAAAACACAAACCAAAAAGTACACATACACACACACACACTTGGCCAAGTGATGAAAGCTTGGCCCCTGAAATTTCTATGAGATCCGATGACCACCAACATCAAAGCTTTTTTTTTTTTTTTTTTGAGACGGAGTCTCGCTCTGTCACCCAGGCTGGAGCGCAGTGGTGCCATCACGGCTCACTGCAACCTCCACCTCCCGGGTTCAAGTGATTCTCCTGCCTCAGCCTCTCGAGTAGCTGTGACTACAGGCACCTGCCACCATGCCTGGCTAATTTTTTGTATTTTTAGTAGAGACGGGGTTTCACCATGTTAGCCAGGATGGTCTTGATCTCCTGACCTCGTGATCCATCCGCCTTGGCCTCCCAAAGTGCTGGGATTACAGGCGTGAGCCACTGCGCCCGGCCCATCAAAGGAATTATAACAACAACTATTTGAGAGCACTGACAGTAAGATTAACACTTGGTTGATTTAGATGTTATGCTGGTCCTCAGGCATTCATCTTTAGATATTTTTGGGGTGGAAGTGGGGTAGGGCTGACTTAGTAAAAATAACCTCTTAGCCCCAAGGCTTTATTCAGACTTACACTGATTTGAGGGGTGGGTTTGTGGAATGCAAGGTTAGGTTCTTATCTAATATTTGATGACTAATTTAGAATTTTAAATGTAATTTTAAATTTTAGTGACTGGTTTCAAATCTATTTTAACTTCTAGATTGTTCAAAGAGGTCTCAGTACATGGCTACAATCAAAGTATTAGACTAGCTATTTCTCAGCTCAGTGCTCAGAAAAATTATTGCTGTTGATACCTTTTTCTTTGTTTCCTGTTAAATAAATCACCTCTTTAAAGACAGAATTTTTCTCGGAGTCATCTCAGCAAGGGATGCAAGTTCTCCATTTTGAACATTCCACCCTAGTTTCATGATGTTTTGCCAAGAGCATTTTTCTTTACCCCAGCTGCTTCGTCAACTACCTCATCCACTTTGCCAAACACCCCATTGTCACCACCACCTTTGCCAAATGGATTGCAAAGTCCTATGATCATGGGAAATGATCCAGAAAGAGTCTCTGAAAACACAGGATCTTTCTGTTTCTTCTTAATGAACCAGGAAGAATCAGTGAGACCCACCTCCTAGTGGCAAATGAAAAGAGAAGGAAGGTTACACTGTGGGAAAATACCACAGAGAAGAAATGCCTCTCATCCCAGAGAATTGTGCACTATTTTTCAAGATAAATAGTTCTATTTTAGCCTATTAACCAAAAAAACAACAACAACCAAAGGGGGAAAAACAAGGAAGAAAGAAAGCACGAAAATCAATTAAATTCTCAGATCATTTATTTCTGTTACAGAACTTTCAGTCTAGAAAGAGACCCTAGAAATCATATATCCCTGCAGCTTTGTTTTATACACAAGGAAAGCAGGGCCCAGAGCAGCTGTGGCTTGTCTAAATTCATCCTAGGACTAGAACCCGGAAGTTCTGATTTCCAGACTGCAGACATTTATTTGATGAATCTAGAAAGCTTTCTGGTTTTTCACAGTAGATGTGTTCAACAAATGACCTGGTGTTCAACAAATGACCTGGTGTCTCCCTGAAGAGATACTTCCCTCTCCCTGAGGGAAGAAGTACCTCCATCCTCTAGTGACTGGAGGATTAGATGATCATGTTGCAACTTGTTCCGTTAGAAATTCTTTGGGGAATTGATTGTTGCTGTGATTATATGAAGTATGACTTTTCTTGAAGTGGCTTGGCGTATTTATCTTATACTGCTATTATATGAAACTGAGGCACAATGTAAAAGGTCTTGACACTTGCCTGACGCTTACAGACAAAATCTGCTATTAGTCAGATCAAGTTATTTATTTATTTATTTAGAGACATGGTCTTGCTCTGCCACCCAGGCTGGAGTGCAGTGGCATGATCAGGGCTTACTGAAGCCTCAACCTCCCGGGCTCAAGTGATCCCCCCACCTCAGCCTCCTGAGTAGCTAGGACCAAAGGTGCATGCCACCACACCCAGTTTATTTTTTTAAAAATTTTGGCTGGGCACGGTGGCTCACACCTGTAATCCCAGCACTTTGGGAGGCCAGGGTGGGCAGGTTGCCTGAGGTCAGGAGTTTGAGACCAGTGAAACCCCGTCTCTACTAAAAATACAAAAAAAATTATCTGGGCATGGTGGCACATGCCTGTAATCCCAGCTACTCAGGAGGCTGAGGCAGGGGAATTGCTTGAACCAGGGAGGTGGAGGTTGCAGTGAGCAGAGATCGCACTACTGCACGCCAGCCTGGGCAACAGAGCAAGACTTCGTCTCAAAAAAAAAAAAAATTTTTTTTTTTGTAGAGACGGGGTCTCATTATGTTCAGCCCAGGCTTGTCTTGACCCCTAGCTCAAACAATCCTCCCACCTTGGTTTCCCAAAGTGCTAGGATTACAGGCATGAGCCACCTCACCTGGCCCAGATTAGTTTCTTTTAGTTGTATCTGGCCAATCTCCAAAACATCAACAATGAAAAAGATTTTTAAATACTGTGATATTCATCTTCCTGTCACCATTCTTTTTTTTTTTTTTGAGACAGTCTCACTCTATCGCCCAGGCTGCAGTACAATAGTGCCATGATCTCAGCTCACTGCAGCCTCTGCCTCCCATGTTCAAAGGATTCTCCTGCCTCAGCCTCCCTAGTAGCTGGGACTACAGGCACCCACCACAAGCCCGGCTAATTTTTGTATTTTTAGTATAGACTGCATTTCACCATATTGGCCAGGCTGGTCTCGAACTCCTAACTCCTGACCTCAAGTGATCTGCCCGCCTCAGCCTCCCAAAGTGCTGGGATTACGGGTATGAGCCACCGTGTCCAGCCTTTCCTATCACAATTCTGATTCCACAAAAATGGCACTTCTTGGAATAATACTTAGCTGTTTGGAACATCTGCATTACCTTTTGGATGTAGACATGAGAAACGTATGGTCATGCTGGCTCGCCTTTTGGGGGAGGCTTCACGAGGCATTTTAGCACACAAAGGAGCCTCGCTCAGTCAACACAGCTGGCATGCTGGGAGGTATTGTGCCCAAGCAGGATAGCATGTTCCTAACTGCATATGACTTCTTCCATTTTCTATTGGAAAATGCTTTAGGATAGGATCACTTTCGGATAGGGTACTTGGTGGCAGGTGGGTGGCTTTTGCAGACCCTGGCAGTCACGTGTTGCCAACTCACTGTGCATTTGCTCCCAAATTCTTAGCCTCAAGCAAGCAGGTGAGATCTGTAAGAGGAACACTCAGTGTACTTTAGTTTTCTACTTAACTTTTCAAGGAACATAGGAGCATGGGTCCAGGTTATAGGTATTGGGTGATTAGCAAGTGATATTTGAGGCTTTGCTAAACAATGAAAGTCTTGGACCAAAGTGTACCTGGGCAGAGGTGACCATGTTCTGGGCCTGCCTGCTTTTCTTCTAGAAACTCTCTTATGGAAGGAGTAACTGCAGCCCCCAGATCTCCCAGGGCTTGTAAACGAAAACCATAAGGGCACACATTTCTTATCCCTTGCCTGACCTCCCTTTGCTCCTTTCACCAGGAAGGCGCTGATGGAAATCGGCAGCTGGGGAGAGAGGGGAGAGGGAGGGAGCTAGCGCGAGAGAGAACTCATGCCTGATGGATCCCATTAGGCTTAGTGTGCAAAGCAAGTTGAGATGAAGTAGCTGCTCTGGTATGCATCCAAAACTGCTGTTCTATTTTTAGTCCCTCCCGCGTGCTTCTTAGCCTCGCGTTGTATACGCCTGGGCACCTGGATCAGCAGCAAAACATGGAACTGAGCCACTCATTTGTAAAAGTGGAAGGCAGGAGGCCATTGATGCAGGGCTTGTTTATTGCTGACAGGGAAGAGGGACCTGGAATGTTAATGAGGGTGGCTCTCTGAAGCATGCCTTCATGCTTAGCAATGAGTTCAAAGGAGAAGGCAGACTCAGTCCTGTGCTGAACAAATGTGAACCGTTGATAGAGGGAAGGAGAAATCAATTATGCTGTCGCAGGCTTCCATGTCATTGTGTTGGAGTTGTTAGAAAAGGTAGGACAAGGACCAGATCCCAAAAGGAAACAAAGCCACATGGCCTTGAAGTATAACGAGTTTGCCATGGCAACTGATGGAAATGAGCCTCCCGGGCACCGAGCAGGTGTGTTATCTTACAGAATAAACATACTTCTCTCACTCCCTGGTTTTTATAATAAAACCTGTGTTTGGATTACTTTCCCCTCCTCTTTGTTACCCAGAGAAGTTGGCTGTTGCTCAATTAGCCCAAGGCTCCGGTGAGGGAAATGTAATCAGTGTTATCAAAAGGGCTGCTTTTGAAAAGGCTGGCGCTAGACTTGGCTGCCAGCCTCATCGTCGAGCAGCAGCTGGGCCGCAGGTACCTGCCTGGCCTTTGCCACCTTCCAGGCGATGCCCTCCACTGCAAGCCACTTGTTCTTGCCTTCATTGAGGTGTAACAGTGAGTCCGGGCTCTCACTCTGGGCAGTGGTCAAAAGCTGCATTCTTCTCAGGAGAGGAGAGACAGGTTTACGTGAGGCTGGGACCAGACCAATTTTCAGCATGCTGTATTGTCTGGGCTATGGGCCAAGGGTTCCTTGAGTTCAGGGATTAACTGATTCTATCTTCCAATCTGTTGTTATCTACAAGGTTCGGTTACTCAGAAACTTGAAGAAAGCTGCTACTTTCCTGAGCTTTAAATTCCTCTCAAATGGGTTCTGGGGTGGTAGAGTCTCATGTCTGAAATGTACACAAAATGGGGAGATTTTATAAAATCCTCTCGAGTTAAAAAAGTTTACTTTTAATTTTTACGAGGCCAAAGTAACAATAAAGTTCAATAGCTATATTTTCATTGCTCTCATTTGTAATTAAAAAGTCCACTTTAGCTTCAAGTTGATTTTCAAAATAAGATGCCTGTTCTCCATGGGCTCCTAGAACACAGATGGTTTCCAAACAAGGCTGTGGTAAAACCAATGACCTGCGGAGAAATTCTCCAGCCAGGGGCAGCCAGCTGAGGGCCGCGCGTCAAGCAGTAGCCTGTGCTCGGCAGCACTAAGGGCCCTCCTCTGCTTCTGCCTGTGTTCCTACTTCCCTCCAACCAGATGCCCGGCACCACCCCCCTTACCCCTTCCATCGAGCCCTAGCCTCCCGATGATGATGCCTTGGCTGCCCCTTCACATGTCACCTTACCTTTGACCCTAAGAAGAAAAAAATGTCTGCCTGAAGAACTAATTCCACCTACGGCATCAGTGGTGAAAAGGGTTTCATGGGATAATCCTCCAAGCCAAAATAGTATCCCAAGGCTTAGGCACTAAACCTCCCCACTCTTATTCCTAACACAACCATCAGACCCTCACCCAGATCACACTTACTCTTACTTTATATACATGGTTCTAACAAGAGCAATTTTCTGTTTTTCTAACGCTTGGTAGGTTAGAAGTTGCCAGTTTAGCAGGACAATAGGCAAGAAGGGTTAGAGGACCAGCATCTTGATGGAAATGACAGCTGACATTTTGACAAGGTGGTTTTGTCATGAAAATATTAATATTTTGAAGCACCCTGAAAAGCACTAGTAAATATTCAGCTTTTAAAAAAAATCACTAAGTAATGTTTGTAAAAGCAATCTGACATCTAATTTTCACCCAGGTCAAATCAAAACAGCCACATTAAAATGTCCAGCTTCATTGGTTCAGATCATGTACTATGGCAATAAACACCCCTCAGAAGTCACTGATAACATCACAGCTTTCACAGCAAGTGACTGGTTTTAAAAACAATATCTTTAATCATCTGGAAAAGGTTACATCATGTTTTCTCTATTTTGTTTAAGAAGGTCATTGTTCATCTCATTTACAAGGTTTCCTTAAGGTGAAGCCATTCACTCATTCCATTCCTGGATGATACCCCTAATCCAAGCCAGGGCTTGGCTCAGCCTGCCCTACACAGGCCTTGTCAGGCCCTCAGTCCAAAGGAGAAGCTTAAGACTGAGGTCCTCCAGGCACCAAGTAAGGGGAGTATTTAGGGCATTTCATATTGGATCTAATAGGTGGCTGCTGAGTCCACTTCTGATGCTGTAAGGTGAGCTTAACAGGGGTATTCCAAAGTGGGTGGGCAGGTTCTTTCCATATTCAGGTTTTTAAAATTCAAGACTCTAAACTGGTACCATATACTTTGGGTACCAGCATATTGTTATTATTTGAAAAAACACATGAGACAGAAATCCCTGACACCACAGTGTCAGCATGGGAGGTCTGGTTCCATCATGCCTAATAAAACTGTCATTCAAAAGCTAATCCAGAAAGGCTGCAAGGTGAGAGTTCAGCAGCACCCACAGCAACTAACACATAGCAACCGGACTCCAACTACTCATTAAATGCCTACTGTGTGCAAGGTAATATGCTTGGCACAAAGATGAGTGACACACGCTCCTGCTCTCTAATTACTTAAAATCTAGCTGGGGTGATATAACACCAACATGTGAAAAGGCCATTAACAACCCAAGGCAGCATACAGTAAATGATAAGGAAGTGGGTCAGCTGGTCCCTTTTCTCCGACCCTCACTGAGCTCACATTGATGCAATTTCAAGGTCAGATCTTTAAAGAAGCAGGGACTGCTAAATTTTCCTAATAAACAAACCTGCTCACTTCCTCCTTCCCACATATACCCTTTAGATTATAATATTCAAAGTCTCCATAAATCACCATGTAAATGCAATCAGAGATGGACACAGAATGCAAAAAGTTGGAAAAGTATGTAAAAGCACCACAGAATGTACATATTAAACCAACAGATGATAATGCAGCCCACAGGGCATACATCACACCTTTCTAAAGAGCAGCCTAGAACCATGCCTCAAGAAGGGCCAGACAACACTGCAGCAAGTGGAGTGGTAAGGATGTATGTTTTACATTGCAGCCCGCACATCTGGAAAGGCAGATGTGGCCAGTGTTGGAACCAGCTGGGAGAGAGCAAATGGATTTCTGTACTCTGCTAAGTAGGGTGTGGGAAATGTGTGAAGTTGAGTCCATCAGCTAAGTATACAAATAACTGAGCGAGAAAGCAGAAAATGATAATTTGCTGGAATGGGCAAAGAAACTCTATGAATGAATATGGGCATTGTCCAAGTTCCCCAGACAAAATCTATTGCAGAAAACACTGCCCAAGCTGAGTCTGTAAGGTGTTTTCACGTTTCTCACTCACACAGTGTAGCTATGGAACCAGACAAAGGTGGGCTTGAACCTCAGTTTACTTATTACAAGTTGGGTGACCTTACGCAATTACTTTACTTCTCAGAATTTCAGCCAATGAAATGGGGACGACAGAACCGACTCCCATGGAGATAGTTAGAATAAGGTAAGATGAAGAATAGAAAGCTTCTAGAATACTGTCTGGCATCTAGTAAATACTCGGTAAATGTTCCTTTCTTTCTGTGCTCTTTCCTTCTTGCTTTCTATCCCACATTTATGATTATGGGGACTTTGACTATTACCTTATTTCCAAAAAGTTAAATAGCAAATCCTAACAACAATGAAAAAACTTTCATTTTAAAAAGAAAGCCTAGGAGAGGTCAACAATATGAGTTTTAAGCTTAAAACCTCCATCCAATTTTTCAGGGGAGCTCATCAGCATAGTTTATTTTCTTAATAAGGCCTGGGAGAGGCCACAGCTGACTCACAGAACATTCAGAGCACCTTGAGATGTCTTTCCTCTAACATCTTGTTAAGGAGCAAAGCTCCTAGCAGCACTGGCTAGAATAATTAAAGGTATAACATATCAAAATCTGCCAATGATGTTTGACTTTAAAGGAAACTTACTTAAGAGATTCACAATGGGGCTTCAAAAATAGGATAATGGATTTGAAAGTATTTTAAAAAGTAACTTGAAAGACAGTATTGTGTTCATATTATACTTATTATTAAAAAGGAAGATTTGAATTCAGGTAGAACACTGCTATCCTCTCCTCTGATTCTGCTTTTCCAAGAAATCAGGTTTCACTTTCATCTCCAACACAGCCCACTCTGTGAGCTAGCCAAGAAGGAAAAGCCAAGAGGGTTGGTTGAGCAAACATTGAGACTGAAAGAGAGCCACCATATTGATTATGTGTCTCACATCTCTTTTTCTTTAAAGGAAAAAAGTTCTCTTGAAACCCCTCCCCATGTTGACTTAAATAAGTTTCATTATATAGTTCCTTAAATATGTACAAATATGTATTAATTAGGTATAAATGTTTTATGCTTGTAGCTAAAAACTATACAAACACAAAAGGAAACCGTTCTAGAGATCTGTTGAACAACTATGTGAATATACTTAACACTACTGAACTATATACTTAAATTATCTTAAGAATTTACCATCTTAAGGTAAATTTTGTTATATATCTTTTTACCACAATTTAAAAAACCACAAGAACAAATCAAATTTACAGATTAAGTGAAAACAAATCATCAGTTAAATTCAAATAAAAAAACATTAATTCAGTGTGAAAGTGGTAACATTTGCTGAAACTAAGTAACTAATATTGGGTTTAATTACAATTTATACATATAATGATAAAAGTATAATATGATGCTTTTATAGATTTTATTTCAATTGTTGACTTATATATTTAACTTATATTTATCAAGCATGATATAGTAATTTGACTCATAATCATTATCATTATTATAATGTTTTCCCTCCTACAAGGTTATTCATTGGAAACCATCAGTTTGTTGTTTTAATTGGCCCACTTAATTTAAAAATGGCGTTCTCCAAAATATAATATTGACAAATTATTTTATTTTATTTTAATTAATTAATTTTTTTTTTTTTGAGATGGAGTTTTGCTCTTGTTGCCCAGGTTGGAGTGCGATGGCGGGGTCTAGGCTCACCACAACCCCCGCCTCCAGGCTTCAAGCAGTTCTCCTCCCTCAGCCTCCCAAGTAGCTGGGATTACAGGCACCTGCTACCATACCCAGCTAACTTTTGTATTTTTAGTAGAGACCGGGTTTCACTATGTTGGCCAGGCTGGTCTCGAACTCCTGACCTCAGATGATCCACCTGCCTAAGCCTCCCAAAGTGCTGGGATTACAGGCATGAGCCACTGCACCTGGCCTGATCAATAATTTTAAAAGAACTTTTAACAAAAGTTCTTCATGGAGAGTATTTGTAAGTTTGTGTGTCACATAAACACAGAATCAAACCCAATATACTGCTTATAATCTGAATAAAGTGACAGCTTTGCCTGGCTTCTTTTGAGTTCAGCCTATGCTACATGAGCCCTGTAATATTTCAATTTTCTCACTATGTTTCTCTGTTTGAACTACTGTAAAACTTTATTTGTGCTGGGTACCATGATTCACTTGGCCTTCACTGTACATGAATGCATCATTTGTGTACTAAATCAGCCCTGTTCTTTTCTCATTAGTCTATGACAGATTAGCATGTTTATTTTTATGATGGAAAATCAAAATCAATTTATTAAATAAATTAAGAGACTAAACTCAATTGCATCTTATCACTGAAAAAGAACAGTTTTAACTTTAAAACAGGTAAGGTAACTCAATGATTCTCTTTAAACAGAAAGCAAGATGGTTATTGTTATTTTGATGCCAGGACATGCCAACATAATGACTACTGGACACATTAAAAGTTGAATATTCCCACAAAAGTGATCACATGGTGCCAATCCAATTTTAAACACAATGCACCAATTCTAAAAGTATGCAGTTTTTAAATGAACATCTCAGGTGAGCCAGATAAGTTTATATATTTTTATATAAGTTTTTAAAACATTGTTGAAATGAAAACTCAATGATGTTGCTTACAATGAAAACACAATGATGTTGCTTATAGCCACAGACTCCTCCAGTTTGAGGAAAAACTGGTATTACATACACAGATAGTAGATAGTACTTTTTGTTTGTTTGTTTTTGAGACAGGGTCTCACTCTGTTGCCCAGGCTGAGTACAGTGGCGTGATCACGGCTCACTGCAGCCTCAACTTCTTGGGCTCAAAGGATCCTCCCATCGGAGCCTTCCGAGTAGCTGGGACAACAGACCTGCGCCACCACACCCTGCTAATTTTTTATTATTTTTGTAGAGACTGGGTGTATTGGTCTGTTCTTGCATTGCTAGAAAGAACTACCTGAGACTGGGTAATTTGTAAAGAAAAGAGGTTTGACTCACAGTTCCACAGGCTGTACAGGAAGCACGGCTGGGGAGGCCTCGGAAAACTTAACGATCATGGCAGAATGCAAAGAGGAAGCAAGCATGTCTTACCTTGCTGGAGAAGGAGGAAAAGAGTGAAAGGTGAGGTGCTGTACACTTTTAAACAACCAGATCTCATGAGAACTCACTATCATGAGAACAGCAAGGGGGAAATCTGCCCCCATGATCCAATCACTTCCCATCAGGCCTCTCCTCCAACATTGGGGATTACAATTCAGTATGAGATTTCGATGGGGACACAAATACAAACCATATCACTGGGTCTCACTATGTTGCTCAGGCTGGTCTCTAACTCCCGGACGTAAGGGATCCTCCTGCTTTATTATCCCAAAGTGTTGGGATTACAGGCGTGAGCCACCACACCTGGCCATAATTTTTTTTTTTTTTTTTTTTGTAGAAATAGGACCTTGCTCTGTTGTCCAGGCTGGTCTTGAACTCTGAGCCTCAAGCAACCCTCCTGCCTCAGCCTTCCAAAGTGCTAAGATTACAGGCATGAGCCACTGTGCCCAAGAAGGATGAAAGGGGTGTCCCTGAAGAGGGTCAGCTTGGCTCAGAGTGCCAGAACCAAAGAGGACCGAGAGGATGGCTCAGTGCAGAGTACTGGGGCCAGGTGGGTTAAAGGTGGGAGTGCAGGCCAGCATGGGGTTCAGGGTCCACATGGGGTGAGAAGAGTGGTTCTTGCAAAGGAATAACCAAGTGTGGGTTGAAGAGGGGTGGCTTGATGTGGAACGTTAGAGCCTAGGAGGGGCGAGGTGGGTGTCTGTATAGGAAAATGGCATAGCACAGGCTGTTACAGCCAAAGCAGATGTTCCATCTAAGGATACAATAAGAACCCACGGCATCAATTTTGTGGTAGGCTTGATAAGGACATATAACTTAATCATGAGAATACATCAGAGAAAAGCAAATGGAGGGATAGTCTACAAAATGACTGACCCATATTCTTGAAGTGTTAAGGATATGAAAGTAAAGACTGAGGAACTGTTTCAGACTAAAGGCGACTAAGGAAAGATGACAAATAATTGCAACGTGTGGTTCTGAACTGGAATCCTTTGCTATAAATTATACATTATTGAGCAATGGAGAAACTTGACTGGGGTATGAAGATTAGATCGCAATGTATCAATGTTAATTTTCCAATTTTGCTGTTTGTACTGGAGTTAAGTAGGGGAATGTCTCTGTTGAAGAAATACTAAGATATTTGGGGATGATGGGGAAATCAAATTGACATCTTCCTTTCAAGTGGTTCAGGGGAAAAGAAGGTCTTTGGACTTTACTTTCAACTTTTCTGAAAAATTGAGATAGTCTCAAAATGTACATTTTTTTAAGTTTAATAAGAAGGGAGTATCATTAAGAGAACTGTAGTATAGTCACATGAATAAATGTTATGCAGACATTAAAAATGTTTTTGGAAAATATTAATGATGGAATGTGTTTTTTGTTTTTTTAAAAAAAGGATAAAAATTTATGTATAAAGTATGATTAACTTACGTAGAAATATCTTGCAAAATAGTAAGAGTCCCCATATTGAGTACTTATTATGGGTCAGATACTGGACTAAGCAATTTGTATATTTTATCTCATTTAAACTTCACAACAATCTTACAAGGCAGGCATTATTAGTTTCATTCTACAGATAAGGAATTTGAGGCTCAGAGAGGCTAAGTAGCTTGTCCAGATTCTTAACTAGCCTGTTGTACTGCTAAGAACAAAGACTGGAAAAAAAATGCCCAAAATGTTAATAGCAGTAGTTTCTGGGCAGTGGGACTACAAATGACTTTTAGATTCCTCTTTTGTAGTTTTCAGTATTTTCCAAAGTATCCACAACGGCATGTTGCTTTTGTAATTTGGGAAAAGAGAAAGTTGTTATTTTTAAAGTAAATCATTTGTTGTGGAACAAAGTTGTAAAAATATTCCAATTATTCAAAACCATATTGAGCAACCCAAACTACTAACAGCAATGTTATCTCTTATAGTGATACTAGTGGTTATTTCCATTTAAAATTTTTTCCTTCTATGTAATTAAGTAAGTTCCTATAATTCATTCATTCATTCAATAAATAGTGAGCATCTGCTATGTTTTTTTAATAATAAGAAAAAAATTTTAAAGAAAAAAATGTGTAAGTCCAGAGTTATAAATTTTATTCAAAAAAGCAGGGAGGAAGGATATTATGCTTAGAAAAAGTCTAGGCACTAAAATGTTACTAGCTGCTATGTGTCAGTGGTGAGTTAGTAGAAATTTTATCTTTTCTTTATACTTTTCCATGCTTCTCCAGTCTTTGGCAATATGTATTACATATATATTCTATTCATAGCTGTGACTCCATTGGCTAGAAGAGTATCTGGCACATCATAGGAACTCAAGAATGTTTGTTGAGTAGATGAATGCTTTTGAGTACAAATAGCCTTTATGATAGTTGGCAAACTTTACATTCAACCTATGATCTGCTAGGCTAGAAAAGATATAAGAGAAGGTCTAAGTGTGGTAGGGAGTTCTAGTTACTATTTACTGGATAATGGTGATGGGGAAAGCCATGTTACAGGAAGGCAGGGTAAGCAGAAAGAGGGACATACTATTCAGACAAACACCGCAGTATTGTTTTATTGTACGTATTAAGATTTCTATTCAACCTCTTTCCAGGAGAACTGGAGGTGTCACATCACTATATGATACGTTACTGAGGACAGATCTCATGCTGGAGGAGCTGGGTTTCCTGGTAGTGATATCTGAGGTTCACAGAGAAATAGAAGGGTGGAGTGAAGTTGGGATGACCCAGGCATAAGCTCCTATTTTGCTTATAATTATGAGGCTAATTTCTCTGGTTTTATAAATTAACTTGAATCATAAACCCTAAGAGAGACTAGATATGAAGCCAGTATGGGGATAGAAGTCCCTTAGCTGGTGCATGAATCAAGCCAACTGCCCAGAATCCACATCTGAACTTGGCTATTCAACTCTACTTATTTACAGGGGAGTTTACATGCTATAGTGATACTGCCAAATTTGAAGATTCCCCAAGACCACATGAGGTAGTCCTTACATATATTCAAGGATTACTAGAAAAAATAAACCTTTGAAGTCATCCCTGAATCCTCCCTTTCTCTTACATCCTACCATCTAATACATTGGCAAATACTTTTGCTCTATCTTCAAACTATATCCAGAATCTGACCACTACTTTCCTCTTACCTGACTTGGGTTATTGAAAAGCCTCTTACCTACCCCTTGTTTCACCCCTTCGCCCTCGAGTATGCTTCCCACTTAGCAGCCACAGGATCCTTTTATTTTTTTATTTATTTATTTTTTATTTTTTATTTTTTATTTTTTTATCTTTATTATTATTATTATTATTATACTTTAGGTTTTATGGTACATGTGCACAATGTGCAGGTAAGTTACATATGTATACATGTGCCATGCTGGTGCGCTGCACCCACCAACTCGTCATCTAGCATTAGGTATATCTCTCAATGCTATCCCTCCCCCCTCCCCCCACCCCACAACAGTCCCCGAAGTGTGATGTTCCCCTTCCTGTGTCCATGTGTTCTCATTGTTCAATTCCCACCTATGAGTGAGAATATGCGGTGTTTGGTTTTTTGTTCTTGCGATAGTTTACTGAGAATGATGATTTCCAATTTCATCCATGTCCCTACAAAGGACATGAACTCATCATTTTTTATGGCTGCATAGTATTCCATGGTGTATATGTGCCACATTTTCTTAATCCAGTCTATCATTGTTGGACATTTGGGTTGGTTCCAAGTCTTTGCTATTGTGAATAATGTGGCAATAAACATATGTGTGCATGTGTCTTTATAGCAGCATGATTTATAGTCCTTTGGGTATATACCCAGTAATGGGATGGCTGGGTCGAATGGAATTTCTAGTTCTAGATCCCTGAGGAATCGCCACACTGACTTCCACAAGGGTTGAACTAGTTTACAGTCCCACCAACAGTGTAAAAGTGTTCCTATTTCTCCACATCCTCTCCAGCACCTGTTGTTTCCTGACTTTTTAATGATTGCCATTCTAACTGGTGTGAGATGGTATCTCATTGTGGTTTTGATTTGCATTTCTCTGATGGCCAGTGATGGTGAGCATTTTTTCATGTGTTTTTTGGCTGCATAAATGTCTTCTTTTGAGAAGTGTCTGTTCATGTCCTTCGCCCACTTTTTGATGGGGTTGTTTGTTTTTTTCTTGTAAATTTGTTTGAGTTCATTGTAGATTCTGGATATTAGCCCTTTGTCAGATGAGTAGGTTGAGAAAAATTTCTCCCATTTTGTAGGTTGCCTGTTCACTCTGATGGTAGTTTCTTTTGCTGTGCAGAAGCTCTTGAGTTTAATTAGATCCCATTTGTCAATTTTGGCTTTTGTTGCCATTGCTTTTGGTGTTTTAGACATGAAGTCCTTGCCCATGCCTATGTCCTGAATGGTAATGCCTAGGTTTTCTTCTAGGGTTTTTATGGTTTCAGGTCTAACATTTAAGTCTTTAATCCATCTTGAATTGATTTTTGTATAAGGTGTAAGGAAGGGATCCAGTTTCAGCTTTCTACATATGGCTAGCCAGTTTTCCCAGCACCATTTATTAAATAGGGAATCCTTTCCCCATTTCTTGTTTTTGTCAGGTTTGTCAAAGATCAGATAGTTGTAGATATGTGGCATTATTTCTGACGGCTCTGTTCTGTTCCATTGATCTATATCTGTTTTGGTACCAGTACCATGCTGTTTTGGTTACTGTAGCCTTGTAGTATAGTTTGAAACTAACTCATATCATGTCTTTACACAAAAACCTACAATGGCCATAGCCCTTACAATAAAGCTGTACCTTGTGTTCCACAACACTCTGACCTCATTTTCTATAGCCTTCCCCTTGCTCACTTCTGCTCACTGCACTCTAGGCACTTTGACATCCTTGCTGTTCCTCAAATATGCCAGGTACACTTTGCTCTTGCAGTTTCCTTTACAGGAAGTTGCCCCCACCTCCATCCAAATGGCTCTCTCTCTCCCTTGGAATCTCTCTTCAAATATCACCTTATTAGAGAGAACTTTCCTGACCATCTACGTCAAATAGAAACCTCCTACCCAGACACTGTCTCCTTTACCTTGATTTTTTCTTCATAGAAATCATCATCATCGGGGACAGTTCTGTCCACCAAGTGTGTCTGATTTTCTTGAGCACATGATATGATTGCACTACCTCACCTTTTGGAGTTGGGTGTAGTTATGTGACTTGTTTTGGCCAGTGAAATGTTATAGAAGTGCCATGTGTCACTTTCAGGCATAAGCTTTAAGAGGTGGCGTATAATTTATCACTCTATCTTCTCCATCTCCCACAAAGACAAGCCATATCCTCTAGATGGGGGTTCCCTAGGCAAGTTGGGTCCCAGAGGGAAGGTGCTCTCAGAGCAGAGCCCCCAGCTGACCTGCAATGAACATGCAGTGTAAGTGAGAAATAAACTTGGTTGTTTTAAGCCACTGAGATATTGGGTTGTTTATTGCCACAAAATAACCTAGCCTATCCTGACTGACACACTTTCTGACATATTGCCTGTTTGTTGACCATCTCCCCTTACCCACCTCTAGATTGTAATCTCTATGATGGTAAGACTCTGTATGTTCACGGCTATGTCTCCAGTGCCTGGAACAGTGCCTGGCACATGGTAGGCATCCAATAATATTTGTTGGTTAACTGAATAAAATAGGAAGATTTAACAATGGCAGGTGAATCTAATTCTGGGCTTACCTAAAAAACGTTTATTCCACCTGATGTGAATGTGAACAAAATGGTTCCTGATTCAAGATCAGAAGTGTGGCCGCTTATCTCACCAGACACAGTTTGAAAGCATGAATCGCCTATGGGTACATAACACAGCTAGTCATGAAAGCACATAAAGTAGCTAAAGTTACAACACAAATGGAAATCTGGCATACTGCTGAGGGGACTCAGTGACAATCCATAAATAAAAAGCATTAACAATGTTTGTGTCAATGCTGAATGCTGATGCGGTTTCCTTTCCCTGTGTGGACATTAGCATTTGAAATGAACTGAGCTTCAGAGGCCTGGGATTTTATCTGCCGTTATCATAAATTGGTGTATGAGTCCCTCTAAGGACTTTTGCAAAAGCAGTGTGTGCTTTTGTGAGCTGCTTTCTTTTCATGTGCTTCCTCCTGGTATGCCAGAATTTGGATGGGGATAATGCATTTCCTGTATCATGTGGCACAGTACAAGGAAACCCATTGTATCCCTACAGAGGAAGAGTACATCTGTAAGTAGTTTTTAAGAGTGTACTGAAGGATCTTGTTAGGGTGACTTATTCTCCCAGTTCCATTTGGTTGATGAAGTGGATCACGTGACAGATGTGCATAATGAACTGCTTCACTTGCTGCCAGTGGGAAGCTCAACCTATAAAATGCAAAATCTCATGGAATCATTGAGGGCATAGCAAGCTGATCACATTAAGAGAGAAGCCGGCCTCATTTGGAGTTGTCACTTCTTACTGCCGCACACAATGCACCAGTGTTACTAGACTGCATTTACTTCCCTTCACCCAAACCACCCTTACTCCCCGTGCCCCCAAAGTAACTGCCTTTCCAATTTGTTCCTAATTCAAACTGGAAAGGCAGTTATTTCTGCATACATTTCCTAAAGAGCAAACATTATGAAGATGTGCAAGTCATCATCCATTAAATGCACTTGCAAGGAGTCTTTATGTTTTGTCATTAGAAAAAGGAAACATTACATCAGAGAACAGGATTACTGGCTTTTTTATTCTTTCTCATCTCTTTTCCTGTCACCCTCTTCTATATTTCTTTTCTTTCTCTGTTCCATTCGCATATATATATATATATATATACACACACACACATATATATATACACTTTTTTTTTGCCTTTATACTAATTGGTGATTCTCTAATGACTGCAATCGTAAAGCATATAATTTATCTCCTGTTTTCTGTGGGTGGTACAGAACAGTGATGTTCAAACCAAAAAACACAAGTTGACCAACCTATTCCAGGAGTGGTCCAACTTGCAACTCACTGTGGATGCTCCTGGGTCACTAAGGAACAGATAATGACTGGAAAAATAAAAAGAAATAATGCAAACCCTAGTCCTAGATATGATAATTCAGGTAATGATGAAAAAGGCTATAAGCCAATTCAATCCACTTCTACCATGGAGCTTCCATATGTACTGGGCACTATGCTAGGCACTGCAGCGGGAGCTGAAAAGGCAGAGCATATGGCCTTTGACATGAAAAGTTAGGGAATAAATGATGGCATATGATGACATACCCACATGCCATAACAACTTCACAGATCATAGGGCTTTAGGTGGTCCCAGAGGAAAGATGTCAGTAAGAACTTAAATTGTCAATAAAGGTTTTGGGCAGGAGGAGAAACTGAGCTAGACCCTGAGGGAAAGGTTGGTTTTAGATGCTGTCAAAAGAGTAAAATACTCTATTAAAGAGGTCAGTTGTGCATGACATCTTGATTGAATTCAGCTCTTTGGGGCAACTCACTTCATAGCCCCAGTTTCCCAACTAACCACACAGTTCAGCCACATAGGTCACCTAAGGAACATTTTTAAAAATATTCATCAGGTGTTAGTATAAGGCAATTAATCACAACATAAAGTACCAAGACATCACAGCTGAACACCTTAAATTGATCATGAAGACAGCAGAATGATTTTTCTTGTATACCAATGAGTGTCATGGATTAAATGTTGCTAAATTTAAGGAAAATAGAAAATATAATCTGGGAAATTAGAGTTTAATCTTCTAACAGCAACAAGGAAGTTTGTGAGACTTCCTTTGGAGACTTTAAAGTATGTTAGATTTGGCTTTAGTGAGTTTAGAGAATTTTCCTTTGCAGACAGAAAGCTGGCTTTAGAGCACTATAGAAAGTTCAGCGGCACTTCGGCTACCTCCTTCTGACTCTGATGCTGGCCAGCAGCCTCTGGTGAAAAATCCCTGGATCTTTTCTGCAGAGGAATGGCAAGGCCTGGCAGCAACTGTTGGGCTCACACAGACAGGAGTGACTTGTTCTCAGGGTCAGCAGGGGTAGAGGTGAGAGGCAGCTCAAGGCCAAGTATTTGACTTTCTGATCCTTCTAGGAAAGTATAGCATTCTCTAATTTATTCCTAATTGGAATATTTCACTGTGGTTTTCCTGGCCACAAGATGTGCCCTTTTAATCATTTCCTCTCAAAAGACCTTTGTTAGATTTGATCCAGTTTTTTCAATATCAAAATAGCTGCCACCTAAAACTTATTATCAAAAATGTCTCGTATTCCTGTCACATACCTCAATAACATGGCTTCTGAGGTTTTGAGCCTGGGGCTATTAGTCCTTGTGGTTGTGATGGGTGGAAAGAAAAAAATTAAAAGAGTTTATGACAAATAGGAACACTTTTGGATCATCTTATTATATTTTTTTGAGACAGAGTCTCACTCTGTTGCCAGACGGGAGCGCAGTGGCGTGATCTCAGCTCACTGCAACCTCTGCCTCCCAGGTTCAAGTGATTCTCCTGCCTCAGCCTCCCGAGTAGCTGGGACTACAGGCACGTGCCATCACACCCGGCTAATTTTTTTTTTTTTTTGAGATGGAGTTTTGCTGTTGTTGCCCAGTCTGGAGTGCATCATCTCGGCTCACCGCAACCTCTGCCTCCCAGGTTCAAGCGATTCTCCTGCCTCAGCCTCCCGAGTAGCTAGGATTACAAGCATATGTCACCACACCCGGCTAATTTTGTATTTTTAGTAGAGACGGGTTTCTCCATGTTGGTCAGGTTGGTCTCGAACTCCTGACCTCAGGTGATCTGCCCACCTCGGCCTCCCAAAGTGCTGGGATTACAGACGTGAGCCACGGCGCCTGACTGGATCATCTTATTTTGAATGCTGTGAATACTTGAATGTGGGTGCACAAGCACATGGTTTGCACGTGCACACACATGTTCTCACATATCACCTATTTTACTGAAAAATATTATGATAGAAAATTTTATTATTTTAGTTTAAGTCCTGGTTTTAGTCCTTCAATGATGAGCACCTAAAAAGCATATGTTTGCAACTAGCTGAAAGTACAGCTAAGTGATCTGCCTGAAATCTAAAATTAGACTGAGTTGATGATTCTACTAGGAGATGTTTTTCCCTCAGTGTTTTTATTCCCAAACATTGCTACCTTCACTTCCTGCAGGGGCTGAAGTCAAGGTAGACACTAGTCAAAAGTTAAGAACTCTTGAGGGACTCCCTCTGAAAAATCAGCATGCAAAAGGCAGCTGGTCCAGAAGTCAAAGACTCTTGGCTACAGCAATAGAATGTTAAAATCACAGGATAGTAAGAGAAATCTGGTTTCCAATCATTTAAAATGTCTATTGTTTCAACCTTAGCATTAGGAAAATCCAAAGAAATGAGTTAATAATTTTGCTTTTACAGCCTTTATATAAACAAGAGATTTTTGCTGGTATTCCTAGAAAGATGGTGAAAATTAGGTGCTGAAATTTAGATGCCCTCTGAAAATGACTTGAAATAATTGTATTTGCTAAACTGGGCAGCCCTGATATTGTATGCTATATCAATCAACTTTCATTATTCTTTAATGACTTTTTGCAATTATTTTTTCTAAAACTTTGCAAGCTTGACTTGTGTTCACCTTGCTGTGGAATGCTTTAAAGGGCATTTCGTCTAATAGCAGAGGGAAATGATAAATTATAAATGCCAAATCATATAGTAGTGATTTAGATAGCATCAGGGTAAAGTCGTAAGCAATAAAATAATAAATTTCCCAATCAACCTCTGCATTAGGAGCAAAAAAGAAATAGCTGTCTGCATAATGAAAGAGAGACACATCAACAGGCTTGTTAATGTGCTAATGTGAAGGCTTTTTAAAAAACTTGAAATCATGAAGCCAAATACTGGGAATTGTTATCAGTTTAAGTAAAGAAGTTTTGTATTTATGAATGAGTATGAATTAATTTTATTCTAAGTGTCCTCTGGAAATACAGAAAGAAAAAAAAACACTTCAGTCTCAATCTCTTAAGCAGTTGGGAGGGGTCAGGATAATGAATGAGATGAGTAAGTCTGCCTGGGTCTAAATTCTGCCTAAGTCCTTCTGAGCCATGTGATCTTAGGCAAGTTACTTAACCTCTTTGGATTCCTGTTTCCTCAGTGTAAAATGGGGAATATTGTGGTTCCTATCTCATACGATTATTGTGAGGATTACAAATAAAGCGCTGAAAATAGAATCTAACAGAGTAAGCACTCAATAAAAATGGATTATATAATATCTTACAGTTTCTCTGCCCCAAACTCTCTGGTGGTTTCTCTTCTTCCTCTGAGTAAACACCTTAGTCCTTATCAGGTCCTTTAGGGCCTCACACAAGCAGCCCTGTTTTCTCTGTCCTGATCTCTGACCACTTTCCCTGTCTCCCTCAGCTCTGGCACTCTGGCCTCCTTTCTGGGTGTTCCTCTGACACACTAGGCAATATGTGCAATAGCCCCTGCATCCAACCACCAGACAATGTTACGGCAGGAAGAAATCAGCCGGTCCAACTTCCTAAAGTTATAAATAGGAAGATGAAAGGCTAAGAGGGATACATGACTTGTCCATGGTCACAAAACTGGGACCAGGACCCTGGTTTTCTTGGTTCCTTAGTTCTTCATTATACCACACTATGTCTCTTGTCTTTGTCCAGAGTATGTGGATTAAGAAAAAAGCCATCTGGTAAAAGTTGTGAAGGCAACACAGGGGCCTGTAAAGACTGCAGGTGGGCCAGGTACAGTGACTCACACCTGTAATCCCAGCACTTTGGGAGGCTGAGGCAGGTGAATCGCTTGAGCTCAGGAGTTCAAGGCCAGCCTGGGCAACATGGCAAAACCCTGTCTCTACAAAAAATACAAAACTTGGTCGGGTATGGTGGCATGCGCCTGTGATCCCAGCTACTTGAGAGGCTTGAGCCTGGGAGGTCGAGGCTGCAGTGAGCTGAGGTCGCACCACTTCACTCCAGCCTGGGCTAGAGTGAGAGACCCTCTCTCTCAAAAAAAGACTGAAGGTTGGGAAAGAATAGCAATGGAAATAAATAGCAATCATTTTAACGAGGTTGTTAGTAGCGGATATTAGAAAAAATGTCAAAGGCACAAAAGATTATGATAATGGACTTGGTAGGGCTCACAACTGATTTGGGGGGATGAATTTTAAGTCAAAGCTGAAGTGAGAACAAGTATTCATATGCAATATGAATTGAAGGAATTACGGATGATAACAATAGGTGCTATAATTGAACACTTACTATGCCATAGATACTGTACTGTACTTTCCATGACTTAATCTTCTAACAACCCTACACTAAACTCTTTTTTATTTTATTTTTTTTTGAGATAGAGTCTCGCTCTGTTGCCCAGGCTGGAGGGCAGTGGCACGATCTCAGCTCACTGCAACCTCTGCCTCCCGGGTTCAGGCAATTCTCTGCCTCAGCCTCCCGAGCAGCTGGGACTACAGGCGCCCGCTACCATGCCCAGCTAAATTTTTGGTATTTTTTTAGTAGAGATGGGGTTTCACCATGTTAGCCAGGATGGTCTCGATCTCCTGACCTCGTGATCCCCCCACCTCAGCTTCCCAAAGATCTGGGATTACAGGCGTGAGCCACCGCGCCCAGCCCCTAAACTCTTATTATCCAATTTTACAGATGAAAATATTGAAGCTCAGACAGGTTCAACCTGGAGTCTAAGCCCAGTTAGACTCCAGAGCCAAAGTTTTAATCACTATGTCACTGGTCCTCAACATTAGAATCTTTATGAGAATGTTCACAAAATATTCATGCTTGGGTCCCACTCGCAGAGATTCTGAATTAATTAGTCTGAAGTGGAATCCAGGGAGGGGATACTTTGTAGAAGCATCCAGGTGATTCCACTGCAACTAGTTTGAGAACCAGTTCCATACACAATAGTCTCCATGCTTAAGTATACTATCTAAGTGGTCAGCTGCTAGTAGGTAGTGAAGCTGGGTTCCAAATTCAAATCTGTATGGGTTCGAAGTCTAGTGCAGTTATCACCATCACCTTGACCACTATTTCCACCATTTCCACTCCAATACCACTTCACATGTGATGAAGATTTACATCTTACACAGCATGCTCAAAGACAGAAAAATAAAGATTCTTCAGCCAGTGAATCTTATGAAAAGTGCTGCTTTCAAGAAATATTTTTGGCCGGGCGTAGTGGCTCATGCCTGTAATCCCAGCACTTTGGGAGGATGAGGTGGGGGGATCACGAGGTCAGGAGATTGAGACCATCCTGGCTGACACGGTGAAACCCCATCTCTACTAAAAATACAAAAAATTAGCCGGGCGTGGTGGCAGGAGCCTGTAGTCCCAGCTACTTGGGAGGCTGAGGCAAGAGAATCGCTTGAACCCGGGGGGTGGAAGTTGCAGTGAGCCGAAGTCGCGCCACCACGCTCCAGCCTGGGCAACGGAGCGAGACTCTGTCTCAATATGGTTTGTACCTATTAAAATACAGAAGAAAAAGAAAAAAAATTTATAACTTCTTAAATAATCTAATGTCTTTTTTTTTTTTTTTTTAAGGGTTTGGCTTCTGAAAAGTATTCCAAGTACAACGGCAAAATATCTACTTTCTCTATGAGTTTATAAATTGAAGTGGTTCTTCAGGACAAACAAAAACGCTTTTCATCTAAAATTTTAATTGAGACCAATTTCAGTGCCCTGGGAATTAGTTCCAAAGTTTGGCTCAAGTTTCCTGGCACTGAGCACAGGGCTCTGGCCTCAGGCCTGCACTGGGTCACCTTACAGCTGCACCTCAGGGCTACTTGCCAAGAAGCTGGTCTCATGGCAACACTTCCCTATGGCTTAACACCAGAACATTGAGCTTGGATACCCAACCTGGCTGAAAGCAATTCACATGACTGCAACTCTATCTAGCAAGCAACTTGCAGGAGTCATCTCGTGTAGCATTGTAACACCCTCTGACATTTCTGGGAGAAAAATAAGACTAATGTTCATTAGTTTGTCTAGGAGTGGAGATGGGTGTTTCTCAAGGTTTAATTTATAGCTAGAGAGTTGTACATTGCTATAACCACCACATAAATGGAGAAACGTGTCACTTAAAGTTTGTAACCAAGTTTTTGGCAGCTTTTTCAAAAATGGGGAAGATTACAGTCCAGCTATCCTGGTTCAGGAATGAGAAAGATCAGGGATGGAAATGTGATTTTCCCACTAACCAGGTGGGAGAGTTTGGGCAGTTAACTTAGTCTTAGTGTGCCTCAGTTTCTTCATATATAAAATACAATTTGGGCTCATTAAATGAATTCTAAATCTCAGTCTTAACATTTTACTATATGTATGTATATATATTTATAGTTTTCCTATTTTGGTATAATCACTTGAAACCCATTCTCTTACTAGAGAAATCTAAATTTCCAAAAATCTCAGGTTGCCATTAAATATAGCACCTAAGAACAAAGAATTATAGAGTTTAGCTGTAAGAGGTACTTAGATAATTTAGTCCAACTTCCTAATTTTATCATCTCTCTTCCTCTTCACTTTCCTTCCTTCCTTTTTTCAACAAATTTTTTTCTGAGTTCTGGTATATGTGAAGCACTGAGTTAAGTGCTAGGGACTGAGTCCTCAGTGTTAAAGAACTTCCAGTACAGTAGAGACAGACAAGTAAGTAGGTGATTAAAATACAATGAAGTAAGTAAGTGAACAGAGGTGAGCATAGGGTGCATCGGAAGACAGAGGCCAGTCTTGGGGTGAGGGGTAGGAGTTAGGAAAGGGTTCCTGGAGAAATGACATCTTAGCTGAGACCAGGGGAGAGGGGGCAGTTTACTAGGCAGAAAAGCAGCATGTGCCTTTGTATATCAGAGAGGGACCCGGGGAGCAGTGAGGAGGATTGCCCAAGGGTATGCACCTGGCCAGTGGCAGAGCTGGCAGTAAAATGGAGCTCAAGGCCGTAACTAGAAAATCACAGGCTCAGTTGAATGTCAATGACACAAATTAAAAGTTCTTGGTTTTGTTTTTTGGTGCAGGTAAAACATCATGGTCCCTGCCTTTGCTGCCACCAACTTAATTCAAATCTGCGGCTCTTGCCTGGGCTCTAGGCTTAGGATTTCCTCTCTGGCTCTAGTGTCTTCAGCAGTAACTCATCAACACAACACAACCACATCACAGGCTTTTCATCTGAGAAGTACCACCACCAATCTACTCTAGAGATGAGGATCTTTCAGTTGCTGAGTGGCAAGGATGAATAAACATCCTGGTTCTGATAGGCTTAGGAGACAAGTCTTTGTTAGTGATGGCTCAGTTATAGAACAGTTATGACATGATGATTGTCTTCACATATCTGAAGGATTGTAGGAGGGATTACTTTATTCTGTGTAGGATGGAGGGGAAGAATGAGAACCAAATGGATATATAGATTACACCATTACAGGTAAATATATTTTCCCTAAATAAGAACTCGAGGGCCAGGTGTGGTGGCTCATACCTATAATCCCATATATACCTATATATACTTCCGACTATATATACTCGGAAGGCTGAAGTGGGGGGATCACTTGAGCTCAGGAGTTTGAGACCAGCCTGGGCAACATGGTGAAGCCCTGTCTCCACAAAAAATACAAAAATTAACCAGTGTTGTGGCTTGTGCCTGTAGTCCTGGTTACTAGGGAGGCTGAAGTGGGAGGATCGCTTGAGTCCAGGAGTTCGAGGCTGCAGTGAGCCATCATCGCACCACTGCACTCCAGCCTGGGTAACAGAGGGAGACCCTGCTTCAATTAAAAAAAAAAAAAAAAAAAAAAGAACTTGAAGGTGACTGTGTTGGTAAGCACTGAGTATCCCTACACCAAAAGTATAACAAGTGCAGAATGACCACTTTACTGGGATGTTGCAAAGGCAATTCATGCCTTTAATAAGATTTAGATTGTAGAGGCCCTGATCAAATCCTTCCAGCTCAGAGCTTCTGTGAGTTTATATTTTCACAATTGCCCAGGCTGAGGTCTAATTGTTCTAGTTTTTTATCTATTCCTCACAAAGTATGTACTCTCCAATCTAATTAATTAGCATTTCAAGCACATTATTTTTATATTTATAACAAATATATGCTTATTGTATATTGTAATATTTAAGGAGACAAATTCTTTTTCTCAAAATACATTAACATTCACTGCTAGGTACTGAAACTGCTACACTTACGTGAGAAAATCAGCAGTTTGGTATGTACACATCTGTGTACACCACACCTGCATATTCAGTCTGATACACACATACCACCTTATTGTAGGTATATTTCACCTGTGTATTTATATGCTGTGGATGCTAGCATCTATACACTCACATGCCCAAAGTTAATTTAATACATTCCTTTCCTTTCTTTCAAACTTTGTTTTTTATTGTGTAAACTGTGTGGCTGAAATATCTGTTCCATTTGTCTAAATATACGGAGGGAGTGAAAGGAAAGTATAGTCAGTGAAAACTGAAGATATTACTGGCAGTTCTGGCAGGTGCAATTTGGATTTTGTAAATTCCAAATTATTTTTGGAGAGTAGCGGTAAAAGATGATTTATATTGTTTTGGAAGGCAGGCTACTCTGTTGCCAACATAGTAAAATAAAACATATAATTTGTTTTTACTTGCTTTCCATGCATGGTGCATGTAATGTGTTATCAATCAAATATATTAAGTAATACTTTGTTTTAAATTAGAATTTGAATAATATATTACCTAAAGCCTAAAATATGTATGTTTTAAAACAACATAATAGCTTTTTTGAAAAGAAAAAAAGAATGCAAGCCCATTTTCCAAGTGTACAAAATCAAACAACATTAAAAAGACCAGTCTAAAATGAGCTAGCTCTTCCCTAAGTGCCATGGAGCATAAATTCCTTTATCATATTGTGCAAAGGAATGATCCTGCACTACCTCCTATATTCTACCTTACAGAATAGCTTATGCTCAACTCTGCTTTTTTAAAGAAAGGGATTCCATAGCTGCTGGTTATAACCGTTTATTGTGCACTGAGAGAAATGTTGGGAGTGGCTTGGCCAGTCCCTAAGCACTTTGTGGAAAGTTAAAGAACCGCCTCTGGGACAGTGATTTACTACCCTATGTGCATAGGATGAATAAGTCATTTCTCTCAACGCAGTCCTGTGGAGGGCTTCTCCTCAAAGACTCATAATCATCGGTCCTCTGCGTGTTCTATTGTACTGATAGGGTAGAGCGCATCACCAAAATCAACAGGCAGGACTTGTGGAGGCAGCAGCAAGCCGCCGTATATTAGCTGATAAATGCTTTTTTCTTTCCAGTTTTTTTTAAATAAGATACAAATGTTTTCACTAATGATCTTTTTACCATACAGAATGCTAAAAGTAAGAGGACACCAGGCAAAATCCCCTGAAATCACTGCAGGGACACTGCCAGACCCCAGGTGGGGCACTGAACAGAAGAGGGCAGCGGGCCATTTTGAAAGGAAGAAAAGGGCAACTGGGAGCGGAGGATGTGGACAGAGTCTGCGGAGCGTAGGAGCAGATGACGCAGAAGATGCTACAGCTGCCTACCGCAGCTGCTCTCATAGTCACCTCTACTTCAGAGTAGGGGCAAAAGTGTTTAGAGATGAAAGGCAAGAGGGAGTAAGAAAAATGTACCTTCCATTTCTAACCAACTGCAATATAATCTTCACAAAGCTCATTCTGTTCTTATGAAGTGGTTATTTTCAGGATTCAAATATAGGCAAAATACGAACCGGCAAACCCTATGTGTTTCTTAGCTGCAAGCACAATTGGATACACCCAAATTACTGACAGCACATTGTAATTTCTAAGGCAACTTCTAAGGACAAACTTGTAGTTGGAACCTTGAACATTAGAAATGGTAGCAATTTAGTAATGTGATAGTTTATGGCCTTGTCCAACTGTTTGTGAACTCAAAAAGTGCTTTGTCACATGTAACCTTAATGTTTATATGCTTTAGGCCATATAATGACTTTAAGTCATTATTTCTTGTTTTAGACTCAGTACACGTAAGGGTAGTTGATCTACCCACTCTGAGATGATTTCCTGGAACTCTGAACCCTACTGAACTCTGTACTATCCTAAGGATTGGCTGTGATTGACTTAAAATCCTACCCTGAGGAAATAAATACATGAGTGGGGAGGGAGAGGGGGGAGGGTTGGGGCAGGCCAACTTCATTGACATCCCCATGTTTTCTTGAGGATCCACAGGGATCCTAAAGAGTAGTTTTCAACTCCTTGGTAGTAGAGGGCATTTACGATTAGACAAAGATGTTCTTCAAAAATGTCAGGAACTGAGAGAAGTCACAAAAGGAAAAAAAGAAAGTTAACAATAACTGCATAGTTATTGGGCTATTTTATAGATTAAAAAATAAAACAGGCTCATACACATTTGGTAATTTGCCTGAAGTCACACAGACTTCAGATTAAGGTCTGTGAGACTCCAAAGCTGCTTTCTATTATCACAAAATAGCACGGGGATCTGAGAATTCTATAGGGTTCCTTCCTTTTAAGATTTATAAAATGCAGAGATCGCACATATCACTGGTTCAAAAAAGTTTAAGCCATTTCTTTCTTTCTTTTTTTTTTTTTTTCTTTCTGAGACGGATTCTTGCTCTGTCGCCCAGGCTGGAGGGCAGTGCCATGATCTCAGCTCACTGCAATCTCCATCTCCTGGGTTCAGGCAATTCTCATGCCTCAGCCTCCCGAGTAGCTGGGGCTACAGGTGTGTACCACCACACCCAGCTAATTTTTGTATTTTTTAGTAGAGATGGGGTTTTACCACATTGATAAGGCTGGTCTCGAACTCTCAGCCTCAAGTGATCTGTCCGCCTTGGCCTCCCAAAGTGCTGGGATTACAGGCATGAGCCACCGCGCCCAGCCAAGTTTAAGCCATTTCTTAGGCTATATGCCTTCACAGGGCAGTGGCACTCTTCTGGCAACTCTAGTCAGCCACTTAGAATCACTTTAAGCTTCTTCCAAGGCCTCTGGCCAGGGGTGAGTGAAGGCATAGGACTGCTTGATCTCCTAGCCTAATTAGGCATGACACAACTTTGAGCAGAGAATCAGGAAGGGCCAGTGGTCCATAGAGTACGTTGTGATCCGAGCAGACTTAAGGATAACAAACATACTACTTAATCCAAAATGCTAAGTTTTGTTGAGATGTATTCTTACAAGCATGTTTAGAGAATTGAGATAATTTCACTGAGCAATTCAACTAATAGAATAATAATGCCAGACTTCAGCATGCAGCCATATTAATAATCTGATCCCACTCTATCTACTTATAAAGTATATCCCATTATTCCCCCAAACCTATCTTTTCCAGAGGTGAGGTCTCCTCATTGCTTCCACATACTTCCCTTGTTCCTGCCTTCACGCCCAGTTGATGTTGAATCCTGTCTAAGATGCCTCTTCTTTCCACCACAAACCCTATCCCATCTTTCAAGGTCCATCTCAAAACCCACCTTTTCTACATCATTTGTCTTGATAACTTCAGTCATAGTGGCCTCCAAAATCCTGACCAGCCATAACAATGTCTCCACTCAATATTTTCATATTTGATTATTTTCAACTTAGAACTTGAATGTGAGCTCTGTTAATTCTCATTATCTCATCTTTGTAAATCCCCCCAGTCACCAGGTTTCACGCATCTTGAAGGCAGAGGCTTTGTTGACACTAAAGTGATTGGCAAAAAGGGAGCACCATAGCAGTGTTTCCTACCCCGAAATCTGTTTCTTTACTTTGGTTTTAGACCAGATAGAAGGTAAGGTTTTAAACCAGATAGAAGGTAAGGAATGCTGTCCTTTGACACTCAATTAAATTGGCTCGAATCCTGTTTCTTTGTGTAGAGGGGGCTCTATATTCCTTCCTCACTGTTTGGGGGTTCAGGGAGGGAATATGGATGGTTTACAATTTCTTTTCTAGTCACCGTTAGGTCCACGCTCTGCTTCTGTATGCTTAGTTCAGAGACTGGAAGGGGCATATTGCTGTCCCTGAGCCCCATATCTCCCAGATGTGAAACTCAGCTCTTTTTTCTGCATCAGTAAAACAGGCTGAAGCTGGAGTGATATCGACTTTGATAAAAAGCCAAGAAGTAAGGCATGTGTGTACTAGGTCTTCAAATATTAAAACTTTATTGTGGGTACTATTTGCTTTTGAAATTTTAGAAGAATATTTTGTATTAATTAACCCTTTATTATATAGAGTAGCATACCAGAAATTTACTTGGAATTTTCTTTCCTATTTTTTAAATGACTCTGACTTATTATTTGTGCTATAGTATTACATTGGTGCAAAAGTAATTGTGGTTTTTGCCATGATTTTCAATGGCAAAGAAGAATGAATGAAGCTGCTTCTTTATTTCTCACATATGACAACCTAGTAACTGCTAATTAAACATATACAGAATTTTCAAGTTAATCATAATTTTACCTCAAATAGATATTACTGTGTCTTCTGTTTCTTTGCTCCAAACTGGATATTTCTTGTTTTTGTGATGGGCAGTATATATACTGCATAAAAGTTCAGATTCTGGAGTCAGACTGTAGAGCTTCAAATCCTATTTCACTTACTAGTAATGTGACCCTGGACAGACTACCTAGCCTCCCAGTAACAAATGAGGATAAGGATAGTACCTATCCTCATATAGGTTAAATATACATGTATAGAGTGTTTTGAACAGTGTCTCACACATAGTAAACAGACAATGAAGGTTAGGTGCTCTTATTTTCACATTCTTTATGCTATATATGCATTGTTATGGGCTGAATATGTCCTCCCCAAATTCCCAAGTTGAAGCCCTAACCTGCAGTACTTCAGAACATGACTGTATTTAGAGACAGGGCCTTTAAAGAGGTAATTAAGATAAAATGGAATTGTTACGGTGAGCTGTAATCCAATAGGACTGGTGTCTACATAGAAGAGGAGATGAGGACACAGATAACATGCACAGAAGGACAACCATATGAAGGCACAGCAAGAAGACAGCTGTCTTAGCCTGCTCAGGCTGCTATAACAAAATACCATAAACTGGATATCTTAAAAAAAACACACAATTATTTCTCATAGTTTGGAGGCCAGAAAGTCCAAGACCATGGTGCTGGCAGATTCAGTGTCTGCTAAGGACCCATTTCCTCATAGACAGTGCCTTCTTGCCCTGTCTTCACATAGTGGAAAGCATGAGGGGTCGCTTTGGGCCTATCTTATAAGGCAACAAATCTCACTCGTGAGGGCTTTGACTTCATGACATAATCACTCCCAAAGTCCCCATTTCCTTATGTCATCACCTTGAGGTTAGGATTTCAACATATGCATTTGTGGGGACATAAATACTCAGACCATAGCAGCAGTCATCTGCAAGTCAAGAAGAGAGACCTCAGAAAAAAGCAAACCTGTCAACACCTTTAGCTTGGACTTCTTGCCTCCAGAATTACGAGAAAATAATTTTCTGCAGCTTAAGCCACCCAGTCTGTGGTACTTTGTTATGGCAGCTCTAGCAAATACATGCATCAAAATTAAATATGGACAGAAAAAAATAAATATGATGAGAAACTAGTGGTTTGTCGTTACATTTTCTCTTTTTTTTTTTTTTTGAGATGGAGTCTTGCTTTGTCGCCCAGGCTGGAGTGCAGTGGTGCAGTCTCGGCTCACTGCAACTCCCCCTCCCGGGTTTACACCATTCTCCTGCCTCAGCCTCCCAAGTAGCTGGGACTACAGGCGCCTGCCACCACGCCCGGCTGATTTTTTTTGTATTTTTAGTAGAGACGGGGTTTCACCATGTTAGCCAGGATGGTCTCGCTCTCCTGACCCTGTGATCTACGCGCCTTGGCCTCCCAAAGTGCTGGAATTACAGGTGTGAGCCACCGTGCCCGGCTGTCATTACATTTTCTAACAGCATTAAACTGGTAGGATATCTCTAAGAGATTTTAAATTTTGTGAAGCTAAAATCACAGTAGCTAAGAGCACTGTGCTGTACAGTAGTTTGGCTCTACTACTTCCTAGTTATGTAACTTCAGGCAAGTCAAGCCTGAAGACATATACAAAGGCTGTATAAGCTCCAGTGCTTCGTATGTGTGTTAGGACTAAATGAGATGTGGAGCACAATGTCTGGCACATAATAAGCATTCAGTTAATAACATTCCATCTGTCTGTCTAGCTATCTATCTAAATGTCTTCTGAGAAGGGTAGGGGCAGTGGAGTAACATTTTCTTAGCACCTAACATTTTCTTCTTTCTTTTTTAAACCAGATAAAGAAACTGAGGCCCATAGAAACGAAGCAATTTTGCCAAGGTTATACAGAGACTATGGTGGAGCTGGATTCACAGGTGGGTTTGCCTGACTCCAAGACTCATTCTCTTTCCACTATACCACATTACCTTTCTCATTAATTTCCTAAAACCAATGGGTTCTAGTATGCTGTTCACAGCACACTCACGCAATACCTGCTTCCTAGTACACACATCTATTTTATAGGCGAGGGATGACAGAGGCCAGGGCATTAGAAAATTAAATATCATTAAAAAATTTTTTTTTTTAAAGACAGAGTCTCGCTCTGTCGCCCAGGCTGGAGGGCAGTGGCACGATCTCAGCTCACTGCAAGCTCCGCCTCCCGGATTCACGCCATTCTCCTGCCCCAGCCTCCCTAGTAGCTAGGACTACAGGCGCCCGCCACCGTGCCCGGCTAATTTTTTGTATTTTTAGTAGAGATGGGGTTTCACTGTGGTCTCGATCTCCTGACCTCGTGATCCGCCCGCCTCGGCCTCCCAAAGTGCTGGGATTACAGGCGTGAGCCACCGTGCCCGGCTAAATATCATTTTAAAAGAGTCTTGCAATATATGAAAGAAAAACAAAAAGAAAAAAAAATAAAGCTCAAACATTACACAGAGGAAATTCTTGCTTTGGTAATTCTACAGAAATTGTGACAATTATGGTTTAATGACCTCGTAAGAATGTGGCATAAGTGATTTATATTCACACTGTGGTGTCCTGATTTGAACTAACAGACTACAGTTTCTAAAGAATAACTTGTGCAGCTATTGGACCAACCTCAAAGTCTAATGTTAGCACAAAACTTGCTCCAGAAGTACTTAACCCCAGTTAAAGAAGCAAAGTGTGTTCTTAATTGCTAAATAATAGCTCTCTATTTCATTTTGTAACTTTTCCACACCCCAAATCGGCAATCACAGAACAGCTACCTATGGAGTTATTTTAAGATATCCGAACAAGGCATTTTTCCAACTAGTTTCTTTAACAAAACAAACAAATAAACAAAACATGACGGTAATCATTTCTTGAATCATCTGATTTTTATTAAATTACCTCCCAGAAAATGTTTAATTCCTTCATGTGAGCTGTTAACTCACATATTTATTTTATTTTTGTTAAAAACAGAGGGGCTTAAAGAGGATGACACCATATGCAATACCAGTTTCTAAATGTCTCAATGAGGATGACCACATACACATTTCTACCACTTCAATTATCCCTAAGAAAGTATTTTCTAAGTAGAGCTAAGCTGGTTGGTGTGAACTACTTTGCTCCAGCAAGTATACTGACAGGAGCATAGTGTGCAATTATATTTAGGTATTTGGGCTTGAAATGTGAAACACCCTATGTTCAAAAACTCTTTAATCCATTGGAAATATTTCAAATGCCTACTGTAAATCACAATGCAGTTCACTAGACAGTTCCCTAGATTGTTATTGGCAACAGCATGAAAGAACAAAAGATTGAAAATTGTTTTTTAAAATATTTGCATCTAAAAGAACATAGATAGAGCATAGTTCGAGGTAAATAAACAAGTAGGAAGGTTTTTCTTCCTCCTCTTGCCCAAGTTCAGAGGCAGTAACACTCTGGAAAGGCTACCAAGTTATGACAAAGGGTCTGAAAATCCACGTATTCTCCAATAACAGATTGAGGGTTGCATAAAAAAAGGACCCATATCTTCTAAGAGGTTGGAAACCACTGCCCTATCCCCTTCTTTGTTCCTTCTGCCTCTTCAGGAATGGAGGAATAGGAAAAGGAGAGAGAGCAGCTCGAAGCAGAGATGGGGAGGAGGTGGGGACACAAAGCACTGTCTGATACCGTTCTCATCAACCAGATGTAGGAGGGAGCAAAGCTGGGATACTATCCCTGTTCTATTCTAACTCAAGCACTGAGTTACGATGCCCTCAAAGAAACAATGAAACCACTATATGGAAAATGACTATATTTCACCTGAATTTCTGTGATTTGAGATCTCTCAAAATGAGAGGGAGAGTTGGCAGCGTTTCTCAATAAAGCAGGCTGTTAAATTACATTATTTCCTAAGCCAAGACAATATCAAATGGAAAAAGAATCAGTAGAATTTCCAATCAAGGTGGCACAGTAAATTCATGTTTCAGCTTATCTTATATGCTCCAAACACATGGTAATGAGAGATAAAATAGAAAAAAAGAAAACTAAAAGGCCATTGTTGGGTTCAAAAAACAAAACTAACATCTTTGTGGACCAGAAACACAATAGAAATGCAAAGCAGTAAGCGGGGCTAGAGCTGTAGTTGATCAGGGTCTGGGTCTTGAGGCAGCTAGTGGCAACTGGAAACTCAGCTCTTGTGGAATACGCAGATTAAAATGCTCTGCTCAAGATGAAGACCAATGCCAGCCATGTTACTGGAAACCAGAAACTGGGGCATGACTGAGGTGATCAGCCTTCCTGGTTTTCCTAGGACTCTTCCTGTTTTAGCACTGATCATCCCAAATCCCAAGAAACCCTTTAGTTCCAGGCAAACAGTGGTTTGTCACCCGGTTTTCCCCAGTCTCATGAAAGGAGGCTAAATAAAACTGCTGCTGATTCTGCCTGGGGCTGTGCATTTATGGGAAGCTTTGGACCCAAGAGGGCAAAATGACAAAAGAGAAACATCACTACAGCAACTGAGCTGAGCTAACAGCTGGTTCAGTTACTGAATTGGCCATATTCCCGATATCAGTAAGGAGTAGGAGCCCTCTAAAGCCATTTTAAGAACTGGTTCTGGACTGGGATATGGAATGAGGAAAAGGGCAGATAGAAATATTCATCAAACTTGGACACAGGCCAAGAAAGGGTGACAACAAAAATGTCTCCCACTCAAAGTGATTATGCTAATCAAAATCCTAAAACTTATAAAGAAGTAAATGCTAAAAAGACAGAATCAGGCCGGGCACGGTGGCTCACGCCTGTAATCCCAGCACTTTGCGAGGCCAAGGCAGGCGGATCATGAGGCCAGGAGATTGAGACCATCCTGGACATCACGGTGAAACACCATCTCTACTAAAAATACAAAAATTAGCTGGGCGTGGTGGCGCATGCCTGTAGTCCCAGCTACTAGGGAGGCTGAGGCAGGAGGGTCGCTTGAACCTAGGAGGCAGAGGTTTCAGTGAGCCGAGATCTCGCCACTGCACTCCAGCCTGGCGACAGCGAGACTCTGTTTAAAAAACAAACAAACAAACAAAAGAATCAATGATGGAGTAACTAATATGGGACTAGCATCTGCTATAAAAAATAGTAAAAGTAGACAAAATATATAAAGTAACCACTTTGAAAATCTGAACAACAGGTAGTACAGGAGGACTGTGATCCCTTGGGAAAGAAAAATGAACTGAGTTCCAGCCTTCTGCCTGGAGGCACTCTATTGACTGATATACAAAGAAGGAGAACCTAAGCAGAGTACAGTGGTTTTGTTGGGCTTAAGAGAGAGACAGGAACTTAGGGCAACCACAATTTGAGAAAGAGAGCACCACAAGAGAAGAGAAAGCTGTCAAGAGACAGAGCTCCAGAAATCTGCATAAAAAATCATCTTGAGTCTACGTGAATACTAAGATGTACATCCATAAAATGGGACTACGTAAGGCCAGGCAGAGAACAACTACTAGAAGAACAACTCTCAGAGGAAGACCTACTGGGGCACTGAGACCTCAGCAACACTTTCACAGGGCTGACAAGCATTTGAGTTACAACCAGTGGAAATGCCTCTTGAACATGTGGGTGCTAAGCAACAATCCTCCAAGGCATTTCTGTGTGTCTTGTGACAAATTTTGACCTAGACTATCTTTCGAAGGATGTTTGTCTAGCCAACAGCCTTTGGAAGGCATAGTGTCACCCTCCAGCACAGAGGACAGATTTGTTTCCTGACCAGAAAAATAAAGTGAATGGCTTCTTCCAGGACAAAGTGTGGCAGATTTACTAGCGGTTACCTTATAAGATTAGAGGTTTCCTAAGCTTGGGGCTCCTCAGATGTGACACAGACCAACTGTATGTGTAGCATTTACCTGGACCTACTCACATTGTCCCCATTGTCTTGGTTTGGAGAACAAGGAAAACCAAGAGAACATAAAGCCCATGCTATTTGCTGTACTGTGAATAATAAGGTTGTCTGTTTCTGACCTAGGAGTCTCATGTCTTCTGCCAGCATCTGTGAAACTGTGGCAAGCTCATTTACTGGCTTCAAAGTAGGGTAAAATCTCAGACCCTGAATAGTCTCTGACTTGACAGAGGAGTATTTAATAACAAAAGTATGGCTAAAGTAGCCCTAAAGAATTCTTTAGAACAGCAATTGGTGGCTCCAGCCCACAGGCCAAATCCAACCCACAGCCTGGTTTTGTATGGTTCACAAGCAAAAGATGTTTTTTACATTTTTAAGGTGTTGTACAAACAAATAAGCAAAAGAAACTGTAGAAGCTAAAATACTATCTGGCTCGTTAAATAAAAACTTTGTCGTCTTCTGCTTTAGAACCATCTTAAGAAAGCATAAAACAAGCTTGAAAGGATCAAGTTGACCTTCAACTATATGCTGGAACTGAATGTTCTTGGAAACAAGATAAAATACAGACACACAACTACATGGTAATCACAATGTCCAACACCAATAAAAAATTATTAGACATAAAAAGTAGCAAGGAAACATACCCCATAACTAGGATAAAATTAGTCAGTAAAAACAGACTCAGAATTGACAAAGATGATGGAATAGGAAAAGCCTTAAAATAGCTAGTATAAATATGTTCAAGATATAATGGAAAACATGAAAAGACAATGGTCTTTCTTGATGAATGTTTCATGTGCATTGGGAAAAAAATGTGTATCTGGCAGTTGTCAGAGTGTCAGTTGCCATTGAGCAAGTTTCAAAAAATTTAAAAGAATTGGCATTATAAAAACATGGGTTCTGAGTATAAAATAAAACTAAATTAGAAATCAATAGAAAATAGATCTGCAAAATTCCCAAATATTTGGAAATTAAGCAACTTAAAATAACTAAAGAAATTGCAGGGAAAATTATAGAAAAATATTTTGAATTGAATGATAATGAAAAGACAACATATCAAAATGTGTGTAATGCAGTTAAAACAGCACTTAGAGGGAAATTTATAGCAGATCATCTCTAAATAGAGACCATAAGAAGAATAACTATAAATATCTGAATGTCTGCATTGAACTAAAGTAATTTTTAACAGCAACCTATTGAAAGTATAAAAGTTCAAAAAGTATTAAAATACATACTTTTCTCATGGTATACTTCTTTTAAAGTACAGTTGACCCTTGAACAATGGGGGGGGGGTCCCCACACCATGCAGCTGAAAATCTGCATATAACTTTTGACTCTCCTGAAACTTAACTACTAATAGTCTACCATTGACCTGAAGCCTTACCCATAACATAAACAGTCCATTAACACATATTTTGTATTTTGCAAAAAGTGTAAAGTTTTCATGCCCACTGGCATAGCTGCAGCAATGGCTTCCCAAGTTCCCTTTTCTTTAAGAGACAGGATCTTGCTCTGTTGCCCAGGCTGGAATGCAGTGGTGCAATCACAGTTCACTGCAGCACAGCCTCCTGAACTACAAGTACTACAAGCACACCTCCATGCTTGGCTTTTTTTTTTTTTTAAACATGAGACTTATTTTATTTTATTTTCCATAGAGACAGGAGTCTTGCTATGTTGCTCAGGCTGGTCTTGAACTCCTGGACTCAAGTGATCCTCCCACCTCAGCCTTCCAAAGCATGGGATTACAGTCATGAGCCACTGTGTCTTTTTACAGTGGTCTTTAGGCTGAATTCATTCATCTAGAAATGGCAGGCAATTGCAGCTGCAGACCTCAATCTATGGTGCATATCAAGGAATTCAACCTTTTCTGGTAATGTCATGACTTCTCTCTGCTTATTGGGAGCACTTCTAGCATCACTAGTGGCACTTCATATGGGCCCCATGGTCCCATACATCCAAGGTTTATAGCATTGAACTAAACACGATAAAAAAAAAATACTCGAGAACCCCTAGAGATCACTTTTTACTGAGATATGCAATTTACTGGAGGCGAACTGTTCACTCAGAGATGATTGATTAGCATCACATAGAATTTTAAATGGATACTCCCAACACTTAAGCTCACTGCAACAGCAACAGGAGGTTGCTACAAAACTATTACACTAGTACAGTTAATTTTACGCAGTTATGACTTAATACTGTTTGTTTCCATTTCTTTCCGCTAGGAATCTTCCATAGTATGGTCTGTGTGTAAGGTTTGATAAATTTTAAATTTTATAGTGGACTTGTATATATTTTATGTTAGTAAATTACAAAATAGACTAATATGTACATATATTTTATGCATTCATACCACACCTTTTTCTTAATTTCTTCAGTATTTCTAGGTTACACATTTACCTGCAAGTTTTTTCAAATTGTCAAAAATCTCCAAAGAAATTTCCAAAGTATTTATTGAAAAAAAAAATCTGTGGGCTGGGCATCATGGTGCATGTGTGTAAATCCCAGCACTTGGGGAGGACAAGGCAGGAGGATCGCTTGAGGCCGAGAGTTTGAGACCAGTTTGGGCAACATAGCAAACCACTATCTCTACAAAAAAAAAAAAAAGAAAAAATTAGCTGGGCATGGTGGTGTGAACCTGTAGTCCCAGCTACTCAGGAGGCTGAGGCAGGAGGATCCCTTGAGCCCAGGAGATCAAGGCTGCAGTGAGCCATGATGGCACCACTGTACTCCAGCCTGGGTAACAGAGGGAGACCTTCTCTCTTAAAAAAAAAAAAATTTGCGTGTAAGTGGACCCATATAGTTAAACGTGTTGTTCAAGGGTCAACTGCATATAAGAGGGAGAGTCCCACAATTTCTAGAAAGAGGAATGCCTATAGTGACTCAACTGAAGCTAAAACTGTATTTAAATTATGTTTATAAAGCAGAATTGAGTCCAGTGTGGTGGCTCATGCCTGTAATCCCAGCAGTTTGGAAGGCTGAGGTGGGCGGATCACTTGAGGCTAGGAGTTCGAGACCAACCTGGACAACATGGGAAAAACCTGTCTCTACCAAAAGTACAAAAATTAGCTGGGAGTGATGGTGCGCGCCTATAGTCCCAGCCACTATATGGGGCTGAGGCAGGAGAACCATTTGAACCTGGGAGGTGGAGGTTGCAGTGAGCCGAGATCACACCACTGCACTCCAGCCTGGGCAACAGAGTGAGACCCTATCTTCAAAATAAAACAAACAAACAAACAAAAACAGAATTGGTGAAACAGATTTAAAAAAATTCAGCCTGCATGACTGATACTCCTAGGTCATTTTCCAGTTATACTCCATATTATAGATTCATTCTTTCAACAAATATTGGTAAGTACCTACTATGTTCTAGGAATACACCAGTAATATGGGAGGGGAGTAAAAAGGAAAAAAAATCCCAACCACTCAAGCACCTTACCTGGGGTAGGGTTGAGGGGGGTGACAGACTATAAACAACAATTAACAAGTAAAAATATATGGTATTTCACAACATGGAGATAAGTGTAACTGAGAAAAATAGAGTAGGGAAGGTGGGGGCAGTTATACTTCTAAAGAGTGTGCAGGAAAGGCCTCATTGATGATATGAAAGATGAAAGGTCAAAAAAGGGAAAGGGAACAAGCTAGATGAAAATCTAGCGCAAGTAGTGGGGGTTCTAGGAAACTAGAAAATCTGGGGCTAGGTGGAAGTTCTAGCCAGGTTGTTTTAGGAGAAATAAAATCAGTGTGGCTGGCGCAGAAAGAGCTGAGGGAGAGGAGTAAGATATTAGGTTAGAGAAGTAAGAAGAGGTAGAGGGCAGGGAAGACCAAGTAGGGTTGGATTTTTTTTTTTTTTTCTGTAGAGATTTTAACTTTTACACTTAGTGAATGAGAAGCCTCTGGAGGGTTCTGAGCAAGACTGGATTTCAATGGAATCATTCTGGCTATTGCGATGAAAATAAAGTGAAAGGGAGCACGGGCTAAAAGGAGACCAGGTAGGAGACTACTGCAAGAATCCGGGAGTGGGCTGATTGTTGCTTCCACCAAGCTGGTTGTGGGAATGACCCAATAGAGAGGGTGGGAGTGATGCTGCAGGGGAGAGGAGAAAGTTGCTGAATCACTCTTTGAGTAGGGGAAGGAATGGGATCTAGTGCACAAGTTGCAAGGATACAGCTCGGAACATTTCATTCATAAGAACAGATGGAAGACAGAGAATACAAGGCACAGTTACAAGTAGGTGACTCTATATGGTGGTGTGGGGAGGTGGTCTGTGGAAGTCCTCTGATTACTTCTATTTCTCAGTGAAATAGTAAGTAACACTGCAAAGGAAGATAGGAGAAAAAGTACTTGTGGCTTGAGGATGAGAAGGTTTGAAGCGGTGGATGAGGAGAGCAGGAGAATAAGTAGATTAGGTTTGATATAGTTGGTATTTTTAACCAAGGCACTTTTGAAACAATTTTCTAACATTTTGTTCCTAAATTTAGGTACACAAAGAAAGCATCATTTTGATGCAAGTAATTATCAATCTGTATCCATCTTTATTATGCATATGCTACTCTAGAGAGATAGCAAATCCTGCCCTCTAGTAAAGATAGATGTGTCTCAGAAATGTGTAGCTAAATGTGAATGGAATATTGGCAGGTTTGTAGCTTTCTTGCACATTTGCAGAGCTGCAAACAAGTTCTGTTTTGAATTCCTTCCTCATTACAAGACTACCTTCACAAGAGAATCAGTGCATTATAAATTTAAATGCACTTAGGTCTATTTCCCATTTACCCTAAGATTACAGCTGAAGAGAAAACTTTATGGAGTAAATTAATGTCATAGAGGAAAAAATGCTTATTGTTAGAGGCTGGAATATTAGAAATGTTTTCAAAAATCCCATGAAGCATTCTAATTAACACCTCATATAGAAAGCTTAGAAAAGATTTTTTTTCATAGCCTGCAGGTATCATCTAATAAAATCATCTCAAATAAATAAGGGTATAAGTTATGTCATAAATGTGCTACACATGAAAATTATAAATCTATAAAACCTCTGATGAAGTGACAGGGAGACTAATTATCATTTTATGTTTTTTCTATTGATGTAACTCAGGAAAACAGAAAAACAATCTTGGTGTTTTACGGGACATGAATAATGTGTTGATTTTCCTAAATTGTCTTATTCTCCTAAAATTTTGTATTTGAGAAACAGGAATTTGAGAAACAAAATTACATTGGACTCCTTAGGGTTGTGTGTGTGTGTGTGTGTATTTTCCCCCCCTAGAAAAAGACTTGTATATATTTTTCCAGAATCCAAACCTTTTGCAAATATCTCATCACACCAAATCCCCTTGTTATGGAATCTTTAGGCAGGTGTTCAAACGCAGGAATCTCCTGCACCTCCCAACATGCTAATTCAAAGGACAGGTATCTTTACAACTGACACATTTTTAACAATAAAGTAATGATTTTTTTCTGTGTGTGTCTGTGTGTGTGTGTGTTATGGTAGATTATTATTTAAGAAAATTAGGCCACTTCCCATAAGTAACTACTGTTCATGTATGGGAACGAGATGTCAAAAAATAATCCTTGGGAATATTCAAAACCAACAAAAGACTCAATATTTTTTTTTTTTTTTTGGTATGAATGAAGCAAAATTAAACAAACTAAGTCACTGGTTCCTAGAAAACATTTAAAGGTTTAAAAATGCTGTTCTGATTCCTCTTAAGAACGGAGGAAAATGTTATAATTCTTAGGTAGAACCGTTTATTCTGCTTAGTTCAAGTTTTGGTTTTGAATGGCTGTAGGCAGTTTTCACTCTTGGACAAAGTCCATGATGCCATTCTCAGGTAGCTTTGACTGTTTTCAAATCTAGATAACTTTTTAATTATTGGCTGAGAGTGAACAATACAAATGTTCAAATTAGGGCCATTCCATGATCACGAGGGCCAGGAGTCTGTATATGTAATGAGTGAGGCTTGTGCTCTG
This sequence comes from Pongo pygmaeus, assembly GCF_028885625.2. Lineage (NCBI taxonomy): Eukaryota > Metazoa > Chordata > Mammalia > Primates > Hominidae > Pongo > Pongo pygmaeus. Next base: position 111,500,021 of record NC_072378.2, on the reverse strand, counting down.
AAGTAATTTCCTTACAAGTTAAGAATACATGCCAGGCCGGGCACAGTGGCTCATGCCTATAATCCCAGGACTCTGGGAGGCTAAGGCAGGCAGATCACTTGAGGCCAGGAGTTCGAGACCAACTTGGCCAACATGGCAAAAACCTGTCTCTACTAAAAATACAAAAATTAGCCAGGTGTGGTGGTGTGCCTGTAATCCCAGCTACTTGGGAAGCTGAGGCAGGAGGAAGCTGAGGCAGGAGAATCACTTGAACCCTGGAGGTGGATTGCAGTGAGCTGAGATGGCACCATTGTACTCCAGCCTGGGCAACAGCAAGACTGTCTCAGAAAAAAAAAAAAAGGAAAAGAAAAAAAGAATACATACCAAAGAAACCTGGATCCCTTTACTAATATATTATAAATGAATGAAATATTATGAGGGGGACCCAGATTTTAACTAAAAAAATAAATAAATAAAAGGGCTATTCATATTTTCAGCCCATTCTACCTCAAAGTAATAAGAATTTTCATAATCACATTCTTTATTATTTATCCCAAATTTGTCTTTTCAATCTTTCACAGAAGGGAAATGTAACTCAAGAACAAATTTCTGTCATAAAGCCTCTGGTGTAAGATATTCCTGATGAATAAGTCTTTTAAAATAATAGCTAAAATAAGCGTTTTGTTTTATTCATGCTTTTAATTATCTCAGCAATTCTTGTTCCTCATTTGCACATATAATTGAGGGTTGACTATGTTACTGCTATACTCCAAATTTCATTCTGGTACCATCTGTACCATCAACCCTGTTCAAACTTTCAAAGTGTCTCAGGTCTAAATTTCTTTGCCTTCTGATAACAGAGGACATATCCATTTTGTGTGGGAAAAGACATGGAACAGCATGTTCTACATTGATTTTTAAGTAAATAATTAATCCTAAAGCCTTATTTGTACCATTAATTTAAAACAGAAGCTATAAAGCCTGGGGAAACTTAAAGTTCTCTTGAATGGAGCTTCTCTGATTCTTTTTTTTTTTTGAGATGGAGTCTCGCTCTGTCACCCAGGCTGGAGTGCAATAGCATGATCTCGGCTCACCGCAACCTCCGCCTCACAGGTTCCAGCAATTCTCCTGCCTCAGCCTCCCTAGTAGCTGGGACTACAGGCGCCCGCCACCACGCCCGGCTAATTTTTTGTATTTTTAGCAGAGACGGGGTTTCACCTTGTTAGCCAAGATGGTCTCGATCTCCTGACCTTGTGATCCGCCTGCCTTGGCCTCCCAAAGTGCTGGAGCTTCTCTGATTCTTCCTAAAAAAAAATTTAGTCTGGCCAGGCATGGTGGCTCACACCTGTAATCCCAGCCAAGCTGGGGGGATCACTTGAGATCAGGAATTCGAGACCAGCCCAGCCAATGTGGAGAAACCCCATTTCTACTAAAAATACAAAAATTAGTCAGGTGTGGTGATGGGTGCCTATAATCCCAGCTACTTGGGAGGGTGGGGCAGGAGAATCACTTCAATCCAGGAAGCAAAGAGTTGCAGTGAGCAGAGATCATGTCACTGCACTCCAGCCTGGGCGACAAAGTGAGACTCTGTCTCAAAACAAAACAAAACAAAAATTTGAGCCCATATTTGCCTCTGCCTCTGTGTTTGAGAGCACTCCTGTCAGCATGCCTTATAAGTGCTGTTACAGTCTAATACAATCCTTCCTAGCTTCTGCAGGGTAGGCACCTCACCTTACTCACCTATCACAGACATACCTATTCAATACTTACCTAGAATGCCTTAAGTACCAAATATATCTTTGCCAGGTTGACAAACAATTCTGTAAGACAAGGAGTTTGAACTTGATGACATCAAAGTTCCTTTCCAGGTCAAAATTCTATTATTTCTATTTGTCTCAACTTCTACCTATAGATTTTGAGAATTCTTAGGTATGTTCATATTAATACACAGAAGTTGTCAATTTGGTCTTTAATGGGGTGCTAATCCTTTTCCTGCATTATGCTGGTGATTTAAGACCCAATGTGAAGCTAATACAAGTAAAATCCTATTAACGGTTATTCTAGACCAGTGCTGTCCAATAGCAATAATGATACAAGCCAAAAATACAAACCACAAATAAAATTTAAAATTTTCTAGTAACTACATTAAAATAGTAAAAAAAGGGTGAAATTAATTTTAATATTCTATTTAACACAATGTGTCCAAAAATAGTTTCAATATGTAATTAGTATAAAACAATGATTAAGATACGTTATTCTTTTATAAAAACTGTCTTCAAAATCCAATGTGTATTTACACTTACAGTATATCTCAATTTGGACTAGCCACATTTCAAGTGCTTAACAGCCTTATGTGGCTAGTTAGTGGCTGCTGTATTGAGAGCACAGTTTTAGAGCCTTGATATTCAGTGTGGTCCATGGACCAGTAGCACTGGAATCAAGAGGAAGCTTGTCAGAAATGCAAATCCTTGGAATCATAATATGCATTTCAACAAGCACTCCAGGTGATTTGTATGGACATCATGTTTGAGAAGCACTATTCTAGGAGTATTCAAATTCTTTTTCTCAAATTCTTTTTCAGTGAAACTTTGTCTTGAATATTTTTGTAACATCTACATTTCTAATATGTACAAGCTTTTAATACGTATATGCTTGCTAGGTCCCTCACCCCTGTATTTTAAGATAACCATTTTTTTTTTAGTTACAAAAGCATAACTTGTTTATACTATAGAAACATTAGAAAATACAAATAAGCAAAAATAAAATAGGCCAGGTGGGGTGGCTCACGCCTGTAATCCCAGCACTTTGGGAGGCCGAGGCAGGTGGATCGCTTGAGCTCAGGAGTTCAAGACCAGCCTGGGCAAGATGGCAAAACCCCATCTCTACAAAAAAATACAAAAAGTAGCCAGGCATGGTGATATGGGCCTCTAGTCCCAACTACTCAGGAAGCTGATGCGGGAGGATCGCTTGAGCCTGGGAGGGCGAGGCTGCAGTAAGCTGAGATTGTGCCACTGCACTCCAGCCTGGGCGACAGACACTGTCTCGGACCAAAAAAAAAAAAAGAAAGAAAAAAATAAAATAAAAGACACTTACAGCTCCACCAGCCAGAGATAACTACTATTGACATTTTTGGTGTTTATCCTTCTATTCTGTAAAATGTTGTTTACTTCTTAATTATACAATACAGAAATATATTCTTATAAATAATTCAAACAGCAACCCATAAACTAAGGTCTCAAATCACTTCCCCAAATTTAGTCCCTTCTTAGAGGTAATTGCCATTATAAGTTTGAAGTATATTCTTTCACATCCTGTTCTAGGCATTTAAATAAATTTATATAACCCAGAGATACACATGAACTTACACACATGTATATGGATGACATTTGTTTTGCTTTTAGAAAAACATTTAACTTGCCTTTTCACTTACATATGTATCAGGTACATTTATTCAACATCATTTTTTAAAAACGTTAGTATACATTTTTAAAAAGTATATTGAGTATACACAGTATATTGTATATTGAGTATGTACAGTAAAATTAACCTTTTTTTAGCATTCAGTCCCATGAGTTTTGATGAATGCATACAATAATGCAACCATCTTGATCAAGATATAGAACAGGTCCATCACCCTCAAACTGTCTTTGTGCCTGATTGTAGTTTAGAGGCACTTGCTCCTTCTCCAGCAATCACTGAACTATTTTCAATCCTTACAGTTTTGTCTTTTTTATTTTTTTTTGGAGACAGAGTCTCACTCTGTCAGCCAGGCTGGAGTGCAGTGGCACGATCTCGGCTCACTGCAACCTCCATCTCCCAGGCTCAAGCAATTCTGCTGCCTCAGTCTCCAGAATAGCTGGGATTACAGGAGTGTGCCACCATGCCCAGCTAATTTTTCTATTTTTAGTAGAGATGGGGTTTCACCATGTTGGCCAGGCTGGTCTCAAACTCCTGACCTTAGGTGATCCGCCCACCTTGGGCCCCCAGAAAGTGCTGGGATTACAGGCGTGAGCCACTGGGCCCAGCCCAGTTTTGCCTTTTCTACAATGCTACATAAATGGAATCATACATTTGCCTTTTGAGCCTGGCTTCTTTCACTCGGCCTAATGCCGCTGCAATTCATCCATGTTTTCTGCATATATTTGTAATTTGGTCCTTTTTATTGCTCAGTAGTATTCTATTCTATGGATGTACATTATATGAATGTTCATTGATCTGTTTACCAGTTGATAGACAATAGGGTTGTTTCCAGTTTTTGGTAATTATGAATAAAGTTGATATAAACATTGAATTTCAGGTTTTTGAGTACATACGTAGGAGTGAAATTGCTAATAGAAGACATCTTTTTTAATGGCTGCATTTTACTTCAGGACTGAAATGTATATGTACATTTATTCATTCAATCAACAAATATTAAATACTTACACTATAGTAGATAATGAGAGTACAGTGAACATAGTGTTGGTCAGTGTTAGTCCTAATCCTAATGGAATTTGCTTTTAGGCAAACTCCTATAAATAGGCATATAAATTACTTCCAATTCCCCCATCATATACAATTAATTTTTTTACCTCAATTCTATCATTACCAATCATCTGCCATTCTTCCCAATATTTTCCTAGGAGTTTTCAAGGAAACAAATGAGGTCCTAGGCAGTAGTCTTGGTTGAGAGAGCTGCATATCTCTAACAATGGCACTATATTTGAGATGAGGCAGTCGACTAGTCCCAGGAAGCTGTTGCAATTTGATGTAGGGAACCTGCAACCATCATTCATAGTCCTAGGACAGTTGTTTTTAAAATTTAGTATACATCAGAATCTTGTTGAAACACAGATTTCTGGGCTCCACTTCTCATTCTGTAGGTCTGGGATGGGGTCCAAGATTGTGTGTGTGTGTGTGTGTGTGTGTTGGGGTCCAAGATAGTGTGTGTGTGTTTGTGTGTGTGTGTGTGTGTATATATATATATATATATATATATAAAATTTGAGATAGAGTCTCGCTCTGTTGCCCAGGCTGGAGTGCAGTGGCGTGATCTTGACTCACTGCAAACTCCACCTCCTGGGTTCACGCCATTCTCCCGCCTCAGCCTCCCGAGTAGCTGGGACTACAGGCACCTGCCACCATGCCCTGCTAATTTTTTGTATTTTTAGTAGAGACAGGGTTTCACCGTGTTAGCCAGGATGATCTCGATCTCCTGACCTCATGATCCGCCTGCCTCAGCCTCCCAAAGTGCTGGGATTACAGGTGTGAGCCACCGTGCCCGGCCAAGAGTCTGTATTTTCAACAAGTTCCCAGGTGAGGCTAATGCTGCTTGTCCCAGGAACATACTTTGAGAACTGTTCTAAGTTATTTCTGGCAGTTTCTGAGCCTGATAATCTTAAACTTGGATGCTCTTTCATCTCCTGTCAGGAATTCGGAGATCTAGAAGTATTAATAGCTATCTTTGAAGTTACTGATGTAGAAAAAAACTCCTGTGGGCCAGGGACTCCTCTGCAGGATCACCTGACAATTGTAGTTCTTCAAGACTTTATTTTCATTTCTTTTATCAACTTCAGGTAGGTTCTTCCCTGAGTTACACTAGTTGGCAGGGTGGCATGTTATATGGCACCTCTCAGCACCACCAATAGCACAGAAGGGCTTCCTGCTTTGAAGGATTCTACTAGAGCAGGGTCTTAATATCAAACTTAAGAGTTACATCCTCTAGGTTAGAGGTGGCTAGGTTTCCTAGATGGGAAGCCTTGTGAAAGTTCTGGGGTATCACCTGAGACTTCAGAAGGGCTAGGGGGAATATGCTTACCCTGGATTTAGGGGTAGGGGGAGTCTTGGGCACACGAGCTGGCTGCAGGGGCCAGGTCCCACAGGCAGAGGAGCCACCGTTGCTTGTAGTTGTTGGTGAGTATAAAGCTAACTGCAGTAAAAGGCTTTTTGGTTTCCTTCCCTTAGCTAGTTTGATGGGCAGGTTTAATGAAGGGATCCCTGGTTTCATTCCCTTCATAGGAGGTTTCAAATCAGTTTTACCATTCACTAGCTCTACCACCAACTAGTTAGTTCTTGGGAAATTTCCTCAACTGTAAAATGAGGACAATCCCCCTACCTCTCACGGTTATTGTGAAGAATAATGAATAAATGAATAATAAATGAATATAGTAATATATGTAAAGTAGTTAGTGTGGTACCTGACACACCGTAGGCCCTTCTTTATCTAACGGGAACATGGATCCCAGGTGGGGAAGCTGCAGTACGCCATTCTGTGGGAACTCTAGTTGCCTCATCACAAAGTATGCCTAATTCTCCCATATAAGGGTACTGACATTACTGTCTTTGAAAAATGAGACTAACTAGCTTTGGGGGCCTGCTGTTAAGTCACTCACAAGAACATGCATTCTCTGGAGGACATGTAAGATTGGAGCCTATATTAGCTGACAGGATAAGAGCCACACCACATTAGCACTTGAAGACTTGCAGGATCTAGGACAACTATTCACAATATGGAACTTTCATTTTTGAGCTAGAAGGAACAGGGCCGATTTATTTCAATCACTCATTCTACAGATTATCCTGGGAGGTTAAGTAACCTGCTCAGTGTCACAGAACATTGTAATATTTAGGGTTCCTCTGAGCAGGCCTTGTTTTCAGCCACTCCATTCTTTCTGAATTTTGCCCCTTTTGTCAATAAAGCACTTCCTCTATTACCTTTTTTATTTTATATATACATACACAAAATGAGGAGAAATTCATTAGCACCATTTTGTGGCTCCATAATCTTGCTTAGAAAAGGATTTTGGAAGAGTACAAATGTAAGGTAAGTTGGAAGAGAATGTAGGTTGGTGAGACAGAAGCAGTGGCACTCCTCTCTGCTCCCATCTGTCATTCCCAGATACTCTAAAAGGTTATACTACTTATAGGTTCACTACAAGCATTATTCCAACAACCTGATTTTAGCTGGTTGGCAGTTTAGTACCTATGCTTATATTCCAATTTTATGTTTTAACAGTCAGGAATCTTTTCTTGTTGCCTTAGACATGTCTTAGGCAGTGAAAATAATTTTTCCCCATATCAGTAACTTAAGACAATCAGCCCTCTTTTTAAAAAGTCTATGAAACATAAGCTTTAGGTATATCACAGAGTATTTGTTTTATAAAGGGAGGTTTCCTTTCTGTTCTTTTAAAAAATAAGCTTAAAAAAAAAAAGCACAAACTGTCAGCAGAGAAAGTGGCAAATAATTTCAGAATGGTAGGGGAGAGTAGACTCTTCTCCCCCAACACTCAGTGTTCCCATTACATTTGCTGAGAGCTAAGAAGCCCTCACAGACAAGATACCTATTACAGGAGAGCTTGACTCCTCAACTCCCCCTAGCAGAGGAATAATTTCAGAAGAGTATCCATGAAATATACTCTGTCCCCCGACTGTTTACTCTGAGTTCCTACTACTTTCGCTGAGAGAGCTAAGGACCCATCACAGACAAAATCCCTATTACAAGATAACTTGACTATGCATTTTCAATAGAGAGGAAGATGAGTGGTGGTATTCCCTAGAATTCTAATTGCAAAAGAGGCATTTTTCTAGCCGAGTGTGGTGGCTCACACCTACAATCCCAGCACTTTGGGAGGCTAAAAGCAAACTTGAGGCCAGGAGTTTGAGACCAACCTGGGTAACAAAGCAAGATCCCTCCTCTAAAAAAAGAATTAAAGAAAAAAATTTTTAAAAAATTAGCCAGGCATTGTGGTGTGCACCTGTAGCCCTAGCTACTCAGGAGGCTGATGCAAGAGGATCACTTGAGCCTAGGGGTTAGAGGCTGTAGTGAGTTATGATTGCGCCACTGCACTCCAGCCTGGGCAACAGAATGAGAGTCTAATTAAAAAAAAAAAAGAAAAAGAAAAAAAAATTTTTTTTTTTTTGAGACGTAGTTTCACTCTTGTTGCCCAGGCTAGAGTGCAGTGGCGTGATCTCGGCTCACAGCAACCTCCGCCTCCTGGGCTCAAGCGATTCTCCTGCCTCAGCCTCCCAAGTAGCTGGGATTACAGACATGCGCCACCACGCCTGGCTAATTTTGTATTTTTAGTAGAGATGGGGTTTCTGCATGTTGGTCAGGCTGGTCTCAAACTCCCAACCTCAGGTGATCTGCCCACCTTGGCCTCCCAAAGTGCTGGGATTACAGGCGTTAGCCACCGTGCCCGGCCAGAAAAATTTTTTTTTAAAAGAGGCATTTTCTCATTGAAACAATGTTAAAAATGATGGGTAAGTTTCCCTAAACTATGAATTAGATAAGTTACGGAGAGCTGGCCTGAAAACCTAATAGCCATTTTAAGATTGTTTCTATGAAAAACACATTTGTAGGTCCAAAAATTGGCTTACCACCAAATTTTTGAAATATATTCTATCATAGATTGGAAAACGGAGGGATTTTTAAAAATTTTCATGTACACAAATTCTTTAAGTGGGGTTTCCGTTCCAAGATGGCCAAATAGGAACAGCTCCGATCTGCAGCTCCCAGCATGACTGACGCAGAAGACAGGTGATTTCTGCATTTCCAACTGAGGTACCTGGTTCATCTCATTGGGACTGGTTGGACAGTGGGTGCAGCCCACGGAGGGCAAGCCAAAGCAGCGCGGGGCATCACCTCACCCGGGAAGCACAAGGGGTTGGGGGATTTCCCTTTCCTAGCCAAGGGAAGCAGTGACAGACTGTACCTGGAAACATGGGACACTTCTGCCCTAATACTGCACTTTTCCCACGGTCTTAGCAACAAGCAGACCAAGAGATTTTCTCCTGTGCCTGGCTCAGCAGGTCCCATGCCCACAGAGCCTTGCTCACTGATAGCGCAGCAGTCTGAGATCAACCTGCGAGGCTGCAGCCTGGCTAGGGGAGGGGCGTCCACCATTACTGAGGCTTGAGTAGGTAAACAAAGCAGCCAGGAAGCTCCAACTGGGCAGAGCCCAGTGCAACTCAGCACGGCCTACTGCCTCTATAGACTTCACCTTTGTGGGCAGGGCATAGCTAAACAGAAGGCAGCAGAAACTTCTGCAGACTTAAACGTCCCTGTCTGACAGCTCTGAAGAGAGCAGTGGTTCTCCTAGCATGGTGTTTGAACTCTGAGAACGGACAGGCTGCCTCCTCAAGTGGGTCCCTGACCCCCATGTAGCCTAACTGGGAGACACCTGCAGTAGGAGCCAACAGACACCTCATACAGGTGGGTGCCCCTCTGGGATGAAGCTTCCAGAAGAAGGATCAGGCAGCAATATTTGCTGTTCTGCAATATTTGCTGTTCTGCATCCTCCGCTGGTGATACCCAGGCAAACAGGGTCTGGAGTGGACCTCCAGCAAACTCCAACAGTCCTGCAGCTGAGGGACCTAACTGTTAGAAGGAAAACTAACAAACAGAAAGGAATAGCATCAACATCAACAAAAAGGACATCTACACCAAAACCCCATCTGTAGGTTACCAACATCAAATACCAAAGGTAGATAAAACCACAAAGATGGGGAGAAACCAGAGCAGAAAAGCTGAAAATTCTAAAAACCAGAGCGTCTCTTCTCCTCCAAAGGATCACAGCTCCTTGCCAGCAATGGAACAAAGCTGGATGGAGAATGACTCTGACGAGTTGACAGAAATAGGCTTCAGAAGGTCGGTAGTAACAAACTTCTCTGAGCTAAAGGAGCATGGTCTAACCCATCACAAGGAAGCTAAAAACCTTGAAAAAAGGTTAAACGAATGGCTAACTAGAATAAACAGCGTAGAGAAGACCTTAAATGATCTGATGGAGCTGAAAAGCATGGCACGAGAACTTCGTGACGCATGCACAAGCTTCAATAGCCAATTTGATCAAGTGGAAGAAAGGGTATCAGTGATTGAAGATCAAATTAATTTGAAATAAAGCAAGAAGACAAGTTTAGAGAAAAAAGAGTAAAATGAAACGAACAAAGCCTCCAAGAAAATATGGGACTTATGTGAAAAGACCAAATCTACGTGTGATTGGTGTACCTGAAAGTGACGGGGAGAATGGAAGCAAGTTGGAAAACACTCTTCAGGATATTATCCAGGAGAACTTCCCCAACCTACCAAGGCAGGCCAACAATCAAATTCAGGAAATACAGAGACCACCACAAAGATACTCCTCGAGAACAGCGACCCCAAGACACACAATTGTCAGATTCACCAAGGTTGAAATGAAAGAAAAAATGTTAAAGGCAGCCAGAGAAAAAGGTTGGGTTACCCACAAATGGAAGCCCATCAGACTAACAGTGGATCTCTCGGCAGAAACCCTACAAGCCAGAAGAGAGTGGGGGCCAATATTCACATTCTTAAAGAAAAGAATTTTCAACCCAGAATTTCATATCCAGCCAAACTAAGCTTCATAAGTGAAGGAGAGAGAAAATCCTTTACAGACAAGCAAATGTTGAGAGATTTTGTCACCACCAGGCTTGCCTTACAAGAGCTCCTGAAGGAAGCACTAAACATAGAAAGGAACACTGGTACCAGCCACTGCAAAAACATGCCAAACTGTAAAGACCATCAATGCTATGAAGAAACTGCATCAATTAATGGGCAAAATAACCAGCTAACATCATAATGACAGGATCAAATTCAAACATAACAATATTAACCTTAAATGTAAATGGGCTGAATGCCCCAATTAAAAGACACAGACTAGCAAATTGGATAAAGAGTCAAGACCCATCAGTGTGCTGTATTCAGGAGACCCATCTCACATGCAGAGACACACACAGGCTCAAAATAAAGGGATGGAGGAAGATCTACCAAGCAAATGGAAAGCTAAAAAAAGCAAGGGTTGCAATCCTAGTCTCTGACAAATTATTTCAAGTGCACATTAAGCAACAAGCATTTTTTGAGTTCCTGAACATCTGTTGCATCAACAATCACAGTACCTGTACTAACATATTACTAAAAACTCAAATAAAACTTGGAGGTTCATGTTATTTGCTTTATTTTTGTATATGTTTAAAATTTTTCATTAAAAAATTTTTTAAAAACCCTTCAAACATAAATTCCATGAATCCCCAAAAGATCAACTTAGGCTGAAATTGGGTGGCAATGTAAAGAACCTCTAATAAAAAGAAAAATCTTGAATTTTGAATTGCATCCACAATATAGACAGCAAACCAACTATCAAAATACTGAAAACATTTGAAATAATGCATCTATATTGGATCTTCCAAAATCTCACATAACTATTGTTCACAATTAAGAATGCTTTTCAAATGCTTACACGTGACTTTTTCTTTTTTTTTTTTGAGACAGAGTCTCGCTCTGTCGCCCAGGCTGGAGTGCAGTGGTGCAATCTTGGCTCACTGCAAGCTCCATCTCCCGAGCTCATGCCATTCTCCTGCCTCAGCCTCCCCAGTAGCTGGGACTACAGGCGCCTGCCACCACGCCCAGCTAATTTTTTTGTAGTTTTTGTATTTTTTTTTGAGACGGAGTCTCGCTCTGTCACCCAGACTGGAGTGCAGTGGTGCGATCTCAGCTCACTGCAAGCTGTGCCTCCTGGGTTCATGCCATTCTCCTGCCTTAGCCTCCCAAGTAGTTGGGACTACAAGCGCCCGCCACCACACCCAGCTAATTTTTTTTTTTTTTTTTTGAGACAGAGTCTCGCTCCGTCGCCCAGGCTGGAGTGCAGTGGCACAATCTTGGCTCACTGCAACCGCCACCTTCCAGGTTCAAGCGATTCTCCTGCCTCAGCCTCCCAAGTAGCTGGGATTAGAGGTGCTTGCCATCACGCCTGGCTAATTTTTGTATTTTTAGTAGAGATGGGGTTTCGCCATGTTGGCCAGGCTGGTCTCAAACTCCTGACCTCAGGTGATCCACCCACCTCGGCCTCCCAAAGTGCTAGGATTACAGGCATGAGCCACTGCGCCAGGTCTTTTTTTGTACTTTTAGTAGAGACAGGGTTTCACCGTGTTAGCCAGGATGGTCTATATCTCCTGACCTCGTGATCCACCCGCCTTGGCCTCCCAAAGTGCTGGGATTACAGGCATAAGCCACCATACACGTGACATTTTAAAAAATCAATACACACCGTAAGTAAAACTGAATTGAGGCAAATCTTACTAAATTTGGCACAAATGAAAGATCTCTGTTAAGTCTCTGAAGAGATTATTTAATTTTAGCTCTTTATTTTAATCTCAACTCTGATATTTTATGATTCAATTACCAATTAGTACTTTCAGAACCATACAGCAAAATATATATTCCCATTCATTTTTCAAATGTTTAAACACTGACTTTTTATATATTTCCATATTATCTAAAAATCCATTGTAATTAATATAGAAAGGAAAATTCATCTTTTTAAGTATCTCTTTTTAGTATATTTATCTTTTTAAGATGTAGCTTAATAAAAGTCTACTGGGCTTCCTAAGATATAATTGTATTAAATTCAGAGTTGAAACTTTTTAGATATCTACAGTTAACTAATAAATTTTCTATAACATACTTTCATATCTTTTATAAACAGAATATTTTTAAAACCCACAATTGCATGATATAAAAGAAAACAATAATTAAGCAGACAAAATAATAAATGAAATATGATATGCCTTCTGCTAGGTACCTATGAGTTTTACAGAATAATCATTTCAACGGATGTCCTTAGAGAACAAAGGAGAATGAGAAAATGAAAAAGTGAGGGTGGCATGGAAGATATTTTGTTATCTTCTACTGTGTGGTCCTTCACTGCACTATTCTTTAAACAGAAAAAGGCCTCCTCAAGGGCAAGTCCTGCTTCAAATGTCCCCTTCCCCTCCTGACTACAGAATAATGTGTTTGTGTAGTATATGATTACACCAGACAAGACTGTGAACACATGTGATTTACTCAATGATCCTATTCTGCTTCCTTTTAAAGATAAAGAATGCATTTAAGTCGATTGTGTATGAGACTGTGGTAATTCCTTAGAAGGCTCCATTCAAACAGAGAATAATATTACCTTATTTTAAAACATTAAGAGCATAGCTAGTTTCCTGGTCTTCATTTTCCTTCCAGACAACAACATTAATACTTTCATTTATTTTAGAAGAGACAAGTGTAACACATGAGTGATTATTTTAAAATAGTTTTAATTTTTCTTTGTATAAGCAAGATGCCCCCATAAAACATTCACTTTTCAAAAACCTTTATATGCAAATAACTTACAAAAATCTGTGTAAGATAAAAGAAACAACTAAAACCAGACAGCCACCACCACCACAGATCCTAATAGCAGGCCAGATCAAGGTGCAGATCTCATGAAAACAAGCTGCTCACATTCCCAGAACCACAACCCCCTGGGGGTGGAATCTTGTCTTCTTTAACTCGCTGGGTGGTAGAGCCCATAGGAATTACTCAAACTATGAAAATCCCAAAGCATGGTCACCTACAGGGAAATGAGACAGATATGACTTGAGCATAATTATTTTCTTGTAATAACAGTTAAAGAAAACAACCTTAAATAGTAAAAGTTGTGTGAGCTTCAACAGGTAGATAATTGTGTTTGTTTTTACCAAACATGGTATTTGTTAGCTTACCAAGGAGGAAAATATACAATGTATAGTTGCCATTTTTAGTTTAATATTCTCTAGGGCACTCATACATAGTGATTATAGATACACTTAACCAGACATAGTGTTCTTGGTATTTCACATGGTTTATTTCATTTAATCCTCATAATAACCTTATAAGGTAAGAACTAATTTTTTTTTTTTTTTTTTTTTTGAGACAGAGTCTCGCTCTGTCGCCCAGGCTCGAGTGCAATGGCGTGATCTCGGCTCACTGCAACCTCTGCCTCCCAGGTTCAAGCGATTCTCCTGCCTCAGCCTCCCAACTACCTGGGATTACAGGCACATGCCACCATGCCTGGCTAAATTTTGTATTTTTAGTGGAGACGGGGTTTCACCATGTTGGCCAGGCTAGTCTCGAACTCCTGACCTCAAGTGATCCACCTGCCTCAGCCTCCCAAAGTGCCGGGATTACAGACATGAGCCACCGCTCCCGGCCCCAAGAACCATCATTATTACTATTTTTCAAATAAAGAGCAAAGACACAGGGAAGTTAAATTACTTGGCCAAGATCACACAACCAGAATTCAAAACCAAGTATCTTGTCTCCAGAGCTCTTACTTTTAATTTAGTAAAAGTAAATGTGAAATTGGATTTTTAACCCCGTTATCATACAGAACCATTCCTCCAAGACTGTAAATTCTGAGTTTCTTCCCTGTGAACTTCCACCTCTTTGACTCATTGTGACTGCCAAACTCTCAGTCCCTTCTAATTTATCTTCTGGTTTCACTTGCTTTCCTTTACAGCCTGGACTCTAGTCATTTCAATTATGCCCAAATCTCCTGCTCAGTCCTCACCAGCTAGAGCCAAACCAAAGTGGTCCCTTGTACCAGCAATCTCTGCTATTACTCGTCTTAGCAGTGATTCAATCAAGAAAAGTCATGCTGCTTCTTTTTAAGTAAGTTCACTACTGCTCAGCAATCCTTTCACTGACACTACACAGCATCTATAGCAGCAGTTCCGAACTTTTTCTAGGACTAAATCCCTGAATATACCCATCTATCCCTTTATAGATTACTTTACCATGGATTTATTTAAAATTCATCCGAAGTAGGGTTGGCAAATAAAATACAGGATGCCTAGTTAAATTTGAATTTACAATAATCAAGAAAAATTTTAGTTTAAAGTATGTCCCAAATATACAAACACGTAAATAGTATTTAAGATAATAAAAAATACCAAATGTACTGAGCCAAATATTGCATGAGACATACTTAAATACTAAAAAAAATTGTTTACCTAAAATTCAATTTTAACTGGGCATCTTGGATTTTAATTTGTTAAATTTAATCCAATCCAATTCCCTTCTTTCCATTCCCAGAAGTATATTTTCTGTTTTCAAAGGTTAATTCTCTGAACTTTTATTTGCCTTTCTCCTTACTTCTCTTTCTTCCTCATTCTACATATTCCTTCTTTGTACTTTCAAGGATGTTCGGGTCATCTCTACTGTGTTTTGTTTTGAGACAGGGTCTTGCTTCACTGCCTCCCATGCTGGAGTGCAATGGTGCAATCATAGCTCACTGAAGCCTCAAATTCCTGGGCTCAAACAATCCTCCCGCCTCAGCCTTCCTAGTAGGTGGGACTACAAACACGTGCCATCACACCTGGCTAATTTTAATTTTTTTTTGGAGAGACAGGGTCTCCCTATGTTGCCCAGACTGGTCTCGAACTCCTGGGCTCAAAGGACCCTCCCATCCTGGCCTCTCAAAGTATTGGGATTATAAGCAAGAGTCACCACTCCTGGCCTCCTACTGTGGTATTAAGGGTCCCAATTCTTCATCCCTCTATGAATCCATGCCCTTTGCCATGTCACTTTGCAAGTTCTCTAAAGAGGAGAATTCTGTTTCTCTGCTCCTTGAATACGGGCTTGGCCACATAAATTGCTTTGGTCAGTAGAATGAGGGAGAAGTGCCAGTGTCAGTTTGGAGTCCATGTGTTTGTGTTTGCCCCTTTTTTTGGGGGTGGGGGAAGAGTCTCACTCTGTCGCCCAGGCTGGAATGCAGTGGCGCAGTTTCAGGTGATTCTCCTGCCTCAGCCTCCCGAGTAGCTGGGACTACAGGCATGTGCCACCACACCCAGCTAAGTTTTGTATTTTTAGCAGAGATGGGGTTTTACCATGTTGGCCAGGCTGGTCTCGAACTCCTGACCTCAGGTGATCCACCCGCCTCGGCCTCCTAAAGTGCTGGGATTATAAGTGTGAGCCACCATGCCCAGCCTCTGTTTGCCCTCTTCAACACTTCTTCCATCTTCATGAGAAAGATATGCCTAAGTGAGCTGGACAGTCGCAGAAGGAGGATGATAGGTAAGTGTCCAGCCTAGGGCAAAGCTCCCAGTAGGTCTGCTGATGTATGAGCAAGCCCAGCTGGGAGGAGCCAACCCTTAGACATGTGAGCTATAATAATAATTATTGTCTTAAGCCACTTTAGAGTGTTTGTTATACAGCAAAACCTAAATGATGCATCTACCCTGAAAAACCTCATCCTGACCATAGTATTCTAATTCCCTTTGTTGTATTCCCAAACTGCTGCAAAAAGTATCCTTTAGTTTTTGCTTGTATTCCTTTGCCATTTATTCTTATCTGTACCACTTCTCTTTTAATTGACACCAAAATTCTCCTAATGGTCAGTCTTACAGCTTTGGCATGATCCTCATCCATGCTGGCCTCTGTACAGCACCTGACACTATAGGTCATTTCATACCACTGTTGAATTTCTCCCGCTTTTATTGTACTCCACTAGTTTTTATTTATTTGATTGCTCCATTTACTTCAAGGGCTCATCTTCTCTCTTCCACTCTTCTGGGGAGTTTATTCATTCTCTCAAAAGTGACTGTTATGTATCTGACTTACACATCTTTATTTCTACTCCTAATCTCTATTTCAAGCTCTAGTTCAGTTGGTCCTCAAACTGCAGTGTGCATCAGAATCACTTGGATGGCTTGTTAATATTCAGACTGCTGGGGCCTCACTCCCAGTTTCCTATTCAGTAAGTCTAGGATGGGACCTGTTAATTTTCATTTTTAGTAAGTTCCCAGGTGATGCTGATGCTGCATCAGTGACCACACCTTCAGAACCACACTTCTAGTTCCATATTTCCAACTCTCTAACAGTTTTCTCCTGGTTATCATCCATAGGTGCTTCAAATATCACATACAATGTCAATTAGGGTAGTTTTTGTTTTGTTTTGTGTTGTTTTTAATACTGTAACCACTAGTAACTAATGGTCTAACTAATGCAAAAGAAAGATTTATCAGGAAGCTCACTAAAGACTGCAGAACCATGTTCCAAATAAAAAGAGAACCAGAAACTAGACTACTTGACAGTAGGAGCATTACCCCTAAGTCTGAAGTAAACTGAGTGTTTCTTGTTTTTGAATCCCTCAGTTCAAAAGTCAATTACAAATGAGAGTCACCTATCCCTTAGTTGTACCAAGGGAGAGACAGAAAGGACTATGGTGGAAGTAGCCACCAAGGACTCCTTTTCTTTCACATTGTCTTAGTTCAGGCCCTCTTAATTAAGCAGGTAGATTACTACGACAGCCTCTTAACTAGTTTTCTTGCCCCTAACATAACCTCCAATTCATTCTCCACATCATCTTCAGTTATCTCTTTAAGACACATGTCATTTTCTTCTTTGCCTTATCTGGTGCAGTATTCATGTCTTATCTTGTTTTAAGTGATAAATTGCTTTTCTCCATACACAAGTGGTTGCTATATTTTTGCCTTAGCTGACACAAAAAATGGAAAAGCAGTTTGAGAGGGTAGGAAACACAGCCCATTGTAAACTGAGGTTCTAATCACCTAGTAATCAGGCAAGAGTCAGAAGCAGAGTACCAAATTTTGGATAGAGACCCCTCAAGGAGGCTTTAAGATATCAAGTCTCTCACTAGACTGAAAACTCCCTCATGGCAAGGATCTAGTTCTCACTCTATTCCCAGCACCTAGCTCAGCACCTCACAAATAACAAGATTTAATGACATGAAGAAAGTCATCTCCAGACCCTCCCCTACTTTAAATTACTAGTTTACAGTCTCTGCCTGCATATCGCCTCACCACCAAATCCGTCCCACATACCACTGCTAAATCAAGCCAATTATCATTTCATTTCCTGCTCAAAACCTTCTGACTGTCCAATACATGCTCGCCAACTCTAAACTCTTCACCATTCAAAGCCTTCCAGAACTTGGTTCTAACCAATTTTTCTAAGGTTTCTTCCACTCCTTATTACACTGTCAAACAGTCTGGATAAATAAGGTTTAACATAACATTTTTTCTGTTCTTGTTGGTTCCAGTTTTTGTAGTATCTGTCTTCCATGATGTCTCCCCTATCTTACCGTCAAAATCTAGTTAAGATGCCACCTGTCAGTGACCTACCACTCTAGGTTATTGGTAACGTATCCTCGTACCCTATGCTACTTAATTACTTAAGGATCTATTTGAAGCTTTTGTTAATTACGGTCCTGTTCATATATATAACTTCTAGTAGTTGAACACATACTATCTTAAATTATCACTATGTAGTTGTATTATTTGTCCTACCAGATTTTAAGAGACTTAAGAGCTTTCTGCTGCTAATCTTCTATATCCCCAGAAACTTCTGTAGTGCTTTACACATAGTGGGCAATAAGTAAAATTTGTTAAAAAGATGAATAAATGGATATTTATAATATAGCACTAGTGTTTGGTGCTGGTCCCCTTGAGGTAGCCAGCCTGTGACTGTGCCAGGGATTTCTGAGCTGCTGAAATCAGAGGGTAATAAATCCTAGCAGCTTGGAACTGGATAGTGAGTCTAAATCAAAGATCATCAGGTTGAATGGAGATTCAAATGCCAGGAACAAGCATTAAGTGAAACGGTCCAAAAGACAGAACCCGAGATGAAATATAGAGCAAAGGGTATGGAATCAGGCAGAGACACAGTAAAGGCAACAGTAGTCATAACATATTGATGAGGATCTGGAATGGTGGACTTTGGAGTGGGGGGCTGTGCAGTGCATTCATCAAGGTGAGTAGTTTGTTGGTAAAATAATCACCTAAAAATTGGAATTTAGGTTGGCACCCAATTATCATCTCTAGCAAAGAAACACATACATAAAAATTAAAAATTTATAATAGCAAATATAGAGAAATTAAATAGAACCTGCTTTGAGAGGTGGATTTCATTTGAGCTTCATTTTCTTGCTTCTGCCCTGTCACCTTAATTTGTTTCACACATTTGCACAAGTTCACATAAAAGTCGTAATGTATTTTTTGATTCCTTTATATTATGGAAAAAGAAAAACATATTTTAAAAGAGATAATATCACAGCACCCAACATCAATACAAAAACTCAGAACTTATTTTTACTGTATTTTTTAGATTTTTAATCTTTCAGTGAAGCTGCAATAACAGTATACATAATAACAACTGATTTTTCTATATGAACTGTTCACACACTAGAAAATTCTGAGATTATTTTATAAAAGTTTAAAAATCCTTAAAAATGTTTAAAAAACCCTAATTATGAGAAGTACATATTCTGTTATCGAAAGTCCTACAAAGTTTAATTCCTACAGCTACCTTGCCCTATAAAACATTTTTTTGCCTGTCAATCTGTGAGGTTGGATCGAGCAACTCTGTCCCACACAGCGTTTTCTTGTACTCGTTAGCAGTAAGCATTGTGGCAAAGACTAATGTCCTTATGAAAAGGACAGCAAAATTCACTTTAAGTTCTACTGTACAGGTGCAATAGTCCTCTGAATAAATTGTAAAAATTAAAAAAAAAATTTTTTTTGACACGATCTCACTCTGTTTTCTAGGCTGGAGTGCAGTGGTGTGATCATGGCTCACTGCAGCCTTGATCTCCTGGGCTCAAGCAATCCTTCCACCTCAGCCTCCCTAGTAGCTGGGACCACAGGTGCACACCACCACACCTGGGTAGTTTTTTTTTTTTATTATTTATGGAGACAGAGTCTCACTATGTTGTCCAGGCTGGTCTCAAACTCCTGGCTTCAAGGGATTCTCCCACCTCAGCCTCCCAAAGTGCTGAGATTACAGATGTAAGCCACCATATCTGGTCGGAATTTTGTTATTTTGATTTAAATGCTGAATGAAGTAAGTTTTAAAGCCTATATTATTCTTCCTGATATAGCTGACAGAAGGATAAGTTCTCATATTAGGTTCTTTGAAAGTTAATATATTTGGTGGCAACACAGAAGAATAGGAAGATCGCTTACCAAGGAGGTAGGTAACCTGGATCTCACTTACTCTATGGGGTCTTAGGTAAGTCATTTACTTTCTCTGAGTCTCAATTTCTTCATTATAAAATCTAAAGACTTGGATTATTTCAATGGTCTTGACAGGAAGACTGCATTGGAATTGCCTGTGGGCATTCTGACTTGGTAGATATGAGAAGAAAGGGCCTAGATAAATCTATCTTTACAACATCTCATAAATGATTCTGATGCATATTACTGGTTAAGAACCAATGGTATAAATAATTTCTTGGGTTATTTGAAATTCTAAGAATCTACTTTTTACATCCAATCAACGGAATTTTAAAAACTCCTACCTTTCACTATTACATCATTCTTCTTGATGAATAAGTATATTTTAGGAAATGGAGAAGCTGCCTCTAAATTGTGAATAGCTTACAGTTATTGAGTGCTTAGCAGTCTAAGGTGTTAACTCATTTAATATACGTAATTCAATCTTCACAACAACACTAAGAGGTAGGTACTACTATTATTATCTGTTTATTACAGACAGGAAAAATGAGGCACAGAAAGTAATTTGCCCAAGTTATGGAGCAGGTAAATAGGGAAATTGGGCTGCAGAGTTTAAACACCAGAATGCTCTACTATCATTTAATAAATGACCTATACATACCAATAAGCCCCATCACTATTCCCCACCCAAATAGTGCTGTTTTCCCTGCTACTACAGGGGAAAAAAGGGGTATGTTTTTAGAAAATCTTTGAGAGCAGAAGGGAGAAGCTGGGAAACTCAAGAATGAAAAAACACAAGATACCTGGGCCTAAGACCTCTGGCCTTGAATTACAACTAGAGACTACTTTGATTTACAGAAGCCTCTTTAAATAGGGTGACTATTTTTAGGAGTTATTTTCCTTCAGTTATCATTTCATCCCATGATGTCTAAGACATGCTCTTTTTGATTGAATAAATATTAATTTAAAAAAATATTAGAAATGTACCTTATCAGATGAACTACACCCAAAACTGTAAAGTAAAACAGGAAAGGATAAAAGCTACGTTAGAATCAAAGGGAAAGATTATCAAATGATTCAGCCTATTGTTAATTTTGGGTATGCAAAGGAGAATTATAACACCATACTTTGGCATAAGGTAGAGATTAATACATAACATGGTATAACCTTCCCTTCCCAACAGTATTAGATGGGCTGTCTACTTGCGTGATGAATTTACTCAGGATGAGGGCAGGAATTCAGGTGAAGGAGGAAGACTGTAAGCCAAGTGCCAAAGTCTTTAACATCTTTAATAAATTAAGTCTTGAAAGACTATGAATATGCTAAGTACAGGGGAGCAGATATTCTAGAATGAGGATCCTTCCCCTTTCTCTATGAGCTTTCAGTCTAAAAACATGTTATACAAATGCAGAAGTAAGCAGCCGCTTAAGAAAAATGAGTAGTGTTTTCCTTTATTCATAAAACTAATCTTTGTACTGCTAGATTTTCCCTGGTAAAGAGGAATAGAGAGTGAAATTACCTGCTAATTCAAGCAAGAAAAATATCAGCTCTTGTTCTCATAAATTTGTGAAAATAAATTACAACTAGATTGCCCCAGTTCTGATGTGAAAACATCTGGTGAGACCACTAGGTATAGTTTCTCACTACTTTTTTTTTAAAGTGTAAAAACACACATATTCAAAGGTTTTTAAAAATAATCTTAAAAGAACAGAGTAGCATGCTATTTCCTGACAGGCTGACCTTTACATAAAGAATGTTCACTTTCAACAAACTGAAAATTATTCTTACTGATGGCTTCAGAATATCACTGTCTATCTCAGAAAGCAGAATGTTTTGTACAAGTCATAAATAAGTGGCTAGACGGACAATATTTGGTCATCAAATGATCAATGTAGAGGGCAGGGGGAAATTATTTCTGCAGTACCAACCATATATCTGGTGCTGTGCAAAGGGAAAAAGGAAACAGGCTGGGAATGGTGGTTCATGCCTATCATCCCAGCACTTTGGGAGGCCCAGCTGGGAGGATCCCTTGAGCCTAGGAGTTTAAGACCAGCCTGGGCAACATTGGGAGACTCCATCTCCACAAAAATAAAAAAATTGGTGGCGGGAGCCCGTAGTCCCAGCTACTCAGGAGGCTGAGGCAGGAGAATGGCGTGAACCCGGGAGGTGGAGCTTGCAGTGAGCCAAGATCACACCACTGCACTCCAGCCTGGGTGACAGAGCAAGAATCAGTCTCAAACAAACAAACAAACAAAAAAATTCACCAGGAGCAGTAGCACACGTCTGTGGCCCCAGTTACTTAAGAGGCTGAGGTGAGAGGATTGCTTAGGCCCAGGAGGTCAAGGCTGCAGTGAAGTGTGATTGCACCACTGCACTCCAGCCTGGGCAACAGAGCAAGACCCTGTCTTAAAAGAAAAAAGGAAATGTAGAATACGATTCCTAATGTCAAGAAACTTACAGCTTATTGGTCAATTACATAATACTGGAGTCCAGGACCATGTCTTACTCTCAAAAAAAAAAAAAAAATCAACCACATCGTTTAACGTAGGATTTTATAAATATCAGTGAGTTAATAAAAAGTTAAAATAATACAAAAAGCTTAGAATTGAGCAATAAAATGCATGTTTAATATAGGCGACTGGGCCAGGCACGGTGGCTCATGCCTGTAATCCCAGCACTTTGGGAGGCCGAGGCGGGCAGATCACCTGAGGTCAGGAATTTGAGACCACACTGGCCAAACATGGCGAAACCCCACCTCTACTAAAAATACAAAAATTAGCTGGGTGTGGTGGCAGGCACCTGTAATCTCAGCTATCTGGGAGGCTGAGGCAGGAGAATCGCTTGAACTCAGGAGGCAGAGGTTGCAGTGAGCCAAGATCGTGCAACTGCGCTCTAGCCTGGGTGACAGAGTGAGACTCTGTCTCAAAAATAAATAAATAAATAAATTAATTAATTAATTAAATTAAATAAATAGGTGACTGAGTGAAGAGATAACAGTTAAGCTGATGTAATTATAATCTTTGAAATCTCTATTAACAATGAAAACACATGGACACAGG
The DNA here is from genome assembly GCF_028885625.2 of Pongo pygmaeus. Classification (NCBI taxonomy): domain Eukaryota; kingdom Metazoa; phylum Chordata; class Mammalia; order Primates; family Hominidae; genus Pongo; species Pongo pygmaeus. The sequence continues at coordinate 111,477,231 of NC_072378.2, read as the reverse complement.
GAGGGGAACAACACACACCAGGGCCTGTTGGGGGGTGGGGGACAAGGGGAGGGAGAGCATTAGGACAAACACCTAATGCATACGGGGCTTAAAACCTAGATGATGGGTTGATAGGAGCAGCAAACCACCACGGCACATGTATACCTAAGTAACAAACCTGCACATTCTGCACATGTATGCTGGAACTTCAAGTAAAAAAAGCAAACAACAAAAAAACCTCTATTTAAAAACCTTCTTCCTATTCCAATTTTATAATATTTTGAGTAAGTACTGACACAGGAAGGTCTCTACTCCTACTTACTGAAATCTTTAAGAAAGAAAAGAGTGGGTTAACTGGGCAAAAAGAGACAGGGAAAGGAAGAGCAAACCAGGCAGAATGAGTATCACATGCAATTCTCTCTTCTATGTAGAAAGAACATGGCATGTGCCAAGAACTGGTGATATCAAATAGTGAACTAGAAAGTAAGTTCCTTGAAAAATTCAGGATAGGATCCAAAAGGGAGCAAAATTTTCAGCCTAAAAATGCTCAGTGTGATATACATGATAATGTAAAATTTGAACCATTCTGTTGTTGGCCAACAGTGGGAAAATGGTTAGGTAAATTATCATATGTCCACAACACAGCATATTTTGCAGCCATTAAAACAATGTATATGAAGAGTTTTAATTTACATGGAAAATGCTTGTTATAATGCAAAGTGAAAAAACTAGGACATTATTTTCTCTCTGTAATATATTTACAGAAAAATTTTCTAGAAACAGAATGGACTAGAATGTTAATCATGACTTCCACTGGGTGAGACTGAATGTTCTATATTTTTCTTTATTGTCTTCCATATTTTCCATGCTATGCATTTAAAACTTTCAAAATTGGAAAAATACATTTTATTGAGAAAATGAAGAAACAGAAGGACTTATCTATATTTACACATCTGAGAATAAGTAGTCTTTTCTGGCCTCTGGAATGAGAATGTAAAATAAAGCAAAATCTAGGAGAATCCAGTGTCAATAACGAAGTTTTCTGTGTGTGTTTTTTGAGACAGGGTCTTGCTCTGTGACCCAGGCTGGAGTGCAGTGGTGATCACGGCTCACTGCAGCTTCAACTTCCTAGGCTCCAGCGATCCTCCTGCCTCAGCCTCCTGAGTAAGTGGGACTACAGGCATACATCACCACGCCTGGCTAATGTTTAATTTTTTGTAGAGACAAGGTCTCACTATGTTGCCCAAGCTGGTCTCAAACTTCTGGGCTCAAGCAATAATCTCACCTTGGTCTTTCAAAGTCCTGGGATTACAGGCATGAGCCACCCTGCCCAGTCTCAGTAAAAAGCTTTTTAGTGGGAGTTTTTCTGGAATGTGACTTACACTGTGAATATTAAAATGCAATAAACTTTGGGGCCAGGGGAAACTACCCTGAGATATGTTGATCCAAATAGATACCTTGCTTCTGAGATTTTGCATCTTAATTATTTAAATTGGGAATTTTATCTATCCTTACTCTATGTGTGTTTGGTCTCCTCCTGCCTATCTATAATATAATCCATTGGAAATGCTCCAATATCAATTCTGGATATGTAATTTAAATGAGTGTCCTGGAAAGCTCAGGCATCAGTTCTAATATTACTCTATTCTGAAAGTTTCTTTTGTTTTTTGTTCCTTAAACATCATCTTTAATTTATAGGCTATCGATTCCTTCCTTAAGACTATAACTGCTAACTTATGGAAGTGGAAGAGTTGTTTCAGAAAAGTTTTGCTTCTCTGAGTAACTGAGTAAATTAATTGGTTAAAATGAATAGAGAGATCTCTGTTCAGGAAATTCATCTCTCACCACACGATAAATCTGACTTTGGTTTAAAGAGAAAGAAATAAAATATGTCTTTTGGCCAAGAATTATTTTATTATTATTCATTTAGGCAATAAATATTTATGTGCCTACCTTGTACCCGGGAAGGTTCTATGGAGAAACTGCAGAAACCTGCATAAAGCCTTTTGGGACTTTGTATAGTTGATGCAATTGACTCCAAAGTTTGCCATACTTACTTAGGCCTTCCAAATGCCTCTGAAAGGGAATGAGTTTCTTTTCCATCATGGTTTCATAAAGGCAAGAGACTGGATGAAGGGCTGGGTAAAAATTTACTTTAAACTAGGCCAGGGTTTTTCAACACCTGCACTATTGACACTTTGGACCTGATAATTCTTTGCGTTGTAGGGGCTGCCCTATGCATTGTAAGATGTGATAATCAAAAATGCCTCCAGATATTTTGCCAAATGTCCCCTAGGGAGGCAAAAATCACCCCTGGTTGAGGAACACTGGACTAAATGATTCAGACATTTGCCCTACAGTAGTTAAGAAAACTGAGTTATCTGAAAGTGAAGGAAAGAAAAGGGATGACACAAAAAATAATTTAGCTTGAGGCTGGGCGCCATGGCTCACACCTGTAATCCCAGAACTTTGGGAGGCCAAGGCAGGCAGATCACTTGAGCTCAGGAGTTCGAGACCAGCCTGGGCAATATAGTGAAACCCTGTCTCTAAAAAAATATGAAAAATAGCTGGGTGTAGAGGTGCATGCCTGTAGTCCCAGCTACTCAGGAGGCTGAGGTGGCAGGATTGCTTGAGCCTGGGAAGTCAAGACTGCAGTGAGTTGAGATTGGGTCACTGCACCCCAGCCTGGGTGACAGAGTGAGACCCTGTCTCAAAAACAATAATTTCGCAGGGCATGGTGGCTCATACCTGTTATCTCAGCACTTTGGGAGGCTGAGGCAGGAAGATCGCTTGAGCCCAGGAGTTCGAGACCAGCTTGGGCAATATAGTGAGACCTCATCTCTATTAAAATAATTTCTAAAAAAAAAAAAAATTTAGCTTGAACTCTACCAAATTTACTAGAAAACAAAGTATCTAAATGATTGAATAAGAAAGAAAATACTGCCACTCTTGTCAAATCACTAAGCCCTTCTACCTTCTCCTTAAAGATGAATGAAAAAACAGTGACAAGACAGTCTTTCTTACCAGAGAAATGACTACTTATATAGCTGCTGCTCAGAAGATTCTCTAAGTATAGGAGTAAAAGTCATAAATCTAGAGTTTGGAGGCATGAGTTCCCACTAAACAGCTTTATTTCTTTGGGCCTTAGCTTACTGATATGTAACGGAAGGGTGTTGGGCAGGCAGTAGAGAGAGTTGTAAACAGATTTTTAAATTTTTTAATTCAATAAATGTTGATAACTTATATTCTAGGCATTATATTGGATCTAGTATATAAAAGATGAAAAGACATGGTCTGCTCCTTCAAGAAGATAACAGTCTATTAGAATGACAGACTAACAAACAACTATAATAATATAAGCATTATAATAGAAGCACATTCAAAGAGAAGTGGAAGGCTAGAAATAACACCTGAATCTCTTTGAGGAAATCAGGGAAACCTTTACAAGGAAGTGGCATTCGAGCTAAAACTTGAAAGATAAATAAGAATTTTGCCAGGAGACAAGAAGGGAGAACATACTATGCCAGTTAGAAAGGCAAATGCACAGAGATTTGATAGTTTTTCAAAAAGAATGGCATGTTTACGAAGCTATAATACCTCAGTGGTGCTAGAAGATAAATGGAAAAGGTGAAAAGGTATGAAGCCGAATATCTATCTGGGCCAAATCATGAAGTTGGTATGCCATAAACACTGTTTTTATGGCAATAGATGATAATTTGATGTAGACGATAACTTAAAATTTATGTGGTACACAGATCACCCTTGCAGTACAGTAGAAAATAAAATTAGTGGGGCATAAGCCAAGAGACCAATCAAGTGAGTACTGCAATAGTATACCTAAAGCTAGTGAAAGGCTACAAAAGGACAATGATTATGTGGACAAAAATGGGGAATATTCAGGAGAAAGAATAGGCAGGACTTGAAGTATGAATGCTGGCGGGGGGGGGGGGATTACAGCTAAAGTGTATTCAGATTGTGCTAAGTATTTTTGGCAATACTTTATTTAATCCTTATAATATCCCTAATAGGAATGGAAAGCAGTCCAATTTGCTAAAAGGTTAATTTGCCAACGAATCAGTTTGCTATATTTACCAAATACTTGTTTTAGAGAATATTCACCCTGAATATATTTAATAAATGTATTCTTTTTTTTTTTTTTGAGATATGATCTTGCTCTACCACCCAGGCTGGAGTGCAGTGGTGCAGCAACCTCGACCTCTTGGGTTCAAGTGATCCTCCCACCTCTCAACCAAGCAGCCTCTCAGTCCCACAGGGTTTCACCATGTTGCCTAGGCTGGTCTTAAACTTCTGGGCTCAAGCAATCCTCCCACCTCTGCCTCCCAAAGTGCTGGGATTACAGGTGTGAGCCATCGTGCCTGGCCAATGAATGTATTCTTGGTACACTTTTTTAATGAATTCACTTTTGATGAAATGATTTAGAACCTAAGGTAAGTATACTTTTACCCCTGTTTTATTGAAGAGAAAACTGAGGTTCATAGAAACTGAAGTTCACAGTTAGCAAAGGCAGAATCAGGTCTACAGAGCTAGAACTTTTTTTTTTTTTTTTTTTGAGACAGGGTCTCACTCTGTTGCCCAGGCTGCAGTACAGGGGCAACACTATGACTCCACTAACTCAGTCATAGATGTAACATGTTTGTCTTATATTAACTTTATTACTCTTTTGAGTTCTTGCACCTCATAGGTCCACCAGAATCCTATGCTCATGAGGCTCAAGGCTCACTGCAGCCTTGACCTCCCCAAGCTCAAGTTATCCTTCCATCTCAGCTCCCAAGTAGCTGGGACTACAGGCATGCACCATCACACCCGGCTAATTTTTGTATTTCTGGTAGAGATGGATTTTTGCCACGTTGCCCAGCCTGGTCTCGAACTCCTGGGCTCAGGCAATCCTCCCGCGCTGGCCTCCCAAAGTGCTGTGATTACAGAGTTGAGCCACTGTGCCTGGCCCCGACAATGTTAATATTCTTAAATGAAGAACTATACCTTAAAAAAAAATAGATATAATGAAACTAAATTCCAAATCCAATGTAATAAGAGTAGCATATCTTATTATGACAACTTTCTTAGTTTTTCCTGGGGGCTACCTGATGAAGATAATTCTGTGGTGCTCTGCTCTTTCCTTTTTTTTTTTTTTAAACTCTCAGAAATTGCCATCTATCTGGAGTCAACTACCATTTATATGTGACACATAGAACCCACTAACCACCTTTAAATTGTCATCTCAAGTATTTGTTTCATCATCAATGTAGGTGGTATTATTTGTTTGACAATACGAAAAAAGTCATAATTCTGCTTTCCGGGATATGAGAATTTGAAATCTTTTTTAACTCAACTCTGTAGTGCTCATGGTTCACAGCTGTACAAAGTGGAGGCCACTCTAGGAGTTCAGTGGAGAGCGGCAACTCCTCTTTGGGAACATTTAGAAATAAATGGGGAATTTTTTATTGTTACAGTGGCATGTAGTGCACGGGGGCCAGGGATGTTAAATGTCCTGCACAATGAAAAACTGTTCCACCAAAAATGCCAGAAGCCCCATTTGAGAAACCCAAGAGCTCAGAGCCATCAACTTCATGAACATGCGACAAGTATAGTCACACAGGGCCCAGTGCTTGGTTTAATGCTCTGCAGTCACTGTCTTGAAAATTGTAATACTTTTATGTTTGACTATCTGTTTTGTAAGTCCAGTGGTATAGCAGAGCATAATATGCAAGCAGAGGTATGTATCCTTTCTTCCTTGCCGTTCTATTTGCATATGGTCTCCATGATGCCTCATGACAAAGGATTCTGGTGGACCTATGAGGTGCAGGAACTCAAGACAGTAACAAAGTTAATACAAAACAAGCATGTAACATCTATGACTGAGTTAGCGGAGGCATAGACAGTTCCAAGAGGCTACACTTTTCATTCAAATCAGAACTTGCTTCAGGTGCAGAAAGAAGGCAACAGCATCTTTAAGAAACACAAGTGATTACATCACATCCTTCCTTACTCATGTGTTACTTACCACTATTAGCCAACCATTTACACAAAAAATGATGACAAAGAATGAAAGGGAAAGTAGGGCAACTCAGCACTCCCTTTCCTTTCATCCTTCCTTACTCATCAGTAAGCAGAAGATGGAGAATGTTGGTAGAATGTGTGCATATCAAGAAGGAAAACAAAAATAGTTTAGTTTTATGCAGAGTTTACACTGCTCTGATAGCACAAAATACATATGCATTTACAAACTATGAATTGTATAATTTTGGTGATTCCACATACAATTGAAATGCTCTATTTGCATTTTAAAATGGCATTACACAATATAAAGATGAATGGTAAAATTCATCTAAGAATTAAAAAATTTAATTTTTCTTCTCATAGAATGACATTAAAAAGCAAATTTAAAAACACTATGACAAGTGGAGAGAGCGACGACAGAACAAAGAAAAAGCTTTATATTTTAATACAGATAATAGCACATTTTCCCCTGTGTTGGAACAAGAGGCCTTACGTTTTCATTTTGCTCTGGGCTCCACAAATTACGTAGCTGGCTGTGACTGGGCTGGTTGAAGCAAAAAGGGATTAAAAGATACTATTTAGTTCACAGATCTCTCAGAGGGCCAGAGAACCAGACTTGGATAAACCAAGCTAGAAACAACATCCAAGAAAAACCAAACCACAAAGAACACCCATCCCACATCACAAAGCTATTCTAGTGGAAACCCATCCCAGCACTGCCTGCCAGTCAGCACCTATGACTCTAGAACAGATGCCACAACTCCTCCCTACCTACCCAGAGGAACCAGATACCTCCTTCATGGTATTTGTCAGAAGATACTTATCTCCCTGAGTGCAGTTGAAGCATCATGTTGCTTGCTCTCACATCCATGTCCGGAATGGGTACATCTGATTGCTGGAAACTAGGTCATATACTGAAGCCAGCTTCTGATTGTCAACATCCTTTCCAACTAACTCCACATTTACTGAAGTCACTCTGGTAGGGGACACATTTGTACCACGTAGTCCCAACTAGTTGGCAGGTTGAGGTGGGAGGAGCCTAGCAGTTCAAGACCAGCCTGGGCAACATCGTGAGACCCTGTTCCTCAAAAAGAAAGCAAACCGAATTGGCCAACGCTACAAATTAGGGCCTTCCCTCTTCTCCAGCCATTGTTAAACATTTACTGATCACACCATTGATCTCACACCAGCAATCTAGCTGCAAAGGAGTCTGAAAACTGTAGTTTGTTTTCCAGCTTTTAAAGTACAGAAAAGTAAGCAAGAAGGGGGTTGGATGAATACTGAATAAGCCATCTTATAGTATCTGCCACAAAAGTATGGTAGCTACTACTGTCTGTTCTAGATTATAAACTGCTGACAGGCAGATGTTAACAGATGTTGAACAGTATTGGTAAAGGAGACTTGGTAGGCTTTTACTTGAAGGCAGACATGCTAAGTACATGTCAGTGAACTAGAAGAGATGATTAAATGTTAATTGATATGATTAAAATACATTTTTAGGATGCTAGACTATAAACCTTATAAGGGAAGGGACCATGTCTGTTTTGTTTCTCACCATATCTCAAATCTCCTGGCAAGAAATAGCCACTTAAAAAAAAAAAAAGCACAGTCAGGTGTGGTGGCTCACACCTGCAATCCCAGCACTTTGGGAGGCCAAAGTGGGCAGATCACGAGGTCAGGAGTTCGAGACCAGCCTGGCGAACATGGTGAAACCCCATCTCTACTAATAATACAAAAATTATCCAGGTGTGGTGGCACATGCCTGTAGTCCCAGCTCCTCGGGAGGCTGAGGCAGGAGAATTACTTGAACCCGGGAGGTGGAGGTTGCAGTGAGCCAAGATTGCGCCACTGGACTCCAGCCTGTGTGACAGAGTGAGACTCTGTCTCAAGAAAAAAAAAAAAAAAAAAAAAGCATTAAGGATATTAAGTATAGAGTTCAATTTTTGCATTTCTCATACTGTATGTAGATAAGGCAATTCCAAGTGATTTTACTGTTTCTCAATGAATCAGACTTCTGGATATGAACATTTTACTATATTTTCACATACATTATCTCATTTGAGCCTTACAACATCCCTGAGAAGTTAAAACAGGAATTACTATCCATTTCACAGATGAGGAAATAAATTCCAAAAAATAAGTGATCACTTAGCTAAATGATGGTTTAAAATTCACATTCTCTGACTCAAAATTCCAGAACTTTTTCTTACTTCAGGAAGAATATATATATAAAACACATTTGATAGTGGTTCATTAGGGGGCTATTGTCAGGTTTTCAATTTGAGCATCAACTTAAAACTAAATTACATGCAATGAACACAACATTCCTAATTTCATGCTGCAAATGTTTTTCTTCAAGAGTGAACATTCTTGGAGTTCTAGAAGGATTTGACTTGTGGTTGCAACTGCCTTTTCTTAAAGTAAATAATGTTGATTCAAGAGGTAAGGGGAAAGAAACCCTCTTCTAGAAATCGCAAATCTGTTAATTTGATGCTTTTATCATTTTCTAGTTAGGAATATTATAATTTAAGAGTTATGGATACACTGATTATAATATAGTACAAGGATTCTCAATTTTATTTTGCTTAAGAATCACGGGGTGGCAAGTAGTGTTGCTAACAATACAGATTCCCAGGCCCCATCCCCCAAAATATAATTCAGTAAGAGCCAAAATATCAACACTTAAAGAATTCTAGGTGTCATGGAACACTGAGAATCACTGATATCGTGTATCTGACATTCGGCGTGTACAAAATATTTATTTTATCAAAAATACATTTTAGCATGGTATTCATATTTTAAAATCACTTCTATAGCCTTCTAAAATTTCAAATCAAGAGATTTTGCCTCTTAAAAATATTAGCTAATTTCCAGCATATTAGTAGAAATCTTGCCACCTATGTTTATAATCATGCGCTGAGGTTAAAAACTACAAGCTAATTTACTGTAGTAATCAGTCTCAAATCCCTCGGAGCGGAAGTTCTTATTATAGCATTTATATGTTAGGGAATTTATAGACAGCTTCTTACCAGTGAGCTGTCTCTTTGGGCCTTTTGATTTTCCTATTTGAAAATCCACAACGGTTCCAAACGAGTAGCTCTCACACCACTTCAAATACGTGGCAACCTGGTAACCATTAAAATGCACCTGTATAACACATAAATGTAAAAGAACGATCTCTACTTGGATGGATTAGAAATGTGTCAAGAGTCCTAATTCAGGGGCAAATTTCGAACTTGAACCCACGCTTTCTGCCTCCTACAGCTTGCATCTTTTTGTTGACAAGAAACCCTTCAGGATTAGTTTTTAAGAGAAACCTTCCCGTTTTACATATGTAGAAACTGAGCCCAACGAAACAAAATTATTTGTCCAAGGTCACGCCCAATATCAGTGGCCAAGTCAGAGAGGAATCCGTTTCCAATTTAATAGCCAAGCAAGCTGCATGTTACTACTCTTTAAAACAAAAATTCCCTAACCGCATCGCTTCACCCCCTCTCGATTTTTGAATAAAGTTGTTTATTCAAAACGGCCCTTCCCCACGGTGGTGCTTTTATGCCTTCGGGTAGTAAAACCTTCCATAACGTGTTAGTGAAAAACACGAGGAGGCCACGTCTAACGCGGTGACTTTCACGGGCCTTTTTCTTTGGCCAAAATTTTCTCGGAAAGACAGTTAATCCTACATTCCGCTGGGGGAGGAGCGACGAGGGAGGAGGGAGGTCACCGGCAGCTGACAAGTCCTTACATGTACTTGCGCGTGCCCGGGACGCAGCCTGCGGGGCCGAGGAAACCAACGAAGGATGTATTAAGGCGAGAGGGAAGGAAGGGGGCGGCAGAAAAACACGGTAGTGGGAAATCCCTGTGCACTGGATCTGCCAACCCCTCGCAAAGCTGAGAAGAGCCGTGCGAGAATAAATCTCATTAAACGGCCCGGCGCAGACACTGCAGCAGCAGAAAGGAGGGGCACGGCGGCTCGCGCGGCACGTTCGGGAAGGGGGAACGCCAAGGCGGCCCTTTTATAGGCCGAAGCCCGCGCCCGCGCGCCCCCACCCTTCGCACCGCCCCCGGGCCACGCGCGGAGCCGCGGCGTTACCTGAGAAGGGCCGGCTGCGTCCGCACCCGGCCCCGCCCGTTCCGCCGCCCGCCCTTCCCTCCCGCGAGGCCGCAGCGGCACGAGATCTGCGCCTCGCCTCCCTCCTCCCGCGGGCGGATTTTCTTACCTTGTGAAAAACCGTCTCAGCGGCTGCCCCCGCCTCCTCTGCTGGATGTGAAATGGCGGTCCGCGAGGCAAGTGTGAGCACCGCAGCTCCTGCCAATCCCGCATAGCCGCCAAAACGGCCCCGAACACTGGCGCCCCCCTCCCGCAAGATCCTCGGAGCCCATCCATGAGCTCGGTGCTCCGCCGCCCCTTCCGCTGCCCCTCACCCAGGTGACCGTGCCCGCCAGCCGAGTCATCGATCCCGCACGGGCCCTGCCGGCCGCCGGCCGCCTCCCTCGCCGCGTACCTGGGGGAGGGGGAGAAAGCACCTCTCGGCCCCCGCCCTCCGTGTCCCGCCCGGGCGCCCGCCCTCTCGCTCCTTTTCCCGCCGAGCCCCCTCCCACGCACTACTCGCAGCCTCTCTTAGCCACACACACCCCCCCTCCCCTCCCCCCAGTGGTTGCGTCCGTGACATCATCATCATGGCAACAAGAGCTGCAGCCCGGGACCGAGGAGCCCGTGTGATTCCCGGCGGCGGCGGCAGTGGCGGCAGCACCAGCATCGACGAAAGCTCGAGGGCTTCTCTCCTGCGGCCCCTTGCCGGGTGCTCCTGAGGAGGCGGCGGCAGCAGCGCCTACATCGCCCCGCCCGCCGCCGCTCCTTGAGGTGTCTGTGTGTGAGGGGAGGGGGCGCCGCCGCCGCCGCTGCGGAGGGAGCCGCCGCCGCTGCTGCTGCCGCTGCCGGCTCGCCAGTGAAGGGAGGCAGTGGCGGCGGCGGCGAACATGTTTTCAGTAAGGATAGTGACTGCAGACTACTACATGGCCAGCCCGCTGCAGGGGCTGGATACCTGCCAATCCCCCCTCACCCAGGCCCCTGTCAAGAAGGTGCCGGTGGTGCGAGTCTTCGGAGCGACCCCGGCAGGTAAGCTGGCGCCGGGCGCGGGGCGGGAGCGGGAGTCGGCGGGGCGCCGGGGCCGCCCTCCCCGCCGCGCACACGCGCGCACGCCGCCGGCGCCGGCCGTCTCCGTGGATCGCTGCCGCGTCTTCCCTCCCCTCCGCCCTCCTCGCCTTTTCTCTCGTGCGTGACAAGAGGCGCAAAAATGTGGGTCCGCGCGAGCGCTGCGCGGCGCCCCCACCCCCGGGCAGGGAGGTGGCGAGCGCCGCGTGTTTACACTACGTGTGGCGGCCGGGAGCGGGAGCCGCACTCCAGGGCGCGGGCCGGGGGAGCGAAAGCCGCGAGCGCCCCGGACGGCGGGCCAGGTGGCCGCGCCATGTCCATCGGTGGACGGGTTCGTAGGGCCCGCTCTGAGGTCGGTCGCTAGTGGGACATCCCTTGTGTCCCCCAAGTGCCGCTTTCTGGAAACGGGGAAGTGTCAGCCTTGTCAGTCGCTCCCCATGGTCTCTTCTCACCCTCGCTCTCCTCTGCCAGTTCCGGAGATGCAGTGGGCCGGAGACAGTGGCGCCTGGGGCCAGATAATCTTTCTCGCTGGGATGACCGTGTGGCTCTGCAGTGAGTGCAGGTCGTCACTCCTTGGAGTTTAGTGCCTGAGCGTCTGGGGACAGGGCAGCATCCTCAGGTGCAGTGCTTTCAGGAAATGTGCATCCATGGAAGTAGGAAATGCGTGTTTATGTTGCCCAACCTAAAACATCACAGTTAATGGGGTGAATTTATTAGGAACCACAGCCATACTCAGCAGCACAGACATTTTGAAATGCTCCTAGGCTGGGCTGTAGGGTTGCGTTTTAAGTACAGGTATATATTTTTTAAACACAACTATGTTGAAGAAGGGGTGGAAAGGGGAGACAGCCGTGACAGAAGGTACGTTCTCAAAAACTCTTGGGGCTTATGATAATATAAAAAAGATAGAGGCCCAATTTACTAGGTGTTTTAAAATGGTTTTGCTTTTTTGCATGCTTTGAACTGCTTCCATGAAATAATGGAGTTCTAGGAAATAATGCATCTTCCCTCTAACTATGAATTGCCCTATGGGATTTTAGATAGCATTTCCCACTTGATGCTCCTTGCCCTCATCACCATTCATCTTATTACTACAGTCAGTTTCTGTGGACTACCAAGATAATAGCGCTTTGCCAAACACAAGCACTCATTCTAAGCAGTTATCTTTTAATGTGAATTCTCTTTGTTAAAATGTCAATGTCGTGAGATTTGGTAGCATATTCCTTTTTAAACTAGTGAATATGATTTTGATATGAACCTTGAAAGATGGGGAATTTGAGTGCTGTTAATGTGTTGAAAGTTTAACACTTGAAACTTTGGAGGCTGGGAAATCGAGGCGATGAAGTGTTCTATAAGATAGGTTTTCTGCCCTTTTAAATATAGTGGTGCTGTCTTTGTTTCCAATTGGAATTTCAGTGTAATGCACTGTTCTCACTTCAGATTCAGAGGAAGGATAAAATAGTGAAGTTGATATGGCCGTGTTCAGCCAAATTTCCGAATCATAAAGTGACATGCTAATAGGATATACTGTGGCATTTCTGTGTGTTACAGCTTGTATGGTTTGAGTTACTTTTCCACACATAATTTTTTCTCCTCCACACAAGTCATTAAATGTGTTTCCCTGAGAGATAGTCAAGCTTTGTTTTATAGGAAAGTTTCGTTTGTGGAAATAAATGAGTTTCACTGTAAGCTAATGTAATTCTATTACGTGAGAAAATGTTCCTTAAAAAATAAAGAATATTATATACTTTTGTTTTTCTGAATTTTTTTAAAAGACACATTAACTATTTCCTATTTCATCCTTCATGGACATCCCACAATAGATTACCAGCGCCTTAAAAAAAAAAAACAAAAACTAAAAAAACAAAGACTAAAAACCCCCACTGGGTTTTTTTTTTTTTTGGTATATACTTTGAAATTTATATTTTAAATGAATTAAAAAGTAACACTTTTTATATGTACATTGAAAGACATAAAACTTGATACAGAGAAAGTCAAATTTTAAATTGTTAAGGAGTATCAAATTGAATTTGCCATATAGTTCACAGTTTCCAACAAAATGTTTCAGCAAGAAAAAATTTGAAGTCATTGGCGTACATTTAGAGTTTACACTTTTCATAAACCAAGCCAGCATTTTTATTAGCACGTCAGAAACTCCCAGTGAGATTAATATTAATTAAACATAATCAAAAACTGCAGAATTACCTGCTTTTGAATTATCTCCCCAAGGAAAACTAGTCCAATAAAATAAAACTTGAAAATTATTAGTATAAAAGAGAGGCCAGTCTGACTTAGTAAAACTCTGAATGCTAGAATTTTTAATGAAGACAGATTTATTTGAAAGTAAAGATGTAAACATAATGCAAAGATATAAACATAGTTTATATTATATCCTTATAGTTTATATCTTTACTAACAAGTAAAATAAGGTAATAAAAATGTGTAACACATGATAAACCTATGCTACATAAAATATCATAAACATACTTTTTTCATATAAGAATTATAATTCATATAAGAATTACTTGTATAATTCTTATATAATTCATATAAGAATTACTTGTATAATTCTTATATAATTCATATAAGAATTACTTATATAATTCTTATATAATTCATATAAGAATTACTTATATAATTCTTATATAATTCATATAAGAATTACTTATATAATTCTTATATAATTCATATAAGAATTACTTATATAATTCTTATATAATTCATATAAGAATTACTTATATAATTCTTATATAATTCATATAAGAATTACTTATATAATTCTTATATAATTCATATAAGAATTACTTATATAATTCTTATATAATTCATATAAGAATTACTTTGGGAGGTCCTTAATGCTTTACTTTGGTTTGGAGAGAAAATGTTTTAAAATCGAGTTTGGCTTACAAATGAGATCCTGAAAAATAGCAACCAAAGATATTTTTTCTCAAATGAAGTGGCCATTTCAGAATTATATTACAAATCCTGAACTGATTGGATTAATACCCTTTTACTAGTTTAGTTTTTCTGTTATTGCATGAAAAGCATTTTTCTGCTTTAGAAAACAGACCAGTTGACTTTTGATTGTTCTGTGTTTTGAGGACATATCTTGAGTAATTTAAGAAATAAAGTGTTTTGGGTTTAAAAGCTCCCATGTCTTAAGTTGGTGAAAATTGAAAAGGTATTTTTAAAAAGAGGGATATTCAGGGCTGGGTGCTGTGGCTCATGCCTCTAATCCCAACACTTTGGAAGGCAGAGGCAGGAGGATCGCTTGAACGCAGGAGTTGGAGACCAGCCTGGGCGACATAGTCTCTACAAAACAAACAAACAGACAAACAAAATTGGCTGGGCGTGGTGGTGTGCACCTGTAGTACTAGCTGTTTGGGAAGCTGAGACAGGAGAATCGCTTCAGCCCAGAAGGTTGAGGCTGCAGTGAGCCAAGATCACGCCACTGCACTCCAGCCTGGGCAACAGAGCGAGACCCTGTCTTTAAAAAAAAAAAAAAGGGGGGGGGGATATTCAGATTTGAATGGTAAATCCTGACTGATTTAATCCCTTGCCAACTGAGGATATTGATTCCTAAGGGAATCACTTAAAGTTTCTTCATCTGAGTTATGGAATTTTTTAAAAAACAAAAAACTTCCTCTCCATTTTTTAAACTAGTTTTTAAAATGTCTTGAACATTATTTTGACATAAATTGAGCAGTATCATTTGTAGAATAAATTGTTAATTTTTTCTTTTATAACAACATTTTGGTAACTTGTTTTAATGGAGGGAAGAAAGGTTATGAATAAAGTATAGGACAATGTTTTTTCATTTAGATTTGAATATAGGTGTGACCACTCAGAGAATTCACTACAAATAAAATCATCAGGCTTCATTTAAGGATTTGACTTAGGTGGACTTGGGAAGCTGTCCATTTTCCACATCTCGACTCTTGCTTAGTTGCTTGATGTAACTCACTTCGTGCTGAGTTTAGACAGCTCTCACAGTTTCCTCAGCACCAGGTTAAACAGAACTATCCTTTCAAAGAGCTTCCCTGCTGAGATGCAGAGTAGGAGTAAATAGAAGAGTGTGGGATGTCCACAAAGC
The DNA here is from genome assembly GCF_028885625.2 of Pongo pygmaeus. Taxonomy (NCBI): domain Eukaryota; kingdom Metazoa; phylum Chordata; class Mammalia; order Primates; family Hominidae; genus Pongo; species Pongo pygmaeus. Next base: position 111,461,989 of record NC_072378.2, on the reverse strand, counting down.
AAGTAATTAAACAAAGTAGGCCAGACAGACTATAGAGGGAGCTGCTTGTCTTTAAGATTACTCTAAGGAACTCTGCCACTTCCTCTAGCTTAGTGAATATTTTGGTAGATTGTTCTAGATGCTGTTAGCCATGAAATCAAGCTTTTCAACGTAAGAAATTGATAATTCTGAAATGCTATATGTTTATGTAGATGCTTATCCAAATTATAAATATATTCTCATTGTTTATAAAGTTAAATATGAGAAACTACCAGAATAACCTTTTTTTTTTTTTTTTTTGGTAAATTGGAGTTAAATTTGCAATAAGAATAATTTTGAAAATTAGCATGTATCAACAACTCAAGTTCAAAAGTTTCTCTAATAGAATCTGCTTTGTTCATAGTCTGTTTTTTACTAAGCTATTTAAAAATATTTTAAGATCATATAACACCTATTTGATTACAATTATTGGAGAGATTTTCAGGAACACTATGGAGATGTAATGACTCATCATAAACAAATTGGTCACTTTTTTTAAAGTAGGTATTTGAAGCCCTGAGTAGCAAGTTGTTTTAGCCTTAAGTGCCTTAAGAACAGCTTTACCCTCCAGAAGCTCACAATGTAGTAGAGGTGATGGGCATGTAAACATAAGTCAAATGCAGTATGACTGGGCTATAGAAATGTGTATAAGACAAAGCAAGGATTCAGTGAGAGACATGTTCTATATCCAGGCAAAAAGGGGAGTCAGGGAAGACTTTGTGAAGGAAATATGGATTAGTCATGTTAAAGGAATTTTTAAGGAACTTAAAATTTCAGATAGAGGAACAGCTCCAAGGTAATTGACAGATGAAGACAACTGCTCTTTGCAGGGCAGTTTGGCAATGTATATTAGAATCCTTGAAATGTTCTTTTTTGACCCAATAGTACTAGTTTTAGGGATTTTAATCTATGAGCATAAATCTTTTGGCAAATCTGGTTGTCTTTTGAATTCGTCTACTTCTTTTCATAATCCATCACCACCCTAAACTACTAGCATTTTTGGTCAGGTTTACTACAGTAGCCTCCTAATCTTGGTTTATCCCAATCTACTTTGTCCCCTTCTGATCTGTTTCCTACACTGTAATCAGAGGGATCTTTTAAAAATGCAAACCTGATTACATCACCCTACTGTTTGATATGCTTCAGTAGCTTTCCATTGCATTCAGGATATGGACAAAACTCTGTGTCTTATATGGTGGCATCTGCCTGTCTTACAAGGTCTTGCATAGTCTGGCCCTTACCTTTCTGTCTAGTCATGACTTGAGCCATGTTCTTGACTTACTCTTTTTGTTCCAGCCTTATTGGCCTTGTCTCAGTCCCTTGTTCTTGCCATGCTCCTTCCCACAGTGAGGGCTTTGTACCTGCCGTTGCCCCTGCCGAGAATGTTTTTACTTTTCCTTCACCTAAACTTCGATTTATCTTTCCTCAGGGAAGCCTTCCCTATCATAGACTCTCAAAGCACCATGAACTCTCCTCATGGCACTTGCTGTCATTGTAATTTCATATGTGTTGGAGATTAACATGTTTTTCCAAATAGATTGTAACCTCCAGAAATCCTGATAATGTGTTTCTTTTTCCTCACCATTATAGAGTTAATGCTTACCACAGTGCTTGAAACTCGTCTATTAATTCTTGCAACTCATTTGTTGCAAGGATTAATAAATAGATGATAATCATCACAGAGAACAACTCTAAATGTTCAACAATTGGCAAATGGTTGCATAAACTGGGTATATTCATTTGGGAGGATGTGTTTAAAACATGTTTTAGAAGTATGTGTAATAACATGGGAAAGTGCTGTCATTATATTATGTGAAAAAATTAGTTTACAAAATAGTCACTTATTAAAAGTGTGGAAAAAAATACACCAAAGTATAAAAGTTGGTTATCTCTGGAAAGTATGTTTTATATTTTCAGATTTTTTACAGAGAACATGTACTGATTTTATAATTTAAAAAAATCCATATACAAAATTAAGGAAAAATTGGTTTTCTAGAGATGGTTCCAGAAATGTAGTAGGAGACATGAGATTCGTAATGGTCTCCAAAATATGTATCAGCCAGAATGCGTGATTGCATGATGATCATATTGAACTTAATTATATAAATTCCATTTAGAAATTGCAAAATGATGCATATATTAAAGCAAGCCAGTAATTTCTGGTTGTATTATTCTTACTTGTATGTAAAGTGGTTTTAATTTTAAAATGTTTTGAAAAGTAACATGGTTTTGGCACATGACAGCACTAAAACAGAGTAAAGACCAGAATTAACTCAAATATATATGAGAACTTAATATAGGTTGAGCATCCCTTATCCAAAACTCCATAATCTGAAATCCTTCAAAATCTGAAATGTTTTGAGCACCAACATGATGCCATAAGTAGAAAATTCCACACCTGACCTGACCTCGTGATGGGTCGCAGTCAAAACTTTGTTTCAGTCTGGATGCAGTGGCTCATGTCTGTAATTCCAACACTTTGGGAGGCTAAGGTGGGAGGATTGCTTGAGCCCAGGAGTTCAAGACCAGCCTAGGCAACATGGAAAGAAGCTATCTCTACAAAAAAATACAAAAATTAGCCAGGCAGGGTGGTACACGTTTGTGGTTCCAGCTACTTAGGAGGCTGAGGCAGGAGGATCACTTGAGCCCAGGAGGTGAAGGCTGCAGTGAGCCATGATTGTATGACTGCATTCCAGCCTGGGCGACAGAGCAAGTCCCTGTCTCAAAAACAACCAAAACAACTTTGTTTCATGTGTAACATTACTTAAAATTATATAAAATGACATTCAGGTTTGGTCCCATCCTCAGGATATCTCATGTATGTGCAAATATTCTAAAATCTGAAACACTTCTGGTCCCAAGCATTTCAGATAAGGGATATTCAACTTGTATATGAAAATGGATCCCACCTTCATTTATGAGTAGGGAAAAGAAGAATTGTTTAATAAACAGTGTTGGGATAGCCAGTTAGTCATCTGGAAAAATAATGTTGGCTTCCAGAGGAGTTAAAGATTTAAATATGAAACAAAGAAACAAAAAAAGGTAGAGTAATTATTTTTTACATAATCCAGGATTGGTGAAGTCCTTTAATAGCATACTGGGTTGCTGGATTTTAGGACATAAAAATAAAATTCTGTATAGGGGAAAAAAATCAAACAAAGTTAAAAGAGAAACAGACTAGTAAAACTTATTTGTATACTTCACAAAGGGCTAAGTTCCTCTTAATACAAAGAACTAGAAAATAATCCAGTAGAAAAATTAGCAAAGAGAATTCACATGAAAAAATGTACAACTTTATTTATAATATAATAAAGATGTAAATTAAAGCTACAACATACTCTTTGTCACCTATCAAATGAGCAAAGGTTATGTGTAGTATAACTCGGGAAAGGTGAGGAGAAAATGGTCAGCCTCATACATTGCTGGTGGGATTATAAAGTATTCATACTCTATAGAAAGCAGTTTGAAAATGTTTTTCAAAAATTAAAACACAGATATATTTTGTTCTAGTAATTCCATTATAGGATTTTATTCTCTAGAAGATTTTGCATATATGTCAAATAAATATCTAAGAATATTTGTGGCAGCATTATTTGTTACTGCAAAAGATTGGAAACAAGCTAAACATATATCAGTAGGGAAGTAGTTAGGTGAATTATGGTGTATATATTCAACAGAATACTAGTCAGTCTTTAAAAATAATGAGAGACTACTATGTGTACTGCTGTGGTGCTATGTCTAAGATACGAGGAAAAAAAGCAAGAGGCATGACTGCATGTGCAGTTTGCTGCCATTCGTGTGGTTAAAATATATATTTTTATATACTATATATGCCTATGTATTAGAATAAAATTCTTTATTATAATAAAATCCATATATAGAATGTAATGTGCATGGGAGGATACGGGAGAGTCTGATGACAGTAATTGCCTCCAGTGTGTAGAAGTGGTTGCCTAGAGGACAAAGATGGACTAACTTTTTAAGTATACTGTTTGGTAATTTTTCAGTATTTTAAAATCATGTGCATGTAATACTATTCAAAGTTAATATTTTTAAGTTATGTTTTGCTTACAGGAATTGGTAAGAAGGAAAAAATAAAAGACCATAATAGTTGTTACAAACAAATGATTACTGCAATACTGTTTTTAACTTTAGGTATTGTTAGAGATCTTCTAATTCAAAGTTTTCAGTTGATGTTACATGGCTCACAGAAGGGTAGTCCTAGTGGAATGGGGGCTGAAGGAAGGCGTTGGGGTTCCTGTGAACAAATAGCATGGTGAGTGACAACCAGCAGTTACTGCTCCTTTTGATATTTTAAGTGCATTAAATGAGGTGTGCCTTACTACTTGGAATCTACTTCAGCAGCCAGCCACAGTGTACAGCTGCCTCTTGTGGGAAAGGGATCATGGAATTGTTACTGGAGTTTGTTTTCACGGTGCGGAAGGAACATGCCACCTACCACAAGGTGCAACCCACTTACAATGAGAGGACAAGGAAGCAGGGAGGGTGTCCCTGGTGGCCCAGCTCCAGGCCTGACTATCTGTATTCACCTGTATTGGATGCTGCTCAACACGTGCGTTTGATATGCTCTGCAAGGTGACTGCCTAATAGTGCATGGATGTTTGTCAGAAATAAAGCATGATTTTAATTTTGAAATATTCTTGATGTGAAAAAGTTTGGTTTTGAAATTCATATTAAAATTTTCAGCATTACATATGTCAAAAAATATCTACCATAATACTTTACATTTTTTCTTCTGTAATTAGAAAATGTGATTTTTTTTTTCACTAGGCACTATGTAAATGCCTCCAAATGCCCTCCTGTTGTCCAGTGTGCTAAAATTTTTTTTGCTAACAAGTTTTGTTTGCAATGTTAAAAGGGTTGAGAAGCATCATTCTAGTCAAATATACTCACTTTGTATAAAGAAAACTGAAATCTACCTAGCAGGCTCAGGGATTTGTCCAGTGTCCTACAGTTGGTTGGTGTGAGGCTGGATTTGAAAATTGGGGATCTTGGATCTTGACTCTTCAGCTCTCATCACCTCACACTGACCCTCTCTCCCCACGAAACATGAGGGAATATTGGAGGAAGGCATTGATGATAATTGAAAGACAAAAATACAGAACCTCAGAGGAATTATTAAAAGAACTGCACATATGTAGTTCAGAAATCTTTAAGACCCTACTGTGTCTAATAGTGCTTAGAATCTTCTTATATAATAATATTAATATTCTATAATCTAGAATAGATTATAGTAGGATTCGTTTTATGATGACTTGGGCTGTATCTTTAAGAAAACAAAAGATTATAGCAAAAGGCGTTTAGGGCAAACATAAATAAAAATTGATATTAAAATCGTATGTATGCAATTTCCAAAAAAGGGAGGAGGGAATATATGAGACCTTTCAAGTTCCTCTGGTACTATAATTAAATTTTCTCTCATCTTGCTTTTGATTGGGTTAGAATTCACTCAATTAAAGATAATCTAGGGCCAGGCACCTATAATCCCAGCACTTTGGGAGGCAGAGGCAGGAAGATTGCCTGAGCCCAGGATTTTGAGACCAGTCTGGGCAACATGGCGAGATCCCGTCTCTTTAAGAAAAAAAAAAAAAAAAAGATAATCTAAGTGAAAAATGATTCAAGTCTAAATAGGTTGGGTTAAAGTAGGTTTTAGAGGATGTTGTCATTGGTGCTGGATATTTCAAAGAAATAGTTTGAACTTACTTATAAAGTAAGAAATGGGCCATGGTGTGAGGTATGTCACTTTGGTATCTGACTGCCATTTTAACATCATAGTGATAATAAGAGGAAATAATGGGAGTTAAGGAACAGTGAACTTTGGGTGAAATTGTGTTAACTTGTAATTTCCATGTAAATACAGATAAGGCAGGAATGAGTGTCTTAGGCAATTAGAAATAACTCAATCTACTGTCCAAACATGATGTGAATTTTGAGACCAAAACAAATTATAAGTAAAAGTAAGACCCTCTTAATGACAGCCTATTTAACCTTTTTGGTGTTTTTGTTTGGTGTGTGTGTGTGTGTGTGTTTTCTGTCATTCTTTCTAAGTTTTCCAGATGATCTTGTGTTTCTTCTAGTTCTCTGTGGGTTTTTAAATATTTCATTTTATAAATGAAAAATACTTTGTTGCTTAATTAGCATTGGTAAACTGGACTGTTTTCTGTAGCAGAAATTGAATACAAGCCTAGCAAAGTAAATTCTGAGAAAAATGAGTAGTAATTGTCAATGGAAAATTTCGTGGTGTTTTTTTTTTTTTGGCCAATTCTATTTTTTTAGATGATAGTTTTGGGAAATACTAAGAATTTGAGCTCAATTTACTTTGGGGCAGTTATTTAATTTTCTTTGGGTTCAGAGAGCATTACTACTATATAAACAATTCAAATAATAAAAGAAAGTGTGTTACCTCAAAAACGCCTTGTGTAATATATAACAGTTCACAAGATTACTATTTTTCTTCCATTTATTATGATTACTGAGGAAGTATAACAAGAATTAAAAGAAATATATTATTTTGCATATATATTTATACTTCAAAGTAATTTATATACTAAATTAGGTTTTGTTTGAGATGGTGAAATGAAAGACTTTGTAAATGAGAATACATGTTGATATGTGAAAAATGTAAAGTTAAAACATGTTGGCATACTCCTAGTTTCTCAGAACAAGAAAATGACTAATCTAAATTTCATTTCAGAATAAAACCCAAGACAAGCCACATAAAAGCAACCTAAAAATTAAACTGTCATCATATTATTTGTTTTAAAACTATGGAATAATATATCTGAGGAAGATTTCTCTCAAAATTGTTTTTCTCAATTTCAAGTAAGTAATTTATTTTGGTTAATATATTGGGGGTGAGGGGGGTGGGGGTGAGCCTTGGCATTGAAGTTGGTAAATCCTACTCACCCTTAACTAGCAACTTAAATATCAACCTCTTTAAAGCTTTCTGTGACTCCTTTGCCCATTCCCAAAGATTATCTCCTTGGTTTTCCAAGTCTTCATCCCCTTCCACATTGCTGTTAAAGGATCTGTTACCATGGATATTGTGTTTGTCTCTGAGAATAGTCATGTGGCACTACCTTCATGGGCCCCACCTCATACTTCTCAACCCCACTGCCTTCTGTTGCTGAGAGACCCCGAGCAAGTTATTATACTTATGTTAGCCTTAATTTCCTCCTCTGTAAAGTGAGTTTTAATAATTTCTATAGCATAGCATTATTATGATTGAATAAGATAACCAGCTAATGTCTGGCATACATAGTAACATAAATGTTACTTTCTTTACCTATCTTATCTCCAGAATCTGCTACATTACCTCATATACTGAGTACTCTTTAAAATGTTTGAATTGAAATGAAAAATGGAATTTTTGTAGCAGTTATTCCTCACATTAGGAGAAACTAAAACATCTGCACATTGTGGTATGAGATTTTTTATATTTGGTTAGTGACATATCTACAGTCTAGGTAATTGCCTGTTTAAAACACTTTTTAAAAATTTGGCTATGTTTTATAAGTGGTCCATCAGGACCTGAAAAGAACCTTATTTTCCAAAGCCATCAGTAGTGCCTTAAAAAAAAAAGGCGATAGAACCTGTTGAAAGTATGTATGCTAGATGTCACAGTAAAGGTGACATGTCAGTAGGATTTATTGCTCTCTTCTTGTGAATTTGTAACACACACAAAAATGGAAGCCTTTGTATTTTAAACCTACTTAGGATTGTGGAAGGTGGACTACATGATTTATTATTGCCCAAAGCTTCACCTCTCCTCACCATATATTTTCTACATACATTCCTAGGTTTTGTTTAATAACATTGTCTTTTACTTATTTATTTTTATTTATTTATTTTTTTGAGACAAAGTCTCACTCTGTTGCCCAGGCTGGAGTGTAGTGGCGCAATCTTGGCTCCGTGCAACCTCCACCTCCCGAGTTCAAATGATTCTCCTGCCTCAGCCTCCCAAGTAGCTGGAATAACAGCCACATGCCACCACACCCGGCTAATTTTTGTATTTTTAGTACAGATGGAATTTCACCATGTTGGCCAGGCTGGTTTCAAACTCCTGACCTTAGGTGATCTGCTCACCTTGGCCTCCCAAAGTGCTGGGATTACAGGCGTGAGCCATCACCACACCCTGGCATGTCTTTTAATTTTTTAATGAGGTCATTAGAAAGATATCCAAATTAATTATGATGTCTCATACCTTAGTTGATAATGCTTAGTGTTTTGAAAATAGAAGCCATGTTATTATAGTTAAAAGATCTTAATTTTACATCATTTTACTAAACGAGGTGGTAAACCGTTTATTGAGTAAGGACTGTGTGCCCTGTTCTAAGCGATTTAGTCTTCACAACAGTTCTATAAAATAGGACTGTTATCCCCATTTTACAGTTGAGGAAATGAGGCATAGAGAGGTTAATTAACTTTGCCTAAAGTGATGCAGCATAATGTTTACCTCATACCATGTGAGGATTAAATGAGAAAACATGTATTACGCCATTACCCACTTAAACAGAAGAAACAGTGAAGCAGAATTTGAGATGAGTGTCTTCTAACACTTCCAGAATTTGATAATAGCCATTATTCAGATGTGACAGTGACTGTGAATGTATTCTTATTCACATTTGTGTGTGTGTGTGTGTGTGTATGTGTGTGTGAGAGATAGTAAACCCTGGTACTCATAACCCATTTTTTTTTCTGAAGCAATATTAATGTCTCCTCTCAAATTCATGCTCCCGTTTGGACTGAATTAATGTATATGTGTTTACAAGGTGATAGTAGGATTTTAGTATCAATCTGATATAAAATTTTTATAAGTTCAGTGTAATTAAATAGTATGTGGATATATTTTCATTGTGAAATTTAAAAAGCAGAACAGGTAAGGGAAAAATCTTCTTTGACCACCTATTCCCCTCTCTACTTGGATCAGCTTTTGCTGTATGATAAATCTCCCCAAAACATAGTGCTGTGAAACAATAGGCGTTTGTTAGCCTAATTCTGGGCTGGGCTCAGTTAAGCAATTCTGCTGCAGCTTATGTCTGTCCTTGCTGATGTGGCTGCAGTCAGCTGATGGGTCAGCTGGGAGCTGGTTGGTCTAGGATAGCTATGTCTGGATAATCCGTACTGGTTGTTTGCTTGGGTGATGGGGGCCGTGTGTCTCCCGCAGGCTAGGCGTGGCTTTTTCACCTGGAGGCAGTAGTAGGGTTTACAGAAGTAACTAGTGACAGCAAGCCGCGTATATTTTCTGTTGTCCATAGGCCAAAGCAGATCAACATGGCCAATTCCAGAGTTGGTATGGGAGGGGTTTCCTAACCGAGTGGGGCTAATTAGGGGGCCATTACTGCAACAATCTATTATCCATCTGTTGCTGGCTAACTCATTTTTCAGGAAGCATGCGCCAGCATGGCATTGCTCCTTTCTTGAAGTAGTGTTTATGTAAGCAATTTATTCAACAGTTCAGATTTAGTTAATTCATTGTTCTTACTCGTTTTTATTCCATTTTTGTCATCCTTCAGCATTATTCTTAGTTTCATTCAACTCAACAAATATTTATTGAGCACCCATTAAGTACACAATGAGGTATCAAGAGGTGAGCAGCAGATGGAGCAAGACGACTGTGTTAATCATCCAAGTTTGTTTTGTTTTGTTTTGTTTTTTGTTGTTGTTTGAAACGGAGTCTCACTCTGTTGCCCAGGCTGGAGTGCAATGGTGTGATCTTGGTTCACTGCCACTTTCACCTCCCGGGTTCAAGCTATTCTCCCACCTCAGCCTCCTGAGTAGCTGGGATTACAGGCATGCACCACCCCACCCAGCTAATTTTTTGTATTTTTAGTGGAGACAGGGTTTCACCATTTTGGCCAGGCTGGTTTTGAACTCCTGACCTCAAATGATTCGCCCGCCTCAGCTCTCCCAAAGTGCTGAGATTACAGGCATGAGCCACTACGCCTGACCAGTCATCCAAGTTTTTAAAAGTGGCCTACCTGTCTGCTTCATTATGTGAACAGAATTCTATAAAAGTAGAAAACTTTAACAATTTTTTGAGAATGACCAACAGCCCCACACCAGGCTAAATATGTCTTACATGCTACATTTTTAAACATCTTACAAGGATTTCTTCAAATGAGAAAAACTAATACAGAGGTTGTTTTGATCTGTACTCCCACCAGCAATAGGAGACTTTTTCCATGTCTTCATCAAGATTATGTTCTCAAATGTTTTGATCATTGCCAATCTAATAGACATAAAATGGATGTCAGTGTAGTTTTAATTTGCATTCCTTTTATTATGAGTGAGATTGAGTGTTTTTTCATATGCTTGAGAGGCACTTATGGTATTTCCTTATCAGCGTACTGTTTATCTTTTACCCATTTTCCTGTTGAGACTCTTGGTCTTTTCCTTACTGATTCCAAAGAGCCTTCATATATTAGTAAAGTTCATCTCCATCTATAAATTGAGTTCCAAATGTTTTCCTCCGTTAGTTCTTATGGTAGATTACTTTTTATTTAAGTAGTATCTTTTTTTCATTTCATAAATAATCTTCATGTCTGAATTAGGCTTTTAAATCACATTTAGATGAAGTTAGGTTTAAGTATTAGGCATGGGAATGGAAGGAAAATATCCTGGCATTATCAAATCTTTTGTAGAGAACTTTTTAAAACTCCTGATAGTTAAAATGAAAAACTTCAAAAGGATCCTGTCTTTGATTTATTTTATTTTTTCCTCTTCTAGGTTTGGTTTTATTATGACATCAGTCCTTTTGACCGGGCAGTCCAAGGAGTAGGATCATAACCTCTGGAGGGCTGTTTTTAGATGATGAGATTGTATAGTATAGATGGAAAATACTCTGTGTCACTTAGAAGAAATTGTTAATAATGTTGCTTTGAGTCTTGTTAATTTCATTATGTGTGTGTGTTTGTGTGTGTGATGTGTATAAAACATGCATAGATCATGGTAATGCTTCTAGCAATGCTCTACTCTTACGTACAGTCTTCCCTCAGTATCCATCCCTTAGTATCTGTGGGGGATTCGTTGCAGGAATCCCTGAGGATATAAAAATCCACAGATGCTCAAATCGCTTATATAAAATGGTGTAGTATTTGCATAAAATAACCTAAGCATATTCTCCTATATAGTACTTCAAATTATCACTTAACACCTAATACATTGTAAATGCTATGTAATAGTTGTGATACTGTATTATTTAAGGTAATAAAAACAAGGAAAAAAGTTTGTTTGCATTCAGTACAGATGCAACTCTTTCCCTGAATATTTTTGATCTGTGGTTGGTTGAATCCACAGATGTGGAACCCACGGATATGGAGGGCCAGCTATATAATTTTCAATCTGTTCAGCCAACCTTAACCTAATCAACCACATGGGTATGTTAGGATGGCTAGATTAGGCTAGCCATTAGCAGTGGACCACATAGAAGAAAAACACACAGAATGTAGACTTTTTTGAGAATGCAGTAATGCTACCTACTGCCCAAATAATATCCTAGATTTTTTCTGAGATTGTGGGAAGCCAGGAAGAAGGTGGCAGAGACATCTGTGACCTCCTGTGCCACATCTGACGTGAAGTACTTTGACCTTTTCCCTTGACTTTTGTATAAAAAGGTATTAGAAAACTGCGAGGCTGGACAGATTATCATGTTTTGAGTAATTTAATATAATTTTAAACATTTTAAAGTTGTCAAACCCTTTCTTCTTATATAATTTTACCCAGCAGCATCAAAAACAAATAGGAATCCTTAAGTGATTGGGGGCATGGCAGAAAGCCAGTTTTTACCATGCTTTACATAGTTCTTAGTTTTTCAAAGTTGTTGATGTATTCTTTAGCGCCTGCTTTATTAGTAACATCTTTATACATGTTTCACTGAAAATTGAAAGGAAGTTTTTCATTTAATACCAAATTATTGACTTACTGTTATTTTCTTGGTTAATCCTTTTTAAACAATTTAAAATTTCTTTTTTCTAATTTTATTTTATATTTTGAGACAGAGTCTCACTGTGTCACCCAGGCTAGAGTGCTGTGGTGTGATCTCGGCTCACTGCAACCTCCATCTCCTGGGTTCAAGTGATTCTCGTGCTTCAGCCTCCCAAGTAGCTGGGATTACAGGCATGTGCCACCACACCATACCTGTCTAATTTTTTGTATGTTTCATAGAGATGGGGTTTCGCCATGTTGGCCAGGCTGGTCTTGAACTCCTGACTTCAGGTGATCTGCCTGTCTCAGCCCCTTAAAGTGCTGGGATTACAGGCATGAGCCACCTCGCCTGGCCCAATTTTAACATTTCTGAGGTTGTAATGTGTCTCACAATATGTACATTTAATACAGTAATTTTCCCTCCTGAAAAGCTGATATTAAACTGATAGGACATTTATAATCAGTGACTTCTTAGAGAAAACATGACATTTTTAAATTCCTCTATGTGCTTTTTTTAAAAGAATCTAATGTGTCATGGAATGGGTTTGCTTCCCAAATAAACATTTGTCCTTCATTTTTGCCTTGCATCTGTAATTGTTTTAAATTTGTATATTTTGATGTGTTGTTTGGCACATCCCAGCTTCATGACTGATAAGTCTTTTATCACAGTGCTTTTCAAATTATTTGTGGTGAAGAATCAGGTTTTTTTCCCCTGATACTTCTTTAAAATACATTAAAAATGAATTACTAGAAAAATGAAATAAATGAAATGAGAATAACTGACAAAATAGTAATACAACCTCCATTTTTAAAAATTATTTTATTTAACAGGTATAGAATTTCCCTCTCAGACTGCTGTAAGAGTTTCTAAATGCTAAGTTTCGAGCTTTGTGCTTGTCTTGTTGCATAGCTGTAGCAAACAGCTAGTTCATAGATGGCATTTGAGTAGCATTGTAGAGATCTTTTTAGCAATATAAAAAGACTAATTCATTTCTTCTTAAAATCTTTTTGTCCTGTGTCAAAATTATTATTCCTATTTCTTTTCAGTTTGACTGTTTCTGTGATATATTGTATAAATCATTTTTCATCACTATTTTTAATCTTTTTTTGTCACTTCAGCTTTAAACACATCTGAAGATATTTCAATAGGGAGATTTTAAACAAAGTTTTTTTTTTTTTTTGGTTTTGGTTTTTGAGACGGGGTCTCGCTCTGTTGCACAGGCTGGAGTGCTCTGGCGCAATCTCAGCTCACTGCAACCTCCGCCTCCCTGGTTCAAGCAATTCTCCTGCCTTAGCCTCCTGAGTAACTGAGATTACAGGCGTGTACCACCATGCCCAGCTAACTTTGAATTTTTAGAAGAGACGGGGTTTCACCATGTTGGTCTGGCTTGTCTCGAACTCCTGACCTCAAGTGATCCGCCTGCCTCAGCCTCCGAAAGTGCTGGGATTATAGGTGTGAGCCGCCTCACACCTTTTCTTGGCGCTCAGCCAACAAAATTTGCTATAATTGAGGTTTGATTTTGTTTTTTACTCTTGTAATTTTATATTTTTACAGTAACTTGGCTGGGTGCTGTGGCTCATGCCTGTAATCACAGCACTTTGGGAGGCTGAGGCAGGTGGATCACCTGAGGTCAGGAGTTTGAGACCAGCCTGGCCAACATGGCAAAACCCTGTCTCTACTAAAAGTACAAAAATTAGCTGGGCGTGATGGTGCATGCCTGTAATCCTGGCTACTCAGGGGGCTGAGGCAGGAGAATCACTTGAACCCGGGAGGCAGAGGTTGCAGTGAGCTGAGATCGCGCCATTGCACTCCAGCGCAACCAGAGAGAAACTCCATCTCAAAAAAATAAATAAATAAAAATAACTTTATTTTACCCTGTCCTTTAGTGTGTGACTTTTGCAGCATAGACCGTTTTATGTGTTTTCCTTTTTTTGAGACGGAGTCTTGCTCTGTCACCCAGTCTGGAGTGCAGTGGTACGATCATGGCTCACTGCAGCCTCCGCCTCCCGGGTTCAAGCAATTCTTCTGCCTCAGCCTCCCGAGTAGCTGGGACTATAGGCGCACGCTGCCATGTTCAGCTAGTTTTTTGTATTTTAGTAGAGATGGGGTTTCACCATGTTGCCCAGGCTGATCTTGAACTCCTGAGCTCAGGCAGTCCACCTGTCTAGGCCTCCCAAAGTGCAAGGATTACAGGCGTGAGCCACCACACCTGGCCATGTTTTCCTTTTTGGAAAACATAGATAACAGAACTCATTTTAAAAAGTGTATATACCAAAATGTAGTTTTTTTATTTGTTGTTTCTATTCTTTTTTCTTATCTCTTAAGAGTTCGATTTGTATCTTAGACTGCATATAAGTCTGTCTTTTTATTTCTTCCTATATGTATGTTGTTGAGAACACACAGCATATACTTTTCACATTTTTTCTGTTTCTAAATATAAATTATCACAGATTCTTTTCTTTGGCATTTTTAAGAAGATGTTTTATCTATGCTGCTGAATGTTTGTTTAAGTCCCATTCCATACATACCTGTCTATGAACAAGGGCTATTTTTCCAAGCCTAGTGTTTGCCAGTAGGTAGGGTATGGCAAGTTCACTTTAATCATATTTATTTTCTGCTTATAGAAAGATAGAATTGCCTTCCCTAGCATAAAGAACTAATGATCGTATACAACCCACTTAGATGAAAACATTCACTTAGTGTACCTCTACTGGATTGAGGTTTAAGGTTTTTTCCGCTTTTCTCATTGCACAGTTCGCTGGTATATGGGAACTAACATATTTATGGATAACCTGAAACAGTGTTTGTTTTTTTTTAAATATTGTTATTTATTTATTTATTTTACCAGAACATTGCATGAAAGCCTCCAGGTTGTAAAGACCCTTAGGACTTTTAGTGATTTAATCAGTGATGGGAGCTAATTCACTTATTTAGATTTTGGATGCTGTTTAACATGCCAGGATGAAGACAGCTATGCTGCGTCAATTATGTTGATATTGGCTGTTTTTAGAGTAGATGAACAGAGGTATTAAGTGAGAGAGTATGACCTTAGATGTCTTAGAAAATTTTTAGTAGGGGACTGGTTTCTGTTGGAGCAGACCGTGTGCCCAAGGTAGAGAGAAGAGTTACACAATAAGTCCTTGCTTAATGTCCATGACAGGTTCTTGGAAATTGTGACTTTAAGTGAAATGACATACAATGAAACCATTTTTTTCTCATTGTTATAATAAAATGAAGTTGAACAAAATGTCATTTGGAGATCTGCTACAAAGTTTTTCTTAAAGTTTAGGTTTCCAAGAACCTATCGACAAAGTTAAGTGAAAATTTACTGTATGTCTTAAATGTTTTAGTGAAAAATTGAGAGAAGGATTATTCTGTATTTCATCAATTTTAAGAAGTGTGTTTTCCCTCCTTGTGCATCTCAGTAATTGGGATATGTCTTACAATCAGTAGTGCACCATATTTACTTAACAGCACTTTTCTTAGTACAAAAATTAATGATGTCATAATCAGTAGCATGTTGGATTCAGTGAAATATATTAATAGTTGTTTAGCTTAGTGCCATTCTAAATTGAATCTCTTTATTTGTTGTAACATTAACCTTTCTTCTCTTCGGACAGTTTTGGCCTTGGGTTAACTTCTTAGCTTTGTTCACTTGGAAGCTTGATAAGGTAGAATATCAGTTGTATAACCAAGCACCATTGCTTATGGTAATAGTGACTCATGATTACTAAATTGCATAAGGACCAGAGGAGGACTGTGAATGAATTGTAAATACTGGTACTTATACTGTTAACAGCTTTGGACTTCCCTGAGTGTGATAACTCTTGCAACTAAGCAAATCTGTTGCTGAAGCTCAGGAAGCTATGCCTATGAGACTGGAGATATTGGTTGCTATTTGGTACCTGTAAGCTAGAGTAGCTACTGCAAGGACCTTATGCTCTCATTCTCTTACACTTGATCTGCCACCTGAGAGGGCCAAAGATACTAGCCCCTGAATTGCAGTGAGGGCATGTTAAGTATAACCAACCTGTTTGGGTTATGTGAGTCTCGGTGTCTAGTTAGGCCTAACAGGGGGCGTTGTACTTAACATTCTGTGGCTTTATTTTGTTTTTAATATTTGCTGAGTGAATCTATATTTACTATTTATTCGTCATAAGAATTTTAAATTATAAATATGAGCACATCTCTACTAAGTAATGCTAAATTGTTTTCCAAAGTGATCATACCAACCTATACTCCCACCAGAAGTGTGAGTTTCTGATGTTCCACATCTTCACCAATATTTAGGATTGTCAGACTTAAGTTTTAAATTAGGAATTAATTTAAAACATCTCATTGTGGGTTTGTACATTTTTCATCACTAGTGAGAGATTGAGTTTTTCCATATGTTTATAGCCTACTCGTTCTATAAAATACTGAGAGATGTGTTGAAGTCTCCAACTTAATAGATTTGTCTATTTCTCTTTCCGGTTATGTCAGTTTTTGCTTGATGTATTTTGAAAGTTTGTTAGATCCATACATATTTAAGATTGGTATGCCTTTCTGGCGGAACAGCCTCTTTATCTCTGGTAATATTCCTTGTTCTGAAATCTTCTTTGCCTTGTATTAATATAACCACTTCAGCTTCCTTTTGATTAGTATTTACATGGTATATCATGTCAAAAACTGAAGTTTGCCATGAATTTCATAGATGTTAGCAATAGACATGAGATTTCCATCTCTCCATTTTATCACTTATTAAGAAGGAGTAACTGGGGAGATGGTTGCAGACCAGATACTGAGAAGTAGGTTCAAAGGCAGCTACCTCAGCTGAGACCCATGGAGAATTGTCTCCCAACATATTTTTTCTGTTTTTGTTTTTTGTTTTACTTTCACTTTCAACCTATCTGTATCTTTACACTTAATATGGGTTTCTTATAGGCACCGTATAGATGGGCTTACTTGTTTATCCAGTCTGATAATCTGTCTTTCATTTTGACATGTCTCTTTTATTTAGTGTGTTTAGATTGTTTATATTTATCGACATTGGTAATATGGTTGGATTAAAATCTACCACTATGCTATCTGGTTTATGTTAGTCTGTCTGTTCTTTTTTCCTTTTGGATTACTTGGATTTTTTTTTAAAAAATTCAATTTCTCTCCGCTGTTTGCTTATTTATTTATACCTCTTTCTGAAATTTGTTTAGTGGTTGCCCTAGGGTTTGCCATATATTTGTAATTAATCACAGTTTTCTTGATATAATAATACATAGCTTTATATGTAGTATTAGGACCTTATAGTTCTATACTCCCATTTCTCCTCTTCATCTTATGTGTTTTTGTTGTCATACATTTTACTTTTATATATATGCAGTCAACATACAATATATTACTACTCTAAGACTTTACATTATATTGCTATAGATTTTATAGAACTGTTCATGTAGGTTATAATAAATTTATTTTAAAAAATGTCTTCAATAATAAAGTATCCTTAGGTTACTGTAACTTTTACTTTATTAACTTCTTAGTTTTTTAAACTTTTTGACTCTGTTATAATAGCTTAGCTTAAAACAAATACATTGTACAGCTGTACAAAAGTATGTCCTCATTCTGTAAGCTTTTTTCTATTTAAAAATTTTTAATTTTTACTTTTAAAACTTTTGTTAAAAACTAAGACGCAAATACATTAGCCCTAGGCCCACAGAGTCAAGCTATAAATATCACTGTCTTCCACTTCCACATCTTGTCTGGAAGGTCTTCAGAGACAGTTACATACATGGAACTGCCATCTCCTATGATAACAATTCCTTCTTCTGTAATATCTCCTGAAGGACTTACTTGAGGCTGTTTTACAGTTAACTTTCCTTTTTATGTAAGTAGGAGTACATTCTAAAATAATGATAAAGTATATAATAAATACATAAGCTAGTAACTGTAACCATGATCAAGTATTATGTACTTAACATAATTGTATATGCTATACTTTTATACAACTGGCAGTGTAGGTTTGTTTACACCAGCTTCACCACAAACACGTGAGTAACTCATTGTACTACAATGTTAGTACAACTAGGATGTCCCTAGGTGTTAGGAATTTTTCAGCTTCATTGTAATCTTATGGGACCACCATTATATATGTGGTCCCTTGTCGATTAAATATCATTATGCAGTACATGACTGCATTTTTGCTTTAGAGACAGTTATCTTTTAGAACAATTGCAAATAAGAAAAATATGAAGTTTTGTGTTTACTTTTATTTATACCATTTATACTGTTGTTCATGTCTTTGTGTAGATCCAAGTTTTCTGTCTGGTATCATTCTGTCTACCTGAAGAACTTTTAACATTTCTTATAGGCCAAGTCTGCTAGTAATAAATTATCTTTGTTTTTCTCAAAAAGACTTTATTTTTCTAAAATATTCTTGCTGAATATAGAATTCTGGATTGCCTTTTTTTCTTTCAGTACTTTAAAGATGTCACTCTACTGTTTGTTATATGGCTTTTACATATATATTTTTATTTGAATTAAATTTTTTTCTTTTTCCGCTTTTATTTTAGATTCCGGGTGTACCTGTGCAGGTTTGTTACAAAGGTATATTGCATAATGCTGAGGTTCGAAGTACGATTGAACCCGTCACCTAGGAAGTGAGCATAGTACTCAATAGGTAGTTTTTCCATCCTTGCTTCCCTCTCCCATCTTGTATTCTCCAGTGTCTGTTTGTTCCCATCTTAATGTCCATATGTACTCATGGTTTGGCTACCACTTGTAAGTGAGAACATGGGGTATTTGGTTTTCTGTTTCTCCATTAGTTTGCTTAGGATAATGGCCCCCAACTGCATCCGTGTTGTTGCAAAGGACATGATTTTGTTCTTTCTGTGTAGTGTTCCCTGGTGTATATGTACCACATTTTCTTTATCTCATTTACTGTTGATGGACACCTGTGTTGATTCCATGTCTTTGCTGTTGTGAATAGTGCTGTGATGAACACGTGGGTGCATGTGTCTTTTTGGCAGAATGATATATTTTTCTTTGGGTATATACCCAGTAATGGGATTGCTAGGTTAAATGGTAGTTCCATTTTGTGTTCTTTTAGAAATCTCCAAGCTGCTCTCCACAGTGGCTGAACTAAGTTACATTCCCACCAATAGCGTAAAAGTGTTCCCTTTTCTCCACAGCCCCACTGAGTTATTTATTGACTTTTTAACAAAAGCTATTCTGACTGGTATGAGATGGTATTTCAATTGTGGTTTTGATTTGCATTTCTCTGATGATTAGTGATGAGCATTTTTTCAGTATGTTTTTTGGCCACTTGTATGTCTTCTTTTGAGAAGTGTCTGTTCATGTCCTTT
The DNA here is from genome assembly GCF_028885625.2 of Pongo pygmaeus. Classification (NCBI taxonomy): domain Eukaryota; kingdom Metazoa; phylum Chordata; class Mammalia; order Primates; family Hominidae; genus Pongo; species Pongo pygmaeus. Next base: position 111,442,690 of record NC_072378.2, on the reverse strand, counting down.
GCTTACATTTTAATGGGGTTATTTGTTTTTTACTTGTTGATTTAAGTTCCTTATAAATTCTGGATATTAGACCTTTGTCAGATACATAGTTTATGAATTTTTTCTCCCATTCTGTAGATTATCTGTTTACTCTGTTAACGGGTTCTCTTGCTGTATAGAAGCTCTTAGGTCCTACTTGTCAGTTTTTGGTTTTGTTGACATTGTTTTTGAGGACTTAGCCATAAATTCTTCGACAGGGCTGATGTCGAGAAAAGTATTTCCTAGGTTTTCTACGATTTTTGTAGTTTTAGGTCTTACAGTTATGTCTTTAATCCATCTTGAGTTAATTTTCATATATGGTGATAGGTAAGAGTCCAGTTTCATTCTTCTGCATGTGGCTAGCCAGTTATCCCAGCACCATGTATTGAATAGGGAGTTTTTCCTCATTGCTTATTTTTGTCAACTTTGTTGAACATCAGATGGTTGTAGGTGTGTGGCTTTATTTCTGGGTTCTCTATTCTGTTTTATTGGTCCATGTTTCTCTTTTTGTACCAGTACCATGCTGTTTTGGTTACTGTAGCTTCGTAGTGTAGTTTGAAGTTTAGTAATGTGATGCCTCCAGGTTTTTTCTTTTTGCTTAGGATTGCTTTGGCTGTTTGGGCTCTTTTTTGGTTCCATATGAATTTTAGAATAGTTTTTTTTTGATTCTGTGAAAAATGATATTGGTAATTTGATAGGAATAATGCTGAATCTGCAAATTACTTTGGGCAGTATGGTCATTTTAATGATACTGATTCTTCCAATCCATGAGCGTGAAATATATTTTCATTTGTGTGTGTCATTTCTGATTCTTTAAGCAGTGTTTTGTAGTTCTCCTTGTAGAGATCTTTCACTATTTTCATTAGATGTATTCCTAGGTATTTTCTTGTTTTTGTGGCTCTTGTAAATGGAATTGTATTCTTGATTTGGCTCTTAGCCTGAGGGTTATTGTAATGTAGAAATGCTACTGATTTTTGTACATTGATTTTTGTATCCTAAAACTTGACTGAAGTTGTTTATCAGTTCAAGGAGCCTTTTGGCGGAGTCTTTGGAGTTTTCTGGTATAGAATCATACCATTAGCAAAGAAAGATAGTTTGACTTCTTTTCCTATTTGGATACCTTTTATTTCTTTTTCTTGCCTGGTTACTCTAGCTAGGACTTCCGTTACTATGTTGAGTAAGAGTGGTGAAAGTGAGCATCATTGTCTTCTTCCATTTCTCAAGGAGAACGCTTCTAGGCTTTGCCCATCCAGTATGATGTTGGCTGTGGGTGTGTCATAAATGGCTCTTAGATATATTCCTCTGATACCTAGTTTATTGAGGGGTTTTAGCATGAAGGGATGTTGGATTTTATCAAAAGCTTTTTCTGCGTCTATTGAGATGGTCATATCGTTTTTCCTTTTCATTCTGTTTATGTGGTGAATCACAGTGATTGATTTGCATATGTTGAACCAACCTTGCATCCCAGGAATAAAGTCGACTTGATTATGGTGAATTAAGTTTTAGATGTGCTGATGGATTTGGTTTGCTGGTATTTTGTTGAGATTTTTTGCATCTATTACATATTTTTGTCATTTGTCTTTGATTCGTTGCATGTAGTGTCCTTTGTTCATTTAATTTATTTTTCTTTTGACTGTCTTTAAGAATTTCTCTATCTTTAGATATGATGTATCTTTGTTTTGGATGTGATGTGTCTATTTTCTTTTGTTGGTTTGTATGGTCTTCTCTGAGTTTTTTGGTTCTGTGGTTTAGCATCTTTTACTTAATTTGGAAAATTCTTAGCCATTATCTCTTCATGTATTTCATTTGACCTGTCTTCTTCTCTTTCTGTGATTTCAATTGCAGGTATATGGGCCATTTAATAATTGTCTGATTGCTCATGTATGCTTTGTTCTGCTTTCATTTTTGTTTTTTTAATACTTTTTTCCTAACATGATGAGATTTTTCAGGGCGATTACCTTGATGATAATGGTTATTGTTGCTGTTCCTGAAGCATCAATTTTTTCAAAAGATGAAGCTATATTTTAGAAACATAGGCTTCTTGGCATATTTGAGATCTTTCAGATTATTAGTAAAATATAAGTTTATGATAATCTTTTTCCCAACTAAAAACAATCTGCTTAGATTTAGGGACCATGAGATATAACCTGGGGTTGTGGCTATTGTTGTGAAGATAAAATGTAATTAATAACCCTAATGACTTATGAACTAAGATATGTTTTTAGTTTTCTGTATCAAAATATTTTCTTATTTTTCTGTTAGATCACTTGAATGTCATTTGTCTTCTGAATTATGCTCATTGTTATACTGTTATATATTTAATTTGGAATAAAGAATATTACCTATTATCAAGTAGCTAGACCTAGATGTTTTTCTTTTTCTCTCCTATAACTATGTAGAATTAAATAGACTTGAGGTACAGTATAATTAAGGAATTAACAATAATGTTTTTTTTTCTGGAGTGTGTTAATTTGCGTTTATGTTAAGAAAGTGGTTTGGAAGTATAAATGGGATGCCTTTTAAAGAAAGATTATTGTAATGCATAAAATATTTAAGACCACTAAAAGGTAATAAACTGAATTAGTGTAAATAAAACAAACTTAAGACTTGGAAATATCAAAGTGTGGAGTTTTTTTGAGTAGATTCAGACTTTTTGAAGTACTAAAAGTGATGAATGAGAGTTATTCTGATTTCTTCTTAAAATTATATGGTAGTCAAGTGAAAAGGAATATTACCTGCAAAGGAAAGCAAGATGCGCTTCTATTAAATTTACATCAATTCAGGTGTGTCAGATTTACCAAAGAGTCTTTGGATATGTCTGATTCCAGTGTCGAAAAGTTTAATCATAGAAAACCTTATATTTGAAATCTGAAGTTTAATACTGTGGAATGAGTATTAGTATCTGAGAAAAGATTGTTTTGGGGGAACTAGTTATTATATGCATTTTTAAATGTGATCTCTGCTTTACCTAATAGGATTCATTGTCATGATACATTATACTCTACAGAGAGGAAAGTGTTTTGTTTGACCCATGTTTCAGTAGCTGGCAGATTTTGAGATGGGGACATCTCCAAGTTGATATTGGAGAACAGCCACAAGAAAAGACAAGGAGCCAAATCCATGAAGCATTTGCTTTTTTGGCAGAAAGCCTCAGTATTTATATACAGATTTCTTCTTAAAAACTGAAGTAAACTGGATTATGGACAGTTTCTTGTTTAGCATGTTAAATTCCCACTACATCCCCAGCACATACTTGAGAACAGAGGGTCAAGCTTCTGTTGACAACTGTTAACTCTTTCTGGCACTCCTTTTGCAGTTGTAGAACAGGAACAAGGAATTGTTTTTCCTCTGGTAAAAAGGAAGACTGACTCTAAAATTACTTAAAGGTATAGTTGTGTGTTGCTTAACGACAGGGATGTGTTCTGAGAAATACATTGGTAGGCGATTTTGTCATTGTGTGAACATCATAGAGTATACTACACAAACCTAGAAAAATATATATAAATAAAAATATATTTGTATGTTACATTAGAAAACGAAATGTCCCAGCACCATTACTGAATATCAGCCATTTCCCCTACTTGATCTGCAGTGTCAATATCAAATGCCATATATGAGGTTTCGATATGATGCTCTGTTATATCTTAAGGAACTACCATTGCATGTGCATTCCATCTTGACTGAAACATTGTTATGTGGCACAGGATTGTAATTGGAGCCCTGATTCCACACACCCACACATATATAAAAGAAAAGTGAAAATGCATTGTGTTCTTTTATCGTAATATATTTTTCTCAATAATTTTTAATACATTATGGGGCTTTGGTAGATATTTACTGAAGAAGAGAAATTATTTCTTTTTATTTAATCATAAACAGGTGACAATCACTTACATGTAGTTTGTGGACTTTCAAGTCCATTCTCTGTCCATTTCCATGGTTACTACTTTAATTGAGGTGTCATTATTTTAGCATGGATCATCATAATAACCTCCCAGTTTGTCTCTAACTTTACCTGTTTTCAAATTCAGCCCTTATATATTTTAGATTATAGCCCTGGCCTATAATCTAAAATAAAACTCTAGACAACATAAGGTTTTTTCATGATCGAGCACCTGCCTACCTTTTCAGTGTCATCTTCTGCTTCTTCCTCAAGCACTTTGCTTTTCAGTCTGAACTGCTTGCTCTTGCTCAAATGTATGTACCTCATGACTTTGCATATGCTGTTAGCTTAATGAAAGCAGGTACCTTGGCTGTCCTAGGTGGTCACTGTCTGGTGTGGTGTCATCCCTTATGAAATGACTGAATGCCATTCCTCTGGACGGAATGGCCTTTTCTACTGGTGAATTCTTCACACTTCAAGACTGTCCTGAGACATCATGTACACTGTGAAGCCTCTCCCGACTTCCCTTAGTCATATCAGTCCTTTGTGCCAGCATTGTACTTTGTATCCCTGTTAAAGCAGTTATCACATTAACTTGCAAGATTGTTTTTAACATGTCTGACTTGCCTCTTAGAGTGTGCGTTTCATGAGGGCAGATTCAGTATGCTGCCAGTCTCTGTGTCCTTAGTGCTTATTGCCTACACATGCATTAAAAATTAGAAAAAACAGCCGGGCGCGGTGGCTCATGCCTGTAATCCCAACACTTTGGGAGGCTGAGGTGGGTGGATCACCTGAGATTGGGAGTTTGAGACCAGTCTGACCAACGTGGAGAAACCCCGTCTCTACTAAAAATACAAAATTAGCCAGGTGTGGTGGTACATGCCTGTAATCCCAGCTACTCGGGAGGCTGAGGCAGGAGAATCGCTTGAACCTGGGAGGTGGAGGTTGCGGTGAGCTGAGATCGTGCCATTGCACTCCAGCCTGGGCAACAAGAGCGAAACTCCGTCTCCAAAAAAATTAGAAAAAACTCAGGAAGGAAGGACAAATACATGATTCCACTTATATGAGATACCTACAATAGTTAAATTTATAGAGAACAAACAATAGAATAGTGTTTACCGAGGGTGGGATGGAGGAGGAATGGGGATTTATTATTATTTAATGGGTACAGAGTTTGTTTGGGATGATGGGAAAGTTCTGGAGATGGATAGTGGTGATGGTTACACAATAATGTGAATGTACTTAATGCCACTGAATTGTATACCCAAAAAGGGTTAAAATGGTAAATTTTACTTATATTTTACCACATTTTAAAAAAAGACAAAATTCATGAAGGTAAGGACCTTGCCTGTTTACTCAGCTTTGTTTTCTGTAGTTCCTAACATTGTTTGTTTTATTGTTAAATTGTTTTCTTTTGACATGGTAGTACTTGATTTTTTTTAAATGTTTGAAATTGGGTCCAGCACAGTAGCTCAAGCCTGTAATCCCTGCACTTCAGGAAGCTAAGGCAGGAGGATTGCTTCAGGCCAGGTGTTTGAGACCCGCCTGGACAACATAGTGAGACCCTGTCTCTATTATTTAAAAAAAAAAAAAGTTTGAAATTAAATTGTGTGTAAGCCCATGGGATATTGTCTAAGAAACCAACTGAATTTATAAAGTAAGGGAGGAAACATAGCACATAACTTTTTAATTTTTTTAGTTTTTATTTTTTTGAGACTGAGTCTTGCCCTGTAGCCCAGGCTGGAGTGCAATGGCATGATCTTAGCACACTGCAACCTCTGCCTCCCAGGTTCAAGCCATTCTCTTGTCTCAGCCTCCCAGGTAGCTGGGACTACAGGCATGTGCCACCACGCCCGGCTAATTTTTTTGTATTTTTAGTAGAGATGGGGTTTCACCATGCTGGCTAGGCTGGTCTTAAACTCCTGACCTCAAGTGATCTACCCGCCTCAGCCTCCCAAAGTGCTGGGATTATAGACGTGAGCCACCGCACCCAGCCATAGCACATAACTTTAAAATATCACATATTTAAAGGAAATATTCTTGTGATAATATAAATATTAACTAAAATTAATAACTGAAGTGGTTGTCATCTGCTACTAAGCAGTATATAGTGGTAAAGAGAGGCAGTATGGCATTGTGAGACTTCAGGCTTGGTAAGGTCAAAAAGCCTTTTTTACCTGCTTAGAATGATCTTCCTATCCAAGTCCAGGATGACTGGGGGGAACAGTACAACCTTGAGTATCTCTTATGTTCTAGATAATCTCATTTGAGCCCCCTACGTCTCCATGAAATGGAGATACCTCTGTTTTCCTATAAGAAAAGTATACGTGCTATTGAATGCTATCAACCTGGCATAATTGCAAACCCAGTTGATATATATGTGTGAGTACACACGTGTACATTCGAACTTCTAATAAAGTCGTTCTGTGAGACTAAATTTGCAAAATAATTTATCTGGAAACAGCTTAAAATGGGGTCTTATTTTTACCTAAGAGTGTGTGATGGATGGAGTAGGTTTGGGGTGGTGCCCAGAAATATGTTGATGCCTGTGATTTAGGTAACCCTTAGAATCTACTGTAAGAAATACTGTTTTGATAAAGCAGGTGATATTTTGGATTGATGAAGGTCTCTTTTAGAATCAGATTGTTCTTATTGAATGGTTAAAATATATATTTATGTATTACATTATTATATATTAAAATATGTAAAGAATGACATTGTTTTTTGTCTTGACTGCATAATTCTTATCAATTTCTTGCTCCTTCCAGTGATTTCCACATTTTTACTTTCCTACCTATTGCTGTTTTCTGTCAGGTGTTGATAAATTCTGGTGAGTGACAGGTAGTATGAGGGGCAAATATGTTTATTCCCCTGTTCTTTTTCTTTAATCACTTCTATTGAGGTATAATTTACATATAATAAAATGGACCAATTAGATGAGTTAGACAAACGTATGCTGTCATATAACCATCATCACCACAGTCATGGTATATAAAATATGTCTATCACCCTAAAAAGTTCCCTTGTGCTCCTTTTAGTAAAACCTCTCTCGCTATTCCTGGTCCCTCACAACCACTTATCTGCTATATCACTGTAATCACTTATAGTTTTGCCATTTCTAGAATTTCTTATAAATGGAACCGTGTGTTATGTAGTTAAGTGTCATCCACATTGTCGTATGAATTAATTTTTTTTTAAATGCAGAGTAGTATTCCATTATATGGATATACCATTCACTAGGTGCTGAACATTTGGATTGTTTCCAGTTTGGGCTATTATGAATAAAGCATTTATGTACGAGTCTCTGTGATTATATACTTTCATTTCTCTTATAAATACTTAGGAGTGGGATTGTTGGGTTAAATGGTTAAGTTTACTTCATAAGAAACAGCCAGATTTTTTTCCCAGTGTGGCTGTACCATTTTGCATTAGCTCCAACAACTTATGGGAGGTCCAGTTTCTCCTACCCTCTCCAACATTTGTTTATATTTAGTCTTTTAAAATTCTGTCTTTTCTAGTGAAAGTGTAATGATATCTCATTATGGTTTTAATTTTCATTTCCCTAAGATCTAAGAATCTGAATATCTTTTTATGTGTGTATTTGCCATTCACATATCTTCTTTGGTGAAGTATCCAAATCTTTTTTACAAAATTGAGTTGTTTTTCTTCTTGTTGAGTTGAAAGGGTTCTTTATTCATTCTGGACTCAGGTCCTTTATCACATACATGTTTTGCAGATATTTTCTCCCAATCTGTGGCTTGCATTCTTATTTTTCTAGTGGTATCTTTTGAAGAGTAAAGGTTTTAAACTATGATAAAGTCCAATTTATCTTTTTTTCTTTCGTGATTCATACTTTTTGGTGACCTAAGGAATCTTTGCCTAACCTAAAATATCAAATGTTTTCTGTTTTCTTGTAGAAGTTATGTCCTCTGTTCTTACCAGATTGTGGTTTGATTTCTAAGTTATCATTAGGTACTTCTTTTTAGAAGTATTAATGGAGATTATTTTGATAGGCTTTTTAAGCTGTGAGGTAGCTTTATAAAAATTCCCTTCAGTATTGGGCCCAAAATTTGCTTTAAATATAGGCAGAGTATCAGTAGAAGGCAACACAGAGCTATTCTGTGCCCTAGGATTTTAATTTCTGACCTCCTGGTTATAGCTGGTATCTGCCCAGGGATAATTGCTCTTAGGGTAACACTTTTAACATGTAAGCCAGCCTGTCAAAAGTGTACCTAAAAGTTCTCTTTCAGTCATTTTCTGAGTTACTGATAGGAACATAGGTTCTGTGTGAATCAGACCTGAGAGGATTATGAATGTTATAGAATGCCTTTTGTTAGGGAATTTAAGCCCAGAAGAAGTTGGGAAAGTGACAGATTTATATAAATACGAGTGACAAAACCAGTTAAAATGTTCTGACTCAACTTGAAATATGTTGGACTATATAATAAATATAATATTGTGAGATATTCTGAACTAGATTCAACTCTGCTCTGGCTTTCCTCCCTTGTAATTCCATTACTTGATCCCTTTCCCCCTTTTCTTCTGTGACCTCTGGCAATTTGGCTTCTTAGACTTAGAACTTAACACCCAGCTCAGACCTGCGGCATCCACTTACACTTCATGAAGAACTGTGAACCTATAATGTTTTTTATGGAAACTCATTATGATTCTGTCTCCTTTCTGCCTTATCACCTGTGTGGGATAAATTTCATAAACAAATAGCTTTTCTGGTTCTTTCTGTTGTGAGCTGACTAGGATAGTTTATAGGTAATATCTCATTCCACTTTTCTGCATAACACAGACTGGTTGGTTGTCTTTCCCAGCCAAAACAGCATAAGCAACAGATTGGACAAAAGCAGATATGATAACCCAGCTTTCTCTTCTGAAACCCAGACGTTAGAGTGATTTACAAAAATGTAAAACAATTTCTGTCTTTTCACAGTTTTTTTCTTTAATTATCCAAATGTACAGCTTTTCTCATTACTTTCTTCCTCTCCATAATATGTAATAGTTTGCTCTTGTAGTACCATTTTAAGCCCATACTTCTCTACCTTTTTTGTTTTGTTTTGTTTTTTTGGTAATTGTGTATAGCATTTACCTTCCACTGCAGGAACTTAAATTGTACATATATAAGCCTGCTTAAAGATGTAACATAGGATACTAATGTTTTGTTCTTTTTTTTTTTTTTTTTTTTTTTTGAGACAGGGTCTTGCTCTGTCACCCAGGCTGGAGTGCAATGGCACAAGCATGGCTCACTGCAGCCTCGAATTCCTGGGCTCAAGCAGTCCTCCCATCTCAGCCTCCTGAATAGCTGGAACAACAGGTGCGCACCACCATGCCTGGCTAATTTTTTAATTTTTAGTAGGGATAGGGTCTAACAGTGTTGCCCAGGCTGGGCTCTAACTCCTGGCCTCAAGCATTTCTCCTGCCTCAGCCTCCCAAAGAGCTGGGATTACAGGCATGAGCCACCACACCCGCACCCAGCCTTGTTCATGTATTTTCAGGCTTTTTCTGTGCTTCATTTTGGATGGTTTCTATGGCTTTGTCTTCAAGTTTATTAATCTTTAATTCCAGCATTTCTGATATATTCTTAGTTCTACTCATATTTTTCCTCTTCATTTATTTTTCATCCTTCATGAAATGAAAATTTTGATTTATGTTTGTTTATTGTCCGCATCTCTATTTAATATATTCAGGCATTCTTCTACTTCTTGAACATATAGTTTATAGTTGCAATAACTATTTTAATCTTTGCTTACTAATTCCATCATCTGTATCATTTCCTGGCTTGTTTCTATTGCTACATTTTTTTCCTCATAATGGGTCATATTGTTCTGTTTATTACATGCCTAGTTTTTTTCACTGGATGCCAGACATGGTGGATTTTACCTTGTGTTTTGGATATCATTGTATTTTTAGAAATATTCTTGAGCTTTATTCTGGGACACTGTTAAGTTATTTGGAAATAGTGTAATCCTTTCAAGTCTTTTTATGCTTAGTTGGATGGGAACAGAACAAACTTAACTAGGGCTAATTTTGCCCATCTACTGAGTCAATAATCTTATGATTATTCTACTTGATGTCTTGTGAAGTATGTTTCCTTCTTAGATGAAACGTAAGTTATTCCTGCTACCGTGTGAGCCCTTGGGATTGTTCCCTCTGCCCATTTTAGTTACTTATTTTTCTGCTTTAGGTACATTCCTCACAAAGCATGTGCTGATACTTTCAGTAAAACCTTGAGGGAACCCTCTGCAGATCTACTCCTGTCTGTCTCTTTGCAGTTCTCTTCTCCCGGTATTCTACTAGGCAAATTCTAACAAGCATGGCCTTCAACTTTGTTTCCTCAACTCAGGGAGATTGCCAGCTTCCACCTGGGTTTCTTATCCCTCTGCTCCGTGGAAGCTCTTAAGTGAGGAGCTATTGAAGAAGGACTTACAGTGTTTGTTTCCCGTCTCTCAGGGATTACTGTCCTATGCTGGCCAATGTCTAATATGTAAAGACCATTGATTTACATGCTTTTCTGTTTATTAGTTATTTCAGGCAGTGGGTAAATTTATTCCCTATTACTTCACCTTGACTCAAAACCCTGCCTACTCGTTTTTAAAGTTTAAGCTCGAGCATTAAATCCTCTCCAGAGTGTTTCATATTCCATTTTCTATTCAGGAATGATTTGTTTGCAAAGACCACAAGCTCTTTCAAAAAAGCTGTAATTGGCCAGGTGTGGTGGCTCACGCCTGTAATCCCATTCAGCACTTTGGGAGGCCGGGGCAGGAGGATTGTTTGAGGCAAGATTGCTTGAGGAGTCTCTTACTCCTCAAGCAGGAGTTAGAGACCAGGCTGGGCAACATACCAAGACCTCATCTTTATTAAAAAATCAAAAAAAAAAAAAAAAAAAGCCGAGTGTGGTGGTATGCCCCTGTAGTCCCACACACTGGGGAGGCTGAGGTGAGAGGATCATTTAATCCTGGGAGGTTGAGGCTACAGTGAGCCGTGATTGTGCCATGGTACTCCAGCCTGGGTGACAGAGTTAGACCCTGTCTCGGAAAGAAAAGAAAATGGCCAGGCACGGTGGCTCACGCCTGTAATCCCAGCATTTTGGGAGGCCGAGGCAGGTGGATCACTTGAGCCCAGAATTTCAAGACCAGCCTGGGCAACCCCATCTTTCCAAAAAATACAAAAATTAGCTGGGTGTGGTGGCACGTGCCTGTGGTCCCAGCTACCTAGGAGGCTGAGGTGGATCATCTGAGCCTAGGAGGCAGAGGTTGCAGTGAGCCAAGATTACTCTATTATACGCCAGCCTGGGCAACAGAGCAAGACCTTGTCTCAAAAAAAAAAAAAGAAAAAAGAAAAAGAAAACCTCTAATAAAAAGGGGATTTATTATTACAGTATAGGGAAATCTCACAGATCTTCGTTGCATGGTATAAACAAGTCTCACTTCTCTTCCATTGTTTTCTCTGCAGACCAGTTTCCACACAGTTCTTCCCATTTGCCTTTGGCTCTCACTTGCCTGTTAAGGTATTAACTGTGGCCTTAACTCAACATGACCATTCAGCTCTAGTCCTTATACCGGATCGTTGGATTGCTTATTTATATGAACAGCCCCAAGGAGCCAGAAAATTCATATCTTGGGTGAACAGAGTTCAATACTGACATGATAGTGTTCCATGATTCATAATACAATTAAAGTAAAATTTTTAATTAAAAAAATTTTTAAATGAGGGTTTTGTGTGGGAAATAACCTATAAATTCTAACTTAGGAAGTTGAGTCTCAATACTCAATGAACACAGTGTTTGTATAGTATCAGAGACATTTGGTTAAGTTTTTTGCTTATTAAATAATATGATTCATCAATAAACATTTATAGAGCATCTATTATGTATCAAGTACTGCCCAGAGCTTATATTCTGAAAGAGGGGTTGACCAACTATAGTCTGTGAGCCAAATCCAGTCCAACCACCTGTTTTTCTAAGTAAAACTTTATTGGATCACTGCCCCTCACATTGATTACTTATAATGGCTGTTGTCATGCTTCAGCAGGAGGTAGTTGCACCAAAGGTTCACTGTGACCCACAGAGCCTAAAATATTTGCCGTTTGTCCTGTTATACCTTATGCCAACCCTTGACATAAGGTGAATTTTTTTAATGTGAAAAGGTTAACAGCTTTTTACAGGGTGAAAACCATCTTTAATCAGGTCTTAGACTTTGACAAAAATTAGTAGAGGTTAAATTACTTTCCTTAGAGTCCTGACATTTGAAGTTTTTGGTTTTATTTGCTCATTAAGACCACAGGTTTGTTTTGTCTCTTTATTAATTTCTAGTTAGTGAGATTGCATTTTTCTCTGTAAGTGTTTTCTAATAGCAAGCATTTGAATGTTGGAGTTGAAATAATCTCACACGAGGGCATCCGGGTTTACTGGTGATTCAGAACACGTCTGGTATGGTATTTGGCAAGAGGCTAAAGGCTAAGTTTTGCAGCTACCCATATTAAGTCTTTTGCAAACCATCAGGTGTATTCTGTAATTTTAACAATAAACAGATTTTTTTTCCTTCAGTATGCTAAAATAAAGACTAATATATTTTGGGATGGTAGGTATAGTTGAAAATTAACTGTTTTCAAATATAAAAAACACCAAAGCTCAGGAAATACCATCTGAGTCTAATTATACTTGTGAGATTAGTGATCAGTATGCAGTTCTTGTGTCTTCATGGTTGTCATTAGTTAAGGTAAAGAAGTCTCATATAGATTTACACGAAGTTATTCATTCTTCAAGTCTCTGCTACTATACAAAGAGTAGATTTATTCATTTTTAATATATGCCTATCTCTTTAAAATGCCATAGCCACTAATCTCAGTATCAAATACTAGATTCTCCTAAGGCTTTACAAAAGGAGATTCCCACTGAAGGGAATTTGTGGAAGAAAAGTAGAGTCCCTTTGATTTGGGAGTTTTTTGTTTGTTTGTTTGTTTGTTTTGAGACAGAGTCTTGCTCCGTTGCTCGGGCTGGAGTGCAGTGGCATGGTCTTGGCTCACTGCAACCTCTGCCTCCCGGGTTCAAGCAATTCTCCTGTTTCAGCCTCCTGAGTAGCTGGGACTACAGGCGCCTGCCAACTCGCCCGGCTAATTTTTGTATTTTTAGTAGAAATGGGGTTTCACCTTGTTGGTCAGGTTGGTCTCGAACTCCTGACCTCAGGTGATCCATCCCGCCTCGGCCTCCCAAAGTGCTGGGATTATAGGCGTGAGCCAGCCACCGTGCCCAGGTGATTTGGGAGTTTTTATAACTAAAGTCACTTCATCCCAGTTTGTTGGGATGTTCCTAATTTACACTAGCATTATTATTAATAGGAACCACCTTTATTCTCAACAATCCAGTTTGTACAAGAAATTATATTGTCACTCTATTAACAGAATCATATTGATTATAGAGCAGCAGGATCTGTTTTAAAATTTAGCATTTAACCAACCTCAGCATTTATTCCGATTAACGGTTAACTCTCATGGGACTTGGTGGATTGATGACCACAAGACAGCACAATTGTTAAAATGAGACTTAACTCATACACAGGGCCATCTGACAGTAAAGGGCTACATTACATATGTCTGTACAGCACAAAATCATTTGAATCCCCGCAGCTGAAAATGAACTTTTTATGTTGTGTAAAGGGACTTCCTCAGTCTGTCTCCATTGTTCTTTTCTAGGCTTATTTCCCATTTTTCTTTCTCTTTACCATGAATCTTATATTTCAACCCCACTCATATGCTTGGCATTTCCTGAATATATCCTATGCTTTGTCTAACCCCCATACCTTTGCTTAAACTGTTCCCTCTGTTTTTTTTGTCTGCTGTACCTTTTCCAGTCTCCTTTTCTTATGTCTGTTAAATTCCTACCCATCCTTTAAAGACTGGTGTAAATAACACTTCTATGAATCCTTTCTTGCCACATCCATTCCAATTAGTTTCTCTTTTTAGGGGGGCTCCCTAAGCATTTTGTTTCCATCTCTGTCTTGCAGTATAACTTTTTGCAACAACCCCATCCCCAGCTCTTTAAAGGTAGAGGTTATACTTAATTCATTTTGAAATCCACATTACCTTTATAAAGCCTTGTACACACTTAGGTGTTCAGTAAAAACGTATGGTGAATTGATGGTATATCTCCCTAATTTATTTAGAATAACCAGAAAATATTTTTAAAATGGTTTTCTTTTTAAGGTTTTAAGAGTAACTTTACTCCAATTTCTAAATATATTTAATACTTTTATTTTTCTTTATTTTACCTGTTTTTTTAAAAAATTGCAACTTGTATTTTAGATTCAGGGGTACATATTCAGGTTTGTTACATGGGTATATTGCATGATGCTGAGGCTTGGGACATGATTGACCCCCGTTACCCAGGTAGTGAGCATGGCACCCAATGGTTACTTAATCCTTGCCTCCCTCCCTACCTTTCCTTTCTAGTAGTTCCCACTGTCTGTTGTTGCCACCTGCATTCTTGTTAACACTTTTTTCTTCAGATAGAAGTGTATTCTCATTGAGTTTTTAAATGGACCCCAAAAGTTTTTGTTTCTTCTTCCCTTCCAAGGCAGTTTGCCACATGCCGAGAGCTTCTTGTATTTCTCTCCTTTGCCGTTTTATTATCTGTAGTTGATTCTTGAAAACGATGAGGTGATCGGTTGCTTGACTGCCTAGGTTAGTTCTCTGGGTTAATGATTGCCTTCCGTAAATCTCCTTCGCTTTGGCCACTATACTTCTGGGGAAGAAGTAGGATGAACAGTATTCAATTCTCTTTGCCAGTTGAGGAAAATATACCTTAAACATTGACCTGCTTTGTGAAGTTTTTCTAATGACAAAAAGGACAAATTAGCAGATGACATTATAGCCCTGGCATTTTTTTCCTTTCAAATAAGTCTAATTTTATTGTACTGGAGTAGAGAAAACCTACACCAAGCAACTAACCCATTAGGCATTTTATCTTGGCTGTATCAAAAAGTTTTGTTTTGAGTGAAAGAAGTTTGTAGGAATTTTCAGAACGTAAAACCTAAAGGTTGATTATCATTTGATATATTATCAGTCATTCTACTTTCGTTTTCTTCCTTTTCTGTGGAAATGGCCCCATCATATTCTTTCACCATTTTTCTTTTGGGTTGCTATCTTTCTTACTGATTTGTAGGAGTTCTTTATATATTCTGGATACTGATCATTTGTGGTTAAGTGTATTGGAAACATCTCTTTCAGGTCTTTGTCTTTTAATTTATGGTATTCGTGGCCATTTTAATTTAAAGTCATAGCTTTTTCTTTTGTAGTTTAAGCCTTTTATGCCTGTTTTAAAAAATCTCCTTTAGACAGAGACTTTAAAAATTTTTGTATATACTTGGATTTGAATCTATCTGGATTGATTTCTTGGGCAGTATGATTTTGGAAATCTAACCCTACGTTTTTTTCCCGGCTTGATAACCACTTGGTCTAGCACTATGCAATGGGCAATCAATTCCTTTTCCGCTGATCTATAGTTTTATGAACCTATGTTTTTAACCAATACTTCCTAATCTGCCAGTAGATGTTTGAAGGCCTGTCTACATGATACATTTCCATGTCACTTACCATTGCTATACACACTTTGTTAATTCTCTGTTGTTTGCCCATATTTTATAGAGGGAATGGAACATGGACAATAATGGTACTCTGTTTTCTGTTTGGTTTGGAATATTTAAAATCAGTTCTCTTTGACCTCAGAGCTTTGGGAAATAGAATTAACTCCTTTTTATAAAACAATTAAGAATTTCTGGCTACACAATTAAAGTCATGTATCAGACTAAAGGATAGCATCTCTTCTAAATTCCTTCATGAAATGAATAAATGAACAGCCTTTGGCTGAATGTTGAGCTGTGTATGGACAGGTTGAGACCCTATGAGGCCAATTTTCAGTGAAAGGATAGCTACTGAAAACCATAAATTAAGCAACTACCAAAGTTTGCACACATCTGCAAAATATGAACATTTTGTCTATTCAGAGTATTGAGACCTTCTTGAATACACCAGGCATTCAGTAGAAATTCCAGAAAGGTCACATCTTATGAGTAGGGCTAATGTAGTCTTAGCGTAAAGGCCTTCCTGGACCTGCACTAACAAACTTTAAAAACGAGGCTGAAAACAATCAGATTGATCTGCAAGTAAATTAGTTGCCTGTTGGGACAAACCTTTCTTGAAAGGAAGACAATAAAATCCACATATAAGCAGGTATCTACAATGCCTACCATCTATTTAAAAATTACTAGATATGGCCGGGCGCGTGGATCACAATGTCAGGCGTTTGAGACCAGCCTGGCCAATATGGTGAAACCTCGTCTCTACTAAAAATACAGAAATTAGCTGGGCAAGGTGGCGGCGCCTGTAGTCCCAGCAACTCGGAAGGCTGAGGCAGGAGAATGGCTTGAACCCAGGAAGCGGAGGTTGCAGTGAGCCACTGCACTCCAGCCTGGGCGACAGGAAAGACTCTGTCTGGAAAAAAAAAAATTACTAGATATATAAAGAAGTAGGCAAATGTAATCTATAAAAAGGAGAAAGTCTTGTGAATAAAAACAGACCCAGAATGCAATATGTGATCAAATTCAAGGGAAAGGACTTTAAGATAGGTATTATAAGTGTGTTTAGTAATTTTAATGAAAACACAATAGAACAAAACTTATAAATAACAATACAGCCAGCCTGAGCGACAAAGTGAGATCCTGTCCCAGAAGCAAAAAACACCACCACAGATCCTAAACAGGACACACACACACACACACACACACACACCATGGCACATCATAATTGAATTGTTGCAAATTAATAAAAATCTTTAAATCAGCCAAGAAAAATTTCTCAAACCATATACAGGGAAATCATCATAAGAACAACTACTTAAAGAGATGTAGTTATTAAGACAACTGATAAGGTAGAATTGAATCTAAAATTTTTTCAGGCCAAAAGAGAGCAGGTTAGGGAAAAAAAATGAGCAATGAATAAGCAGGAAAAATAGAAAACAAAATGGCAAGACATAACCTCAAACCTTATTAAATAATTGGATTAGTTTTACATGGACTTATTATTCTAACTTAAAATGCAAAGCACTACCATATGCAGCTCATAAGAATCATACTTTAGACAGTTTGAAAGTAAAACAGTGGAGAAATGTACTCTGCAAGGAAAAGTCACTAGGAACACTGGAGTATCTAAAGATCAGGCAAAGTAGACTTCATGGTAAGTCGTATTATCAGAATTAAAGAGGGATATTTCAAAATGATAAAAAGTTCAAGTTTTCAAAAAGACAAAAAGTTCAAAAAACTTGATGCAATACTGACATCAAGGGAGAACATAAGGGAGAACTAAAGAGAGAAAAAGATAAAGCCAGTGTTACGGTTGGAGACTTTAACACTTCTCTTTCAGCATTTGGTGAAACAAGTAGGTAGAAAATCAGTAAGTATATGAAACACTTGAACAACACTGTCAACCAACTCAGTCTAACTGACGTTTTTAGAACCTTACACCTACCTAATAATTTCAGAATACACATTGTTTACAAGGTCACATGTAAAATTCGCCAAAGGAAACCACCAGCGCCATAACCAACTCAGGGAAAGGGAAGTATCTTAACTCCAGCCCCCTTTATTCTTCCTGTTTCACCTAAGTGGGGGAAGAGCTGAAAATCACTTGTGACGGTCACACCCCAGGGGCACAGGCCCACTTAAAGACTGAAACGTAATCATAGGACTATAGAACACTTTATCTTCTCCCCATACCCCACATCAACAGGCTCTTCCCCTCCCCTCATGTCAGCAGGCTCCTGTATAATAACAGAAGATTACAGCTGAAAGAACTGCAAGGCTTAGACTTACACTATGTAAAGAGTTTCTAGGGAAACCCAAAGACAGTATGAGACAAAAACAAGGACAGTAGAGAAAATATTAGCCTCTAACACCTATAACTACAGCAAAAATAGTAAACATGACAGTCTTAACTCCTAGCTAGATATGGCAGAGATTTTGGAATTGTCAGATTGATAATTTAAAATAATGAGGAGTAACATGGTAAGGTCTGTAATAAAAAATGTAGACAACGTACAAGAACAGATGAGTGGCTGGACGTGGTGGCTCGCACCTGTAATCTCAGCACTTTGGGAAGCGAGGTGGGAGAATGACTTGAGCCCAGGAGTTCAAGACCAGCCTGGGCAACATAGTGAGACCTCATCTCTATAAAAAATAAAATTAGCTGCGTGTGGTGGCATATGCGCTTGTAGTCCCACCCATTTGGGAGGCTGAGGTGGGAGAATTGCCTGAGCCCATGAGATCAAGGCTGCAGTGAGCCAAGGTCACGCCACTGCACTCCAGCCTGAGTGACAGAGCGAGACCGTGTCTCAAAAACAACAACGACAACAACAACAACAGTAACAAAAAGAACAGATGGATAATGGAGGCATAGGGATTGGAATTGTAAGAAAAGAAAATGCTAGAAATAAAATCTATAACAGAAATGAAGAATACCTTTGATGGGCTTTTCAGAAGAACAAAATAAATATTTGAAGTAATAATGACTGAGAATTTTCCAAAATTAAACACCTACGCATATCATATTCAAACTGCAGAAAACCAAAGATAAAGAGAAAATTTTGAAAGAAACCAGAGGCGAAAAAACCCACCTTACTTATATGTGAAGAAAGCAAAAATTACATCGGACTTCTGTTCACAAACAGTGCAAGCAAGAAGAGAGAGGAGTGAAATGTTGTAAGTGTTGAAAGAAAAACACCACCAACCTGGAATTATTCTGTGTGCAGTGAAATTATCCTTCAAAATGAAAGAGAAATAAAAAACTTTCTCAGACAAATAAACATTGAGGGAATCTGTTGCCAGTAAGAAATGTTACTTGCCTTATAAGAAATGTTAGAAGTTCTCCAGAGAAAAGGAACATGATATAGGTGAGAAACTTGGATCTACATAAAGAAAGGAAGAGTATTAGAAAAGGAATAAGTAAAGGTAAAATCTTTTATTTTCTTGTTCTTATTTGATAGGTAACTGTTCAAAATAATAATAGCAGTAATGCATTCAGTTATAGCTTAGGGATAAGTGAAATTAATGGCAGCAATTTTATAAGGGACAGGAGGGCTGTCCCTTAGAAGTAATTGCAGTTTTGGACCAGGAATTTTAAATCGTTATAACTAGGCTCAGACACATCTTTATTAATCAAAATAGGAACCATTATAATCAACACATTTTTGCCAAAAGATATAAGTTTGTTTATTTCTGTAGCATAAAAATCTTTGCTTCGGGGCTTGGCGCGGTGGCTCACGCCTGTAATCCCAGCACTTTGGGAGGCCCAGGTGGGCGGATCACCTGAGGTTGGGAGTTCGAGACCAACATGGAGAAACCCCGTCTCTACTAAAAATACAAAATTAGCCGGGCGTGGTGGCGCATGCCTGTAATCCCAGCTACTGGGAGGGAGGCTGAGGTAGGAAAATCACTTGAACCCTGGAGGCATTGGTTGCAGTGAGCCAAGATTGTGCCATTGTACTCCAGCCTGGGCAACAAGAGCGAAACTCCTCCGTCTCAAAAAAAAATCTTTGCTTTGGGATTCAGTGAACTCTTGGAAAGCATTTTCTGCATCCTGTGGGTTGTGGAAGCATTTTCCTGGCAAAAAGTTGTCCAGATGCTTGAAGAAATCGTAGTCCACTGGCAAGAGGTCAAGTGAATATGGTGGCTGAAGCAAAACTTTATAGCCCAATTTCTTCAACTTTTGAAGCGCTGGTTGGCGGTCAGGCATTGTCTTGAAGAGGAATTGGGCCCTTTCTGTTTTCGGTGCATCTCATTGATTTGCTGAGCATACTTTTCAGATGTATTGGTTTTTGCCTGGATTCAGAAAGCTGTAGTGGGTCAAATGGGCAGCAGACCACCAAACTGTGACCATGACCTTTTTTTGGTGCAAGTGTGGCTTTAGGAAGTGCTTTGGAGCTTCTTCTTGGTGCAGCCGCTGAGCTGGTCATCACATAAAATCCATTTTCCATCATGTTACCATCCAATTGAGAAATGTTTCATTGTTATTGTGTAGAATAAGAGAAGACCATACTTCAAAAAGATCTCTTTTATTTTCATGCAGCTCATGAGGCACCCACTTATTTAGCTTTTTCACTTTTCCAATGTGCTTCAAATGTTGAACAACTGTAGAATGCTCTATGTTGAGTTCTTTGGCAACTTTTCGTGTAGTTTTAAGAGGATCAGCTTTGATGATTACTCTCAATTAGTTGTTGTGTACGTCTGATGGCCGGCCACCAAGCTCCTTATCTTCAAGCCTCTTGTCCCCCTTGCACAACTTCTTGAACCACCACTGCACTGTACATTTGTTAGCAGTTCCTGGGCCACATGCATTGTTGATGTTGTGAGTTGTCTCTGCTATTTTACAACCCATTTTGAACTCAAATAAGAAAATCGCTCAAATTTGCTTTTTGTCTGACGTCATTTCCATACTCTAAACATAAAATGAACAGCAGGTAATAAGTCATTAGCAAAAAAACATAAAGTGAGAAATGCCTGTTAAAAGGATGTATAACATAATCACATTTATTTAAGAATGTGTTCCAATCAAACAGCAAATTCCAGCAATGCAAAAACCACAGTTACGTTTGCACCAACCTAATATAAGTTACCTTTGAGGCAGTATAGTATTTGAAAGTGGATTTAGAATAGTTGCAAATGTATACTTCAAACTCCAGGGTAACCACTAAAAAATTGACTGTTTTTTTTTTTCTTTTAATACATTAAAGATGTTGCTCCACTGACTTCTGGTTTGCATTGTTTTTGACAAGTTAACGTGTTTTTGCCCAAAGCTTTGGACTTCAGATTTTTATGATTTATCATTTTGCCTTATTCAGGACCCTGTGAGATCAACTGTATGCTTAGTAGAACTCACTTGCCATATCAACCCAGGACTCTAAATAATTAAACATAGTCCTAAGAAAACCTTTCCTTAATTCATGTATGAAAGTTATAGGATATCGGGTTGGGATACGGGATTTTGAGGGATGTGAGGAGCCTGTTCAAATATTAATTTTTTTTATTGTCATTTAGTTTTATTGTCTGAGAAAACTTTCTTAACATTAACAGTTCTTTCTTAATTGTTAGTTTATTTTTTGGTAATGATCACTTTACCTCTTTTTTTTTTTTTTAATCTTAATATGATTCAGGGTTTAAAGCCAGGTACACTGGTGCACACTTATAGTCCCAGCCTGGGCAACATAGCAAGATTCTGTCTCTAAAAAAATAATTAAAATAAAAATACTATATTTAGTGCATCATTAAATAAAAATAAAGATATGTAAGTGGTTTTAGTGGCAAATGATTATATTTCTGTATATTCATAATTTATTCCTATGATATAAATTGAATAATTTAATGAATGCATTTTCTCTAATGGTATATTCAAAATTAGGTCATCTCATTAGCAACTGCTGAAGAAAACAGTGAGTATAGATAAGTTTAAAAGATTATATAACAGGCCGGGTGAGGTGGCTGATGCCTGTAATCCCAGCACTTTGAGGCAAGGCAGCTACTCAGGAGGCTGAGGCAAGATGATCACTTGAGCCCAGGAGTTTGAGACCAGTCTAAGCGTGTAGCGAGACCCTGTCTCTATAAAAAATAAAACTAAAAATAAAAAAATTAGGCAGGTGTCACATACCTGTAGTTCCAGCTACTCGAGAGGCTGAGGCAGGAAGATCACTAGAGCTCAGGTGGTCAGACCTGCAGTGAACTGTGATCCTGCCACTGTGCTCCAGCCTGAGTGACAGAGGAAGACCCTGTCTCCAAAAAAGATTATGTAAGTTTATTGAGATGTAGCACACATACTATACATTTTACCTATTTAAATTATACAATTCAGTGATCTTTATTCACAGAGTTGTGCAACCATAAGCTCAATCAATTTTAGAACATTGTCACCCTAAAAAGAAACACTGTATCAAATAGCAGTCACTACTCATTTCCTCCCAATTCCCTAAGCCCCAGCAACCATTAATCTCCTTTCTTTCTCTATAAATTTGCCTATTTTGGACATTTCACATAAATGGAGTCATATAATATGTGATTTTTTGTGTCTGGCTCCTTTAAGTTAGCATAATATTTTAAATGTTTCTCTATAATATAAAATTAAAATATTTTAATTAAAAATTGTAAACTAAAATTTAATACTAAAAAATTAATAAAATGCTAAAAATAAAAATTCTTAGTATACAATTTTTAATTGAAATATTTTAATTTTATATATAGTATAGCATTTATCAGCACTTCATTCCTTTTTATGGCTGAATAATATTCTGTTTTCTGGATATGCTGTATTGTATTTATCCATTCATCAATTGATGGACTTCTGAGTTGTGTTCACCTTTTGACCATTATGAATAATGCTGCTATGAATATTCATGTACAAGTATTTGTGTGGACATGTATTTTTATTTCTCTTAGACATATACCTAGGAGTAGAATTGCTGGTCATATGATAACTCTATTTGTTTAACTTTTTGAAGAACTACCAGACTATTCTATAAAGCACCTGCACCATTTAACATTCCTAGAAGTAGTGTATGAAATTTCTAGTTTCTCCACAACACTAGTTATTGTCTGACTTTTTAATTATAGCTGTCCTAGTGAGTGTGTGGTTCCGATTTGCATTTTGCTGATGGCTGCTGATGTTGAGAATCTTTCAGTGTGCTTATTTGCCATTTGATATCTCCTCAGGAAAATGTTTATTCACATCCTTTGCCCTTTTAAAATATTTAATATTTTTTATTGAGACATAGTAGATGTACATATGTTTGGGGTACATGTGATAATTTACTACATTTATGTAATTTGTAAAGATCAAATCAGTGTAATTGGGATATTCATCTCATCTTAAATATTTGTCTTTATGCTAGAAATATTTGATTTATTCTCTTCTAGCTATTTTGAAATATACAACATATTATTGTAAACTATAGTCACCCTGCTGATCTACCAAACACTAGGTCTCGTTTCTTCTCTCGAACTGTATATTTGTACCCCTTAATCAACCTCTCTTCATCCTTGCACCCCGACCCTTCTCAGCTTCTGGTAACCACCAGTCTACTCTCTATCTTCATGAGATCCACTTTTTTAGCTGCCACATATGAATGAGAACATGTGATAATGTCTTTCTGTACTTGGCTTTTTTCACTTAACGTATAATGACTTCCAGTTTCACTCATGTTGATGCAAATGACAGGATTTCATTTTTTTATATGGCTGAATAACATTCCATTGTGTATATATACCATATTTTCTTTATCCATTCATCCACTGACGGGCACTTATATTGATTCTAATTTTTGTTATTGTGAATATAGTGCTTCAATAAACATGGGAGTACAGAAATATCTTCAATATATTGATTTTCTTTTGGGTTTATATTCAAAAGTGGAATTGTTGGATTGAGGAACCTCCACACAGTTTTCCATAGTAACTGTACTAATTTACATTCCCAACAGTGGTGTATAAGGATTCTCCTTTATCCACATCCTCACCAGCATCCATTATTCATTGTCTTTTTGATAAAAGCCATTCTAACTGGGGTGAGATGATATCTCATTATGATTTTGATTTGTATTTCTCTGATGATTAGTGATGTTGAGCATCTTTTCATGTGTCTGGCCATTTTTATGTCTTCTTTTGAGAAATATCTATTCAGACCTTTTGCCTATTTAAAAATCAGATTATTTGTTTTGTTGTTATTGTGTTGTTTGAGCTCCTTATATATTCTGGTTGTTAATCCCTTGTTAGATGAGTAGCGTGTGAATATTTTTTTCCATTTTATGAATTGTCTTTATCACTTCATCGATTGTTTCCTTTGCTCTACAGAAGCTTGATGTAATCCTTTTGTCTATTTTTGGCTTGGTTGCCTGTGCTTTTGAGGTCTTACCCAAAAAAATCTTTGCACAGACCAATGTTCTGGAGCACTTCCCCAATGTTTTCTTCTAGTAGTTTCATAGTTTCAGGTGTTAGATTTAAGTCTTTAATCCATTTTGACTTTTGTATATGGTGAGAGATAAGGTTCTGTTTTTAGTTTCATCCTTCTGCATGTGGTTATTCAGTTTTCCCAGCACCATTTGTTGAAGAGACTGTTTTTTTTCCCATTGTATGTTTTTGATGCCTTTGTTGAAAATGAGTTAGCTGTTAATGTCTGGATTTATATGTAGGTTCTCTGTTCTGTTTCATTGGTCTATATGTCTGTTTTTATGCCAATAGCACGCTGATTTGGTTTCTATAGCTTTGTAGTATATTCTGAAGTCAGGTAGTGTGATGCCTCCAGCTTTCTTTTTGCTGAAGATTGATTTGGCTATTCAGGGTCTTTTATGGTTCCATACATATTTTAGGATTGTTTTTTCTATTTCTGTGAAGAATGTCGTTTATACATTGATAGGGATTCCATTGACTTTGTAAATTGCTTTGGGTAGAATTGTTTTGTTCTGTTTTGTTTTGAGACAGGGTCTTGCTGTGTCTTACAGGCTGGAGTGCAGTGGTGCAATTACAGTTCACTGCAGCCTTGACTTCTGGTCTCAGGCAGTCCTCCCACCTTGCAGCCTCCCCAGTAGCTGGGACTACAGGCGTGTGCTACCATGTCCAGCTAATTTTTGTATTTTTTGTATAGACAGGGTTTCACCATGTTGCCCAGGCTTATCTTGAACTCCTGGGCTCAAGCAATCCTTCCGTCTCAGCCTCCCAAAGTGCTGGGATACAGGTATGAGTTACCACATTAGCCAGAATTGTTACTTTAACAATATTGGTTCTTCTAATCCATGAGCATGGAGTATCTTTTCAGTTTTCTGTGTCCTCTTTAATTTCTTTCATCAGCGTTTTATACTTTTTCTAGTAGAGATATTTTACTTCTTTGGTTAGATTGATTTAGATATTTTCTATTCTTTGTAGTTATTGTAAGTGGGGTTGCTTTCTTGATTTTTTTTTTTCAGATTGTTTGCTGTTGGCGTATATAAATGCTACTGATTTTTGTATGTTGATTTTGTATCCTACAACTTTACTGGATTCATTGATTTTTTTTTTTTTTTTTTTTTTTTTTTTGAGACGGAGTATCGCTCTGTCGCCCAGGCTAGAGTGCAGTGGCACAATCTTGGCTTACTGCAAGCTCCACTTCCCGGGTTCACGCCATTCTCCTGCCTCAGCCTCCTGAGTAGCTGGGACTACAGGCGCCCACCACCACACCCAGCTAATCTTTTTTTGTATTTTTATTAGAGACGTGGTTTCACCATGTTAGCCAGGATGGTCTCAATCTCCTGACCTGGTGATCCGCCCACCTCAGCCTCCCAAAGTGCTGGGATTACAGGCATGAGCCACCACGCCCGGCCCATTAATCATTTTTAACAGTTTTTTTGGTTGAGTTCCTCAGGCTTTTCTAAGTATAAGACCATGTCATCTGCAAGCAAGGCTAATTTGACTTCTTCCTTTCCAATTTGGATACTTTTTATTTCTCTCTCTTGCCTCATTGCTCTGGACAAGACTTCCAGTATTACATTGAATAAAAGTTGTGAAAGTGGGCATCCCGGTCTTGCTCCAGATCTTAGAGGAAAGGCTTTTAATATTTCCACATGGAGTACAGTGTTAGGTGTGGGTTTGTAATATATATTCTTTATTATTTTGAGGGATGTTCCTTTTTTGAGGGTTTTTATCATGAAGTGATGTTGAATTTTATTTAATGCTTTTCCAGCATCTGTTGAAACAATAATAGGCTTTTTTGTTCATGATTCTGTTAATGTGATGTATCATGTTCACTGATTTGCTTATGTTGAACAATCTGCATCCCTGGGATGAATTCCACTTGATCATGGTGAATGATCTTTCTAATGTGATGTTGAATTTCGTTTGCTAGAATTTCGTTGAGGATTTTTGCATCTGTGTTCATCAGGGATGTTAGCCTGTAGTCTTCTTTTTTTGGTTGTGTCCTTGTCTGGTTTTAGTATCAGGATAATGCTGGTCTCATAGAATGAGTTTGAAAGTATGCCTTCTGCTTCAATTTTGTTTGAAGAGTTTGAGTAGAATTGGTATTAGTTCTTTATATGTTTGATGGAATTTAGGAATGAAGCCGTTAGGTCCTGGGCTCTTCTTTGATGGGAGACTATTATGGCTTCAGTCTCCTTACTCATTATTGGTGTATTAAGGTTTCTTTCTCCTTGATTCAACCTTGGTAGGCTGTGTCCAGGAAATTATCAGTTTCTTCTAGGTTTTCCAATTTGTTGGTGTATAGTTCTTCGTAACAGTCTCTCATGTATTAGCCTCTTCATAATAGTCTCTTTGTATTTCTATGGTCTCAGTTGTTTTATCTCCTCTTTTGTTTCTGGTTTTATTTGTTTGGATCTTCTCTCTTTTTTCTAGCCTAGCTGAAGGTTTGTTAGTTAATTTTGTTTGTCTTTTTTAAAAAAACAACCTTTCATTTTGTTGATCTTCTGTATTGGTTTTTAGTCTCAATTTCATTTATTTCTGATTTGATCTCTACTATTTATTTCCTTCCACTAATTTTGGGTTTGTTTTGTTCTTTTTCTAGTTCCTTCAGGTATACCGTTAGGTTGTTTATTTGAAGTCTTTCTACTTTTTGACATAGGTGTTTATTGTTATAAACTTCCTTCTTAGTACCACTTCTGTGTCCCATAGGTTTGGGTATGTTGTGTTTTCAGTTCCATTGGTTTCAAGAAATTTTTAGATTTCCTTCTTAATTTCTTTATTGACCCATTGGTCATTCAGGAGAATGTTGTTTAATTTTCATGTGTTTGTATATTTTTCAAGCTTCCTTTTGTTATTAATTTCTAGTTTTATTCCATTGTGGCCAGAGAAGATACTTGGTATGATTTCTACTTACTTAAATTTGCTGAGACTTGTTTTTTGTCTCAGATATGATCTGTTTTGGAGAATATTCCATATGCTGATGAAAAGAATGTGTTTTCTGCAGCCATGGGTAAAATGTTCCATAAATGTTGATTAGGCCTGTTTGTGTACTGTGTAGCTTAACTCCAGTGTTTCTTTGTTGATTTTCTGTCTGGATGCTCTGTCCATTACTGAAAATGGGGTGTTGAAGTCCCCTACTATTACTGTATTGCAGTCTGTCTCTCCTTTTAAATGTATTATTTGCTTTATGCACTCAGATGCTCTGGTGTTGCATGCATAGATATTTATAATTGTTATATCCTCTTACTGAATTGACCCTTTTGTCACTACATAGTGACCCTCTTTGTTTCTTTTTACAGTCTTGATAGTCTATTTTATCTGATACAAATATAGCTACTCCTGCTTTTTTGTTTCCAGTTGCATGGAATATCTTTTTCCAGCCTTTCACTTTCAGTCTCTGTGTGGCTTTATAGGCGAAGTAAGTTTCTTATAGGCAGCATATGGTTTAACTCTTGCTTCTTTATCTGTTTAGACAGAATCATTCTGCCTTGTAATTAGAGAATTGAGTCCATTTGCATTCAGTGTTATTGTTGCCAAGTGAACTTACTACTGTCATTTCATTGCTTGTTTTCTGTTGTTTTAGAACTCCTTCCTTTTTTCTTTTCTGTCTTCCTTTGCGGTTAAGAGATTTTCTCTGGTAGTATGTTTGAATTCATTGCTTTTTAGTTATAGTGAATCTATTACAGGTTTTTGCATTGTGGTAACCATGAGACTTACAAAAACATCTTAATTACAAAACAAAGAATAGAAATTTTTTTTTAAAACCCTCTTTTTTTTTCCTCAGGTCCAGCTTTATTACCTAATACAAGTCCAACCTCTGGAACATTCAAATTCACTGTTGCAAAGTTTAATTAAAAACACAATTTACAAATATTTAATATATTCTAAAAAGCGTTTCTAAGTTAAGAATGAAAAAGTATGTACATAATATATAATCAAATACAGGTGGCCTCAACTTCCACCAGGTCCACATTCAGCAACATTCGTCTTTTTAGGTTCTTCAATATCTTCTGTCAAATCCACAAAGGGGATTTGTTTTCCGTGACAGGGGAAGGAATGGAAATCCCCATTGCTTTTCAAACTCCATACGTGCTTACAATATCACCTGTAGTTACTTGCTGTGCAAGTTCTTTAAGATTATTGGTCACTTGTTCAGTGAGATGCATTTCTCTGTATGAGGGACCCAAGAGACAGATCATGTTGGGAGGGGGTCTGGTGTTGAAACGTTCATTCTGGACTTCCTGGAGCTAGCTCCCTGAGCAATCTGGTGGTCTCATCAAGTTTCTTCTGGAATATTTCAGCTTCTTCAGAGTCAAAAACTTCAACCGGAATGCCAAAGTTTGTTACTGCTTTCAGTGCTATGAGCCTGTCTTGAAGTATTGGAGTCCAGACACCCTGGTGGCTCTACTTCTGTAATCTCCATTTCTTTTGCTGTGTCAAGTGTCCTAGTATGGCCTTCCTTCTTCAGGCAATGACATCTAAATCTCTTCTAGGGTCCTGGAATGCCCTCCTTTTGTTAAAACATCCAGTAAACTATCTGCCATCACAGATGGATAATCTTGGCACGTGGCCAAAAACTCATGGCTGCTGAAATTGCTTGGAAGATCTGTGTCTTCCCCATAGGTTGAATAGATTAAATCAGAATCATTCTTGTTGATATTCACATATGTGGAATCATAATGCGGTGCATAAGAACTGTAGGGCCCATAATTCAAATATAACACTGGAGTGACTTTGTTCTTTTATCCTCTTTGAACCCCTGCAAAGTATTCACACCAGACCGAAGTCTTCCAGTTGTCACTCCCAGTCTCACAGGGCAGTAGCCTGGCTCTCCTACAATGAGATCCACAGGATGGAGAAGTCCCAACGTTGTTCCGTCTGGTTTTCTTCTTTCCAATTTGCACTGACTATTCACAAGCCTCCTGGTCAGCTTTCCTCCAGATTCCTTCACGATGCAGTCAGGCTGCTCCTGCGCTCTCTAAATTATTGCTCTTAAACTTATCTTCAAGCATGTCTTTTTCTTTTTATTTTCTTTGCTGGGACTCTTGAAGGCGTGTGCTTTGGCATCTCCAGAGTCCTCTGTCTCTCGGCCAGCAGCCTCTGTCCTCCCCACTCTGCGAGGTGTCTGTTCTATCTTTCTGCTTTTGAGTTTTCTGCCAGTCAGCCATGATGTCTATGCTCTGCTTCAGGCTCTGAATTCTTTCATGTCTAAGAATTTTCATCCCTGAGTGCAACCGCTTCTTTGCAGCTTTATAAGAAATGGTCTCTGGTTTATTGTAAATCATGGCATTAGTACACATTAGTTTGAAGATATCCTTTAGTTTTTCTATGGACTGGTAGTCATTGTTCTTGATCTTTTCTTTCATTTAAAATCCACTGGGTGTTTAATGATCATGGAGTAGCCAGGAGCAGTAAAATCAGTCACAGGAAATGAGAAGAAAGCACTTGGATCTTTTTTCTGCAATTGTCTTGCCAGTTGATTCAAAGCTTCTTGAAGGGGTATCTGTTGTACTTCTTGTTTGGCTAAAGTGCTTGTGAGAGGCTTCTAACCAGGCAAGTCTAATCTCACAGGGGCGTGACACTGGAGGTCTTTTTCTGCCTCATTCTCCACCCTGTCTCAATCTCGCTTCTTTTTATCCTCCTTAACTCTTATCTGTTTTCTCCCCTTTTCTTCCCCTGGAACCTGCTTGTCTCCTTTCTTTCTCTTTTCCCGTTTTCTCTCCTTGTGTTTGTCATGATCGTTTTTTGTCTTCGAAGAGGCTGGAGTTGTTCCCCGAGCTGCCTGTGGAGAGTTCGGTGACTTCGTTCCCTCCTGCTTTGAGGACCAGCTTCAAGGGCTTCTCTACATACTCCTGGTAGAGGTGTTTGTCCGACTTGAGCTTCTTGTGCTTCTTATCCATATCCGACCAGGCCCCGGTGCTCACCCCCTGCACCAGGCCCAGGCCGTGCGGTGCCACTTCTGGTCTGGGCCAGGCGAGCCGAGGGCGGGAGCGGGGCCTGCGAGGCCCCTCTCGAGAAGCTAAAAAACCCTCTTTACTATAACTCCGCCCCACCCCGCCCCCCCCACATTTTGACACTATGTTGTGTTATGTTTTTATATTGCCTATCTCTTAATGGGTTGCTATAAGTATTACTGTCTTTGGTAGATTTGTCTTTTGGACTTCATACCAAACAGAGTTACAAATGGATTGTACACCACAAATTGCAGTAATAGAGTATTCTGGTTTGTTTGTGTACTTAATTTTACCAGTGGGTTTTATACCTTTACAAGCTTTCTTTTTGTAAGTTAGTGTTTTTTTCTCTCTGGTGGAAGAACTCCCATGTGCATTTTTTTGTAAGGTGGTTCTGGTGGTGGTGAATTCTCTTAGCTTAAGTTTGTCTGGGAAAGACTATATATTTGGCTGGGCACAGTGGCTCACACCTATAATCCTAGCACTTTGGGAGACAGTGATGGGAGGATTGCTTGAGTCCAGGAGTTCAAAACCAGCGTGGTCAACATAGCGTGATTCCCATCACTACAAAAGAAGATTTTAAAAAAAACAGAACAAAAACCCTCTTTTTTATATTTGAAGGATAGCATTGCTCAATACTTTATTCTTAGATGGCATTTTTTTAAAGCACGTTGAAGATGGCATTCCACTCTTTCCTGGCCTTTATAGTTTCTGTTAAGATGTCTGTTGCCAGACAAGTTGGAGCACTTGTATACATTATTTACTTCTTTGCTGCTTTCTTTGTCCTTGACCTTTTGAGTGTTTGATTATTATATAACTTGGGAGTAGTCTTATTTGCATCAAATCTATTTGGTGTTGTCTTACCTTTATTCCTGTACCTGGATATTTATCTTTTTCTCAAGTTTTGGGATTTTTTTCTGTTATTTCTTGAAATAAGCTTTTTACTCCTTGCCCTTGCTTAACAAGAGCCCTCGCTCTTAAATACCAATAAATTTCTTAGATTTTGTCTTTAGAGGTAATTTTCTATATCTTAAAGGCAGCCTTCATTCCTTTCCTTGGTTTTTTTTCTTTTTTCTCCTCATGTATTTTCAAATAGCCTGTCTTTGAGCTTACTGACTTTTTTTTGTTTCATATATCCTGCTATTGAGAGACTAATGAATTTTTCAGTTCACCAAATGCATTTCTCAGTTTTGATTTCTGTTTGTTTTCTTTGTATTATTTCACTCTCCTTGTTAAATTTCTCTAATAAATTTCTGTATTACTTTTCTGTGTTGTCATGTAGGTTATTGAGTTTCCATCGTGCTATTGAGAGTACCTAATGAATTTTTCTGTTCACCAAATGTATTTCTCAGTTTCGATTTCTGTTTGATTTTTTTTTGTATTATTTTGATCTCCTTGCTAAATTTCTCTAATAAATTTCTTAATTACTTTTCTGCGTTGCCTTGTAAGTTATTGAATTTCCTTATACCTGGTATTTTGAATTCTTGATCAGAAAGCTCATGTCACTGTCTTCTTAGGGTCAGTCACTGGTTCCTTGCTTTGTCTATTTGAGGTCATGGTTCCCTGTTTTCTGTTGTTTGTTGTGGATATACATCTGTGTCTTTGCATTCAAGGATTAATTTATTCTAGTCTTCTCTGTCTGGCTTGTTTTGGTTTTTATCGAATATGCTTGCTTAGAGATTCTTTGAAGTTTACCTGTTAATTTTCTTTCTTTCTTTTTTTTTTTTTTTTTTTTTTTTCTTAAATCTGCTAGGTTGCTGCCTCCTTTTCAGCACCTAACCTCTGGGTAGAGGTTCATGTCCAATGAACCTGTGAAATGAACCTCTTACAGTGTGGTGCTGCTGAACAGCCACTCCAACTTGGCATCTCTTTTGGCTGAGTTACATAGCAGAGTTTCCAGGACTAGGGATGGTAGTCCCACCTCCGACCTCTTCTCTTTATTTCTGGCGGTTTTCAGGGATATTTCTCTCTGCTCCCAGGTATTTCCACTGCTCCCAGTTATTAGGACAGGGATAGGTCTCTTGCCAACGAACCCAAGATGGTGGAGAAGCCAGTTGTCCACCTCAGTTATACTTTTTCCAGTGTAGCAACTCTGAGTTGGGAAAGTTTTCTGCATGTTTGGTGCTGGACAGATTGAGGGGAGGGGCACTGTGATTATGAATACTAATTTGCTTTCTTTTGCTCAGAGTTTTTTCACTTCTTCATGGCCTTGGGAACCATCTCCTCATATTTGAGTTCTGGGATATTGCTCATGATCGTGTCAGCACTGTATTTGTGGTTTTGGTTTCCTGTGGCAGTGAGTGAAGCCAGCTTACTTCTATACCACCGTTTTACAACCAGAAGTCTCTGTCCATTTTAAAATTTTATTGTCTTTTTATTATTGAGTTGTAAGAGTTGTTTGTTCTAGATACAAGTCCCTTATCAAATATACGATTCACAATTTTTTTTTCATTCTGTGCGTTGTCTTTTCAACTTTCTTTTAGACAGGTAAAAGCTTAAGGTCCTTTAGTATTCAGCTACCATAAAATATGGTTGAATAATTTACTAGACTTGCATATAATGTTAATTACCAATAATATTTTATTTATTTGCATTTGAAGGAGCATTTAGGTATTTATGTACAAATTTGACCAGACAGTAAGTTTATCTTGATTAACTTTTAATATTGCTTTAAATTGTCTGAGATGAATTTTCATGTCATAATCAGAATTTTTTTTCAGAATTTTTTTTTTGAGACTTTGGCTTATTTACCTTTCAATTAAAATACCACAAAAATTAATGTGTGTGACCATTCTGGCTAAATTATCTGAAACTAAAAAAGTATTTGTTTTACAAGCCAGAATTTTATTTTTCACTAAGGTTAATAACACTAGTTATTTTTATGACATTTAGTCTGAAAGGTGCACATTTTCTTGGAGATTTGTGCTTGAAACTACTATTAGAAGCTTTGTTTTTTAAGATTGAGCTTTTTAGAAATAGTTATACCATGGTGTGTGCCTTTGAGCAGTACCCATATAGTTTCATAGTCATTGAAAATCAAGGGAATTGTTGATTTACTTTCTATAACAATAATTGCAGATTAAATTGCTTATGAACTTTGGATATAACATTTCATCAGATTTCTGACATATTAATCATAAAAGAATCATAATCATCAAACTACTGTTGTTCAGTTTGGAAGTTGGCCCTTAACCCATTTATGCCTAGTGTTCCATTATTGGGCTGCTAAGCTTGTGGGAGTTATTTATATCCTACTGCTCAAGGTCATCACCAAAGTCTGATTTTTCACACACAAAAAATTGCAACCTCTGGCATAAATGGGTTAATTGATTCCCTTCTAGTTCCCTTACATAAAGGGGAGATGTGAGGACATTATACATATCTTCATTGTTTATAAGGAGAAAGAAAATAGTTTATAAAGAGAAAGTAAGATTTAAATCCATCAAATTTTCTGCTAGACTCAGTTGAAAGCCTTCTTAGAGGCCACCCAATTTGAAAAAGACATCCTGTGCGTCAGTTTTACAGTAACAAATTCTTGGTTTTCTGACATCAACTGTGGGTGTTCTACACTTCAATTCAATTCTGACACTAACTACTACTAATGCATACCCTACAGGGTAAGGGTTCTGTCCAGTAGTACTGCTCACTTCAGACACCAGCCACAAATGGAGTCCCTAGGCTCCCTGCACTTCTGCCCTACCTGAGGCTATCCAGGAGCCCCCAGCTACCAGTCATCTCATTGGTGCACATGTAAACACTTAACGCTTAAAAGAGTCCAAACGTTTTAGGAGCTGTGTACCAGGAAGAGGGACGAAGACCAAATATATATTTCTTCTTATATCATAGTATCATATCCCCTCTTGTAAATTTTTCATTTTAGTTATTGAACTTTTCAACTCCGGAATTTCTATTTGGTTCTTTTTTATAATTTCTCTCTCTTCATTGATATTCTCTATTTGGTAAGATGTTGGTCTCATACTCTCCTTTAACTCTCTTGACATGTTTCCTTTAGTTTTTTGAAATAGCTGGCTTAAAATCTTTGTCCAGTAAGTCCAACGTCTTGGCTTCTTCATGAACAGTTTCTGTTGTCTGCTTTTATATATATGTGTGTGTGTACACATATATATATATATATGGCACCATATTTGCCTGTTTGTGTGTTTTATAATTTTATTTTTGTTGAAAACCAGACATTTTAAATTATGTAGCAGTTCTCAAGTTAGATTCCTCTCTACCCACCCAGTTTATTTTTGTTGTTGCTGCAGTTTATTTCTTTAGTGATTTTCATGGGCTAATTTTGTATAGTCTCTATTCTTTTTTCTTTTTTGAGATGGAGTCCCACTCTGTCGCCCAGGCTGGAATGCAGTGGCACAATC
The DNA here is from genome assembly GCF_028885625.2 of Pongo pygmaeus. Classification (NCBI taxonomy): domain Eukaryota; kingdom Metazoa; phylum Chordata; class Mammalia; order Primates; family Hominidae; genus Pongo; species Pongo pygmaeus. Next base: position 111,408,480 of record NC_072378.2, on the reverse strand, counting down.
TCCGCTCACTGCAAGCTCCACCCGCCAGGTTCATGCCATTCTCCTGCCTCAGCCTCCCGAGTAGCTGGGACTACAGGTACCCGCCACCACACCCGGCTAAATTTTTTTTGTATTTTTAGTACAGACGGGGTTTCACCATGTTCGCCAGGATGATCTCGATCTCCTGACCTCGTAATCTGCCTGCCTCGGCCTCCCAGAGTGCTGGGATTACAGGCGTGAGCCACCATGCCCGGCAGTCTCTATTCGAAGTCTCTGCTCAGCTAGCATAGTGGTCAGTTAATGGTTGACCAGAGATTTCTTTAAATGCCTCTTTTCTCAGCTTTTGCTGAGGGGCTCTGTGAGTATGTTGGGGCAGAGCCTCAAGATCAACCAGAGGGAAAATATTAGTCTTCTTAGGTCTTTCCTGGGCATGTACATAGCCCTACACATGCTTATGGCCTTCTAAATTCCCTTAACTGTATCAAAGCTTTTCCAAGCCCCCGGTGGACATTTCATTCCTGTTTGTACTTTTGAATTTTTTGGTCAGCCTCTTGTTAGACCCAACTGGTAAAATTTCTCCAGGCAGCTACAGCAATTAAATAATTGCTGTTGATTGTTTTCCACAAAGACCCTGCCGCATATAGGGCTCTTCACATAGTGTGAGCCCTCAGTCAAATCAAATAAAGGCAAGTGCTGGGAATGGAGTGTTGTTCAGCAAGCTGCCAGACAAGTCCAATAGTGGTAGTTTTCTGAGGGTAGGGCTTTGGAGGAGCTCCAAATGACTTCCGGCTCCTCCGGTGGCTGCCTGGCTGCTGGTTTTTACAGCTACTATGGATGCAAGGCTTTGATTTTCAAGACTGTTTTGAAGCTGCAGAGGGAGAGATCAGATTAGAACAAGTTAAAATGCCACAAAGCTTGCTGTTTTAGCATTCATCTGGTGTTCTTGAATAAATACGCCTTGGATTGTTGCAAACCTTTAATTTCCAGAGTTCTGAAAAAGTTGCTTTTGACAGTTTTTGCCAGTGTTCTTGTTGTTTTTATGGAGGAACAGATATTGAAAGGTCCTTACTCAGCAATTTTGTAAATGCCTCTTTTCAATCCTATATAGTTTTATCTACATCCTGCTGCCAATCTCTGATCCAGCCTCTCGTTACTTGCCTGTCTCTTGTATTTCCACTGGATCCTTGGAACACTGGTTCCATGGCTAATATGCTTATATTATCAAATTTTCACTATTAGCCTCCCTTTGTTGCCTGGTAGCCCTCTCAGGGCTCTGTCTCTCACATCTCACATAAATCAAAATACTCACTGCCTCTCTTAAATATCAGTATTCCTCAGGATTCTTGCCTAGGTCCCTTCTCTTGTATTGGGTATTGGATATTCTCCCTGAGAAATCTTACCCAATTGTTGCCCATACTGGCGAATCTATCTTCTTCTCTAGCCCAGATCTCTTTCTTAAGCTCCATATCTATATGTGTTTCATTTAAATATCCATTTGGAAATTCTATAGACATGTAAAATTCTATAAATGCAAAACAGAAGTCAACCCGCCCCTCTTTTACAGTTTTCTTTGAATGACATTATCATCCATCCAGTTGCCTAAGCCAAAAATGTAAGAGTCATCTTTGATTCCTTCTGCCTTATCCTACTCTCAAATTCCAGTTACCATAGCCTCTTGATTCTACTCCCTAAATCCTTGACCTTTTCTCCACCTCTACTGACATCTCGACTGAATTCCTCCAGCAGCCTCCTAATCAGATTTTCCTTTCTGTAGTTCTGTTGCCAGTGTCCCCACAATGTGTCCACAGGGAACTTTATAAAATGCGAATCTGTACAGGTTATTAGTACATGCATGTGCGCACACACACAAAAGCACAGACTTTCTCACACACACACACTGTTTCTCTCTCTCTCTCATACTCTTTTTCTTTCTCTCCATTGCACTCCTTGTTTCATCCCACCTACACTTTTCCTATTCCCAGATGCCATGTTTCTGTTGCTGTCAGGTTTCTGTACATACTGAAAACATTCTTCTTCATTTGCTTGGCTAAATCTGATTCTTAGTTCAGATATCAGCTCAAATGTCACTTCCTCTGGTAAGCCTTCCTAGATTCTCACAAGTCTGAGTTAGATACTTGTGGATATAGCCATAGGATTTTGTGCTTCTGAGCACCTGTCATACCATACTGTAATTGCCTATTTATTCATCGTTTTCTCCAAGTAGACTATAAAGTTAGTGGCTTTATACTCATGAAGTTAGTGGCTGTGTTATAAGCAGCCTGTGGTTTAGCACCGAACATTGGGTCTCCACAAATTACTTGAGTAGAGAAATTATGACTACATTTATGAATAAAAGAACCAACTGTTACCCCACACTGTATATACAAAGATACATTAGACAAATGTATGAATAAAATAGACTTTTGAAACATCTGGTATTTCAGCGATATAGTTTCTCTTAGTAATGTGGGATTAATCATTTAAAGCCAATGATTCTAGATAAAGTTCTGTATATTTTATTTGAAGAAATAAAATGGCATAAATAAATGTGAAACTCCAAAGTATTATTTACAAATAAAAGGAGAAATGAAAGGAAACTGTTATTATTATGCTTTGTTTTGCCTTTTAAGTTTCTGGGTCATTTAAAAGTAGGTAAATTCTTTCTTCCTGCCTTTTGTTTACATTGTATATTTAGTTGGGGGGAAATATATATAAAAGAATCACCCATCACCTGGTCTCATGTACTATGTTATTTTATAACTGATTTTCATCTGACTATAAAGACATCATAAACATTTTCTTATACTAGGAAATACACTTAAACATCTTCTGTTGCTGAGGTTAGCAAACTTTTTCTATAAAGAACCAGAAAGCACATATTTTAGGTTTTGAGAGTTGTAGGGTGTCTGTTGCAACTGCTCAACTCTGTCTATAGCAGAAGCAGCCATAGACCATTCTAAATGGCTGTGGTGTATTCTTATAAAACTTTATTTACAAAATCAGGCAGGAAGCAGGATTTGCTACAGAGCCACAGAGCTATTATACAGATATAACATAATTTTACTCATTTCCTTATTTTTGGAAATTTAGATTATCTTCATTTTTTTCACTATTGTTAGTCATACTCACCTCACATCTTAGTATCTGAATCTTCGTGTACATTTTTAAGTTTTTCTGTAAGATAAATTCTGAAAATCTAATTTCCAAAGCTAAGAGTACATCCTTACAACTTTTCTTTTTCCATGAGAATAGATAATTTAACACTTTCTGTGAGTGAGTTTTGTTGAGTTCATTTTGTGGTTTTGTGGAGATGGGAAAAGAAAGATGGAGTAAAATTTAGAAAGACAGAAGCAAAGAAAGACTGGAAGGAAACAGACTGAGTTAATGATAGTGATATAAAACTTGAGATGTTCCAGGAAGAAGAAAATATGAAAATTTTTGTAAACATAAATGTTCTTGCTCACATATCAAGTTTTTCTGTTTTATAGCTCTGTTGAGGTTTGTTTAAAACCTTGTTTAGATTGAATTTGAGATTTGGGAGACGGGATATGCAAATTACACAATGAGTATTTCTTATTCTCCTAAGATACTCTTAGGCTATCACTATTTTGATTTTGATTACCCATCAGCTTTAAAAAAAAAAAAAAAAACAACTTTTCTATTCCAGATGATGATGGAGAAAGAAGTCTAATTAATTAGAGCAGAGATTGGCAAACTACTATCCATGGGCCAAATCCCTCATGTTGCCTGTTTTTGTAAATGAAATTTTATTGTAACACGGTCATGCCCGTTCACTTAAGTATTGCTTACAGCTGCTTCCAGGCTACAACAGCAGAGTTATGTAATTGTGTCAGATACAGCATGTCCCATAAAGCCTAAAATATTTACTGTCACCTTCCAGAAAAAGTTTTCAGACCCCCAAATTAGAGGAATGGTACATTTAGTCTTTGTGTTTATCGAAACTGAATCTACAAAAATACCCCAAGTAATTTTGCTACAAATAGGCTAACAAGATTTTAGATGGGCAATTTAGAGACCAAATCAAGACACCTAAATTGCAGAATAAAATGCTGAAAAATGACATTAAGAAATGTTGGGATATAAAGGACTTAATGTTTTGTTTTGTTTTTGTTTTTTTGAGTTGGAATCTCGCTCTGTCTCCCAGGCTGGAGTGCATTGGCACGATCTTGGCTCGCTGCAACCTTCGCCTCCCAGGTTCACGCCATTCTCCTGCCTCAGCCTCCCGAGTAGCTGGGACTACAGGCACCCAGCTAATTTTTTTGTGTTTTTAGTGGAGAGGGGTTTCACCGTGTTAGCCAGGATGGTCTTGATCTCCTGACCTCGTGATCCACCTGCCTCAGCCCCCAAAGTGCTGGGATTACAGGCGTGAGCCACCATGCCCAGCCGAGGACTTAATGTTTAGTATAATTCTGGGTTCCATGAAAGATGAAATTCAGAGGACCCACGTACTCCTTGTTGAAGAGGCATCTGCCTTTTGTTATGTACTTACACACAATGAGAAGTAGTCAGCTCCACAGAGTTTTGCCATGGTGTCAAGTTTTGGTGGCGCTTTTTAAAATAACCTTTGCAGCTTCTGAATTAGGGAACATCAATCAAATTGGAAAATTCAAACTCTGAAATTTTTAAAACCCGTGTACATGGGCTTGTTCTCGCACAGACGATCTTATTTCTTTCTCTTGGATTTGTTGTCTAACTTCAGTTTGCCGTGATAGTAAGAGGGAACCTTCAGAGCAGGGGAAGGGGAGTTGTTTAAAGAGTATGAAGTTTCAGTTAGACATGATGAATAAGTTCTGGACATCAGTTGTACTGCATGGTGACTATAGTTGATAATGTATTATATACTTGAAAATCGCTAAGAGATTAGATTTTAAATGTTCTTACCACAAAATAATAAGTATGTGAAGTGATGGATATGTTAGCTCGATTTAATCATTTCATGGTGTATACATACCAAAGTGTCATGTTGTATACCATATATATGTACAATTTTTATGTATCAGTTTACGTTAATAGAGTTGAAGGGGTAGGGATATTTTCTTTCCTTAAATCTGTATGTTACCTAGAAATACCTAATACCCTGAATCCTATAAGAATCCAAAATGGCGGGGCACGGTGGCTCACGCCTGTAATCCGTAATCCCAGCACTTGGAACCCCGAGGCGGGTGGATCACAAGGTCAGGAGATCGAGACCATCCTGGCTAACACGGTGAAACCCCGTCTCTACTAAAAATACAAAAAATTCTCCGGGCGTGGTGGCGGGCACCTGTAGTCCCAGCTACTCCAGAGGCTGAGGCAGGAGAATGGCGTGAGCCTGGGAGGTGGAGCTTGCAGCGAGCCGAGATCGCAACACTGCACTCCAGCCTGGGTGACACAGTGACACTCCGTCTCAAAAAAAAAAAAAATCATTTAGTAGAAGGTTTCAAATTACCATAACTTTCACTAATTTTGTAAAAACATTCTTGAAAGCATCCTCTATGTGGAACTTCTAGAAGTATAGTGGAAAAGCGCCTGGACTGAAGTCACAAGTTCTTAATTAGACCACTAACTAGATGTTGAAAAAAGGTGGGTTTCTAGTACCAGCTGCCTACCTCTGGACTTCTTTTAGGAGAGAAGCCACTAATTTTAATGCTAAATCCACTGATTTGGGGGCATTTTCTCACAATTTAACCTAATCCTAACTAACGGGAGTTGTAGTAGACTGGTTTATCTCTAAAGACTTTACAGCTCTGTATCTCCACACATTTGTGTGAGGTAGAGCTAGCGGAGGGAAATAAATAGAAGTGGTCTGTATCTTGTCAAGATAAAGCAATGCTATTACAGAACTACAAATTTTATGGTAATAAAAGACATACTATTTCCAAAAAGCAGTTGACTCTCGTGTTCATTTTTACACATTTTTCTTTCCTTATTTAACTTTTGAGTTTCTTATTTTATCCTGTTTCTTTCATTTTCTCTTATATCATTCTTACTCTATATTAGAGCTGTTAGTGCTATGCCAAGAATTCCTTATGTTGTGGTTGTTCTTCAGGAGGTTGTTCTTGAGGAAGGGTGATTGAGTAAGGCACTGAGCCATCTCTAGCTGCAGGAGCACTGGAGAGAGAGGTACGTCTGTGTTGATAGAGTGACTACAGATTTGGATGGCACTTCAGGTCATTCAGGGTAGGAAAGTGCAGTATGCTGGGGACCCTTCTCAACCCCACACACCCATGTCCTCCTGTAACCCCAATGGTAGTTATATTAATTGTATCAGAGTTCCTCTTTTTTCATGGATGTGTTTCTTCAGATATTCAAAGGCTTTCACATCATTCCTTTGTCCTTAAGCAGTTATTCTGTTTTGTTGTGGGTTCTTTAATTTATTTAATAAATGTTTGTTAAGCACATACCATGTGTTTTTTGTTGAGTTCTGGGAACATAGTGTTCATTTGAACACTATATCACCTCCCTAAGAGTTTGCCATGAAACGGGAAAGTTAGATAAGGAAACAGGCAATTACAATAAAAAATAAAAACTGAGGAATTAAGGAAGCCAACATTGACTTTTTAAAAACATTGAACCAGCATGGTTAAATGGAAAGAGTATTGGTTTTAGGTTTTGTTGATCTGGATTCTATTGCTTAATAGTTATGTGACTTTGGGAACGTTAACCTCCATCAATACTGCAAGATTATCCTAATTAGAAATACATAGGTAAAGCACTTACCCTATTACCTGCTGAGTAAATCATTTCTTCCTTTTTCCTAAATTGTACATCCCAAAATTGTTGTAGTTCTGAAGCCCATAAATAGAAAGGTAATTCTTCTGGCCCCTACTTCACAGGAGATGTGAAAAGTGGATATAAAATTATTTTGTGAACTTTGTGAACACTCTGCCCATAAAGAAACTATTAGTACAGTCCAATTTTGTAATTGTTTCTTGTAAAATTTACCCAAAATTCCATTATTAAGATATATTGACTATAAAACAAATATCTTAGGAATTTACAGTATTGCTTGTAAAATATGGCATTGCACTAGTAATTCTGTAATCACTGGTCTTGCATTTGTCAACTTAAGAGGAAGTAATTCACTGTCTTCCCACCTCCCTCAACCTGTAGTTTAGCATACCAGTTACTCTTAGTCAAATTGTGGTTTTTGTCCAGAAGGGTAATGGTTATAACATTTATTCATGAGATATTTAAAAAGCATTCAAGTAAGTCATCAGTAAATTGATTAAATCTGTTTTCTTAAGACTCATTAATATAGTTTGAATGTTCTCTATTTGAAGAATTGAAAAACTATAAAATTTAGGGATTAATACCATGTTGTATTTAGAAATGAAATAGCCAAACTGGAAACTGAAATTTGTATAACACCAACACAATTTGTAATTTTTCAAAAGCATGACAGTTGGTAGTTCAAATCAGAATATTACAGTTCGGAGAATCAGATCTCGTTTCATTATGTGACTGATCTTTCTAAATTTGCTATGCTTTATGTAATAACTGTTCCAGATTTATTTTTCTGTCATAAGTGTACCTTAAAAATAAGAGAAGCTAATGTTATTCTTTACAAGAAATGTAAACATTAAGATATCAACACAATGTAGAACTACTTTCTATATATTTTATATAAATCATTCTAAATCATAAATGGGAAATAGTGATCAAACAAATATTTACATTCCTACCAAAAGAAAAGGCCCAGTGAAGCAGAGTGAGGAGGGGTAAGGGGTGGGGAAGAAGCCTGAGGCTTGTGTTGGCAGGAGCAGCACAGTGAGAGTGGGTGACAGCATGAGAAAAATGGATGTGTTCTTCCATCACTGCTGTTCTCCTCTGTTTGGATTAGACAAATGGCACATACCCAAGGGGAACTAGGGACAATGCTCTGAGGACAGTAACCACTTCCATACAGCCCTGCCAGATTCATGAGAGCAATGGTGCATCTGCTTTTTGTTGCCATTGTTGTTGCTTAACCTTGTCATGGACAGATTATTGTTTCTGTGGCATTTCTTTTGTGGGTTCTCACTCGTGTTACTTTCTTTATCATGGCTGTGCTGGATTGTCTGTTGGCAAGTCAGCACCATTTACCCCTTCTGCATCTTGACTGATATACTGGTTTTCTGAGAAGTGTGCATGTTGGCCTTTTGTCTCCCCTTGTTCCATACCACCAAATATAAAATTTAGATACTCCGAAATCCATTATAGATAATTGATCTGTAGAGATTTTGTTTTGTCTTTTTTTTTTTTCCTTTTAATGGCAAAATTTCATTTTTACCCTCCTTCCCACTGCAATAGCAAAATTCTGCACACTGGAACTGCTTTTACATTCCCTTCTCCCAGAGCTGCCTCTCTTTTAGGGAAGGCTGTTGTTTGAAAACATTAATGCCAAGGCAGGCATTCATCGATTTATTTAGTAAACTTTTGTGAATTTTTGTAACCTTCATAACACTGTGCTAAGTGGTATTTATAGATGATTCAGTGAAGTACACAAGACTAGTTGGATTATGAGGGTTAAATAGTCAAAATATTTTCATCAAAACTACTGTTTAAGTCATACTATTATACAATGCTTGTGTTTACACAATGTTTCCAAATGTTCTGTTGTAAAATGTAGTTAATACTGGTTACTTTCAACTATGGGTTAATGTTTTTCAACTCTTCCCTTAGATAAGCTGTGTTGCCATTAGAACATTTAAATGAGTTTCGTTCTGAGTTTTGTATTGTTAAACTGTGTCTGGAAACTTAAACTTTATAATGTGTTACATTTTAGGTCAGAAGACATGTCTTCATCTACATGGCATCTTTCCTTACCTCTATGTGCCATACGATGGTTATGGACAGCAGCCAGAAAGCTATCTTTCTCAGATGGCATTCAGTATCGACAGAGCACTTAATGTGGCTTTAGGCAATCCATCTTCCACTGCTCAGCATGTGTTCAAAGTGTCATTAGTATCAGGAATGTAAGTATATGATATTTTATAATTTCTGTTTATGTTGCTATTCTATTTAGAGGAAAACATACTCAGTTGATAAACTCTATTTTACTTCTAGTCTAATGGAACTGTAGTGAATTTCTTGCTGTAACTTTTTAAGATGAATTTTTATGGCAATGAAAGGTAGAGAGTCAACAGTGATTTTTGTTGTTTCCTTTTCCATTTCTCTGCTTCCTATAACTATAGAAATGGATTAGTAATTCATATAGTAATTTATTCAGCAAATATTTATTAAATACTTTTTATATGCTAAGCACTGTTCTAGGTGTTTGGGATATATTGCTGAACAAAACAAAGAGCCCTGCCCATGTGGAAGTTACATTCTACTATGGGAAACAGATAATAACCAATAAATACAACATTAAATTAATTTATTTGCTATATGATCATTAGTCCTGTGGAAGGAAAGAATCTATACAAGCAGGATAAGAAGGATCAGTAGTGTGGGGTAAGGAAGTAGACTAGTGACAATTTTAGAGTAATCAGGGAATGTGTCGTTGACAAAGTAACAACATCTGAGCAAAGACCTGAAGGAGGTAAGGGAGTAGGAACAGCATGGAAGCCAGGTGACTAGAATGGAAGAGTAAAGGAGAGTTGGACTAAATGAGATAAGAGAGAGATGAGAGGATAGAGATTGTGAGGACCAATGATTCTCAAAGTGTGGTTTCTATACTTTGGTTTCCTAGTATCACCTACTTATCATTAGCTTTACCTAGTTTTATAGCCATGAGAATATACCTCTCAGATCTCCAAATACACAGAGAATGAGTCAATGGCCCCAGCTACTATATGCTCAATTCCAATCTGTTACTCCACATGAGCTGCTTTCCATAGGCTACTCTTACCCTATGACTGAGCATGGCAAAGATACTAAAGCAGGTCTGTAAGACATCCCTCTGTCCACTTGAGATGAGACTGGTATCTAGGTCTGGTGGCTATGCCAGCTTCTTCTGGCTTCCTTCTCATTTTCTCTCACATTTGGCATTTACTTGGAGGACTCGGACTAACACACCTGGGAACTTGGTAGAACTACATTCTTGGGGCCCAGCAATTTGTGTTTTAATAAAGGCTTTCTGATGATTCTTATGCATGCTTAAGTTTGTTAATCACTCAGTAGGCTAAGGTAAGAACTTTGACTTTGACTGTAAGTTATTACATGATTTTGAGCAGCCAAGATCTGGCTTAAACTGGAAAGGATTACTTAAGCAACTGTATTAATAATAGATTGTAGGGGGACAAGAATAAGAGCAGGGAGAGAATTAGGACATTAAACTGGGTAAGAAAATATGGTGGCTTGATATTAAGGTAGAAAAGACCAAGGAATTAAAATTAAAACAAAAAAGAAAATAGTGTGGCTTGAACTAGGGTGGTAGCAGGGAAGTAATCATCAGCTTCTGGATCTATTCCGAAGGTTGAGTTAATGTATTAGATTTGCTCTGTGATTGGGTAAGGGTTGTGAGAGAGGAATCAAGGTTGACTGCAAAAATTTAAGGGTGTTCTGCTAGTAAGACGGAAGGTGGAGGTAGAGTCAACTGACAGGAAAGATCTGGAGCTCATACAGGAACATTTGAGTTGTTTTATGTCCATATGAAATCCAAGTGGAGACCTTAAATCTCTGCTTCCACCTTAATCTAGGCTTTCCTCTGGACCATGATAGTATCATTTTAATTGAATTTCCTTCTGTTTTTATCTCATTCCAGAGCAGCAGAAGTACTCTTCTTATACTGTAAATTTAAAATCATTTAAAAATTCTTGAGTGGCTTCATATTGTTAATAGAATACAATTTAAACTTCTAGCCATAACCTATGTGACCTCACCCCATCTACCTCTGAAACTTTGCTTTCTGTATTCCATTCAGAAACAGTGATCTTCTCTCAGTTTCTCTGCTATCCAAGTTGTTTCTCCCCTAAGTTCTTTGTATGTACAATTTTCTTTCCTTGAGTGTTCTACCCTTCCCCAATCCTCCAGATCATTGACCTCTTCAGAGAAGTTTTCTTTGACTATCCCACTTAAAATAAGGTATTTTAAGTAGAGCATTATTATTATTATTGTTTTTATTATTCAGTATCTCAGCCCATTATTTGTTTTCTTTAGCACTTAATACAGTTTGCAGGTATTTTAATTTTTATTTATTTACTTAATTTGTGTGTGTTTCTTCCACTAGCATGTAAACTGCCTGCTAGTGCACTAGCATGTAAACTGCCTGCTAGTGCACTAGCATGTAAACTGCCTGCTAGTGCACTAGCATGTATGAGATGGATCAATAACTATTTGGTTGGATAAATGAATGAGGTGAAAGTTTACACTCATCCTATAACAGCAGCAATTATGTTAGGGATAATTATCTACTTTATCTTTTAGTTTTGTTTATTCTTGATAGTTTCTAATAACTTTCCTATATATATCCTCATTTCAAAGTTAAGTCTCCAAACAGCCCAGTGAAATACATACTCACTTATCTTCCTGTATTTTTGTATTTGTTAAAGACATTGCCACATTTTTGAGAGTAGTTGAGTTACAGATCTGGATACATGGGGCAACAGATGAGCTGCTCACTCTAATTTTTCATTGCAGTTTTCTTTTTTCTTCTAATTTTTTGTTCATTTTCTTCCCTAGATCCCTTTTTTCCTTCCCATTCATTCTACCTTCTCTAATTCCTTTACTCCTTCAATTTTTCCTACTTCTTTAAGTTATATAAAGTTGCATCTAGCTACCAAATTAACATTTACATGAGGTTTAACTCTATTCTTTTTAGACTATCACTATCCTGAGGCTGAGTTAAGAGATAGGATCATGACCTTGGGCTAATTTCTGGGATTCCTTCTCACTCATGATTTTAGAGAATCTTCTATAAAGAGATTCTCAATCTATCAAAATTAATTAGGTGAGATTTTTCACTGCCCACACTCATTTTCCTTCCTATTGATATACTTAAAAAACTAAACTCTAATTATGAGATATAATTTTTTAAACATGAAAACGTCTGCTTTCATACTCCTCCATTCTACTTTTTTCCCCAAAGAGTCTCCCTGATGAGGAATTCTTTTGGCAAAACCATTCATCTGGCTGAAGATAACCCATGTTTCCAGACAACTACCTTTGTATATATGAAAAATACCATAGCAGGAAAGGGCTACAGTTAAGGTTGAATTTGCCAATGAGAGAGAATGATATCATTTATGTAATGTGTCTTTCTTTAACCGATTCTTCATGGCAACAAAATAGGGTATACAGCAGCAAACTAGACAGGAAGTGGTATTATAAAAAGTTAAGAAAAGGGTGAAGAGTAAGAGGGAGGGATGGTCAGGTGAGACTTTTCTGAGAAGGTAAATTAAGCAGAGTTCTGAATGAAGATTAAACAAGCCATGCAAAAGTCCAGAGCAGAGCTTTCTACTTAAGGGATCGAGTTAGAGGGTCTGAAATGTTTAGAGTGGTTGGAGGAGAAGGAAGAATGGGATGACTTGAGATTGGAGTGAGAGGCAAGGATGAGAACCCTTTAGACCTTGGTAAATAGTTTTGTTTTTGTTTTTTAACAGAAATTACTTTATAACAATAATACAGATGGCTTAAAACAACTAAAAAAATTGTTTATACCCAAAATAATGACTCTGCTACCAAATTAGTCCTTTATTTGATGTCCGCTACACTATTAGACATCACAGAGAGGTGATGTCCTATGAGAGTAAATTCTATTATCTACTGCCTGTCATAAGGGAACAATGTTTTTAAATGAAGAGTGATTGGGTTTATCCACCTAAAGATTTAACCGTGTATTAACAGACCACTTTTAAGCCAATACAAAGCCTTTTATTTCATTCACAAATTTACGCCTGTTTATGTATTGTTTCTAATTACATCATCTTTGAAAATAGTGTTCTGTATATCAGAGGTTGTAGTGTAGTTTCAGATCCTCCTGAAATGATGTGAGAGTTCAGCTTATTTCATCTTGCACCGAGGATTTCTCTCCCTGTTATATAGTCTTTTGCTTCCCCCTTTCCTCATTCCAGCTGATACCCTGAGAAAAAACTCAGCCATAACATGATTAGGTTGCTTAAGTAAGTCCACGGTCTTTTTCAGTCTCTTAAGTTCCTGTCTACACAGTTTTTTCACAGGCTGCGCTTGATATGGTTGTGTGTTACAGGTTTATTCATATCAGCTACTGAAATATATGCTGTGTGTACATATAATAGGTAAATTGTCTCTGCCTATTGAACTTATAAAATAATAATAAACAGCTGAATAAGGAAAGTAATGTAAGTGTTGTTAATTAAAGGACTTTGTTGAAGAAGAACTTCAGTTTTTAACAAAAAAATGGGAGCCAGAAGGCGGCGGCTGAAAGATCTGTTTCTCTCATATGTGGAGTAAAGCAAACAAAAATATGTTTTCTTATATGTGGAGTAAAGAAAACAAAAAGCCACTTAAAGAGTCTTGATGTTTGAGATTAAGGGGTGGATGGTTTGTTCTTCCTTTTTGTCCATAGTTTTTTCAGAGTGATAATTTTTAATTCCCATCATCAGTAAGTAATGTAAAGAAAGTGATATTTTTTACACTTTTTTAAAAAGCTTCAGTATTTCATGTTAACCTGTGCTAGGTTTAACTGAAAGGTTTGGGGGTTTTTAATTTTTTTTTGCTGGGATGGATAATATTAAACGTAAGACTGAATTTGGCCAGCTGAATCTAATTAGGGCAATAAGTTGAATTATTTCATCTCTGAATTATGAAAATAATTTGAAATATTTTTTTCTTATATTTCAGGCCTTTTTATGGTTATCATGAGAAAGAAAGACACTTTATGAAGATCTATCTTTACAATCCTGCAATGGTGAAAAGGTACAAAGATAAATGAAACCAAAATATGAATAACTATCATTTAAGTATTTTAATAATAAAATCTAGAAAGAAGGCCTCTATAGTTTTTAGTCTTATTAAAGACAGAGACTATAAAATACACATATACGTGTATAGAGAGAGACCAGTGGCTTGGACTCTATGAAGGATATTTTAGAGGTGGAGGCTCCCAACTGCTTCTTTCCTGTTACAGATTAGAGAGTTGGTAGAAGTAGGTAAGGAGAGATTATGGCTGCCTTGTGTGCTGTTAGGCCTCTTCTGGCCAGACCTTAGTTCAGCATTAAGAGAAAGTTGCTCTTTAGCTTCAAAGCAAGGAGAAATATGTAGGAGTGAGTCCAGAGTGAGAGGGCTTTTGAGATCTCAGAAACCTGTTGACTGTTTACTAGATGTTGGTGAAATTTTATATTCCAGGTTTTTTGTTGGTTTTGGTTTTGGTTGTTTTTTCTTCCCTCAGTTAGTCTCCCTGCCTCTAGCTTATCCTCTCAATCATCCTGGAGGGCAGGGAAGGGCACATATATGGAAGATTTTAATCATCCTTTCAGATTGAAAACAAGGATTTTCACTATGTATAGTGGCAAGCTAGGGTAAAAGTGACCTCGGAGGTATACTGAGTATTGTTTTTTCAGGAGGTCCTCTCTGCTAGTAGGTACTGGGTTCCAAAAAGTTTTTTGTAAAACACAGATTGGATGTTTTCCCATAGTGAATTAAAGCACTACAGGGGGCACAACTGCCCAGGACATGAGGTTTACCCTGGATTAAACCATTTGAGTACTTCACTGAAGCACAGCTCAATTCCCAATGATTATTCCCTTGTAATTGAAAACTAGTTTTCCTACATCCTGCCCTTGATCTTACCCAAAATAACTTCTGTTTTGTACCAGTTCCCCTCTACTCATACTTCCTCATATTCGTGGAGTACAAAAGAGCAATTTCTGTGGACTCTTATTCTCTCACACACATGCAGAGTGGTAAGAGAGTAAACCTCAGTCATTTTTCCCTTTCTCGTCCACAAGTTGCGCTGGAGTGGGAGCCATGATTAAAAGAGGCATAAGTGTTTTATAAATAACCTATAAACAAATTATAAATACAATCAATTTTTTTCCTTGCAACCATAGCAAACACTAAACTGTTCTCAGTAAGTTTGCTTTAAATTATATAGTCAGCTTATCACAATGCCATTTTAAAATTCCTGATTTATTAATGGATTCATTCATTTATTCATCATTATTTATTCATTTATTATTTTTTCAAGACAGTCTTGCTTTGTCGCCCAGGCTGGGGTACGCAATGGTGCAGTCATAGCTCCCTGCAACCCCAAACTCCTGGGCTCCAGTGATCTTCCCACTTTAGCCTCCCAAAATGCTGGGATTACAGGCCTGAGCCACCATACCAGACATGTTTATGCATGTTTAATAAATATTTGTAAAGTACCTACATTATTTGATGATCTGTGGAAGTTGCTGGGCAGACATGGTGAGCAAAGTGTTTATGGTTCATGCCCTCAGGGAACTTACAACAAGCTGGGGAGTTAGAGAATGCACAAGTAACCCAAATATATAAGCAAAAATTGTGGTACTCTTTGGTCTGCCAAATGAAAACGTCAGTTCTGAATTCATCCATTTATTTTCTCTCCACTAAGCCTCAGTTTCTGATTACTGCAGAATAAAAAAATTTTTAAAAAAATTACACACTGATGCCACTGTAAATGGTTTTCAACTTCACCCAGACCCTTCCCTGCCTGCTGTATGTCTACTTTTTTCTAGTTAATTATCTCTACTATTCTCTATCCTCTACTCAGGCCTTACCTTCTTAGAGAAAATAGAACCCATCATTCTAGAGAGGTGGTTTTCAAAATGTGAAGTGGGGATTTCTGAAACCCTTTCAGGGGATTTGTATGGTCAGAATTATCTTTATTATACTAAAATACTAAGATCTTTATTATACTAAGATTATACTAATTTTCCTTTTACACTGTTTTCATTGATAGTGGGTTAACCCCGCACCTTGTCTGAAATCAGGGTAATGACATCAACTACTAATCATTGTGTTTTCTACCACTAAGCACTCACCTTTAAAAAAAAAAAAAAGCCGGTTTCACATTAGAATATCCATTAGAACATGGTAAAAATTATTTTATTGAATTTTGACCCTTGGTTATATATCTTTGTAACATTTATGTGACAAAATGAAAGTAACATGAAAGGCTATTAAATTATTCTTTCTTTTTCAACTCCATATCTGTGTGAGGCTAGATTTTCTTCATATACATCAACAAAAGCGATATACTGCAACAGATTGAGCAGAGGCTGATGTAATAATCCAGCTATCTTCTGTTAAAACAAGGATTTGTAAACATGTAAAACAATGTTTCTTTTCTCACTAAGTTGTTTTTGTTTTGAAAAATATAGTTTAAAACAATGTTATTTATGTTAACGTAGGAGTTTATTGTTATTTTAAAATTAGTAGGTGGGGCACGGTGGCTCACACTTGTAATTTCAGCACTTTGGGAGGCCGAGGTGGGCAGATCACGTGAGGTCAGGAGTTTGAGACAAGCCTGGCCAACATGATGAAACCCCATCTCTACCAAAAAATACAAAAATTAGCTGGGCTTGTGGCAAGCACCTATCGTCTTAGCTATTCTGGAGGCTAAGGTGGGAGAATCGTTTGAACCCTGGAGGTGGAGGTTGCAGTGAGCCGAGATCGCACCACTGCATTTCTGTTTTAATTTCTAGTATGGTAAATATCAGTAGATATAAACCACATAAACAAAAGCTCTTTAGTGTTCTCAGTAACGTCGTTTTTGTTTTGTTTTGTTTTGTTTTTAAGACGGAGTCTCACTGTTGCCCAGGCTGGGGTGCAGTGGCACCGTGTCAGCTCACTGCAACTTCTGCCTCCCAGGTTCAAGCAATTCTCCTGCCTCAGCCTCCTGAGTAGCTGGGATTACAGGTGCCCACCACCATGCCTGGCTAATTTTTTAATATTTTTGGTAGAGATGGGGTTTCACCATGTTGGCCAGGTGGTCTCAAACTCCTGACCTGATCTGCCCGCCTCAGGCTCCCAAAGTGCTGGGATTACAGGCGTGAGCCACCATGCCCAGCCCCTCAATAACATTTTAAGAATGAAAGGGGTTCTGGGGCCAAAAAGTTTGAGAACCACTGAAATAAAGCTCTCTTAAGGCTTTCTTAACCTTAAATTGCATTTACATCCATTCTCTCCTCGCTGCCTATTCTGTGAAAGAAATTTTTCCTCCTCACCTCTGAGGCTCCAGATTCATCTTCTTTGATGTTTTCAAGGATCGCTTCCATCTATCCGCTATTCCCATCTTTCTTTCCAATTCCATTTTAATATTAATAAAACTTTGCTAATTATACGCACACATTCATACTCATAGAAACACCTTTCTCTTATAGCCATTCTCCTTGAAAGATTTATCTATACTTTGTGTGTCCAACTTCTTACCTCCCATTCATTGTTTGTTTGTTTGTTTGTTTTGAAATGGAATCTTGCCCTGTTGCTCAGGCTGGAGGTCAATGGCACGATCTCAGCTCACTGTAATCTCATCCTCCCGGGTTCATGCAATTCTCCTGCCTCAGCCTCCTGAGTAGTTAGGATTACAGGCACCACCACCACGTCTGACTAATTTTTTTGTATTTTTATTAAGGACAGGGTTTCTCCATGTTGGCCAGGCTGGTCTAGAACCCCTGACCTCAAGTGATCCGCCTGCCTCTGCCTCCCAAAGTGCTGGGATTACAGGCAGGAGCCGCTGTGCTTGGCTTTCCCATTCACTCTTTAACTTACTCTTTAACTTTCCCATTCACTCTTTAATTCACTCTTTTACTTACTCTTTAACTTACTCCCAACCATTTTACTGAAAATTGCTTTCACTAATGACCTCTGTGTTGCTAAATCCAATTTTAGGTCCTTACTTTTTGACCTCATGGTGATGCTTATGATGCCTTAAAACAATCCTAAATGTTAGCTTCTGTGATATATACCACCTCTAGTTTTTCTCATACCAGTGTGATCAATCATATTTCTGCCATTTTCTTGGTTTCCCTTTTAACATCTATGGTTGTTTCTTAGAATTTTGCTTTAGACTTTCATCTTTTCTCTGTATATTTTCTCTTCCCTCTACAGACTTATCTACTCCCATGGGTTTGTTTGGTTTTTGTTTTTGTTTTTGTTTATCTTTATGCTTTTGACTTCTAAACGTATATGAATAGCCTAATTTCTCTCTAGAGCTTCTAAACAATATATCAAACCATCTACTGGATAGATGGAATAGCCGAGTGGTTAAGAGTGAGGGCTCACAAGGCAGAGAAATTTTGATTTGAATTTTAGCCCCTTTGTTTTTTTAAGAGACAGGATCTTGCTCTGTTGCCCAGGATGGCATGCAGTGGTGCCATCATACCTCACTGTAACCTGGAACTCCTGGGCTCAAGTGGTCCTCCCACCTCAGAGCTCTTCTACCTTTTGTGTGATTTTTAAATCTAAGATAATTTCTTTATTTATAAAATGGAGATGATCGTACCACAGACTTGTAATAAACATTACTTGTAATAAAGTATGTTATCACAGTATCCAATATATAGTGCTCAGAAATATGTTAGTTACCTCTGCTGTGTTAATAAAATGATTATTATTTTCTTTATGATTCATTTCCAATATTATTATTATTATTGGATCCCCACTATACCTAAATGCCCTTGTGTCTAAATTGAGTTTATCCTTATTCCCCTTCCAAAAAATCCCAAACAAACCAATTTTTCTTACAGTTCTTCCCCTTTCAAATAATTGCAACACCACTAACCAGCTGCTTAAGCAAGGCATCACCCTCAGCCCCTTTTCTGTCTCACCCTTCACATCTAGTTAGTCATCAAGGCCTGATCATTTCACCCCTTATATGTCTCCTGAATCAGTACATTTCTATGATCCTTGTTATAGCCACCATCCTTAGTTTTTCCAGCCTATTTACTCCTTACCTTTAGTCTTCTGTGTTCTATAGCTAGTCTGGTGATGTCACTTTTCTGATGTTCACCTCTCAGACAAATTTCACTACCTCTTCAAATGTCTTAACAGGCTCTGCATGCTCTTACTTCTCATTATTTCTCTATCCCTGCCTCTGACACTAGGTCACAGTCTTACTCAGTGGTTTCAGTTCCTGAATAAGCCATGTTTTCTCGTGACCCTTTACATGTGCAGTTTTATTTATGTGAATACTCTTCCCTCTCTTCAGAGAAAAAAGTGCCTCTAGTTCATCATTTAGTCTCTTGCTTAGAGAGTTTCTCTAAGGTTTTGCAGAAACCACCTCTGCACCTCTATCTGTTTAGTATCTTTTCTAGACGTTTAATGTATTTCCCCACATAGTACTTAACTATGCTGTGTATAATTGTCTGTTGTTTGTATTCGTCATCATGAAGGAAAAAAAAATACTCAGGAAAGAAAAATATCAAAATGGCAATACCTCTGAGTGGTGGGATTATAAGTAATGATTTCTTTTCCTTTTTTGAATATTTATTTAATCTTTTCAAAATTATTTATTTTTAAAAGAAAAATTTTATTTTAAAAACCTTTTATTTGAATTTTTAAATATAGTTAGTATCAAATTGGTTTAAGACAAAATATTCTTCATCCATGCAGTTTTTTGTTATTCAGAACATGTTGCTTACTTGAAAACTTGATTGAAACTTTTAATTTCTAACAAAATACAAATTTCCGGTAAAGTTGAGATGGAAATTTTCTGTGCTAATAAGTGTTTTGTTCTCTATATTTCTATAATCATTGTTTCATTTAACATTTTAGGGAACATAATTTTATAATAAAACTTTTTTTTTCTAATTTAGGATATGTGAACTTTTGCAAAGCGGAGCCATAATGAATAAATTTTACCAGCCTCATGAAGCTCATATTCCCTACCTCCTACAGCTCTTCATTGACTACAATCTTTATGGCATGAATTTAATAAATCTGGCTGCTGTCAAGTTCCGAAAAGCAAGAAGGAAAAGTAAGGTTAATTTTCAGTCAAATTAAAGTTTTGAAACAAGTGTTATATAGTCAGTGATTTATAAAATAATATATATTTAGAAAATAAATGTTGAGTGACTAAAGAATGAAAAGAAATACATGCAAAGTGGGATTAGAGATTGTCAGAAACAGCATCTCAGAAAAAATTTTTTTTTGTTAACAGCTTTATTGAGTTATAATTTCTGTCCATTTAAAGAGGACAGTTTGATGGTTTTTAGTATACAGGCTATGTAAAAGGTATTGTGGGTTTAGTTCTAGACCACTGCAAAAGTGAACCCTTTACACTGCTTAGCAATTGATATGTATTGTGATTCTTTCTTTTTTTTTAACCTCAGACCTTAATGTTACTTTTTATATTTTAGGAATAGTGTATGATACACAATTCTAGAAATCCCTGGAGTTGTTAGAGCCTTGTTATTTTAGTCCAGCACTTCCCTGATGGTGTGAATAGCTGTAGGTTAGTGGAGGTGTTGGTCTTTCAGCATTCCAGACGGATTCCTAAGTCCCTTGAGCCATCATCTCCACCATTGAACATCCTTGTCCATTTTATTTCAGTGGGCTGTGCAAGCATTATTATTTTTCTTTGTGTGACATGACCTGAAAAATATTGCAGGCAGAGCTTTCTCTGGGTGAATTTGGTATTGCTTTAAAGTTCTTTATTTATAGAGCGTTTGATATTATGAACAAAACAGAATAACATGGCTATTTGAATAAGTGATTTCCTCTCAAGACAAATTTATTTTTCCTTTTACATTTGTAACTTTCTGAGGTGAAAAGTAGAAGATCCCAGATTTTTTACTGTTGGAATGGAAAGTTACAGACGAGAGAAGGCTGGAGCATCATGAATGGTGAATCGTTTCTGGAAGGTTTTCAATATATTTTGCCCAGATCCATCAGTGGAATCACTGTCAGTGACAGCTATAGCCTTATGAAATGCACTTCTTAAATAATAAGACTTGAAAGTCAAAATTACTCTTTGACCCATGGGCTGCAGAATGGATGTTGTGTTAGCAGGCAGGGAACCAACATTAGTCTTCTTGTACATCTCCATCAGACATATTGAGTGACCAGGTGCATTGTTAGTGAGCAGAAATAGTTTGAAAGGAATCTTTTTTTCTGAGCAATAGTTCTCAAAAATGGGCTTAAAATATTCAGTAAACCATGCTGTAACCGTTATACTGTCATCCATGCTTTTTTGATCCACTTATAGAACACAGGCTGAGTAGATTTAGCATAATTCTTAAGGGCCCTAGGATTTTCAGAATGGCAAATGAGCATTGGCTTCAACTTCAAGTTACCAGCAGCATTAACTAACCCTACAAAGAGAGTCCTTTGAAGCTTTGAAATCAGGCATTGACTGCTCTCTAGCAATGAAAGTTCTAAACAGCATCTCCTTCCCAGATAAGGTTGTTTTCATCTACATTGAAAATCTGTTATTTAGTGTGTCCACCTTCATCGGTTATCTTAGCTAGGTCTTCCAGAGAACTTGCTGCAGCTTCTACATCAGCCCCTGCTGTTTCATCTATCTGCAGTAAGCCTATTTCACTGTCCTATCGTTTGTGTGTTTCATTGGAGTAGCACTGTTAATTTTCTTCAAGAACTTTTCCTTTGCATTCACTACTTGGCTAGGCACAAGAGACCTAGCTTTTGGCTTATTTTGGCTTCTGACATGCCTTCCTTGGTAAGCTTAATCATTTTTAGTTTTTGATTTAAAGTGAGAGACATGTGACTCTTCCTTTCATTTGAACATTTAGAGGCCATTGTAGGGTTACTAATTTGCCTAATTTCAATATTGTAGTGTCTTAGGGAATAGGAAGGTGCTGGGAAAGAAAGAAACGGGAATGGCCAGTCAGTGGAGCAGTTGAAAACACTCAAGTTCGCTGTCTTTGATGGGCACGGTTTATTGTGGTACCTGAAAACAATTAACAATAGTAACATCAGAGATCACTGTTCACAGGTTTGAGATATTACAAGAGGAACCAAAATGTGACAGAGAGGCACAAAATGAACACATGCTCTTGTAAAAATGGCACCAATAGATTTGCTCAATGCAGAGTTGCCACAAATGTTCAATATGTAAAAATTGCAATATCTGCAAAATGCAATAAAGCAAAGCACAATTTAATGGGGTAGTCCTGTATTTGGGGTTATGCAACCATCACCACAAATTTAGAACATTTTCATCACCTCTGAAAGAAATCCTATGACCTGTAGCAGTCACCCCCGAGCTTCCCACGTTTCTCACTCCTGAGCAACCTTACTAATCTACTTTTGGTCTCTGTATATTTGCCCATACTGCACATTTAATGTAAGTGGAATCATATAGCATGTGGGGTTTTTTTCTGCTTAGCATAATGTTTTCACAGTTCATCAGTGTTGTAGCTTATATCAGTACTTCGTTCCTTTTTATGGCCAAATAATACTCTGTTATGTGAATACACTACGTTTTATTTATTCCTATCCCAGTTAATGGATATTTTGGCTATTATGAACAATGCTGCTGTGAACATCCATTTATGAATTTTTGTGTAGCTATATATTTTCATTTCTCTTGGACACCTACCTGGGAGTAGAATTTCTGTGTCAAGTGTTTTAGCATCTTTTGCCTTTTCTTCTCATTGAATTCCTTCCCTTCTACTTCTCTTAAAATGAAACTGACACTTCCAGTCCTAATATCCTTTCTAACTGCCATAATTTGTTTTCCTTTCCATCACTGTCAGCCTTCTTGAAGCAGAGGTTAGCATTTTTTGTCTCTTAGTTCACTTTTAGTTTAACTCCTCCCATTTCTTCTACCATACCCAAACTATGCTCTGAAAAGTCACCAGGGAGGGTTTCTTTTTGTTGCCGTGAATAGTGGGCTAGGTTAGTGGGATCACCCCTTCTGCTAAAAACAATTTAAAGGCCAGGCAACATTGAAATAAAAAAATTTAAATGCATTGAAGAGTTTATGAACAATAAAGAAGTGCAGGCCAAAAGGGAATAGAGCGCTAAAAGCAACTTTTGATCTGAGGGCATTTACTAATCTTGGAAAATTAAGAACCTTATTTGGGAAGGCCATGCTGGGTGTGAGAGATGGAAAGCAGAACTCGGTCCTGCCCAGCAGGTGGGAGCCCTCCACAGGTTAAGGTAGGGCCTCAAATGCATATTCTCTTAAGATGAGCACAGACTGGGAAATGGAACATACTTCAGACATTTTTTTTCCAGTATAGTTTGAATCTCCTGGGACTAAAAGAGATTCCCAAATCCAGAGCTTGATCTAAGGTGGTGCTGGTCTAGTAATAGACTCAGATCTGACAGAAGCAGCAAGTGGAAATCCTCCCTAGAGGATATTATTTTTATTTTTTATTATTTTTTTCTTTATGAGACAGTGTTTTGCTGTCACCAGGCTGGAGTGCAGTAGCGTGAACATGGCTCACTGCACCCTCCACCTCCTGGGATCATGCAGTCCTCCCACCTCAGCCTCCTATGTAGCTGGGACCACAGGCCCGTGCCACCACCCCTGACCAATTTTTTTATATTTTTTGTGGAAACGGAGTCTCACTTTGTTGTCTAGGCTGGTCTTAAACTCCTGGGCTAAAGCATTCTTCCCGCCTCAGACTCCCAAAATGCTGGGATTACAGGCTGTACCTGGTCTATCTTTATTGGTCTCAAGTTATTCCTAAAAATATAATTTAAAGTATAATGTGGTTTGGCACACAATTTAGAATATACCAGTCACACAAGAAAACTAGCCTCCATGAGTAAAACCCAGTAAACACACACACACCCCAGACCTGCAAAGAATTCAGATATTTTGAATTATTAGATGAAGACTTAAAAAACTATAATCCAGAGTCTTTATTATTTATTTATTTAGAGACAGAGTCTCGCTCTGTTGGCCAGGCTAGAGTGCAGTGGTGTGATCTTGGCTCACTGCAACCTCCACGTCCTGGGCTCAAGCCATCCTCCCACCTCAGTCTCCCAAGTAGCTGGAACTACAGGTGCATGCCAACGCACTCAGCTAATTTGGATTTTTTTTTGTAGAGATAGGGTTTCGCCATGTTGCTCAGGCTGGTCTCGGAACTCCTAGGCTTAAGCCATCCACCCACCTCAGCCTCCCAAAGTGCTGGGATTACAGGCATGAGCCGCCACGCCTGGCCTCCAGAATCTTTATCAAATAATGATGCTATATGCAGTGCTCTAATGTCATGTTATATTCACTAATAGTTTTATTTGTTTTGTCTCTCCAGCATGCTAGTAATTTTCATATGTGGAACAACTTATGCATTAAAACTTTTTTTCAGAAGAGAATGTTTTGTGGTGACAACTTATTAAAATTACATTTTTATTTTAAATACACAAATATGGAAGCATTGAAACTAGCATGTGCCTCCTTTTTAGAGCAGAGTAATTCATTTGTTCATAACTAATTCTTCTGGATAATAACCTCAGGTTTAGATGACAACTTAGAGTTTACTAAATGCCAGTTTTTCTTATCTTCTCTGTATCTTAGAATAGTATAAAATTCCCACAGTAAACCAAAGTATGTGAGCAAATAACTTGCCCTTGGTCCTTAGAATTCCCAAGAGGGAATCATATAATGAAGGATGAAGTAGGCTTGGCGTTTTCTCCATAAAGACTGAAAGGAAAAGAAGGAAGAGGGAAGATAGAAGAAAAGCAGGACAGAGACAACTGTCCACTAATTTCTCCCATCTTTGTGAAGGTTGTATTATTTCATGTCCAGGAGATAATCCTTTTTTAAAGTACGGAGACTTCCAAAAGTTAAGGTTTAAGGAGTTCATTACCCACTTTCAAGACTTACTATAAAGCAACAGTTATCAAGACAGCATGGTATTGGCAAAAAGATAAACACATATACCAATGGAACAGAATAGAGTCCAGAAATAGACCTATATTTGAAATAATCCGTAAGTGGCCCATATAGTCAACTTAACTTTGACAAAGATATAATGGTAATTCAATGGAGAAAGCGTAGCCTTTTCAACAAATAGTGCTGGGATAATTGGATGTCCGTATGCAATAAAAATAAAAGAACATATTTTTGTATGTTCTTCACACCTTATACATCACATACTTCACACCTTAAATAATAATTAAAGTACTTCACAAACTTAAATGTAAAATATGAACCTATCAAACTTCTAGCAGAAAATAAAGGGAAAATGTGCCTAATCTTGGGTTTGGCAATGAAATTTTAGATATGACACCAAAAGCATGATCCATGAAAAGAGAAATTGATGTTAGATTTTGTCAAAATTAAAAACTTTTACTTTGTGAAAAACAGTGTTAAAAAATGAAAAGACAAGTCATGGACTGGGAGAAAATGTTTGCAAATTACAATCTGATAGAGGACTTGTGTATAAAATATATAAGAATTCTTAAAAACCAACAATAAGAAAGCAAACAGTCCAATTAAAAATGGTCAAAAGACCTAAACAGACACTTCACCAAAGAAGATATAAGGATGGCAAACACGTGAAAAGATGATATTCAACATTATATGTTGTTAGGGAAATACAGATTAAAACTACAAAGGGCTACCACTATATACCTATTAGAATGACTACAGTTCACAAGACTAACAATAACAAATGTTGACCAAGAGGTGGAACAGCAGCACTGACATTCTTTGCTGGTGGGAATGCAAAATAGTATAGTCACTTTGGAAGACAGATAGTTTCTCAGAACACTAAACATAGACTTAGAGTGCGACCCAGTGATGGCACTCCTAGGTATGTTTACCTAAGTGATTTAGGTCCACCCAAACCTGTATGCAAATGTTTATAGCAACTTTATTCATAACTGCCAAAAATGTAAAGCAACCGAGATGTCCATTCAACAGGGAAATGGATAAACTTTGATAACATTTAGTGATAAAAAGGAACAAATAATTGATTCACATAACGTGGATGAATCTTCAAAGCATTTTGCTAAGTGAAAGAAGCCAGACCAAAAAGGATACAAACTGTGTGA
The DNA here is from genome assembly GCF_028885625.2 of Pongo pygmaeus. Taxonomy (NCBI): domain Eukaryota; kingdom Metazoa; phylum Chordata; class Mammalia; order Primates; family Hominidae; genus Pongo; species Pongo pygmaeus. The sequence goes on along the minus strand of NC_072378.2, from coordinate 111,382,665 downwards.
CTTCATTCACATGACATTCTGGAAAAGGCAAAACTATAGAAGTAGAAAATGGACTATTAGTTGTTAGGGTTTAGGAGAGAGGGAAGTATTGACTGCAAAGGGGATGTACAGGGGAACTTTTTAAGAGTGAAGGAATTATTCTGTACAGTCCTGGGTTGGTGGATACATGACTATTCACTCATCAAACTCTATGACCACGTGATGTACCTTAACCAAGTGATGAAGTTTAATGTCACCAGTTATTATGTCATGTGGGTGTCATGTGCCCCCTCATGTAATGTGATAACAAAGGTACTTCACCTGTGTGACATTCTTGCCAAAAACTCGTAACCCCAGTCTACTCATGAGAAAAACATCAGACAAACCCAAATTGGGAGTTGTCCTACAGGTTATCTCATCAGTATTCATGACTGCAAAGGTCATGAAAAGCAAGGAAGGACAGATAAATAGACCAGAGGAGACTGGGAAGACATGGCAACTGAATGCAGTGTGGTGTCGTAGATTGGATTCTGGAACGGAAAGAGGACATTAGTGGAAAAACTGGTGAAATTCAAATAAAAGGTTTTGTTTAGTTAATAGTAATCTTCCAGTGTCAGTTTCTTTGTTTTGACAGATATACCATGATAATATGTTAACAATGAGGGAAACCAGGTGTCTGGTATATGGAAACTCTCTGTGGTACCCTTGGAACTTTTCTGTAAATCTAAAGTTATTCAAAAATAAAAAGGTTACTGGGGAAAATAATAAGTTAGTTATCAGTGTCAAGTATAACTGAGAATTTAAGACAGATTGAGGAATGGAAGAGTTTCTAGAGTATATACATTAGGTATTATAGAAAGAGGAGATAATTTTCATAATTAGTTTTTTCCAGTAAGTGAAAAAGCACAAGAATAGTTTGAATTAGCAAATATACAGAAACCATTTATTTTCTTTATAAAAGTTAGATTATTGAAATGGTACTCAGAAGGATTTTTTCAGAATATAGGAAGTGTTTACAGATTTGAAGGCATCATTATGTGAAATTTATTAGGTTGGTGCAAAAGTAATTGCAGCTTTTGCTATTACTTTCCGTGGCAAAAATCACAATTAGTTTTGTACCAACCTAATAGTAGAAGGGAAGTTAAAAACAGGGAAATTGCAGTATGATAAAAAAATTTACATCTTCTTTTATCATATAGTTAGCCCTCAGGTTTTTGTTTTTGTTTAGTATGAGATAAAAGATTATACTGAAATCATGTACAAAATCAATGAATAATTTTTTTTATTTTATTTTGTCATGTTATCTCAGGCACATTACAGTTTAACTTGACAGTAAACTTCTTGTAAGTAAATATATGTATTACATGTATGCATAACTTCATTTTACCTGATAATATAATACATGTTAATGGAGTTTTACTTTTGAAAGTAAAATATATTAAAAAATGAAAATGATTTAGAAATTTGAATATCATATGTACATATACAGTTTTGCCTCAGCACTCAGTTGTATAATCAGTGGTCAAATGAAATGGAAATGATGCTAATTACTGTAGTTGTTAAAGTGAAGTATATAAAGTATGTAAATGGGACAATTTTTTTTTCTTTTTTCTTTTTTCCCCCCACATGGGTAAAAGACGAATAAATGGAACAAATGTTTGGAGCACCACAGAAGCATTTTATATTTTTTTAACATCCACAGTTGAAAAATATATGTATATATAATATAGAATTATATATATTTAAATTTGGGCGTTTCCATGTTCTTTAGGGAAATATACTAAAACAGTATGGTATAGTAACTGGAACAGTAAACTTGTGTAGATTCTTTATTTGTGTCAGTTTATTAGAAAATAATATTTGTTGTAATTTACAACTTGCAAAGTAATTTATTATAAATGCCCTATCCATACTGTAGCAAAGCCTTTTAAAATTTCTGAATGTATATAAGACCAGTTGCATGTTTTGGCATGTGTTTTGTCAAAATAGCAAAGATGGTAATGCCTTATATCATTCTACCTATACCATCTTGTGATGAAACTAGCCAAATAAGAAAATCAAAGTACTAAATTTAGCTGGAGAGGATTGTAAATTTAGTATCCTAATGTTGGGATTCTTTTTGATGCCACTCATTCAACTTTCTTTTTTTTTCTTCTTCTTTTTTTTTTTTTGGAGACAGAGTCTCACTCTGTCGGCCAGGCTGGAGTGCAGTGGCACGATCTCGGCTCACTGCAACCTCCACGTCCTGGACTCAAGCAATTTTCCTGCCTCAGCCTCCCGAGTAGCTGAGATTATAAGCATGTACCACCATGCCTGGCTAATTTTTGTATTTTATAGTAGAGACGGGGTTTCACCATGTTGGCCGGGCTGGTCTCAAACTGCTTACCTCAGGTAATCTGCCCACCTTGGCCTCCCAAAGTGCTGGGATTACAGGCATGAGCCACCGCACCCAGCCAACTTTCTCTCAGAAAACTTAAATTCTCCTAAGAAATCACAACAAAGGTACTAAAATTTAGAAACTACTTCCAAAGAATGACCTCAGGACTGTTTTCTGAAACTGGGACATCTAAGCAGAAATGTGTAGTCTCTTCAATTGCAGCTCAAATTCTATTTGCATTTGACCCAGGTTTCCAATCATCGTTACTGCCATTACTTCTGGAATGCATTGTGTATTTTCTTTTTGTTCAGGGATTAGTATTAAAAGTATCTTTTGAATTTTATGTGGAATTTCCATTTGAATTTTAGTTGAGGTTCATGTAGCTACCCTAGGAGTATAGATTAAAATATTTAAGAATTTGTAATAATTCTTTATTTTGCAAATAAGATGTTAAGCATATCTACCACAGTAGCACATTTTATGTATCATACCTTTATTCTACTATAAAAGTATTGTAGCCATTTTTTCCTTGGATTTATACATTGCAATTTTTTTCTTCTCTTAGTTTTGAACCATTAGTCTCAATGGTTTCTTCCTGTGTGTGTATTTCTTGCTGTATGTGAATTTTTAGGACACAATTTTAGTAACTAGTCACATAAGTTGTATATTATTTTACTTAAAGGGAACATTCCTATAGTTTGCTGCTAGAGAAGTTTCTCTGAACATGTAGAGTGCTGAAAAGATGTAACAGTTCTCAATATGTATTCACCCAACACCAGAGCACCCACATATATAAAGCAAATATTATTAGATTGAAAACAAATGTTATTAGATTTGATTATTAGCATCTGTCCAATGCTGAGAGTGGGGTGTTGAAGTCCCCAACTAGCCAATACAATACAGTGATAGCTGGGGACTTCAACACCTCACTCTCAGCATTAGGCAGATAATCTAGACAGAAAATCAAAAAAGAAACATTGGATTTAAACTTTACTTTAGAGCCAGGCACCGTAAGCCTGACACTTTGAGAAGCTGAGGCAGGAGGATTGCTTGAGCCCAGGAATTTGAGACTAGCTCAGGTAACATAGTGAGATCTCATCTTTACAAAAAAGATAAAAATCAACCAGATGTGGTGGCATACACCTGTGGTCTCAGCTACTCAGGAGGCTGAGGTAGGAGGATTGCTTATGCCTGGGAAATTGAGGCTGCAGTGAACTGTGGTCACACCACTGCACTGCAGCCTGGTGACAGAACAAGACACTGTCTCAATAAATAAATAAACTGCACTTTAGACCAAATGGACCTAACAGACATTTACAGAACATTTTATCCAGTAGTTGCAGAATACGCATTCTTCTCATCAGCATGTGGAACATTCTCCAGGAAAGATCATATGTTAGGCCACAAAACAAGTCTCAACAAATTTTAGAAAATTGAAATCATATTAAGTGTCTTTTCTGACCACTATGGAATAAAACTAGAAATCAATAAAAAGAGAAACTTTGGAAACTGTACAAATACATGGAAATTAAACAAAATGCTCCTGAACCTTTACTGGATCAATGAAGAAATTAAGAAGGAAATTCAAAAATTTCTTGAAACCAATGAAAATGGAAACACAGCATACCAAAACCTATGAGATACAGCAAAAACAGTACTAAGAGGTAAGTTTATAGCAATAGGTGCCTATATCAAAAAAACAGATTTCAAATAAACAATGTAATGATGTACTTTAAGAAACTAGAAAAGCAAGAACAAAGCCAAAATTAGAAGAAGAAAAGAAATAATAAAGATCAGAGTAGAACTAAACAAAATAGAGACTAAAAAAAAAATACAAAAGATCAGAGAAATGAAAAACCGGCGCTTTGAAAAGATAAATCAATAAATCGCTAGCTAGACTAACCAAGAAAAAAGAAGACGTACATAAAATTAGACATGAAAAAGGAGACATTACAATTTATATCACAGAAACACAGAGGATCATCAGAGACTATCCTGAACAACTACATGTGAACAAGTTGGGAAACCTAGAGGGAATGTATATATTTTTGGACACATTACAGCATACCAAGATTGAACCAGGAAGAAATAGGAAACCTGGCCAGGCACAGTGGCTCACACCTGCAATCCTAGCATTTTGGAAGGTCAAGGTGGGGGGAAGGCTTGAGCTCAGGAGGTCAAGACCAGCTTGGGCAACAGTGAGACCTTGTCTCTTTTAAATTTTTAAAAAAGAGAACCTGAGCAGACCAATCACAAGTAACAAGATTGAATCTGTAATTTAAAGGTCTCCCAATAAAGAAAAGCCCAGGTCTGGATGGCTTTACTGCTGAATCCTGCCATACTTAGAAAGAAAAACTAACACCAGTTCTTCTCAAACTAGTCCAAAAATTTGAAGACGGGGAAATTCTTCCTAACTCATTCTATGAAGCCAGCATTATCCTGATACCAAAATCAGACAGGACACAACAAAAAAAGAAAACTACAGGTCAGCATCACTGATGAACATAGACACAGAAATCCTCAACAAAATACTAACAAATCGAATCCAACAAAACATAAAAAAAAAAAATACACCATGATCAAGTGAAATTTATCCTAGGGCCAGGCACAGTGGCTCATGCCTGTAATCCCAGCACTTTGGAAGGCTGAGGTGGGTAGATCACTTGAGCCCGGGAGTTTGAGACCATCCTGGGCAACATGGTGAAACCCTGTCTCTACAAAAAATAAAAAAATTAGCTGGGTATGGTGGCATGCACCTGTAGTCCCACCTACTTGGGAGACTTAGGTAGGAGGATGGCTTGAGCCCGGGAGGTGGAGGTTACAGTAAGCCGAGATCATGCCACTGTACTCAAGCCTGGGTGACAGAGTGAGACCCTGTCTCAAAAAAAAAACTTATTTCAGGGGTGCAAGGATTGTTCATTATATGCAAATCAATAAATGTGATACATCACATCAACAGAATGAAAGACAAAAACCATATGATCATCTCAGCTAACACAGAAAAGTTATTTGATAAAATTCAGTGTCCCTTCGTGATAAAAACTCTTGACAAGTTAATCATAGAAAGACCATACCTCAAATAATGAACATCATGTCTGAAAAACCCACATTTGACATCTTACTGAATGGGGAAAAGCTGAAGACCTGCCCTCTAAGAACTAGAAGACGACAGGATGCCCATTTTTACCACTCCTGTTCAACATAGTACTGAAAATTCTAGCCATAGCAATCAGGTAATAAAAGGCACCAAATTGGGAAAAAAGTGGTCAAATTGTCCCTTTTTCACAGATGACATGATATATATGGAAAAACCTGAAGACTCCAACAAAAAACTCTTAGAACTGATAAACAAATTTAGTAAAGTTGCAGATTTTTTTAAAAACCCACAAAAAACCAATAGCATTTCTGTGCACCAATAACAACTAGCTGAAAAAGAAAACAAGAACACAATCCCATTTATTATGGCTACCAAAAAGAATAGTAATACATTTAACCAAGGAAGTAAAGGTTGTGTAGGAGGAAAACTAGAAATTACTGATAAAATTAACTGAAGTAGACAGTGGAAATAGACAAATGGAGATATCCCATGTTAATGGATCAGAAACAATATTGTTAAAATGGCCATATTTTCCAATAAAATCTAAAGATTCATTGCAGTTCATATCAAAATACCAATGACATTCTTCATGGAAATAGAAAAAAAATTCTAAACTTCATGTGGAACCACAAAAGAGCCTAAATAGCCAAAGCAATCCTGAGCAAAAAGAACAATTGGAGACATCATACTACCTGAGGTCAAAATAGTACTACAAAGCTTTAGTAACCAAATCAGCATGATGTTGGTATAAAAGTGGACACATAGGCTGAGCAAAATAATACTACAAAGCTTTAGTAACCAAATTAGCATGGTGTTGGTATAAAAACAGACACATAGGCTGAGCATGGTGGCTTACTCTTCCAATCTCAACAGTTTGGGAGGCTGAGGTGGGAGGATCACTTGAGCCCAGAAATTTGAGTCCAGCCTGGGCAAGATAGTCAAACCCCATCTCTACAAATTAGCCAGTCACGATGGTGCATGCCTGTTGCCCTAGTAGCTTGGGAGGCTGAGATGGGAGGATCATTTGAGCCTGGAAGCTCAAGGCTGCAGTGAGCCATAATCATACACTGCACTCCAGCCTGGATGACAGTGAGACCCTGTCTCGAAAAAAAAAAAAAAAAATTGTAGGACAGATACTCTGCGACATTGGTCTGGGAAAAAATTTTATGGCTAAGACCTCAAAAGCACAGGCAATCAAAGCAAATAGACAAAAGGGACTGTGTAAACTAAAAAGCTTCTGCACAGCAAAGGAAACAATCAACAGAGTAAAGAGACAGCCTACAGAATGAGAGAAAATATTTGCACACTATTCATGAAATGAGACTAGTATCCAGAATATGTAAGGAACTCAACAGGAAAAAAAATAGTTTCGTACCTGAATAGACACTTCTCAAAAGAAGACATACAAATGGCCGGCAGGTATATTTTTTAAATGCTCAACATCGCTAATCATCAGGGAGATGCAAGTCAAAACCACAATAAGCAATCATCTTACCCCAGTTAGAATGGCTGTTACGGAAAAGACACCAACAAATGCTGGTGAGGATGCAAGGAAGAGGAAACTCTTACACATTGTTGGTGGGAATGTAAATTAGTACAGCCATTATGCAAAACAGTATGGAGGTTTCTCAGAAACCAAAAACTAGAACTACCATATGATACAGCAATCCCACTGCTGGGTATTTATCCAAAGGAAAGGAAATCAATATATCAAAGATAGATACCTACACCCCCATGTTTATTGCAGCACTATTTATAATAGCCAAGATACAGAATCAACCTTAAGTGTACATCAGTGGATGAATGGATAAAGAAAATGTGGTATATATACACAATGGAATTATATTCTGCCATATTTTTTATGAAAATGAAATTCTGTCATTTGCAGCCACCTGGATAGAATTGAGATCATTATGTTAAATGAAATAAGCCAGGCCCAGAAAGACAAATATCACATGTTCTTACTGATGTGGGAACTAAAAAAAGTTCATCTTTAGCCAGGAGTCGTGATGCACCCCTGTAGTCTCAGCTACATGGGAGGCTGAGGCAGGAGGATTGCTTGAGTCCAGGAGATTGATTCCAGTCTGGGCAACATAGCAAGATGTCAAAAAAATAAATAAAAAGTAGAAAGGTAGTTACTAGAGGCTGGGAAGGGTGTATGGGAAGGGTTCCAGGAAGATACGAAGACAGTTTGGTTAATGGATATAGACATACAATTAGACGAAATAAGTTCTAGTGTTTGATAGCATACAGGAGTGACTGTAGTTAACAACAATACATTATATATTTCAAAATAACTAGAAGAGAAGATTTGAAATGTTCTCGACACAAATGGTGAATAATGTTCGGGCTGATGGACATCCTAAGTACCTTGATTTTGTCATTACAGATTGTATGCATGTATGAAAATACCACATGTGCTCCCATGAGTATGTACAAATATTATATATCAATAAAAAGGGATCTGTAATTTATGAGTAATAAAATTTTTTGAAGAACATTTACCAGCTGGGCATTGGTGGCTCACGCCTGTAATCCCAGCACTTTGGGAGGCTGAGGCGGGCGGATCACGAGGTCAGGAGATCGAGACCATCCTGGCTAACACTGTGAAACCCCGTCTCTACTAAAAATACAAAAAAAATTTGCCGGGCTTGGAGGCTACTCGGGAGACTGTGGCAGGAGAATGGCGTGAACCTGGGAGGTGGAGCTTGCAGTGAGCCGAGATTGCACCGCTGTACTCCAGCCTGGGCAACAAAGCGAGACTCCATCTCAAAAAAAAAAATTACCTTCTGGAAAGTAATTATATGAAAATTAAAAGTAGAATTTATTCCTTTTACCTTTCTATTCCTAGGTAATACATTGCATGCAACTGGATCCTGCAAGAATCATTTATCAGGAAATTCTCTTGCTGATACTTTATTTCGGTGGGAACAAGATGAAATACCAAGGTTAGTTAATGTTGTAAAGGAAATGAAAATTTTACATATATCTTAGTTGTGATCAGAAATCAGTGGTTACCATAATTAAATTTTAACCTTTTATTGAATTGGATCTTTTTAATCTATACACTTATCAAAAAAAAGCAAACCTTGACATTAGTGTGTTACAAGGAATAAACGATTTTAAAAACAAACCATGAAAATGTACTAGTTATTACCTAATTAACAAAAGGAATACGAGGTAGATATTATACTTTTCTGCAGCATTCATCTTCATCATCTGTTCTAATTTGATATCCTATAACTTGTCAAGTAAAAAAATTACATTTATGATAAAATAGTAATTTAAAAAAAATCTAAATATTTTTAATAAAAATCCCTAAAATTTATAAATATTAAATATGTAATAAAGTATTTTGACATGCTCTGGTTTTGAATAATATAATTTGTAATTTATTTGTTTCATTATTGATTAGATTTTTTTTGGAGGCAGTATATTCCAAATGCTTGGATTTTTCTATTTCAAAGCAGCTATGTATTTGCATATGCAAATTTTTTACTCATACATTTTCTGTCTACTGGTGCTAATTTTTAGTTCTGAAAACTACTTCCCCTCCATAGGAACACCTCCTGTTCTGAATGTCTGAAGTAGTTTTGTATAAGGGCAAGTTGTAAATTTCTACTGTGAGATTATATTTTTTGAGGTTATTGTTTCCCTCCTTTCTCTCAAATGTGCTACTTCTGGAATATTCATCCTTGACATTTACTACATAATTATTTCAAATTACAAAACTTTTTTATATAAGAAAACTGTTGATCATAAACATTTTTAAATCTGATACTTCAATGTGTGTTAAATTGTATGAATGAAGAGGACAATTCACATTTTGTTGTTGTCGAGACAAGGTCTCGTGCTGTTGCCCAGACCGGAGTTCAGTGGCACAATGTCAGCTTACTACAACCGCCACCTTCTGGGCTCAAGTGATCCTCCCACCTTAGCCTCCCAAGAATCTAGGACTACAGGTCTGCAACACCATGCCTGGCTAGTTCTTAAAAATTTTTGTAGAGATGAGGTCTTACTATAATGCTCAGCCTCCCAAGTATCTGGGACTACAGGTGTGCAGCACCATGCCTGGCTAATTTAAAAAAGTTTTTTGTAGAGATGAGGTCTCACTATGTTGCTCAGGCTGGCCTCCCAAGCCGAAGCTGGGATCACATTCATGAGCCACCAAGCCCAGCTGACAATCTACATTGAGAAATATTTTTTCTGAAAGAGAAAGGGATATATTATGATAGGTTGGCTAAAATTATATTCCTTCTCTATCAATGGTGAAAAGATATGTGTGTTTGAACATCTAAATATATACTTGTGAGTACATATATACGTATATTATTTGAGTTGTAAGAATTCTGTGGTTTAACATGTAATATTCCATCAAAATTTCATTTAAAATAGACAATGGAAAATAAGGTTTTGCTAACATGTTTTTCTTAAAACATTAAAAAGTGTTTCAAGGCCAGGGCGCAATGGCTCACACCTGTACTTCCAGCACTTTGGGAGGCTGAGGTGGGCAGATCACTTGAGGTCAGGAGTTCAAGACCAGCCTGTCCAACATGGTGAAACCCCTTCTGTACTAAAAATACAAAAATTAACTCTGCATGATGTCACATGCTTGTAATCCCAGTTACTTGGGAGGCTGAGGCAGGAGAATCGCTTGAACCCAGGAGGTGGAGGTTGAGGTGAGCTGAGATCGCACCAGTGCACTGCAGCCTGGGCAATGGAGCGAGACTCCATCTCAAAAAAAAAAAAAACCCAAAGTGTTAAAGTGTTTCAAATCAAAAGTTGATGAAATATGTCATCACCCACTTTGTAGTAAAATTAAGGATCTCCCCTTTTCCACTTGGTGTCCATTTTTGTACAAGGCATAAATTTTGGAATGAGTAAACTAGGATCCACACTAGATGTTGTCTCTTCATTCTGTTAAGTAGGGTCAATTATGTGGTGTCTTCTTTATCTTCTCTTTTGGGGCACTGATGAAAAGCAAATGCTTTTGAGTCAAAGATCCTGACTGGGAAACAATCCTTTGTAGTTCTCGTAAAAATTAATGACCTGGTGGTATCATTACTTTTCCTAGCTATGATCCCACTGTTGATCATTCATATAGTTTATCAGTTCTGTAGTTATGAAGAATTTTAAAGTATTCCTCATCTCAGCAGTAGTTGAGGGCAGGAAGAATGGTGAATATCGTTTGCCCATTTCTCAGTGTGCTTACCTTCCCTTATCTCTTATTGCATGTTCTCCCTTGTTTTTTGAATACTGAAAAAGATGTCTCTAGGCAACTGATTTCAATGTGTATGGTTTTTTATGCATTCCTCTAAGGTTTTTATATTATCCTATCTCATTCTTCACCGGATATAACCATATGCTAAAACGTTTTATATTCCTTTTATATAAAATATAATGAACCAAAATATGTAGAATATACTTCAAAAGGATCTAATAGGGTTGTCAGTATAATATGTTTTGTATTTTTCTCATCCTATTTTTCATTATATATGCATATAAAGTATCAATTTTGTCATGAATAATTGTGAATTAATGTATCAGGTTTTCTGGGTACCAGCTAAACGTAAGATAATTGTATAAGTAAGAAAAATCTTAGAGAGTTTGCTCTCACGTAATTATTATGTTTTTTATATCCTTTAATTGCAGCTCTTTAATATTGGAAGGTGTTGAACCACAGAGTACATGTGAATTAGAAGTGGATGCTGTAGCTGCTGATATCTTAAATCGTCTGGACATTGAAGGTTCATACACAATTATTCTTAATATATGTTTTTATTTTTTTAAATTAATGACCGGCCGGGTGTGGTGGCTCACGCCTGTAATCCCAGCACTTTGGGAGGCCAAGGTGGGTGGATCATGAGGTCAGATCAAGACCATCCTGGCCAACATGGTGAAACCCCGTCTCTACTAAAATACAAAATAAATTAGCTGAGCGTGGTGGCACACGTCTGTAGTCCCAGCTACTCAGGAGGCTGAGGCAGGGGAATCACTTGAGCCCGGGTGGTGGAGGTTGCAGTGGGCAAAGATCGCACCACTGCACTCTAGCCTGGTGATAGAGCAAGACTCTATCTCAAAAAAAAAAAAAAAATTAATGACCAAAGTAGAATAGAAAAAGTAGGAAAGAAAACTTTATGAGGAAACTAAGATATTATAGAAGGAGGATACAAAATGTTATGAAGATTGCTTCTATACTTCTGATGAGGTATTAATTAATTTTTTGTTCATATTTTTGTCCAAATGAGTATATTTGAATAGATTATACTAAAATAAGTGTGACACTAAATAAAATTAGCTAATATAAAGCAATTTAATGTACTGTGCCTTTTAATTTCTTAGTTTTCATATTATATACCAGCAAAGGGACTCTTAGGTCTATTGACTATATCATCAGATGTTTGAATTGTATTCACTTGCTGGATTTTGGGGAACCACTAGGAAGAAAACTAAAAAAGGAGTAACATAGTAAGTGTAGGTTGGGATAATTTGTCCACTTTATTACACAAAATATGTGATTGGTTTTTTTAAAGGCAGTATTTATTAAAGAAAAGTTCAGATTTTTTAGGCATTTCTTACTTTGACCCTGTAGTATTGAAGTATTATTGTGATTACAGCTCAAATTGGTGGAAACCCTGGTCTACAGGCCATATGGGAAGATGAAAAGCAACGGCGAAGAAACAGAAATGAAACTTCTCAAATGAGCCAACCTGAGTCACAAGGTATAAACCTAATAGTGCTCTGATTATTCTTTTAAACCAAGTATTTTAATGGAAAAGTTTGTCATTGAGTTGTTCCTTTGACATTAGATTTTACTTTCAAATGACCTTTATATTTTGTATGTATTTTTCTTGTTGTCATTGCTGTACAGCCACTATTTATCTTTACAGCCGTCTCCAATTGTCGCTTATTATCTCTCTCTTTGTAAGAAGTTGATGTTTTTACTGTTCTTTGTTTTTAGTGTACCTTGTCCTCTTGCCTCACTTTTTTGTTTTCATTCTCTAGTATGTTCTAGCCGTCTGTATTTCCAAATGAGCTATAGAAAACTCACAGAAGATCATGAATCTCAACTTAGAAACACTGTTTAATACATTAAGCTTTGAAAATGTAGCCATTGAAATGCTGCCCACGGTTTATTTTCTGAGTGTGTCATATAAGCTCTCACTTTGTTCAATATGTACAGCTCTAAAGAAATACTCATATTTATTGCTAAATGGTGCCACATTCAAAAAGAATTTGAGGGGGTTCGGATAATACCATGGATACAACAGAATTTTAAAAATAAAGGTAAAAGAATGAAAGACATTATTCAAAAGGCAGATATATTATTTCAAAATACAGCAGTAAGCCTATATTGAAGTTCAATTAAAATTGTTATATCTTAGGCACTAAAAATGTTTTGATAAACTTTGAGTACCTTTTATACTTTTAAAAATAGAAATATATTTTATAAGGGGAAAATTTTTAGCTTTAGGATACAATATATTTATAGGTAGAGAACAATTTTTCTGTTTTAGATTTAGATTATAATTATAGAACTTAATCTTGAACTGACTTAAGTGCCTAATTTTATAACTTTAGTTAACAACCGTTTCTCTTTTGTGTGATTCTATGGTAAAACTACAGTTAGGTTGTATTATATATATCTAGAGAAAGATAGGAAATTGCCACCATTTTTAAAGCTACTTTAGGAGAAGGGAAAATATTTCATTCATTTGCTATTTACATTTTTTAATGCACTTTTAAAATTCAAAGATCACAGGTTTGTGCCAGCAACAGAAAGTGAAAAAAAATTTCAGAAGAGACTTCAGGAAATTCTCAAACAGAATGATTTCTCTGTGTAAGTGGTTATTTATTATAGATCTCAGAACTAATTTTATTCCTTTGTTATCTAGTCTGTTATAAAGGATATGTTTTAATTAAGCAGAACGTTATCAGGATCTGTGGACTACAGCGATGGATCCCAGGAGTTCTCTGCTGAGTTAACATTGCACTCTGAGGTTCTGTCTCCTGAAATGCTTCAGTGTACACCAGCCAATATGGTAGAAGTTCACAAAGACGAAGAGTCAAGCAAAGGTAAGATTTTCTTTTCATGTATACAGAAACTACTAGAACAGATATCTAGCACTGAGATGTTAATATTTGATTGAGTTTGCTAGGGATTTTTTTCCCCATGAAATAAATATTGTGGATATAGCAAAAATTTCTCCCATTCTGTCACCCTTTCTGCATCTCTAAAGGTAAGCAGTATCCTGAAGTTAGTGCAAACTGTTACCATATATAATTTTATATTTTCTTATAATGTTTGCCCACCATATATACCGTTGTTTTAAGTTTTAAATTTTACGTAAATGATGTTCTGCTTGGCATAGATGAAGCAACTTGCTTTTTTCACTCAGCATTATATTTTTAAGCAGCTTGAAGTTTAATTTACATAACATAAAATTCAGTCATTTTAAGTGTATAATTCAGTGATTTACAGTAAATTTACAAAGTTGTGCAAACATCTCCACAATCCAGTTTTAGAATGTTTCCATCAGTCCACAGGATCCGTTGTGTCCATTTGCAGTTATGCCTATTTCCACCTCAAACCCCAAGTAACCACTAATAATACATGGGCCTTGTCTAGATACTGTATATTATGTAAGTGAAACCATACAATATATAGTCTTTTGTGTCTGGCTTCTTTTACTTAGCATAATACTTTCAAGGTTTATACATGTTGTAGTATCTATCAGTATGTATGGAGATACCACATTTTGTTAATCCATTTATCAGTTGATCAACATTTGAGTTGTTTTCACTTTTGCCTGGTAAGAATAGTGCTGCTGGCCAGGTGCAGTGGCTCATGCCTATAATCTCAGCAATCTGAGAGGCTGAAGCAGGTGGATCACCTGAGGTCAGGAGTTGGCAACCAGCCTGGCCAACATGGTGAAACTCTGTCTCTACTAAAAATACAAAAATTAGCCGGGCGTGGTGGCACACACCTGTAATCCCGGCTACTCAGGAGGCTGAGGCAGGAGATGGCTTGAACCCGGGAGGCGGAGGTTGCAGTAAGCCAAGATTGCGCCACTGCACTCCAGCCTGGGCGACAGAGCAAAACTCCATCTCAAAAAAAAAAAAAAAAAAAATAGTGCTGCTATAAGCAGTAAAGCATAAATTTTAGGATAAATATCATAAAAAGAGTTGTAAAATGATATAAATAGTAACAAACGAAACAGTTTAAGAATAAACTTCACTAAAAAGATTACCTCTGCCAAGCAAAAGAATTGCTAGGGCATGTGGTATATTTGTGTTTAATTTTTAAATAAACTCCCAAGCTGTTTTTAAAGTGACAGCAATGTTTTACTTTCCTACCAGCAATATATGAGAGTTTCTCTGGCTCTGCATCCTCACTAACACTTGTTATTATCTGTCTTTTTTTAATGTAGCCATCCTAGTGTGTGAAATAGAATCCTACTGTGGTTTTAATTTTCATTACCTTCATTACTACTGATGTTGAGCATCTTTTATGTCAACATTATAACTTTGAAATTTATCCTTGTTCATTCATTTTAGCTGCTGATGACTGTTCCATTTTAAGACTAAACAACGTTAGCTATTTCTCTACAAGTATTAGATGGTCTTTACTATTGCACTTAGTGCTATATCTGTCTCCTTATGGCTATGTTCAGGAGCTTCTGTACTGAACACACGTAGAAGAGTGAGTTGCTGAATGTTAGGTTGTATGCATTGTGCTCTACCTAGATAGCATCTGTTCTAACAGTTTTTCTATAATGCAGTTAGCTTATACATGGTTAGTAAACCAGACAATAATAAAAGTTTTACTCAGAAGTCACATTGTATCATATGCAATTTTACTAGGCAAGCGATGCCTCAACATTTGATAGCATCAAATAATAAGGATAAAATAATAGATGTAAAAAATTTGCTGCTCTGATTCTTTGAAATAGTCTCTCTGCATTTTAATCTGCATTTCCTAATTACTAACGAATTTGAGCATCTTTAAAGGCCATTTGGGTTTCTCTGTGAATTACGTTTTTTTGCTTATTTTCTATTGAGTCATTTGTCTTTTTCTTATTTGTAGGAGTTCTTCATATTTTCTAGATATTAAGTCTTTATCAGTTATACTTATTGTAGAGATGTTTTCTCTTCATCTAGGCTTGTCTTGTAAAAATCTTCAAAGAAAAAAATGTTAACTTCTTTTCCCCCCATTTAAAAAAAAAAAAAGTTATCCTTGGAGTTTTACATGTCTTCAGTTTTAATGTCAAGTTTACCAATATTCCTTTATGGTTTAGTTTTGGTATGTGATTTATGAGACTTTCCCTACCCTGATGTAATGAAAATTTTCTCTTAAGTATTCATTTTAAGGCTTATGTGTGCTTACAATTTGGTTTTTCACATTTAGGTCTTTAATGCATTTGAAGTTTTACATTTTACTTTTAAATTTTTTAAAATTTTTGTGGGTACATAGTACACATATATATTTATGGGGTACATGAGAGATTTTTATACAGGCATACAATGTAATAATCACATCAGGATAAATGGGGTATCCATGACCTCAAGCATTTATTTATTTGTGTTACAAACATTCCAATTATAATTTTAGTTATTTTTTAATGTACAATAGATTATTGTTGACTGTAGTCACCCTGTTGTGCTATCAAATACTAGATCTTATTCCTTCTATTTTTTTGTACTCATTAACCATCCCCACTTCCCCACCCCACCCTACTACCTTTCTTAGCTTCTGGCAACCATCATTCTACTCTCTTATCTCCATGAGTTCCATTGTTTTAATTATTAATTAGCCCCCACAAGTGAGTGAGAACATGCAAAGTTTGTCTTTCTGTGCCTGGCATATTTCACATAACATGATGTCCTCCACTTCCATCCATGTTGTTGCAAATGGCATGATCTCATTCTTTTTATGGCTGAGTAGTACTCCATTGTGTAAATGTACGACATTTTCTCTATCCATTCATCTGTTGATGGACACTTAGATTGCTTCCAAATCTTGGCTGTTGTGAATAGGACTGTGATAAACATGGGAGTGCAGATATCTCTTCAACTCGACATACCAATTTCATTTCCTTTGGATAAATACCGAGTAGAGAGATTGCTGGATTATATGGTAGTTCTATCTTTAGTTTATTAAGGAAACTTCATACTGTTCTCCATAGTGGCTGTACTAATTTACGTTTCTACCAACAGTGTACGAGAGTTCCCTTTCCTCCACATCATTGCCAGCATTCATTATTTCCTGTCTTTTGGATAAAAGCCATTTTTACTAGGGTGAAATGATTTCTCATTGTAATTTCGATTTGCATTTATCTGATGATCAGTGATGTTGAGCATCTTTTCACCTGTCTGCCATTTGTATATCTTCTTTTGAGAAATGTCTGCTCAGATCTTTTGCCCATTTTTTAATTGGATTATTAGATTTTTTACTATTGAGTTATATATATTTTGGTTATTAATCCCTTGTCAGATGGATAGTTTGCAGATATTTCCTCCCATTCTGTGGGTTGTCTCTTCACTTTGTTGATTGTTTCCTTTGCTGTGCAGAAGGTTTGTATAATAACTTGATATGATCCCATTTGTCTACTTTTGCTTTGATTGCCTGTGCTTTGGGGATATTTCCCAAAAAATCTTTGCTCAGACCAATATTCTAGAGAGTTTCCCCAATGTTTTCTTTTAGTATTTTCATAGTTTGAGTCTTAGATTTAAGTATTTAATTCATTTTGATTTAATTTCTGAATATGGTGAGAGATCAGGGTCTAGTTTCATTCTTCTGCATGTAGATATCCAACGTTTTCTCAGCACCATTTATTGAAGAAATTGTTCTTTCCCTCAAGGTATGTTCTTGGCACCTTCATCAAAAACGAGTTCACTGTAGTTATGGATTTATTTCAGGGCTCTCTATTCCATTGGTCTGTGTGCCTGTTTTTATGCCAGTATCATGCCGTTTTGATTACTATAGCTCTGTAGTATAATTTGAAGTCAGGTAATGTGACCTCCAGTTTTGTTCTTTTTGCTCAGAGTAGCTTTGGTTATTTGGGATCTTTTGTGGTTCCATATAAATTTTAGGATTATTTTTTTCTGTTTCTGTGAAGAATATCATTGCTATTTTAATAGGGATTGCATTGAATCTGTAGATTGCTCTGGGTAGGCATGGACATTTTATCAGTATTGATTCTTCTAATCCATGAACGTGGAATATCTTTTCCATTTTTTGGTGTTCTCTTCAATTTCTTGCATCAATGTTTTATAGTTTTCATTGTAGGGATGTTTCACTTACTTGGTTAAGTTTATTCCTAGGTATCTTATTTGTAGCTATTGTAAATGGGATTACTTTCTTGGTTTCTTATTCAGATTGTTCACTGTTGGCATATAGAAATGCTACTGATTTTCATATGTTGATTTTGTATCCTGCAACTTTGCTGAATTTGTTTTTTGGTGGAGTCTGTAGGTTTTTCCTAATATAAGATCATACCATCGGCAGATAAGGATAATTCGACTTCTTCCTTTCCAATTTGGATGCACTTTATTCCTTTCTTTTGTCTGATTACTCTAACTAGGACTTCTAGTACTGTGTTGAATAACAGTGGTGAAACTAGGCATCCTTGTCTTGTTCCAGATCTTACAGAACGGGCTTTCAATTTTTCCCAGTGCTGTGAATGCACTGGGTCACACCTGAAGTCAGCGTGTCCCTGGGTCTCACCCGAGGCCTGCAGCAAGTACTGCCTGAGTGTCACTTGTGTTTACTCAAGGCCAAAGGGCTCTTTAGTGAGCAAGTGATGAACCCTGCCAGGTCTGAGTCCTTCTCTTCAAGGCAGCAGGTTCCCTTCTGGCCCAGGGTGTGTTTAGAGATGTCATCCAGGAGTTAAGGCCTGGAATATGTGTGTCACGACTCTACCCTTCTCTACTGTGGCTGAGCTGGTATCCAAGTTGCAAGATAAAGTTCTCTTCACTCTTCCCTCTCTTGTCCTCTTGTGGAATGAATCTTCTGGAGTTGGCGAGTTGTGCTGCCTGGGACTGTGCAGGGTGGGGGAGGGGGGTGACACAAGTAATTTTTTGGCTGCCCCAGCTACTCTCTCACCAGGTGTGTGTACCCCAAGTCTACTGGCTCTGAGCCCAGCACAGCACTGGGACTTGCCCAAGAATTGCAGTCCTTGTGGATAAGACTGCCTTTCAAGTTTATTTAGGATCCCAAAGCACTTTAGCCCATAGTAGTAAGGTTGGCTGCAACTCAGGTTCTGGACTGCTGGGATGGGCAGTTTCCCTCTGGCTGGGGCTGGTCAAATCCTCTCCTCATGGGTGCTGGCTAAATTCTATTCCATGTCGCTTTCCACTGTGACAGGGTAGCACTGAGTTCCAATGCAAAGCAAAGTCCCATATTCATTCTGTTCTGTCTCTCCTAAGCACAGATTTCTCTCTCCGTGCCTCAAGACCACTGCCTGAGGGGTGGGAGGTGCTATCAGCAATTCACGACTGTCTTTTCTACCCTCTTCGCTGCCTCTTTCCTTGATATGTTGTTAAAACCAAGTACTGTGATTGCTCTCCTGATTTTTTATTCTAATGAAGGTGCTTTCTTGTGTGGGTAGTTCAGTTTGGTGTTCCTGCAGGGGACGGCAATTGCTGGAGGGTTCTATATGGCCACATGGACTAATATTTTTTGATACCATGAAAATGTAATGAATGTGATATATAATGAAAGCTTTCTGAAAAATATTAATGTAAAATGAATTTTTTAATTGCTTAACCATTTCTTTGTATTTTTATAGCACTTAAAAACTATTTCTGCCCAGTTATGACAATGAAATGGGAAACCACAACTACAGTTCACAAACAGGCATGAAAAACCAACACACGCCCCATTAGGAATTACACTAAGCTCTTTATTTTTTATGCATTCAAAAGAGAGTCCAATACACATGTGTCAAGTAATGAGCACTGTCAATTTTTTTTTCTTAGAAGAGTTCAAAAACATTTATTCCAAATTTGTTGTTTTTGAACCATAGAGAATAAAGAATTTTAGTATTCAAATAAGATAGTTTATCTTTCCTTTTCACTTTATATATTTGAATATGCAGTGATTTTTATCAGAGTAATATAACTACACACATTAAGTAGGATTAAAGAGGTTATAAATATTTGGTGATTTATAGATTCAGTGTTTGTTTTGATAAATCCATGTGACTGGTTAAATATTTCTGTGGCTTTTTATTATGTTTTTATTTGGCATGCATCATTAACATTTTGAAATTTAAAATAGGTTTATATGGTAATGCTTCCAAATTTACACAAATTCTAAATGATAAATTTTGGATTTAGGCCATTGCTTTAATTTTTTTTATTCTTTGTCAAATTAAGGTCACACTAGACACAAAGTGGAAGAAGCTCTTATTAATGAAGAAGCAATTTTGAACCTCATGGAAAATAGTCAGACTTTTCAGCCTTTGACCCAAAGACTGAGTGAGTCACCTGTTTTCAGTAAGTAACAGTGCTACCATAAATATTCAGTATTGTAATTCAGAGAAAATGTGTGTTGTGAAGAGGTATTTTTTTTTTACTTGAAGAGGTAAATGTTGCATGTTCAGTAAACACTCTACTGAATATGAAAATGAAACCTTGCATTAAATCAAGTAGCTTTGCCTTTTTTCTATACAGCTTTAAAAAATTTGTGAAAGAAAATAGTTTTTTTTAACTGTACTTTGATTCACGGAAAACCGTATTACTTAAGAAGGAAAATACATTTATTTTGAATTAATATTTTCCAAAGTTCAGTACATTACTAAAACACCATAAGTGGTTCTTTCTTGGTGAGTATCACAAATTTAGCCACCTGGAGGAAACACGGGTAGCTAGGGCCGTGGTCCCAGCCTCCTCATCTCACTGGCCAGGGCTGCGCTCAACCAGTCCTTCAGTGGCCTCCTCTTGAGTGGCATCTCAGGCTTCCTGCAGCCACTGCCAGCCTTCCCTGGCAAGGCCTCCCAACTAGGGGCTGACAGTGCTGAGCTGTACCCACGGCCAAGACCCTGTGCAGTCCCAGGCAGCCCTGGCTGGAGCACACAACAATGTTATTTTAATAATGTCCCTAAATTACTCTAATGCAAGTGGTCCAAGGATCAACTTTGATAGGAGAGCTACCTCAACACCTGAGCCTTTGTACCAACTGTATTCTTTCAGCCTGTGCCAGTATCTATGATGTTGTTATTTTATTCTAAGTGATCTGAATTGTTGGATTACTAAGAAAACAGGCCGGGCGCGGTGGCTCACGCCTGTAATCCCAGCACTTTGGGAGGCCGAGGCAGGCAGATCACGAGGTCAGGAGATCAAGACCATCCTGGCTAACATGGTGAAACCCCATCTCTTCTAAAAATACAAAAAATTAGCCAGGCGTGGTGGTGGGCACCTGTAGTCCCAGCTACTCGGGAGGCTGAAGCAGGAGAATGGCATGAACCCAGGAGGCAGAGCTTGCAGTGAGCCTAGATCACGCCACTGCACTCCAACTCCAGCCTGGGTGAGAGAGCAAGACTCCATGTCAAAAAAAAAAGAAAACTTAAGTTATTTGTTGGTGATTTTTGTACTTGTTTTATAGTGGACAGTAGTCCTGATGAGGCTCTGGTACATCTTCTTGCTGGTTTGGAAAGTGATGGATATCGGGGGGAAAGAAATAGGATGCCATCACCGTGTCGCTCCTTTGGAAATAATAAATATCCCCAAAATAGTGATGATGAAGAAAATGAACCACAGATTGAAAAAGAGGAAATGGAGCTTAGTTTGGTGATGTCCCAGAGATGGGACAGCAATATTGAAGAACATTGTGCCAAAAAGAGGTAATTTTTTAGTTATTTCAGTTGTTTTATTAACTTTTATCATTATTGTCCTTCAATCAGAAATTATTTATTACTATTGTTCATGATATAAAATACCTTATGAACTAAATTGATGTTTTAAAATTCCCTTTTAGTGATCTGTTTTTCATATGGCATATACTCCATATTCCAAGCGAAATAAAAGTTTTGCTGCATTTTAAAAGATTAACCTAACTTTTAGAGGTTATCCATTTATATACACAGTATTAACATATGTGAGTGATAAATGGAGCAAAATTGAAGTGTCTTCTTATCTTAGAACTTAAGAAAAAGAATGCTCTGTGATAGTTGAACTGTTGAGTATCAGAACAACAATGTATAGAGTCAGCCTGAAGACAGGGTATGGCTTTGGGCTCTGATTAGACTAAGGGAACTAAGGTTAAAAACAAATAAATAAAAGACTAAGAAGCAAAAACTGGTGTTGTGGTTTGTTTCTCAAAATAAATGAATAAGTTGGTGTTGTGGTTTTCTAAATCGGTCTCTGTGAACTTGATTGGTTTGAGTCTGCCCTTTAGTTATATGCTCTGTGTATAGAAAAATCTAGGCCTATGAGCCTGAAAGACTGAGTATGCCTCTCCTTTAAACTTCTTCTATAGGCTAGATTAGAACTTTTTTAGTCTGTATTTGAAATTTTCAACCCAAAGCCATCACTGAGAGGTGAAACAGGTTAATCCATAAATTCAGTGTTTACATGTATATGATGAAAGTTTTTTTCTACTTAATAAATCAGATATAGAAATCTCCAGATGTGATGTTAAATTCTTTCCTCTAACATTGTCACTGCTGTA
Source organism: Pongo pygmaeus (assembly GCF_028885625.2). Classification (NCBI taxonomy): domain Eukaryota; kingdom Metazoa; phylum Chordata; class Mammalia; order Primates; family Hominidae; genus Pongo; species Pongo pygmaeus. The sequence goes on along the minus strand of NC_072378.2, from coordinate 111,360,540 downwards.
ATAATAGGCATAGTCAATCCTATGATTAAATTTATGCTTGTATGTTCAGTGGCTGAACCAATTTGGTGAAAACCATGCCCAGTTTAACCTTGGGAAAACAAACCTAAACATTTTGTACACATACATTAGAGAGAGATTGAATAGTAGAAGCATGGTGTCTAGAAAAGGGTTTAGTTAATTCTACTCTTTATATTGGATATTATATTCTGTGCTGAGTACCATATTTTAAGAATACTGAAAAAGGAAAGGGAAAGAAGAGGAAGAAAACTAGAAGGATCTGTGAGCATTGTCACTTTTGAAGAACTTTTGAATGGAGAATGTTTGATCTAATTAGAATTACAAGATGAATGAGAAATGCCTTTATGTATTTTAAAGATTATCGTGTGGAAAATGACATCAGCCTGCTCTGTATAGCTACAGAGAACAAAATAGGAATCATGTATGGAAGTTGAAAGAGTTTGTGTATTACAAGAAGACAACTATTAATAATTAGAGCCATTAACAATGGAAAGATTGCCCTGTGAGACAGCAAGCACCTTATACAGATTATGTAAAAACAGAGATTGTGTCAGGTTCGTTAAAAATCGGGTTTTTGCATTGGGTAGAAAGTTGAACTAGACCTCTGATACCTCTTTCAGCTCTTAAGGGAGTGATTTTTATGATAAATTGTGATTTGGAAAGGCTTAATGGAAAAACAGTTCCAGTATAATAAGTATAATAAAATAATAATAATTTCAACTTGTTGAGATTAGTGAAATAAAAAATTGGGTATGGATAGGAAAAAAGTTTGCCCATTCAATTAAAAGGGAAAGCATCAAGTTAATATCAATATGAGATGAAACTTAGAGACTGGACTTCACTGTCCATCTGAATTTCTCAGTAACCCTTTGTAGTTACTGCCAGACTGACTGAACACCTTTACTACTTCCTATTACCCTCTCTCTTCTTCAGTATTTTCTCTTCAGCCCTGACCTCAGTGCCCCTTCACTCATCTTTTTATTCTTGTTTCTTCCCATTCAGAATGCAGGAATTGTGGTGTATTTTAGCTCACATGAAAGGGATTATAAAGTCTAATTATAATAACTCTTTGTAAGTTGCTATAGTAAGACATGTTAATAAAGCAAAGTAAATATGCTTTTCTAGAAGTTACAATTTTCAGATTTTTTGTACTGTTTTACTCTAGAGTAACTTAGATACATTAGTATAGTTAACTTAGATACATTATTATAGAGTTAACTTAGATGCATTATTTGCATCTGAGATGGTCTTTTCTAATGATCATGCTCACCAGTGAATTTTAATGTTCTCCAGATCACTGTGCAGAAATACCCACAGAAGTTCAACTGAAGATGATGACTCATCTTCAGAAGAAGAAATGGAATGGAGTGATAACAGTTTGCTTCTAGCCAATCTTTCTATACCTCAGTTAGATGGAACTGCAGATGAAAATAGTGGTAAGTAAACAAGTCTACTGTGAGAAATTGGTTATTTAGGATCTAAAAATATATTTGATTTTGAGGCTAGGCGCTCTGGCTCACACCTGTAATCCCAGCATTCTGGGATTCCAAGGTGAGAGGATCACTTGAATTCAGGAGTTCGAGACCAGCCTAGGCAACATAGTGGGACCCTGTCTCTAAAAAAACCAAAAAAATTAGCCCAGCATAGTGATGCATGCCTGTAGTCCCAGCTACTCAGGAGGCTGAGAGGTAGGAGGCTTACTTGAGCCCAAGGGTTTGAGGCTGCAGTGAGCTGTGATTGCTCCATGGCATTCCAGCCTAGGCAACAGAGCAAGACTCTGCCTCCAAAAATAAATAATAAATAAATAAATATGATTTTGAAACTTTAATCATACTTTCTATTGATTTTGAAACTGTAATCATACTTTCTATATAATTGGCTAAGGGAGGCTATAGTGATGTTTTGTCCTTCAGGATTTTTTTTCTTTTAAAAGAATTAGATACATGATTTGTGTCTTATTTCTAAAAGGATATAACATTTGTTGATCACTGATTTCAGGCTTTGAAAACTTTAATGTTTGTTGTGCAAGTAGAATAATAAACTAAAAAATATACTCAGTTGATTTGAAGTGATAATGTAAAGCATATTATTTTATGAACATTTTTAAAGTGACAGTATTTTTCCCTTATGCCCCAAAGGAACTAAATAGTAATATAATCTATTTCTGATCAATGGAATATGTGTTTAAAATGATGACTAATAATTGTAACTAACTATATTTAGATTGAGTCATTAATGATAAGCATTACCTTTTTGTTAAGATAACCAAACTTAATTTGATGTAATTTTTTCATAGTGATAGCATTAATATCTTGGTGTGGGAAAATGTCTTAAAAATTAAAAGAGTAAAATGAAATAAACTGTTTTTCCCTCCTCATTTCAGACAATCCATTGAACAACGAAAATTCTAGAACCCACTCTTCTGTAATTGCAACAAGCAAGCTATCAGTTAAACCCTCCATCTTTCACAAAGATGCTGCTACATTAGAACCCTCATCTTCTGCTAAGATTACCTTTCAGTGTAAACACACAAGTGCCCTTTCTTCCCATGTTTTGAACAAGGAAGATTTAATTGAAGACCTTTCACAGACAAACAAAAATATAGAAAAAGGTCTAGATAATTCAGTCACTTCTTTTACAAACGAAAGCACTTACTCTGTGAAATACCCTGGATCTTTAAGCAGTACTGTTCATTCAGAAAATTCTCATAAAGAGAATAGTAAGAAAGAGATCCTCCCAGTATCCTCCTGTGAAAGTAGTATTTTTGATTATGAAGAGGATATTCCATCTGTTACAAGACAAGTACCAAGTAGAAAATATACAAACATTAGAAAAATCGAAAAGGATTCCCCTTTTATACATATGCACCGTCATCCTAACGAGAATACATTGGGCAAAAATTCTTTCAACTTTTCTGACTTAAATCATTCAAAAAATAAAGTATCCTCTGAAGGAAATGAAAAAGGAAACAGCACAGCTCTGAGTAGTTTATTCCCTTCATCATTTACTGAAAATTGTGAATTGCTGTCATGCTCAGGGGAGAATAGAACTATGGTGCATTCTCTTAATAGCACTGCTGATGAAAGTGGACTAAATAAACTTAAAATTAGGTATGAAGAATTTCAAGAACGTAAAACAGAAAAGCCAAGCCTCAGCCAGCAAGCAGCACACTATATGTTTTTTCCCAGTGTTGTTCTTTCTAACTGTCTTACTAGACCGCAGAAACTATCTCCTGTCACATATAAATTACAACCTGGCAATAAACCATCCCGGTTAAAATTGAATAAAAGGAAACTTGCAGGTCATCAGGAGACTTCTACCAAAAGTAGTGAGACTGGATCCACAAAAGATAATTTTATACAAAATAATCCTTGTAATAGTAATCCTGAGAAGGATAATGCATTGGCTAGTGATTTAACTAAAACCACTCGTGGAGCTTTTGAAAATAAAACACCCACAGATGGTTTTATAGACTGTCACTTTGGAGATGGAACGTTAGAAACTGAGCAGTCCTTTGGACTATATGGAAATAAATACACGCTTAGAGCCAAACGCAAGGTAAATTATGAGACTGAAGATAGTGAGTCAAGTTTTGTAACTCACAACTCAAAAATTAGTCTACCTCATCCCATGGAAATTGGTGAAAGTTTAGATGGAACTCTCAAATCCCGAAAACGAAGAAAAATGTCTAAAAAGCTGCCCCCTGTCATCATAAAGTATATTATTATTAATAGATTTAGAGGGAGAAAAAATATGCTTGTGAAGCTAGGCAAAATAGACTCTAAAGAAAAACAAGTAATATTAACAGAAGAAAAAATGGAACTATATAAAAAGCTTGCACCTTTGAAGGACTTTTGGCCGAAAGTTCCCGACTCCCCTGCAACCAAATATCCCATTTATCCACTAACACCAAAGAAAAGTCACAGAAGAAAGTCAAAACATAAATCTGCTAAGAAAAAAACTGGTAAACAACAAAGGACAAATAATGAAAATATTAAAAGAACTTTGTCTTTCAGGAAAAAACGGTCACATGCTATTCTTTCTCCTCCCTCACCATCTTACAATGCTGAAACCGAAGACTGTGACTTGAATTATAGTGATGTTATGTCTAAACTAGGTTTTCTTTCTGAGAGAAGCACAAGTCCCATAAATTCTTCTCCACCTCGCTGCTGGTCTCCCACAGATCCAAGAGCTGAAGAAATCATGGCTGCTGCAGAAAAAGAGGCAATGCTTTTTAAGGGTCCTAATGTATGTAAGAAGACTGTTAATTCTCATATAGGAAAAACTAGTCGCGCAAGAGCACAGGTTAAGAAATCAAAAGCAAAGCTTGCTAATCCCTCTGTAGTTACTAAGAAAAGGAACAAACGAAATCAGACAAATAAACTAGTAGATGATGGAAAAAAGAAACCAAGAGCAAAACAAAAAACAAATGAGAAAGGTACATCGAGAAAGCATATAACACTTAAGGATGAAAAAATAAAATCTCAGTCTGGTGCTGAAGTTAAGTTTGTACTGAAACACCAGAATGTGTCTGAATTTGCAAGTAGTTCTGGAGGCTCTCAACTACTTTTTAAACAGAAAGATATGCCACTAATGGGCTCTGCTGTAGATCATGCCCTTTCTGCTCCCCTACCCACTGGAATTAATGCACAACAGAAGTTATCTGGCTGCTTTTCTTCTTTCTTAGAAAGCAAGAAGTCTGTAGATTTGCAGACATTCCCCAGTTCACGAGATGATTTGCATCCATCAGTTGTTTGTAATTCTGTAGGACCTGGAATCTCAAAAATTAATGTTCAAAGGCCTCATAATCAAAGTGCTATGTTTACTCTAAAGGAATCAACGTTAATTCAAAAAAATATATTTGATCTTTCCAACCATTTATCTCAGGTAGCACAGAATACACACATATCTTCGGGTATGTCCTCAAAAATAGAAGATAATGCAAATAATATACAAAGAAACTATTTGTCATCAATCGGAAAGTTAAGTGAATATCGCAATTCCCTGGAATCAAAGCTGGACCAAGCATATACCCCTAATTTTTTGCATTGCAAAGACATCCAGCAGCAGATTGTGTGCATAGCGGAACAGTCAAAGCACAGTGAAACTTGTTCTCCGGGAAATACAGCTTCAGAGGAAAGCCAAATGCCTAATAATTGCTTTGTAACTTCCTTAAGAAGTCCAATCAAACAAATAGCATGGGAGCAAAAGCAAAGGGGCTTTATTTTAGATATGTCAAATTTTAAACCTGAAAGAGTAAAACAGAGGTCATTATCAGAAGCAATTTCACAAACCAAAGCACTTTCTCAGTGTAAAAATCGAAATGTGTCAACACCTTCAGCATTTGGTGAAGGACAGTCTGGACTGGCAGTTCTAAAAGAATTGTTACAAAAAAGACAGCAGAAAGCACAAAATGCAAATATTACACAGGACCCATTATCTAATAAACATCAACCAAATACAAATATTTCTGGTTCCCTTGAACATAACAAAGCAAATAAACGGACACGATCGGTAACATCCCCAAGAAAACCTCGAACTCCCAGAAGTACAAAACAAAAAGAAAAAATCCCCAGACTTCTCAAAGTAGACTCTTTAAATTTACAAAACCCTAGCCAGTTGGATAACTCTGTATCAGATGATAGTCCCATCTTTTTTTCAGATCCAGGCTTTGAAAGTTGTTACTCACTTGAAGATAGTTTATCTCCTGAACATAATTATAATTTTGATATTAACACAATAGATCAGACTGGATTTTGTAGCTTTTATTCTGGAAGTCAGTTTGTCCCAGCTGATCAGAATTTGCCTCAGAAGTTCCTAAGTGATGCTGTTCAGGATCTTTTTCCAGGACAAGCTATAGAAAAAAATGAGTTTTTAAGTCATGACAACCAGAAATGTGATGAAGACACGCATCATACCGCAGACTCAGCCTCATGGATTAGATCTGGTACTTTAAGTCCTGAAATTTTTGAGAAATCATCCATAGATAGCAATGAGAATCATCGCCACAACCAGTGGAAAAATAGCTTTCATCCTCTAACAACTCGGTCTAACTCAATAATGGATTCTTTCTGTGTTCAGCAGGCAGAAGACTGTCTAAATGAAAAATCTAGATTGAATAGGAGTTCAGTAAGCAAAGAAGTGTTTCTTAGCCTCCCACAGCCAAACAATTCAGACTGGATTCAAGGTCACACCAGAAAAGAAATGGGACAGTCTCTTGACTCAGCCAATACCTCTTTTACTACAATACTCTCCTCCCCTGATGGTGAACTTGTGGACATGGCTTGTGAAGATTTAGAACTGTATGTTTCAAGAAACAATGATATGTTGACACCAACTCCTGATAGTTCACCAAGATCTGCTAGCTCTCCTTCACAATCTAAAAATGGCAGCTTCACCCCTCGAACTGCTAACATTCTGAAACCACTTATGTCCCCCCCAAGTAGGGAAGAAATTATGGCAACTTTGTTGGATCATGACCTTTCTGAGACTATTTACCAGGAACCATTTTGCAGTAATCCTTCTGATGTACCAGAAAAGCCCAGGTAATCAGTTATTTTTTCCCTTGGGTCACTCTGAATTATTATGATATATAAAATTATGCTATGGGGATTGAAAAAAAAGAATATAATGTATGCAACATTTGATTACCTGACTACTAGTTTTCTGTGATACCATATTTGTAAGTATATCATTGTGGAAAGTATTTCTAATTACAGACTTAGTAAGAAAATTCAAAAACTAACTGGATGGTTACACCTAGAGAAATTTATTTAAGTTGACTTGGATCTACCATTATTTAACACTGTGTCTTCATTAAAGATTAGAGGTGCCCACTGTAAAGATGTCACAATACTTTAAAAGTATTACAATGATCATTGTTTAAATGGTATTTAATTTTTAAATGTTAAACTTTTATACCATTTTAAAAGAACTTCATTTTCAAGCGTTTTGAAAATGAGCATATATGTTTTAAGTATTCCTCTGATATATCTCTAAGTGAAGATTATTGTAAGTTGTTTCTATTATAAACCACTTTTCATGTGGTTTCAATATCTTGTATTATATTGTTACTGTTATTATAGTTTATGCAGTTATTAGCAAATGGACTATGGTTTCCATTCTCCTTTCTTTTAAGAATTTTTTCAGGTGGCTGGGTATGGTGGTGTGCACCTGTAATCCCAGCACTTTGGGAGGCCAAGGTGGGAGAATTGCTTGAGCCCAGGAGTTTGCGACCAGCCCAGGCAAAATAGTGACACTCTGTCTCTACAAAAAATTAGGCTGGGCACAGTGGCTCACGCCTGTAACCCCAGCACTTTGGGAGGCCGAGGGGGGCGGATCACCTGAGGTCAGGAGTTCAAGACCAGCCTGGCCAACATGGTGAAACCCTGTCTCTACTAAAACCCTGTCTCTATAAAAATACAAAAATTAGCTGGACATGGTGGCAGGTGCCTGTAATCCCAGCTACCCAGGAGGCTGAGACAGGAGAATCACTTGAACCCAGGAGGTGGAGGTTGTAGTGAGCCGAGATCACGCCACTGCACTTTGTTGCCTGGGCAACAAAGAGTGAAACTCCATCTCAGAAAAAAAAAAAAATAGCTGGGCATGGTGGCGTGCACCTGTGGTCCCAGCTACTCAGGAGGCTAAGGAAGGAGAATCACTTGAGCCCAGGATGTCAAGGCTGCAGTGAGCTGTGTTCACGCCGCTGCATTCCATCTTGGGCAATAGAATGAGACTTTATCTCAAAAAAAAATCTCTTCAGGGAATTGATAGACAAACATGTGAGCGCACACACACACGCAGCAAACAGCAGAACAGAAATCACAGTACTGGTTTATTTATCAGTAGTTAAGTAGTTATGGTGTATACCACTTTCATCACCAAGTTAGGACATAACTGATAAAAGCTAAGTTGGGTAATGTGGCTTAATCCAGAAAGTTTAAATGATGGTTCTTGTTCCTGCCCTTGTGTCCATGATCTCATATACTTAACCAGTTGCAGAGCAGGCAGTTCGTTTCAGCCATCCATTCAGAAGCAGAAGAGGATGGCTGGAACTGCTAAGGCAGGCCCTGCCTTAGTCTAAATCTTGGAAAGAGAGATGAAAAGCAGCAGAGGCCACACTGCATGTATGCACTGACCTGTGGCAGTACCATGTTCCTGACTCCAGTGGGAAAAAAAAAAGAAAGATACAATATGAATATTACACATTTGTTCAAAGCCATAAAAAGTACCACACCAAGAACGAACCCAAATGTAATCTGTGGACTTTGGGCAATTATGATGTGTCAACATAGGTTCATCGATTGTAACACATGTACCACTCTGGTAGGGGATGGTGATAATGAGGGAGACCATGTATGTGTGGGGGCACAAGGGGTATATGGGAAACCTCTGTACCTTCCTTTCAATTTTGCTGTCAACCTAAAACTGTTAAAATATCTTTTTAAAAAAATTTAAATTAAAAAAACACGACAGTGAATGCCAGGCTTTTACTCAGCAGATTCACAATAATTCCTATAGGAATCCATTTAAGAAAGGGTTGAGAATGTGAAATGATGGGTATGTTAATTTGTTTCACTGTAAGAACCATTTTACTATATACTAATATCATATTTTATACCTTAAATATACACGATAAAATTAATTTTTTTAATAAAGGGGTGAGAAAAGGTTATCAGAAATGTAGAATAAAAATTCTCTCCTGGAATGACTTGAAGTGAAGGGTAGAAATGTCCACCTCCCAGCCCCTGTTCAACACACAGTTTTGTTTATTACCCACATGGAACTCTTTTTATTTCACTGCTGGAGCATATGAAATCTGTTCTTTAGACATTAGTTTCCATCATTTTGGGGACTTTGGTGTTATCAGTAGTGATTATGGTATATTTACTTTTAGTTACCAAACTTTATGTGCTAGTCGTTACCTTTGTGTTGTTGTTATTGTCCAACTTTGATACTTGTCCTGCAGCTAAAATAAAAAATAATCATTTTTGAAAAATATTTTTAAAATATGAAACTGTAGGCCGGGCACGGTGGCTCATGCCTGTAATCCCAGCACTTTGGGAGGCCAAGGTGGGCGGATCACGAGGTCAAGAGATCAAGACCATCCTGGCCAACATGGTGAAACCCCATGTCTACTAAAAATACAAAAATCAGCTGGGTATGGTGGCATGTGTCTGTAATCCTACTCGGGAAGCTGAGGCAGGAGAATCACTTGAACCAGGGAGTCAGAAGTTGCAGTGAGCCGAGATCGCGCCACTGCACTCCAGCCTGGTGACAGAGCAAGCCTCTGTCTCAGAAAAAAAAAAAAAAAAAAAAAAATGAAACTGTATATTCAATATAGAAAATTTAGGAAGTATGAAAGAAGAAGAAATAAAAATTACACCATTTTTCCATGTAGTAACAGCCACCATAATATTTTGATGTGTATTCTGTTTTATTTTTTAAAAAGTATAGTTTTTAGTTTGTTTTGTTTTGTGAAGTGTGATCTTACTGTAGTCACAGTATTATATCCACATTTTTCACTTAACATTGTATTGTAAACGTTTTCCAAATAATGAGTTTCTTGAATATTTTAATCACTGCATATGTTGCATCATGTATATATTATTGGACAGAAAGGTTGTTTCCAATTTTGCCACTATAGATATTATGTATATTATTATGTATGTTAAGAAGATATTAGCATTTTCTTCTTAAAGCGTTTCTTGCATTTTGGAGTTTTTCCTTATAGCCCTAGAAGTAGGATTACCGAAAAATTTAAGGCTCTTGATACATATTAGGAGATTTTTTTTCCCAGTGGGTAGCCATGACCATGCTGCTGACAATATGTAAGAAAACTGAATTCACCACACCTCACCATTTTTTTTTTTTTTTTTTTTTGAGACGGAGTCTGGCTCCGTCGCCCAGGTTAGAGTGCAGTGGTGTGATTTCGGCTCACTGCAAGCTCCGCCTCCCTGGTTCACGCCATTCTCCTGCCTCAGCCTCCCGACGTCTCACCATTTTTTATTCTTGACCTCATTATGACTTCTCTATCCTTAGTATTAGAGTTGGGTATGGTCACTTGGTATGTGTATTCATTTCCTTCAATAGCATTAATTCTGTTTCTATTTTTTCACATTGCCAAGAGTGGATGCGGGGACAGTGCTGGATGCTGGTTATGGAGTTAAATAGTAGGGGCTAAAGTCTTTTCATATAAAGGAGACAGAGTAGCCCTAATGCTCTTCTTTCAGCTTCAAATCCGAAAACATGAATCCAGTTAGTGGATTTTATGTAGAGAATGATGGAGACATTTGGGGAATCATGCCCTAAGAGAAGTGATTGAAAAAACTATGAATTAACTTTATATCCATAATAAAGTTAACATGAAGAAGTAGAATTATTTTATGTTGCTGTAGTAAGCAGAAATAGTATCAAGGGATTAGAGAAAGACAGAGGTTTCACTTAATATTTATAACTACTGGAAATGAAACCAGACTGTTTTCATTAGTGATTTCCCACATATTCATACATTGGTAACATTGAAGCCATGCATCCTGTGGGCTCTGCCAGCTCCTAAGTTATGTCAGTGTTAATCCCTGCCAGGGAATGGGAAGAAAGAATTAGAGTAATTTACCTCAGTTGGTATGTTTTTTTAATGTTTAAGGGAATTTGAGAGTACGAAGATTGATTTGAATTGACTGGCTTTGCTAAACTACAGATACTGGAGAATATAGGAAGAAGCTATGAATAATATCCAGGGACATAGTATTTGAATGATAAATTCATTGTTTTTATTCATATGTGGTAATAATGGAAAATTACTTTAAGATTAGGAGAGGAAAGGAATCTGAAAAGTTTGTGTCATCTCCTTGAAGGACAGAAGGCTTCATGGGGCATTAAAATAAAACAAAAAATACCTTCTTTCCCTAAGATTAATGGTACCTTCCAAAGGAAATTAAGTAGTAGTCACATACCTGTGAGGAAAAGCATATTGAGACTAAAGATAGAGTGTACCTGCATAATATAGACGGGGCAGGGAAGATAGACATGGACATTTTTGAGACTCCAAAAGGGACTTTATCTAGGATATGAAGTTAAATATTTTGGTGATTGCTCTTTGAAACAAAACAGTTGTTCTAAAATATGTTGTTATAGGGAGATTGGTGGACGGCTCCTCATGGTAGAAACTCGACTTGCAAATGATCTGGCTGAGTTTGAGGGAGACTTTTCCTTGGAAGGACTTCGTCTTTGGAAAACAGCATTCTCAGCAATGACTCAGAATCCAAGGCCAGGGTCACCACTTCGCAGTGGCCAAGGAGCTGTCAATAAAGGGTCAAGTAATAGTCCTAAGATGGTTGAAGATAAAAAAATTGTGATTATGCCTTGCAAATGTGCCCCAAGTCGACAACTGGTTCAAGTGTGGCTTCAAGCCAAAGAAGAATACGAACGTTCCAAGAAACTGCCTAAAACCAAGCCAACTGGAGTTGTAAAATCTGCTGAGAACTTTAGCTCTTCAGTTAACCCAGATGACAAACCTGTAGTGCCTCCAAAAATGGATGTAAGTCCACGTATACTCCCCACTACAGCACATACCAAGGAGGATGTTGATAATTCTCAGATTGCTTTACAAGCACCAGCCACGGGATGTAGTCAAACTGCAAGTGAAAGTCAGATGCTGCCACCAGTTGCCTCTGCAAGGGATCCCGAAAAAGATGAAGATGATGATGATAACTATTACATTAGTTATAGCTCCCCTGATTCTCCAGTAATTCCCCCTTGGCAACAACCAGTATCCCCAAATTCCAAAGCATTAAATGGAGATGATAGACCCTCATCACCAGTAGAGGAGCTGCCTTCATTGGCTGTTGAGAACTTCTTAAAGCCAATAAAAGATGGTATACAAAAAAGCCCCTGCAGTGAGCCTCAAGAGCCTCTAGTGATATCTCCAATTAATACTAGGGCAAGAACTGGGAAATGTGAATCACTTTGCCTTCATAGTACACCAATCATACAGAGAAAACTTCTGGAAAGGCTTCCTGAAGCAACTGGCCTTAGCCCATTATCAACAGGTAAGTGTACAAATAACAGGAAGTCTCCATAATTGTTCTTCAGAAATAGAAATGAAGATAACGTTAGACTGTAATGAAAATCAGAGCTTTTTAAATGAAGGTATAGCTCAGCAAATATTTTTTGTCGTGTCTTAGAAAGTCGTCACATGGCAACTGTCTTTCTGCTGTTAAATCTACTTATATTTGCTTCCATCCTGTCTTGTGGGTGAAATGCAGGAGCCCTCTCAAAAGGCTTATCTTCTCAACTTGACTTCCCTGTTGGCTTTTATACATACCCAGGTCTCCCACATTTTAAAACAGAAACAAAAAGCCTGCCTTGACCTCACGTCTCCAGCCAGCTTCTACTCTTTCTTCTCCCCTTCAAAGCCAAATTTCTTAAAAGATTTATCTAATTTGACAACTCCAGTTATTTACCTCCTACTCATTTCTCAGCCCACTCTAAACTGAATTCTGCCTGTCATTCTACATTATAGCTCTTGTAAAGATTCCCAGTAAACTTATAGCTAAAACCAATAGATGTTCCTGAGTCTTATCATATGTCCTCTAAGCAGCCATTTTCTTGTTGACCCTACCTTCCTTCTTGGAGCTTCTCCACTTGGCTTTCTTCCTACTTCTCTGTTTTTTTCCCGGTTGATTTTCTCATTATTCTTAGTTATCTAAATGTTGGAGTTTATTAAGGCTTGATCTTAAGCCTTCTTTATATCTTTCTCTGAATGATCTAATTCCTGTCCACAGGATTGCTACAGGTAACTCGCAAATTTGTATTTCCAGTTCAGATCTCTCTTTTAAGCTCCAGAACACTATATCCAACTACCTATCTGACATTTCCACTTGAATGCTAAATGGCACCTCAAGATTAGTATTTTAAAAACCAATTCATGATCTCACTGCATACATTCACCACCACTTCTTTATATCTTTCTCTAAATGATCTAATTCCTGTCCACAGGATTACTACAGGTAACTCGCAAATGTATATTTCCAGTTCAGATCTCTCTTTTAAGCTCCAGAACACTATATCCAACTACCTATCTGACATTTCCACTTGAATGCTAAATGGCACCTCAAGATTAGTATTTTAAAAACCAATTCATGATCTCACTGCATACATTCACCACCACTTCCTCAACACACTTATATATACATGCCTCCACATAAAAACCCATTTGGCCTTCTTTCAGTTTTCCTTATTTCGATGAATAGTGCCATCATCTCTCAGTTACACAAGTCAGAAACATAGAATTTATTTTTAACACTCACCTCATTCCCTCACTACCCACCTTGTAGTTTCTAGTCCCTAACCAAGCCTTATCACTTGTTTATCTCCTAAGTAACCCAGATCTATCTACTTTATTGTACTTCCTCCACCACAACCTTAGGCCAAACTGTCATCGTCTCTTGCCTGGGCTCCTGCACCAGCCATTTTATCTACTCTTAGTAACTTCCAATTCTTTTGCACAGTAATCAGGGAAAAATCCCCACCCTGTTCTTAGTTACTACTCTCTTCAGATTTTACCTCCAGGAAACCTTCCCTAATCTCCTTGACTACATAAAAATTCCCAATTATATTCCCCTTTGTTGTATTAATGCAGTTATAATTTTATTTTCTAGTATGTTTGATGAATGTCTGATTCTCTCTCTAGACCCCATGAGGGCAGAGATTATGTCTTTTCTTCCTCATCGTAGGTACTTGATAAATAAGTGAATAAATGAATTAAACAGTTCTCTAGGTTAATGACTGAGGTATAAAACTCAGCAATTAAAACATAAACATATTTAAAATACAAAATGTCAAAATGTTATTTTGGTTGGGATCAGAGGTTTGAATTTCATTTTTAAATTATGAAATTCTGGGGGGAATTCATAGGACAGCACCCACAAGTGGTACTTAAGTGTTTGGAACAACAAAAGGTTTTTTAAAAACCAGAAGCAGGTAATTTTGATATACATGTTAAATATTAAATTTCTTTCTACAGAACCAAAAACACAGAAGTTGAGTAATAAGAAAGGAAGTAATACTGACACTCTTAGAAGAGTACTGTTAACACAAGCAAAGGTAACTATACTAAACATTTTTAAAGATCAGTGGAAGATCCAGTCTTTTTCCTAGATTTCAGTTAGATAATTGTTAACTTTGTCTCAATTAAAAAATTTTTGTTACTTAAATTTTTGCATCATTATTTGCATATCTTTGAGACAACAAAAATTTGCCTTTTTTTAGTTTTTTTTTTGTTGTTGGGATCTAAAAGATTCTTATATGTAAATACAAATATTACAGAGAAAGTGAATATGATAGCCAAAATGTGGATTATGAGGATACAAATACATTAACTGATTACTGGCAAAATCAGAACAATCCAATGACAGCAGAGCTCAAGTAAGTGATTTTTGATCCCACCAAAAATATATCCTTTTTCTTGGTTTATTACTTTTTTCTAAAATATAACCTTATTGATTTTTTAAAATTTATTTTACTAAGTAGCGAAAGAAAGCAACATTATTTACTACTGAAACTCTGGAAAGTCACAAATGTCTTTATTCAAATACTAAAAATATGACAAAACTTAGAATTATATGGTTATGTGAAAGAAGTATACATTAGACATGCATCCTTGGAAATATATGCTAGAAATCACATATATTGGCCCCTTCTTATAAATGTCATTAACTACATAAAACATATTTTAGTATTTCTGAGATTATAAAACTTTTTAAACTTTCATTTATAAAATACTATTGAATTACAAGCTATAGATATTAAAAAATACTATATAGTGTGTTGTGAACATAACACTTTGGGGAAAACAGTTAATAGATTTAGAAGTCAGAAAAAATAATTTTGTAAGAAATGGAAAGATTCCATTTTTTTCTGAATCTTTGAAGATTATTTACATTGTTTTATTTAATTCATCTTTCAGACACATGTTATATTAGGGTAAAATACAAATCAATATTTCAAATCTTTTACAAACTTTAGCCAAAGTAGTTGGAAATATATTGATTGCTTGCTTGTCTTACTTCCAAGAAAGGTCAAGATAAATGTCCATGTGGTATAAATGTCAACTCCCTACAAAACTATTATTTTCAGTATTGGGGGCTTCTGAACTGAGAGATAATATATGGTTTGCTTATATTTCTACATGCATCCAGTTCCAGTTCTGATATCTTTGTTAGTATGAAAATAACATTAATAAAATACAGTTTGTTCCTGAACTTAGAGATGATATTAGTTTACCATTTATTACTAAACACATAAAGCATATTATCTGAGAATAAGTAATCAAAAGAAAAATGATTGCTCACGTGTCTTTTTCTGGCTGTGTGTGTGTGTGTGTGTGTGTGTGTTTTTTTTTTTTTATAGAATCAATTTGCAGCAGTAAATACCCCACAGAAAGAAACTTCTCAGATTGATGGACCATCTTTAAACAATACTTACGGTTTCAAAGTCAGCATACAAAACTTACAGGAGGCAAAAGCTTTACATGAGGTAAAACTGCAACAGTAAGGACACATACATTGTGTTCAATTTAACTCCTATTTTATTCTATAAAACAAGTATGGAATTTTTTTAATGAGGGAGGAATATATTGAATTCTATCCTATTAATCTTCATCTTGTTCTCATTTTACTATTTTGTATATTTACATGTTTATGTACAATACATAAACTTAAAACATTTAAGTTGCTGAGACTGCTTTGTGATTTCATATCTTTCACAAATCTCATAACTGAAATTCAGCTTATGGACATTAAAATAAGAAAAGATTTTTGGGAGGTGGAGGTGGGACGATCCCTTGAGTTGAGGAGTTTAAGACTATCCTGGGCTACATAGGAAGACCCTGTCTCTACCAAAAAATAAAAATAAAATTAGATGAGCATGGTGGTGCGCACCTATAGTCTCAGCTACTTGGGAGGCTGAGGTGGGAGGATCACTTGATCCTGGGAGTTCGAGGCTGCAGTGAGCTGAGATTGTGCCATTACACTCCAGCCTGGGCTACAGACAGAGCAAGACTGTCTCTTTGGGGAAAAACAAAAAAAGAAGTAAGGCTGTATTTGGGGGATTATTATATTAAGATGTTATATCGCATCTTAATCTGAAATGTGATATTTACTTGTATTTTCTGTTTGATTGGCTCAGTGGATTAGAGCTTGCTACAAAAGAGGATAAATTCGTTCACTCATATACTCTCTACTTAACCCAGCTATCTTCACAGCACAGGCTGTCTGCCAAAGACTAGGACTTTGCAAAAATATACATCAGCCACAGTATGCATTGGAAAGAATATGTGAATGGGTCACTGTAAATTTATTTGTATGCAGAAAACAAACTCAAAGTACATATCTGACTGGCAGTAAGATAGAAATTGGAGTATATTTTCATTATTTACACCTGTGCTGTCGTATGGTAGCCGCTAGCAGCATGGATATTGAGAACTTAAAATTTGGCTTATACAACTGAAGAACTGAATTTTAAACTTTATTTAATTTTAATTTAGATTTTAAAACATAGTTGACTCAAAGTATGTTTGGAACAACTTAGGTATGTAATACTATTTTTTACTCTTAAGTTTTATGAAATTACAGATCAAGTATTTCTGTAGAAAATTTAGCATGCACAGTGAGATATACTAGAAGGGTAAAATACATACTCATTTCAAAGACTTCATGGAAAGAATAATTTAAAATATTTTATTAGTAATTTTAATGTTGATTACATATTGAAAGGATAATATTTTAAATATATTGGATCAGATCAAAGTGTTTTTAAATTAACCTATTTTTATTTTTTTAAATGTGACTACTAGAAAACTTTAAGTTACATGTGACTTTCATTATATTTCTATTGGACAATGCTAGTTTTATACAGTCATTTTATGTCTTTGCTCTTAAAGCAGAGGATTAGTAACCACCTTTAAGTTATAATTCAATTTATAAGTGTGGTTTTTTTTCTCAAGTCAGTTCTGTTGTAAACTGTTCTAGAGATTAGGTGAACATAAACTGAGGGAAAAATTTTAATATTGTCCTCCTTTGTTCTTCAAATTTTAACTGAGAATTATGTTTTTTTAGAATTAGATCGGAACATAGTCTCTCCCTCATTTATTCATTTGCACATTTTTCTCATTCAATAGCATTCATTCAGTTTCTGTTTTATACCTAGGTCTATACTAGCCCCTGAAGCCTAGATAAATTAAGTGATAAATTCAGTAACACATACCATCAAATGCACACTTGAAATTAGCAAATTTTTAAAAACTTTGTTAAAAATATGTATTAAAGCAAATTTGATAGGCTATAGCAAAAAGATGTGTTACATTTGATTATTCTCTTATTTGAAAAGTATACTTTTCTACATTTTCCTAGGTAACCCTGTTTCAGAACCATGGGCCCTCTGGAAGTTAAAATCACTCAGGAGGTCTCACTGGTTGCTCTGACAGCTTCTTCCTCCCGATAACCAGCTTTCCTCATCTCAAGGCACATTCCAAACTGCCGCCCGGTGGTTGAAACAGGGAATAAACCAAAGAAAAACTCAATACTGTTCTCTTCCTTTCTCTAGGAAATTGTGCTTGTGGCATTTTCTCCCTCTGTTTCCATTACCCTAGGATAATCTCTTTTTCTTCTGCACATCAGTACTCAGTGCAGAAGATAAGGGTTGTAATCTGTGTCCCCCTTTCTCACTTCCCTCTTGCCTAGTCACGCTCACTAAATCTCTGAAGCCATGTCTTTATATAGTTTGCTTTAAAAAAATACCCCCTAAGCACAGTAATGCATTTTGTTATGAAGGAATAGAAATGCAAATTTTGAGTGTGAAAATTTGATCTAGTAAACAAAAATCAACCTCTAAGACCCTTTTAACCTAAAATTGTTTTCAGAGTCTTCATGTCTTTTCATATGTTCATCCCTTTCTTTTTTTTTTTTTTTTTTTGAGACATAGTCTCACTCTGTCACCCAGGCTGGAATGCAATGGCACAATCTCAGCTCACTGCAGCCTCTGCCTCCCAGGTTCAAGCAGTTCTCCTGCCTCAGCCTCCCTAGTAGCTGGGATTACAGTCATGCGTCACCACACCCGGCTAATTTTTGTATTTTTAGTAGAGACGGGGTTTCACTACATTTGCCAGACTGGTCTCAAACTCCTGACCTCAGGTGATCTACCTGCCTCAACTTCCCAAAGTGCTGGGATTACAGGTGTAAGCCACCGTGCCCGGCCTCATATGTTCATCCCTTTCTAATGAAACTGGTTGTTTTGTTTTATTTGGGTTTGTGGGAGGAGTTTTCCATTTAAAAATTTTTTATTTACTAAATTAATGCATACTTGTTGTTAAAATTAAGTTCTGAAGAGTATGCATTTAAAAGTAAAAGTTTTTTCCCTTAGCTCTCCATTTCATGTGGTTTGATTTTTTTTTTAATACTAATATTTTAAAGTAGAAACAGCAGTATATGTTTCTGAGGAAAGTGGTAAATTTGTATTTGTTTTATTATTATGCCTTATACATGCATAATTGATGTTCTTTATATTTTAAAAAGTACTTAGTGGCCAGACACGGTGGCTCACACCTGTAATCCTAGCACTTTGGGAGGTCGAGGCAGGAGGATTGCTTGAGGCCAGGAGTTCGAGACCAGCCTGAGCAACATAGTGAGGCCCCATCTCTACAGAAGTTTTTATAAATTAGCCGGGCATGGTGATATATACCTATAGTCCCAGCTAGTAGGAAAGCTGAAGTGAGTGGATCACTTGAGCCCAGGAGTTCAGGGCTGCAGTGAGCTATGATCACACCACGGCATTCCAGCCTGGGCAACAGAGAGAGACTCTGTCTCTAAAAAAAAAAAAAAAAAAAAAAAAAAAAAAATTATTTAACAAATTTACAATGAGCACATGCAATAGTATATATACCAAAAATATTCAATCAGGACAAAAAAATTTGCAATGAAAAGTAAGCTTCCCTCCTACTTTAGGCTAGCCTTTTCTTTCCCCCATAGCAATAAGTATGTCTACATTTTTATGTCACTTTTCAGAAATTTTCTATGCATATGCTTCCATTTTTTCATGTATAGAAGTTTACTATATTTACTGGTTCCATGTATCAGTGTATTATAGTGATCTTCTTATATTAGGACATATAGATCTGCCTCATTCCCTTGAAAATTTTAAAGGTTACAGAATATTCCATTGTGTGTATCCTTTATGGATACCACATAATTTATGTAACCTGTCCCCAACAGGTAAACATTTAGTTTTTTTCCAGTCTTTGCTATTCTCGAGTAAACATCCTTGTGTGTATATTTTGTCTACATGTATAAGTGTATCTGTCTGTAGGATAAATTTTCAGGAGTAGGATTGCCACATCAATGCATTTTAATTTTGATATTTACCAAATTCTGCTCCTGTCACTGGTGAGAAACTTGAATTTACATTTCTTCAACAGTTTGCATGCAAGATAAATACAAACACAAATCCTTTGTTAAATTTATATGATCTGAATAATTACCAATATTGAAACAGTAATGTTTTCCATTGCCAGGTACATGTACATGATAAAAAAGATGAGGTATAATTCTAGCTATAATCATGAATTCAACCTATATTTTGTTTTTCTTATTTACTCTGTCTTGATTTTAGAAAGAAAACTAAGAATTACAGTAAAAAGTTTATATTGGCATAGAAAAATAAGCATGAAAAGCAAATATTAACATTTTTTGCATTGTATGTTAAAGAGAAAATGTGCATGGGTAAAAATCTGGCTGTTGTGTAGTTGATACCATGACAGTTCTTTTTTTTTTTTTCCAGGGAAAACTGTAATTAAAAATGTGCCTAGTGTATGCAAAAGTCTAAGTAGCCCTCAAGTAGTAGTGAATTAATTGGTAGGAAATTTGAATTTTAAAAAAGCTCTCTTTTACTTTAAACTACAGGTAAAACTATATAGTTTAGCTAACTACATGAAGAGTAAAACGTGACAGACTTTGGTTTCAATGTATAACTACTTGGACTAGTCATTGTCTTTCTCAAACAGGAATTGAGAGATCCTGCATATATTTGAGAAAAATAGTCTAAATATTGTCACTGAGAGCAGATTTTCTGAAACAACATCATGAATTGATTTAATCTAATCTTGGGATTAAAAATCTTTCGTTTTAATCTATGGAGTGCTGAGCTGTGACTTTGTCCTTAATGTCCATTTTTTTCTGTAATCTTACATACATATTTCTCTAGAGCCTTACATACTTCTTTGAGCATGTCTTTAAAAAATGTTTTAAAAACATAGTATTTATTTGCTTTTATAGATACAAAATCTTACCCTAATCAGTGTGGAGTTGCATGCTCGAACTAGACGAGACTTAGAACCGGATCCTGAATTTGACCCAATCTGTGCTCTGTTCTACTGCATCTCATCTGACACTCCACTGCCAGATACAGAAAAAACAGAACTCACGGGTGTAATAGTGATTGATAAAGACAAGACAGTTTTCAGTCAAGGTATTGTCCATTTTTATTAATGATATACCTGCCCACTCTAGGATGAACCTTTTAATGGGGAATTCCTGTGCTGAAGATCTAATCTAAGCAAGCATGATGACTCTTTTCTAAAATGTTTGCTGAGGTAGGGGTAGGAGGTTGTGTATAACTTTGTCCTAGATTTATTATTCTTACTTGGATTAGTCAGAAGCAGCCAGGCACAGTGGTGCCTGCCTATAGTCCCAGCTACCTGGGAGGCTGGGCAACAGGATTGCTCGAGCCCAGGAGTTTGGGGCTGTAGTGCACTATGATTGTGCCTGTAAATAGCCACTGCATTCCAGCCTAGGTAACATAGCAAGACCACATTTATTTATTTATTTTTTAAGTCAGAAGCAATGCAATATAAAGATCTCAATGTTTATAATTAGCTTATGTAATTTGTTCTAAGTATTATTTTATAAAAATACTTATTACTAATACAGAGTCCACATTATTATGTATCCCTAGATTAGGTGCACAGTCTTCCTTATGTATGCATATGCAGGTATTTTCCTGCTGATAGACGGTTTATCTTATCACTATAAGGTAATGGTTCATAAGATACTTTAAGATATATTTTTACTTTGCTTGTATCTCTTTATCTTTCTTTCTAAATAATATACTTTTGGTTCAGAGGTTCTTCATATAGAATGCCATATAAGGCGTTTTATAAAATACCTACTGTCCCTCTGCAGCTTTCAGTGGTCGCCATTACAAGTGAATTCAGTCCACTGAGGAGGAAGTCTTAGCACAGAATACAACCATATTAAGAATTTGCAGTTTATTCAGTGATGTGCTTGAGCTGACACATACCAGCTCACAAGCCAGTTCTTGGATTTTCATGAATTTTTCAAACTAGTTGCTGTCACTTTGGCAGTTGAAAATCAGTCATAGCGTGGGGGAGGGGTCCTTACATCATGAAATAGGCCAGCACTACAAATAAAGGCTTTCTTTTTTTTCCTACAGAAGTGGTGGTTAAGCATTTTCATCATACCAGAGATTAAAGTGTCCTGTGCTAAGCAAAGCTCTCCTGCTAGGAAGAGTAACGACAGAAACAAAGTAATACAGTTTCTTCACAAGAAATATGTTATTTTCTTTTTTTTTTTTTTTTTTTTTTGAGACGGAGTCTTGCTCTGTTGCCCAGGTTGGAGTGCAGTGGCGCAATCTCCACTCACAGTGCAAGCTCTGCCTCCCAGATTCACGCCATTCTCCTGCCTCAGCCTCCCGAGTAGCTGGGACTACAGGTGCCCGCCACCGTGCCTGGCTAATTTTTTGTATTTTTTAGTAGAGGCGGGGTTTCACCGTGTTAACCAGGATGGTCTTGATCTCCTGACCTCGTGATCCGCCTGCCTCGGCCTCCCAAAGTGCTGGGATTATAGGCGTGAGCCACCGCACCCAGCCAGTGATATGTCATTTTCTAGGGAATTTTAGGAATGCAGCCTTTTCAGGAGAATAGCTGAAAATACAAAATTTGAATTTTCAGTTGTATATTAAACTAAAAAATCTTTTGAGAGTTTTTTAAAGACATTGGGTTAGTTATGTTTTTACTTGGGGGGATGTTTTTTTAATTTGAAATATTTCAGTAGTACAATTTTACTTAAAAGTAAGGGATAATATTACTTTTATATTATGAAGGTATATTATTATGTAATGTTATATATAATAGACATTTTGTTTATTTTTTAGATATCAGATATCAGACTCCATTACTTATTAGATCTGGAATTACAGGACTCGAAATCACCTATGCTGCTGATGAGAAGGCACTTTTTCATGAAATTGCAAATATAATAAAGAGGTATTGTTTTGTATATCTGATTTTTCCAGTTTTTATTCAGAGAGTCGTTTCATGCTATTGCAGATAATAGTGAAGATAAAAGTAAAGGTAGGAAGAAAGCGAATCCCTTCCTATGACCCTTGAAAGCAGAGTTACTCTTGGAAAGATTTTATACTCACCTCCCACCACCATCACTATTTTCATCACACAAGGGATAGGAAAAGCAGTGTTCTGTTCTCAAGATTGAGGGGCCAGTGAAAGACAAATATTTGTTTAGCCTCTAACTAACTTCCCAGTTGTACTTGAGTTTGGTTTTTCTGTGGTGCTGAAATAATGGAGAACTGTATAAAGTTCCATTGTATTATTCATTAACTAGGTTTCTACCTTGGGAGCCAGCCACCATTTCAGTACCTTTTTTTGGTTTGTTTTTTCTTTTTTAAAGTTTTTTGAGTTCTAAACAAGCCAATATTTTCAAAAAGCTTTGGGATGCATTCTGTGTATAAATTTATCTGTTCATAAATGTAGGACTATCTATTACATACTCTTGTGCACAGAGCTCCTTAAAAAATCTCTTTTGACCATTTGGTAGTTGGTCCTCAGATTGATAGTAGAATCTTGTCCAAGTTTATGAAAAAAAAAATTTTAACAAAAATATTTTAATTTAAAAATAAAATCATTAAGTGGATCATTTGCATTTTCTCAAGAGTGTAGCTCTTGGTAGCCATGGACTCTCTTATTAAATGCTTCACTTTGTAGAAACTTAAGGATTCTGCCCATTGCTAGGTTTAGGGTTTTAGATGCCTAAGCAAGATAGAAAACATTCTTTGGATCCTGATGTACAGATAAAAGCTGCCCATGAGCATGTTGTTATACTCACCCTTTTTTGTTTTGCTTATATAGTTGAACTTCATCCTATAAAAGCTAAATCAGTATTCTACATGAAAGATTAAGATGATATTCTACAGACTTGTCATCAGATTGAATCCCAGATGGGTTAACATAAACCATTCTGAGAATTAGAAAACCAAAACATGTGTTTTCTACAAAACAAAATTAAATGACAGAGCATCAAAAATAGTATGCTGCTACCCACGACTCTATGAAGGAAAAGTATTTTTACTATTTATAGCACTGGTGACTAGATAGATTCCCATCTATTTGAGTCTTGTCATTGTCAGTCCTACCTTTTATCTTCTCACAGAGGTTGTCATCAACATGTCAGATGCTTTCGGTATCCACACTTCTTTTATTTCTGCAAGCAACTCAGAAAAAGAAATATGTAAGAGTTTCAGTCAGTACTATTTTGTGTACCAGCACATGTCCAGTAATGTCCTGGGCTTGTATGCTTGCCTTTTCCTTGTTAGGTATATTCCCAACAATAGGATTACCTACCAACATTGAGAATTTTGTTAGTCATTTGCAAGTATAATAACTTTCTTAAATGTCCATAAAATGAAATGTAGTAGTAATTAAGGAAAATGGGGTAAACAAAACTGTCATAAAAAGAAAAATGCTTAAATGTCAACTTTTCAATTCTGTAGTGTTCTTTATATATTAGTCCAAACAACCCTGCAAAAAGATTGATTATTTCATTCTTTCACCCTATTTGTTGTGTACCTACTCAGCACAGCCT
This sequence comes from Pongo pygmaeus, assembly GCF_028885625.2. NCBI lineage: Eukaryota > Metazoa > Chordata > Mammalia > Primates > Hominidae > Pongo > Pongo pygmaeus. The sequence continues at coordinate 111,336,574 of NC_072378.2, read as the reverse complement.
TTGGAGTCAGCCAGCCCTGTGTTTCTGTCTTGAATAAGTTGCTTAACTCTCTCAGCTTTGTTTTCCTAATCCGTAAAATGGGTAGATAATGCACATAAAACTCTTAAACTCATGTCTGGCACATAGTGAGTACATAAATGTTAACTGTGTGTAAGGGGCAGTGCTAGGTACTAATATAAAAATGAATAAAATATATCTTTATTTTTCCATTTTTAATATTGGCTTCCTCAAGTGACAAACACAAAAAGTAATATTAAGTGATATTAAACAAGTAAAACCTAATCTATAATCTTGTCACAATCATTTTCCTCTTTCTGTATTTCCTTGGACTATTAACTTTACTTTGCCCAGTCTCCCTAACTTAAATATAACTATGATTCTTCCCTTTTCCTCTTCCCTAAATACTATTACATTTATATTACATCATATCCATTTAACCTCAGAATTCTTTTTCAAGATGATTCCTTCCCCTCCGTGCCCCTTGCCTCTACTAGAGTACCCTTATCTGTCATGTGTGTAGAGGGTAGTGAGTTACTTAAAATACTGTGAAGCAGCTTTTTTCTACCTAAGCAAATGAAACCATTTTCTTATTTCTTCTGCTTCTATTTTATCCACAGTTTTGGGTTGTTTTCACAACTAATCCCATCTACCCAACCTTATTCTTTCTGTAACTTTCAGAAACCTGATAGAATGAATAAAACCCACTAGAAATTGAAGAACAAGTCATCAAGACCTTGTTATTGTCTCCAAATGTTTTTAGAGAAGAAAAATGGAATCCTTTGGCTTTTGAACTTGAAAACAGGTGTTTTATCAGCTTTAAAAGAGTCTCTTAAGACAACATCCTCCAGGCCAAAAAATAAATATATGTAATGTATCTGAAAAAATGCCTGAAACAACTTTACAATTCTTCTAAAGGGACAAAATCTGTGAAATAAATCTAAGAAGAGAAGCGCAGGGTAACTTTTTGCAGCAGTCATTTCTGAGCTGTAGCAGTTTATAAAAACAGACAACTTTTTATTTGAGACGAAGTTATTTTCAATACATTATTTTTTTAAAAAAAAGTGTACGTAGCCAACTCCCTTAGTTGCCACAACAGAACAAATAGCTGACTGGAATAAGTCTTGCAATAACAAGATGTTGCATAAATGAGAAAGATTCAGATGAAGAAATTAGAAGAACTGTCTTTATAACCTTTAAAACAGAAGGGCTGTGTAATCATCTGGCATCCTCTTCATGTTGTAACTGTGTAACTATGTGATATGTGATAGGAACTCCAGGAATCTTCCAAATTCTTAAGATCAAGGTCAACTGTGGCCACATTGTAATGCCTATTCTGAGCCACTCTGAGTACTTAGCAGACAACTGTGTGGGTTCTGTTGTGTTTGTATGAGAATTCTTCAAGTCTGCGACCCCTGATGATCCTTAGAGCCACTTAATACTTCTACCCCAATTCTCAAACGTAGCCATTCATTACACAGTTAGTTTTAAAGGGAGATATACTGGACAAGTAGATAGTCTGTCTTTGGACTAAGAAGAGTTTAATGAAAGAGGTGAAGTCGGTATCAAAGATTTGGTTAAGGGTTTGGGTGTTATGTTGGAAGACTAAACAGAAAGAATATTGGGATGTTTCTCTTTCCTTGAGTGCCCTGGGATCTTTCTGGACTTCCTTTCTGGATATTTATGCCATTGTTGCTTATTGCTTTGCTTCAATAGCTGTTTATTAAATTAAGCCATTTTCTCAGAAATGTCAACCCTATTTGTATACAGAAAAGCACATAAATAATATGTTTATTATCTTTTTCTCCTAACAAGTTTGAAGGCTGCTTAGCAAGTCTGTAGTATAACAATGGATCATGAACAGATCACCAGATATTAAAATTTATACTACAGAATGTACTTTCATAGGGCCTTTAGGGAATAGGAAAATTTTAAAGTATGCTGTTGCAGAAGTTTGAACCTAGTTCTTTTGACATCAGCCACTGAAATACTCCAGAATTAAAAATCAGAAAACATTTATTGTGACATTCCAATTTTTATTGACTAGGTAAAAATGAAAGCCATTCAATACCCATTTTTAGAAGACAGCTATGGAATTATGATAAAATATTAACATATTGGTTCTAAAAGCAGATCTGGTGATCTGGTCATGATCCATTGTTATGCCAGACTTGCAGAGTACCCATAAATAGCTTATATCAGTAAATTAATGTAGTCTAATACTGTAGACATTGGCTGAGGCTTAGGGTATTAAATGCTGTTAATTGGACAGGCTGCACATCTCACAATTTAGTGTTTCACGATTTAAATTTTTGTGATATTTCACTTGGCCTTTTGGCATTTATAAAGAACAAGATAATGCTACTAATTGATAGAGCTACTTACTATAGTTTTTGCTCTCAAAACTTACAACTATAATTAGTTCCTCTCTCTCCCACACAGTTTTCCACTCGAAATAAGTTTTCATATTTATAGCTAAACACTTCTCTATGGTGGTCACAACATGGAGGTTCTAAGAGGAGCCACAGAGAGGCTCCTTCTGGATCGGACACAGGTGGTCGGTTCAGTTTTGCCAGTGAAGCTCTGACCACGAGGAGCACATTTTTCTTCTAGATTCTGATGTTTACCTTCCCCACCTTAATCCCACCTCTATTAATATTTCATCCTTCCATTAAATTGAATCACCATCCTTTTAAATTTAAAGGACAAACTTGTCATTACTTAGGCCTTATTTTGTGTGAGAACCAAATCATTACTAAAATTAAGTGAGAAAAGGAAAGCATTTTCATTTTTCTTTCTCAGCATTAAAACTGTTTAAGGGCAGTATAGATTAGAAGGGTAGATAAGTGGCAACAGGAATGACCTAGGAATCTTTTTCAAAATACCATACCCATACACACCCTCACACTTCACCTTCCCCTGCCCACATTATATTCTTACTTGTACCTTTACTCGTATACTTCAGTGGTAATGGCCTGTCTTCCACCCCAATTTCCATCAGCCTTTTTTCCCACTTGAATCAAACAAATACACAGTCTAAGTAAAAATTATGTTTACTTTACAAAAGTAGCGTCAAATCGCCTATAATCCCAGCACTTTGGGAGGCTGAGGCAGGCAGATCACTGGAGGTCAGGAGTCTGAGACCAACCTGACCAACATGGTGAAACCTCATCTCTACTAAAAATACAAAAAATTAGCCGGGCATGGTGGGGGGCACCTGTAATGCCAGCTACTCAGGAGGCTGAGGCAGGAGAATCGTTTGAACCTGGGAAGCAGAGGTTGCAGTGAGCTAACATGATGCCACTGCAATCCAGCCTGGACAACAGAGTGAGACCCCCATCTCCAAAAAAAAAAAAAAAAAAAAAGAAACAAAGTAGCTTAAAATCAAGTACTGTTAACCATCCATCTCTTCCTGTATAAAAACTCTGTAGGTACCACTGTATCATCCCTTCTCCATCTGGGAACCGTTAGAGAACATAGGTTTTTATTTTCATATCTTATATCATGAAGAAACAATTATTCTGGTTAAAGGTTCAAATGTATGGTACTTATATAACTTTTTTAAATTCCTTTTTTAGGTATGATCCTGATATTCTGCTAGGATATGAGATTCAGATGCATTCCTGGGGTTACCTCTTACAAAGGGCTGCCGCTTTAAGTGTTGACTTATGTCAGATGATCTCTCGGGTGCCAGGTATATATCATTGTGAATGTTTTGTCAATCAACTACAGAGCAAATTATAAAGGAAATAAAGACAAAATGTTAAAGAGTACTTAACGCTGTAGCCCAATTTTTTAGTACTAAGTTGTGTAAGTTTTAGATATAGCATAACTCCAATGTAGAAAAAATTAAAAATAAAAAATGTTCTAGTCTCACTGCTGTATATACTGTTATATAGTTGTTGGGTTTTTTCCTTTCAGTCACTTTTCATATACATATGTAGTGGTTTTTAAATAATCATACCATATATTCCATTTTTATTATGCTTCCTTCATCTAGTGTCTTACCACACATATTTTTCTGCATTATGAAATAGTCTTCATAATTATTATGAAGCTACATAGCATTTCTTTGACTTGTTGTACCATAATTTTATTGTTTGTCTGGCTCTGTTTTTTTTTAATCCATTTTGTTGGTTAAGAAGGACAGGATGGGTTGAGGAACACTAGTAGTTAACTAATCATTGATTTTTATTTGGATATCAGGCTAAAAATATTGCAGAAATTTTGAAGCCCATTACCCAAAGTTTTGATTCTAACTGGAAAAGGGAATAATAATATTCATACCAAAATTATTTGTAGTTTATAATGCACTTTTTAAAACTATGTTTTCTTTATAAACATAGGATTTTTAATAAATTTGTTCCCAAGGGTTCCCACAAGTCTAACTAAAACAAAGTAGTGTATACTTTAGGAAAAGTTGAAGCTGGAAGATTCCAGGACAGTAAAGTTTTTTAGCTTTGCAAAAAAATTGGAATAAAAAGATCAGGTGCAGTGGCTCACACCTGTAATCCCATCTTTGGGAGGCCAAGGTGGGAGGCTTGCTTGAGCCCTGGAGTTCAAAACTAGCCCAGGCAACAAAGTGAGACCCCATTTCTACCAAAAAAAAAAAAAAAAAGAAAATTAGCCAGGTGTGATAGCATGTGCCTGTAAGTCCCAGCTACTCAGGAGACTGAGGTGAGACGATCGCTTGAGCCCAGGAGTTCAAGGCTGCAGTGAGCTATGATCGCACCACTGCACCCAAGCTTGGGCAATAGAACAAGACTGTCTTATAAAAAGGGAATGGGGGGCAGAGATGCTTTAAGTTTAGCTTTTCATTGCATGAGTTTTTGTGTAACTTGTGTGTCCTTTGCATGATAGTAATAGTGGTATATCTTTTTTTTTTTTTCAACATCTTTTTTGGGATAGGTTTTAAATATCCTTGCCTCAGTTTATTCATCTGTAAAATAGGGATAATAGAACTTATACGGTTATTTTGCAGAACTTAAAACAATACCAGAGTATATGTTACATTGTTTGCTAAATGAAAAACAAACTTTTAAACATTATCTCTTTAAAATAAAGAGAATTGGGTGAGTGGTTGTACGTGGTCTTTGGATTCAGGTAATCCTAGTTTAGAATACTAGTTTTCTTACTGTAAGATCTTGGGCAAGATATAACATTTCTGAGTAGAATTTTCTGTAATACAAAATGATAATTATACTAACTTCTTAAATGGTAGTGTTAAAGGAAGTAATGTTTGTATTAAAATAAATGATGTTGGTAAAATTCTTAGAACATAATAAATATTCAATATGGTAAATATTTTTATTATTCTGGAACCTCTAATCATCAACATTCACATATACCTAGTGTTACATAGGAGAGACACATTTAAATTTATATTCTAGGTAAAATTCATCTCCTAAGAAACTAGACTCACAACGCTGTTTGCTATGAGGAACTCTTCATCTAGTTCTCCATATGCATTCAAGAGAATTTCATCCTGAATATGAACATGATGTCAACAAATTTTCAGAGAATCGTTTAGGTTAAAAATTGAACTAGTTTTTATTTCCAAGAAATTACCGGATTAACTGTGGATCTTTCTCATGCTAAAACCAAAGAAATGTTAGCATTAGGTGTTTATAAAGGTAGCATCAGGCACCTGTAGTCCCAGCTATTCAAGCAGCTGAGGCAGGCGGATTGCTTGTGACCAGGAGTTTGAGGCTGCAGTGTGCTATGATTGCACCTGTGGCTAGCCACTGCACTCAACCTGGGCAACATAAAAAACAAAAAAAGGTAGTGCCAAAAATTACCAAATTTAAAGAAAAAAGTGTTTCTTATTTAAATATAGAAAGGAGGGAGGGAGAGACTTCAGGTATATTTATTTCACAAAATTTTTTCATACATTGTGAATTATATTTCATCTTTAATATTCATCCTTAATGTTTATTCTCATTTTCCTTGGCATAATTTTATTGAAAGTTTGTTTTCTGTGAGCCCTGATACAGTCTGTTTTCATTTATATAGATGACAAAATTGAGAACAGATTTGCAGCTGAAAGAGATGAGTATGGATCATATACAATGAGTGAGATAAATATTGTTGGCCGAATTACACTAAATCTTTGGAGAATCATGAGAAATGAGGTAGGTGATTTATCCAAAATGTTGTTTGGAAATAAGATATTCAGTCAATATAATGATTTAATCATTATAGAGTATTAGTAAGATTTACTATATAGCTTATGCATTTGTCAATTACTATTATACTTAAGTAGAGTTAAAATAGTACTTTCTAAAATGCAAAACTACAGAGGCATTAGACTTTAATGTTTTAAGTGAGTTTTATTTGTGTGTGTGTGTGTCTAAGGTAGCAATAACTAGAAATGTCTATAGCTATAATAAAATATTGGGGCCAGGTGCAGTGCTCACACTTGTAATCTCAGCACTTTGGGAGGCCCAGGCAGGGCATCCCTTGAGCCCAGGAGTTCCAGACCAGCCTGAGCAACATGGCAAAACCCTGTCTCTACAAATAATAGCTAAAAAAAATTAGCTGGCTGTGGAGGCGGATGCCTGTGGTCCCAGCTACTTAGGAGGCTGAGGTGGGAGAATCACTTGAGCTCAGGCAGCCGAGGTTGCAGTGAGCTGTGATCGTGCCACTGCACTCAAGCCTGGGTGACAGAGTGAGACCCTGTCTCAAAATGAAATAAAATATTGTGTTGTACATATTGAATATTGTCTAATTTCACCGTATTTTTTCTCTGAAATCATTTTTGTACTTAAGGCCAGATGAATTCAGCTTGGCCTTGTTGATTTATTATAGTAAGAAAAATTTAGTCTAGAAATAGGAAGGAGCTTCTCAAATGAAGTATATTTAAATACTGGGTAAGATTAATAAGATAAAGAGACAGTACTTTGAAATAGTTAATAATTAAGGCTTTGGGAGCTCAGATAAGGATTTTTAGTAGAGTAATTTCAATGAACTATCCCATTAATTTGCATTCACTTATAAAAAGAATTATTTCACACAAAAAAAGTCAGATCATAGGATTTTCCTGGGTAATATTTGTATCCTTGAAGTTACCCAATTTCTCTTATTTGAAATGTAAAAAAGCCATACATGGTGGCCCACACCTCTAATCCTAACTCTTTGGGAGGCCGAGGTAGGAGGGGATAGCTTGAGGCCAGGAGTTCAATCAAGAGCATCCTGGGTAACATAGCAAGACCTTGTCTGTATTAAAAATAAAAAATAAAAAAACAATTAGGTTGGGCATGGTGGCTCATACCTGTAATCCCAGCACTTGGGGAGGCCAAGGAGGGTGGATCACTTGAGCCCAGGAGTTTGAGAGTAGCCTGGGCAACACAGCAAAACCCCGTCTCTACCAAAAAATACGAGTTAGCCATGTATGGTAGGTAGCATGTGCCTAGCGTGTAGCCAGGCAACAGCTACTTGGAAGGCTGAGGTGGGAGGATCACTTGATCCTGAGAGCCTGTGGCACACACATATAGTCCCAGCTTCTCAGGAGGCTCAGGCGGGAAGACCTTTTGAGGCCAGGAATTCAAGGCTGCAGTGCACTGTTTTATTATGCCTCAAAGGCAGGGGTTGCAGTGAACTGAGATTGCACCACCACACTCCAGCCTGGAGAGCTAGACACTCCAGCCTGACAGAGCTAGAGCCTATCTCAAAAAAGACAAAACAGAAACAAAGATACCTACTATAAATTGGTCTATTCTTAGACTTTGGACTTTGGATAATGTCAACTAAAATGTTTATATTTGAAAGAAAGCTAATTCTTCAATTGCTTCTGCTCTTTGAAACTACTTTCTCATTAGACACTTTCTATTATGTACTTATTATCTTCTTGGCTCTTTGGATTTATATAAAACATTTGACTTTCTAAGCTGCTGTATGCAATATACAACATGACTCTGCTTAAGAATGATTTTATCTTGTTGTGTTGTTCTTAAAATAATAGAAGTGTTAGAGTCCCCAGTGATTTAAAGTAATTTCTAGTGATACAGCACAGGATATAAAAGATACAGAGATTGTGGTGTATTTGGTGTGTATATTTCATTATATATATATTTTTTATTTATTTATTTATTTGTGAGACGGAGTCTCGCTCTGTTACCCAGGATGGAGTGCAGTGGTGCAATCTCGGCTCACTGCAACCTCCGCCTCCTGGGTTCAAGCAATTCTCTTGTCTCAGCCTCCTGAGTAGCTAGGATTACAGGTGCCCGAACCACACCTGGCTAATTTTTGTATTTTTAGTAGAGACGGGGTTTTTCTTTGTTGGCCAGCCTGGTCACAAACTCCTGACCTCAAGTGATCCGCCCACCTCGGCCTCCCAAAATGCTGGGATTACAGGTGTGAGCCACAGCCCCGGCCTCATTATATATTTTAATCTATAGTCTGATATTACCTGAGATGAACACATACTTTAAGTGTATAAACACAAAGTAAATTACTGAATCCTAGTTTCAGGGGTCTTTTCAACCCTGTATATCCAAAAGACAACAGTAGCAAATTCACTAGTAGCTTAAAATTGCAAATTAGAGAACAAATATTTTTTCAAAGTTTAAGGCCTTCTCTAGTCCTCACTGAAAATTCAGGGTCAAATGTTTTCTCTCATTTAGGATGAATATATAATATCTCTGATCTTTATGCAAATGTGGGAAACAGCTGTAAGAAAGTTATGAGCTGGATAACCTGTTTTTTAAAAATTTGGAGCTGGGTACAGTGGCACGCATATATAGTCCCAGCTACTCAGGAGACTCAGGAGGGGAGGGCGTTTTGAGGCCAGGAATTCAAGGCTGCCGTGCACTTTTTTATTATGCCTGTGAATAGCCTGGGAGATAAAGCAGGACCCCATCTGTTAAAATAATAGTAATAATAAATTTTGTTTTTTTAATATACAAGTACTAGATTTCTTTCTCCTACTTTACTGCAGTTTCCTTATGGACTTTGAATTCGTAGTGACAAGCAAAATACCTCTTAAATAGTAATGCTTATTAGATATTTGTTGACTGCTTAAATGACAATAAATGGCTCTTCCCCAGACAATTATACTTAGAGGCCTTCTGGATGTCAACTCAATCTAGGCTTTTCAAGAATTTGCCAAGTGTGTTGGAAACGAACTTGATTCAATTCAACAAATATTTACTGAATGCCATCCTTGGTGCACTGGTTGAGGGGCCTGGGTTTAGATAAAGTAAGAGTATAGTAACAGACAGGAAGGCAGAATATATGGGTATGGATGTTGGTAGGTAGAGATATGGCAGTGAGAATCTGTGGAAGTTCTCTTGTGATTCATTTTCTCAGTAAAATAGGAATTACTGTTCTTAGCTGAAACAGAATTGTGGAGAGGCTTTTGGGGTTTGAGGAGAGATGAGTTTGAAATGGTTATTAGGAGAATTTGAGAGAAAATATAAACAGTGGGCCACATTAAGAGCCCATTTGAGATTTGGGTTAGGAAATTAAAGTGATACCCACCAGCTATGTTCAAATTCACAGGTGCAAGTTAGATTTAACCATCACTCACAAAGGGTTATGGATTTGCTTTAAAAATAAAAAATAAAAAAAAAAGCAGCAGCAGCAGGAAAGGGACAAGGGAATGAAGGGTACATGCAGGGGAATGATTACCATGATTGACTATGAAATTTAAACTAAATAAGGAGCAGAGAGGTCAGAGCACCAAGAGGAGTAAGCTGGAAGCACAGGAGATGATGGTCAGAGAATGGGATGCATGAGATTTTGGAGGGAGTACAGCTATTGATAGATCCTGGGGTATGATTATGGGAGTGGGTAGCTTAGGTAGGATGGAGGACAAAATCATTAGAGAAGAGGAGTTCAAGGAGTCAAGGAGTATCTTTATTTTTTTCCCACATAATTGTTACACTTACGGCATATAAAATAACAGTAGTCCTTTTCCTTTAAAAATCAAGTAGATATAGTGCCATTCACCTTTGGAATTTAGTACTGCAGAGGAGAAATCTAAGGTCCAGCTAATTAATATCTTTGATTATTGCTCCTGTCTCCATATTAGGCTTTCCTTTAGGAACCTAATTATATATTAACTTGCTGTTCTCTGTTCCCCATATCTTTCTTCCCACTTCTCATTTTCATCTTTTCATTCTCTTTATCTGCATGCTGAGAGACATTTCCATATTCCTAACTTGACTTTTAGTAGAACTGTTCTGCTATTTACTGCTTTCAGTATGAGTTTCCATTTTGTTAGTGATTTTATAATCCTTCCTCATTTAATCTTGTGGCCTTTTCCTCATTCTATTGCTCTCTACCTTTTTATAACCTATGAGGGGCATCTGTGTGTATGTATACATACACAAGTACATACACACACTGTGAAGTATGCTGCATTGTAGTGCCATTGTTCTGAAGATTGACAGAAATTGTAGATAAAATAAGACCAATTTGGGTCACTGCACTGAGACAAGATTAACATTCAATCCCTATTTTGTACCTCCTGGATCACAGGAGTGGAAAAGAAAGTAATTTAAAATTATAATGTAATATACAAATGTAAAGTGCTGTTTGAACTATTTCTCAGAATCCCAAACTGACCTAAGAATAGGGACTACTGGTTCCTTAATTTCCATTTTGCATTGAAATACCTGCCATTGTCTAGATTGCTTTTGTCTTGTAGATATTTCAGAGAAATCATCTAGCTGGAAGTACATATTTATTAATTTGGGCCCTTTTACTGGATCCTTTACCCACTAACACTGTTTTCACTTATGTATTCTGAACATGGGGAGACATTTCTGACATTTTAATATTTTGCTTTTGGAATGAAATTGAGTGGCTCTATAATGTCTGTGTAGTGGGGTCTAGTAACTAATGTAATTATTGGGAGGAGAATGCCTGCCTTTAACTAGATAACTCATCCTCAAATCTGTGGAATCCCATTAATCAGCATGTCATCAAGAACCAAAAAGTAAGTATGGAAAGAACAAAAAATTAATTTGCTTGACAATGCTTCTGTCTGTCAATATGTATATTATCATGGAATATAAAAATGGTAAGAACTAGAATCTCTTAAAATAAGTATTATATGACCAAGTTGAATCTCATCAGGTCTGCTTTCTCTAATTAAATAATTTTCCAATTTGTTATGAACATTTCTGTCCAGTAGGCTCTACATAGTTTTGAATTATGATTCAGTTGTACTACACATCAGTTTTACAAGTAGCTTTAATATCTACTATGAAAAGTTTAAAGTGATATTGGTATCTTTTAGAACCAAATTTGCTACATAAACGTAAGCATTATTATAATGGTGTCTTGCCTTTTTTTTTAGGTGGCTCTAACTAACTACACCTTTGAAAATGTGAGCTTTCATGTTCTTCATCAGCGTTTTCCCCTCTTTACCTTTCGAGTCTTGTCAGATTGGTTTGATAACAAGACAGATCTATACAGGTACTGTTTTATAACTCTGAAGAAGATAATATAAAATCATCATTGAGATGTAATTTATATGTAATAAAATGCACACATTTAAAGTGTATTGTTCAGGCCAGTTGTGGTGGCTTACGCCTGTAATCCTAGCACGTTGGGAGGCCAAGGTGGGCACATCACCTGACATCAGGAGTTCGAGACCAGCCTGGCCAACATGGCAAAACCCCATCTCTACTAAAAATACAAAAATTGGCCAGGTGTGGTGATGCATGCCTGTAATCCCAGCTACTCAGGAGGCTAAGGCAGGAGAATCACTTGAACCCGGGAGGCAGAGGTTGCAGTGAGCCGAGATCATGCCACTGCACTCCAGCCTGGGCGACAGAGTGAGACTCTGTCTCAAAAAATATATAAATAAATAAAGTGTATTATTGTTCAATGACTTTGAAAAATGCATTTATCTTGTAATCATTACTCTAATCAAGATAAGGAGCATATCTGACACCCAGAAGATTCCCTTCTACAGCTTTGCAGTCAACCTACCCATCCCCAATCATCTAGATAATTACTAATTAGATTTCTATTACCGTAGATTAGTTTTGCCAATTCTAGAACTTCATATTAATGGAAATATTCATAATCTACCTTGGCTTTGAAGAAACTCAGAAAACATAGTATGTATTTCTGTTGCATAGTTTGTTCATTCTTATTATTAAATAGTATTCAATTATATGAATATAACTTACCCACCCACCTGTTGATGGACATTTGGGTTGTTTCTAGTTTGAGGCTATTATGAATAAAACTGCAATAAAAGATTTGCATACGAGTCATCGTGTGAACATACATTTTCATATCTCTTAGGAGTAGAATTACTGGGTCATATGGCTGTTGTGTGTTAACATTTTAAGAAACTGTTAATCTGTTTTCTTTGGCAAGTCTGTCGGCAAAAAATTATCTTAGCCCTTGTTTATATGAAGATGTCTTTATTTCACCCTTATTTTTGAAGGATAATTTCTCAGTCTCAGTTGCATTTTTTTCTTTCACCACTCTAAAGATTTTGTTCCCTTTTCTTCCAGCCTCTCTTTTTGCTGATGAGAAGTCAACAGTTATTCTCATTTTTCCAGTATTTGTGATTCATTTTCTTTCCAAAGTCAGATTTAATGAGTGGTTGACCGATGTTGCTTATTACTCTCTGCAAGGTTTATAGTGGAGGCAGGGGGAGTTTCTCAGTTCTGTCTAACCTCAGTCTTTGGATCTTCCTGTTCTTTTTTTTTTTTTTTGAGACAGAGTCTCGCTCTGTCACCCAGGCTGGAGTGCAGCGGCACAATCTCTGCTCACTGCAAGCTCCTCCTCCCGGGTTCACGCCGTTCTCCTGCCTCAGCCTCCCAAGTACCTGGGACTACAGGCGCCCGCCACCACGACTGGCTAATTTTTTGTATTTTTAGTAGAGACAGGGTTTTACCGTGTTAGCCAGGATGGGCTCGATCTCCTGACCTCGTGATCCACCCGCCTCAGCCTCCCAAAGTGCTGGGATTACAGACATGAGCCACCGTGCCCGGCCTGGATCTTCCTATTCTTCTGGGGTTTGCTCAGCACTCCTGCTCTTCCCACAGAGGCAACAGACCTCTGCTTTGTACCACTGCCAGGTCCTGGGCCCTAGTAAGCTTCCTGACCCTCCCCCTGGGGCAGATAGCATTTTCTTCTACTCCTTTCTCAGTGATACTATTCCTTTGCCTGGAATCCATGACAGGAAGTTTTCCTGCTCCTTTTCCAGTTGCTTGTTATTTAGTTCAAAGCCTATGGTTGGAACAGGCAAGTATACCAGGCCCAAGGTGTTTCCTAAGCTCCTCCAACTTGATGTAGGATTCAGTCTCCAAACTCTGTCGTCTGTACATATTGTCAGTATTTGGTTTTAAGTTTTATCTAGAGTAGGCCTTTCTCTAGGGCAAAGGCCTCTGTTTTTTCTGGGCTCACAACTGAATGCCAAGGTTGCTAACAAGGGGGTGATGAGGTCTCTCCACTCTGGCATTGGTGAGCCTCCAACCCCAGCACTATCTGACCATTTCTGCCCACACTCAACCCCCAGCGAGCTGCTCTCTATTCAGCCTCATGTGGTTTCATCCTGCTCGTTTTCAGGACAGCCTTGAGCTGTCACTCATAGGGAATCCAACTATACTTCTGACCCCCCCAACTCCTGCCACTTGCACAGCTCCCTTTCTCTCCCGTGCTCCATCCCACAGACTCCAGCTGTGAGCTGCCTAAATGAACTCTGAGCTCTTCATCTTTGGCTTAGTAGGACAGCCTTGCTCTGTGTAGACTGTGGCACACTGCACTGTGTCTAGGAAAAGTCCTGAAATTAATGTGTCTGATTTTTTAAATGAGTGAATCTGTACTTACTGAATTGTAAGGCTGTATGGTGGTGAGGATGGAAAAAGTATAGCTTTGAAAACACCTTGATAATATTTGGGGAAACTGCTTCCTGAGCATGTCATCGCATATTCCAGTCACTTTTGAGGAATCTCAGAGAAGTGAAGTGAAGTAACAGAAAGCAATTAGCTTCTATCAAAGCCTTATAGAAATAGAAGCTGAGGCGAAGTTGGCTGAGTGCCGTGGCTCACGCCTGTAATTTCAGCGCTTTGGGATGCCTAGGCGGGTGGATCACCTGAGGTCAGGAGTTCGAGACCAGCCTGGCCAATGTGGTGAAACACCATCTCTACTAAAAATACAAAAAATTAGCCGGGCATGGTGGTGCACACCTGTAATCCCAGCTACTCAGGAGGCCGAGGCATGAAAATCAGTTGAACCCAGGAGCAGGAGTCAGAGGTTGCAGTGAACTAAGATCACGCCACTGCACTCCACTCCAGTCTGGGAGACACAGCAAGACTCCATCTCAAAAAAAAAAAAAAAAAAGCTGAGGAGAAGTTATACACCAATAAATAAAACTTGATATTAACTTAACATTGAAAACTATATTTAGTGGTTTGTTTATAAGCCCCAGAATCTCTAAATGCATGTTTTACCACCTTTAATTAGGTATTATCTAGGATGATAACTGTTTTTGACAAGTGAAATAGAGGACTGGAACTAACATTGTATAGAAGGGACTTAGACTAGACATTAGACCATTTATGTCAAATGGATTATGTTATATGAGAAGACCATGCACTCTTTCTTTGAATAGTCTTGAAAATATCAGACAACTTCATTCTTAAATTTAAGTGAATATTTACTTAAATTTAAATGAGTACATTCTTCACTTTAAGTGAATGCAAAAAAGTAAGTCTGACTTACTTTTTTGGTAAGTATGGTAACCCCTTTTGATTTGCATTTGCTTTCTACAGTGTTTTAAGGACATACATATATATTATAAATTGACTTAGAATGAGAAAAACTTGCTAGTCAAGGATTTCTTGTGTTAAACCTGTAAAACACAAAGGTACCCTAATTTTTTTTAATAAACCCAGATTTTGGTCTCCTGGAAGCCCCTGAGTTATGAATGAGTTATGTTCCCAACATTTTATTGTTTCAAGCTTAGAACACATTTTTTCATAAAATAATGTCTTGTGCTTAGATTCCCAAGCCAGCCTATAAAACTTTTCCTAATCTCTAATATTACTAATCTAGATAATTCCTAATACCAGCATGATTTTATCTGTCATTCAAGGAATAGTTATTAAATACTATTCCAGTTTCTGAGCTAGGAGGTATATCCTGGGAGCAGAGTTCTGTAGCTGAAGAAGATAATATAAGAAATTTTCTTTTTATTTGCTGAGTATAGAGCCAGTCCACAGAAAAACTTCAGAATAAGTGAATTTTGTGCTCAGGATTCTCCTGTCTCCTTTTTTGTCACCTTCTCCCCAGATGAACTGTCTTGAAAAATATCCATGCCTTCAGGATGCTCTAAGTTCCCATTTCAGCACTACCCAAGCCTATCCTGAGTAGCATGTGCTTTATAATTATGTTTCCCTTCCTCCTTTCCAGATCAAAACTTGTGTTTATTACCCTCAAGTTTGACAAAGCATTAGGAGGATGGCATAATTCTTTAACAACAATTTAAAAAACTAACAAAAGTCAATCTTGTCCTTTAACCATAAGTAAAGGCCGCAATTACTCATTCTCTTTTATGTTATATGGTTAGTCAGATAGGACCCAAAAGTAGAAATGATGATGATTTTATGTCAGAAAGATCACTTTTTTAAATTAAAAAGTCTAAAATACTTTTTTTTTAAATTAGCCATTCAAAGTATTTTTTATGTTCATGCCTATAGGTCAGCAGATTTAGATCAGAAAACAGCAGTTGTTACCTGCTGGATAAACTGTATAAGCTAAAATGTCCCTTATTAAATTAACCTTTAGTTATGAAAGATAAGATGCATCTAATTTGTTTATATTACTTGGTTACCAGTCAGTGGAGAGGAATACATTTAGTGTGAAATGAATAAGCATTCATTTTACAAAATGATCTGCCATTTTTGTTAGTGAGGAAATGAGTAATTTGCTGTGATGATAGAAATTTAACAAGACAGTTACTCATTTATAATGTATTATCTTGTTTTCTTTTCATCATGTTTTCGTTTATTTGGCCAAAATCTCAGGTTCTACTGTACTAGGTTTGTAAACTAGGATGGATTAGGCTTACAGTAATCCTCAGTTTTCTTATCTATAATAGAGAGATGTTAATATATTCTACCTCATGGAGTGAAGTAAGAATTAAATGAGATAGTATGAGTCTTCAACACACAGAAGGCTCTCAATAAATGTTAATTAATTGGTACGTCTTTCTTTTCAGGATAGAGAATTAGCTTCTGAATGAAATGGAGAAATAGTAATTACCATAATTATCGTAATAATAGCAGCAAAGGTTATTAAGTTTTTGCTTTTGCCTAACACCTTACAACAGTTTCACCTTACAACAGTGAAACCACTGTTTCACACATATTGAAACTGAGAACTAGAGAGTTAAATGATTTGCCTAGGGTCACATAGTAGCTTGCAATAGAGCCACAATTTGAACCTACGACTATCTCACTCCAGAGTCTGTGCTGTCGAACCAATATGTGAAAATCTCTTAGACTGTATTCTTCAAAATGTGAAATAAACCATTTCCACTTTTTAAAAAAAGAGTTATATATAGCATAGTAAAAATATTTCTTTTGAAATACAGTATTATACCCATTTATTTAAGTTCTAATGGACTATACTGCTTAAAAAAAATAGAGTTGATCTTAGTCAAATCACTTAAATCAAGAGCCTTTAAGATTCAGTTTAATCAGTTTTGTATATAAAGTATTAGACTTACTTTGACCATTTTTGCCCAAAAACAAACTTTTGTACTTCATTAAATAACATCAACAAAAGTAAAAAGCTAACATCAACCTAGGAAAACCATTTTCACCATAGCAGTTATGTATATTAACCATATTATATACTTTTAAATTAATAAAAAAATGGGTAAAAGACATGAACAATTATCAAAGGAAAAAATTCCTGAAATATTCAAATGTCTACCTTATATATAGTATATAAATGTCTACCTTACTAAAGGAATTAATTCTTAATCTGCTGATTATGTTTCTTAATTGTACCATGAATTACAAAAACCTATTGGCAAGATCAGTCTTATTTAAAAAAAAAAAAAAAGAACTTTAGACTGGAGTAAACAATGAAAATAAACCAGTATGTTTTAAAACACATTTTCTGAAACAAATTATCATCAACATACTTCAATTGGTAACTCTTCTTCTGAATCACCACCTACAGATTTCAAGGAAATATTCGTGCCCAGTCAGCATGACTATCTGTTGAAACAGATTCTTATATATGTGTAATACATACCTTTTTAAAGTTTTCTGTTAAGCCTGTGTTGTTTGAGACTTAACACTTATTTTTCTCATGTTTTACAAATCTCAGTAAAATGCTTGTGTGCTGCCTGGCATTTTCAGAAATTATGGTGGTGTCTCACTATTTTGGTACCTCATTTGGCACGTTTCTCCAGGTCAGCTGTCTGTCCATATGTTGAGAGGGCAAAGTGTAAATGTTATCTCCTTTTTCTGCACTATCCATAGATAAATCCACACATCCTAAAGGAGTGGTGAGCCATTAAATCCATTTTGTTTTATTTTAAAGGGACTGATCTGATTTGTACATAATGCATTATTTCAGATTTACACTTTGCAGTTTTGTATTGTTGAGGAGTTACATTAATGATATAAAACAAAAAAATGCAGATGAAAATGTATCATTTTTTGTCTATCAAACTCATAATTTTAAAAACTATAATCTTCATTGTTGATAAATATACAAGGAAACAAGCACTTTATCATCACTAGTATGAATATAAATTATTAAAACCTTTCTGGAAAGCAGTGTATTGTTAGGTATTGTGAAAACTGACCAAATCTAGGAATTTATTTTAAGAAATTATTTAATCATCTGTATAAAGATGATTAAAAATCATGATTTAAAAATGTTCATCACACCATTGCTTACAGTAATAAAAGATATTCCATAAGTATTTCGATTAAATATGTTATAATTATACAATAGCACACTTGATAACTACAAAACATAAATATGGGGAGTCAGTATATTAAGTTAAAAATGTAAATTATGAAACAAAATTTCTGTTTATTTTGTTAAACAGTTACTTACAGAGTTTAGGATTCTTTCATGTTTGCCTAATGTTTTAACAGCTTTATTCAGATATAATTTGTATATCATACAATTCACCCATTTAAAGTATATAATTCACTGGCTTTTAGTATATTCAGAGTTGTACAACATCATCACAGTAGGTTTTATAATATTTTAATTACTCTAAATGGAAATCCTGCACCTAGCCACCACTCTTCAACCTTTCGTCACTCCTATCACCCCCTCCACCAGAGTCCCCCCACCCTCTACCTCTTGCCTTAGACAACCACTGATCTACTTTCTGTCCCCATAGATTTGACTGTCGTCGACATTTCACATGAACAGAATCATGCAATATGTAATCTTTTGTGACTGGCTTCTTTTAGCATAATGCTGTCCAGAATAGTCCATGTTATAGCATCTTTCAGTATTTCTTTTATTGCTGAATAATACTGTATTGTATGGATATATACTGAATTTTATTTCTTCATCAGTTGATAGACGTTTTGGTTGTTTCCACTTTGGGCTATGATTAATACTGTAATGAACATTGATATATAGTTTTTTGTGTAGATATCTGTTTTCATTCCCTTTGGATATGTACCTAGGAGTAGAATTTTTGGTGGATTATACGGTAACTCTATGTTTAACTGTTTGAGGAACTACCAAATTATCTTCCCAAGCAACTACACTATTTTATGTTCCCACCAGCAGTATATGAGGGTTCCAATCTCTCTACTTTCTTGGTAATATACTGTTACTATCTTTTTTATAATAGGGTATCTTTTTTCTTCCTTCACATTCATTTTCTAGTTTTTCTATTAAGCATTAGTCATGTGTCCGAGGAAAAGGTTTTTAAACACATTTATTAAACAATTATGTGACTATATTGTTCTAAAAGCAATATAATTAAAGATTACAATATATGTGAACCTTAATCTTCAAATGAATAAATTTTATTCCTTATAGTATACTTCTGGATCATTTTTACATCTTATAATATTAAAATTCTTTTTATGGATTTGCTGAGGGTTTTATTGTTTGTTTTCTTAAGAAGGTAAGGTAAAGAGGTTAAATTTAAGGTTTAAACTGAAAAACAGAACTTTTATATTTTCACAAAAAATACTTACTTGAAATATGTTTAACCCATGTATTATCTCACTAAAATTTATGTTCCTGATTTTTCTAAATCTTCACCAAATTACTCTTTTTTTTTGCCATGAACATAGTGCATGTTTTTATTTTAGACTTACAATGATAACCCAGACCCTTCATGTTCTTTAAAAATCTATAGATATGATAAATAATTATTGCATAATCAGCAGCTGTATCTTAAAGGAGAATGTTAATTTTCTATAATAAGAATAGAAAAAAAAAAGAACAGAGCAACATCAAGCAAAATATTGAAAAAGAGTGATCCTTAATCTTACCACCTAATCACAAGTACTATTTTAAATTTTGCGTATCTTTACTGGTTTTTCATGCCCTTGAAATACCTGAAATTTTCTAATGTTTAATTACTTAACATACTTTGCTTAAAGGCTCATATCATTACTCTTTCCTTAAGTAACCTCACTTTTAGCATGTAGATTTTTGGCAGGAAAAAAGTACTGTTTTCAAGTGTCCAAATTTTTCCCTGATGTTCATAATGTGGATTCTTTTTTAACAGATGGAAAATGGTTGATCATTATGTTAGCCGTGTCCGTGGAAATCTCCAAATGTTAGAACAGCTGGACCTGATTGGGAAAACCAGTGAGATGGCTAGACTTTTTGGCATTCAGTTTTTACATGTACTGACAAGGGGTTCACAGGTGGGAAATCAGTTTTCTTGCAGACTTGAAAGTTCTGTATGAGTGATACACTTTTGCGATGTTTGAAGTGATTTGACTTTTTAAACTTTCTGTTTGGTACCAACTAATCAATAGCTGGGTAATTAAATCTTGTCATTTTATTCTCTTTTTATGCCAACTTTCTGGCCACTGCCAAGTTTTTTATGATATTAGGAAAATAAATGTCCATGCCCTTAAGGATATTATATTCCTGAATATTGTTACTGTGATTAAAGATGCCCCTTAAAACTAGAGAAGCAACAAAGTCTACCTTTCTTTTGTTTTACGTTTTTAATTTTGGCTTGTTAAAACTTCCCATAGATAATTTTAATGTAAAAATAAAAAGCTTGAAAATCGATATAAGTGGACTATGTAACTTTTTTAAATGTTATAAAAAAAGAAAACTAAGAAGCCATTTAATTCATATGTAAGTAATTTCCCAAGGATATAATGAGAGATTTTTACTAAACACCTTGCTGAAAATGATTTTATGTATTAATTCAACAAATATGTATTTGAATACCTGTAGTTTGTTAAGCACGGTGGTAGGCATCAGCGATACCATATTAAAACACTCAGATTCCTTAACCTTGTAAAATCCTTATTTTAATTACCTGTGTCTATAACATTCCTCAATCAACCAGTTCAGTAAATATAGCAAAAATAGAGTTCCAACTACTTTTTTTACATGTTTATTTCATTTAATTGCTTATAAGCTATTTATTTTATTTATACCCATCAAATTTAACAACTGTTTGAGCTAGTCTGTAATAAAAGGCAAAGATACCTTAAAACCTCATGAGAATACTTCAGTGAACCCAGGCTGGTTCTTGTGAGTAATTTTTTTTTCTAATACCCCAAGCCATCTAATAGTTATTATTAGAAACAAACATACCAGTAATTGTTTGATTCAGTTTTGCTAGGGACCAGTAATAAGCTGATTACTATTCAGTTCTTTTTTTTAATTTTTTAATTATTTCCACAACAAAAGCCACATTCAATAGTTTATAATTCTATAATCATTTTGTTTCTTTCTTGGAAAAACTGGGATAACATTTTCTATCTTAAGTCTCCTGACAGCTTTTTAATTCTCTAATTTTCCCAAATAAATTTCTCCAAGATTATCGACCAACTTCTTAAATGAAATTGTCAAACTATACAGCTGTCTGTCCTACACTTTGTTATTATGGTGTAGCTGTATTTAAATACAAAGAGGGCTGGGTGCAGTGGCTCACGCCTGTAATCCCAGCAGTTTAGGAGGCCAAGGCAGGGGATCACTTGAGGTCAGGAGTTCAAGACCACCTTGGCCAACATGATGAAACCCCATCTCTACTAAAAATACAAAAATTAGCTGGGCATGATGGCACAAGCCTGTTACCCCAGCTACTCGGGAGGCTGAGACAGGAGAATCACTTGAACCCAGGAGGTGGAGGTTGCAGTGAGCCGAGATCGTGCCATTGCACTCTAGCCTGGACAACAGAGCGAGACTTCATCTCAAAATAAATAAGTAAATAATAAAAATAAAAAGAGATCTAATTGCATCTGTCTTTTAAAATTGACTTATCTTTTAAGTTATTTGACATGTTTTATAGTTTTTATAAAAGTCGTAGGAATAGGAAAAGGATTTACATATATCCCTTTTCGCATCTGAAAGCTGACTAAATAACTAGTATTGCAGGCTGGGCATAGTGGCTCACGCCTATAATCCCAGCACTTTGGGAGGCCGAGGTGGGCAGATCACCTGAGGCCAGGAGTTCGAGATCAGCCTGGCTAACATGGTGAAACCCTGTTTCTACTAAAAATACAAAAAATTAGCTGGACATGGTGGTGCATGCCTGTAATCCCAGCTACTCGGGAGGCTGAGGTAGGAGAATCGCTTGAACCTGGGAGGCGGAGGTTGCAGTGAGCTGAGATTGTGCCATCGTACTCCAGCTTGGGCAACAAGAGCAAAACACCGTCTCAAAAATAATAATAATAATAATACAGTCTTATTCTGAAAAGCAGATTATCCTCAAATGATTATATATTCAAATGACCGATATGTTTAAACTGTGTCTTCTCACCTCCCTTTCTTCCTGCAGTACCGTGTGGAATCAATGATGTTGCGTATTGCTAAACCAATGAACTATATTCCTGTGACACCTAGTGTTCAGCAAAGATCCCAAATGAGAGCCCCACAGTGTGTTCCTCTAATTATGGAGCCTGAATCCCGCTTCTATAGCAACTCTGTTCTCGTTTTGGATTTCCAGTCACTTTATCCTTCTATTGTGATTGCATATAACTACTGCTTTTCCACCTGCCTTGGCCATGTGGAGAACTTGGGAAAGTAAGGTTTTTTTTCACATTTACAATAATGTTGTTGTGCTTTGTACTTCTTACTAAAATTAGACACTTTCTGAGTGTCTCTCTGCTCTGGACACCTTCCCTATGAGCAAGATAAATGGACTGTATCCCAGCTAATCCATTCATTGTAGTTGTCTTACCAATTGACATGGATCACCCTATGATTAATCCAGCTTCATGGATGGATGACTCATGAAGAGGATTGGGAATAGGTCAGCCTTGCAACTGTTTCACTCCATATGTAACTATAGTCTCTTTTAAAATGAAAGTTAAATTGTTGATGTAAATTACCTTTCAGTGGAACAGTTTGAGGATTATGATCTTATAACTCCAACTAGACCTCCTCTTTATTTTTCTTATAAATAGTCCAGGATTTTTAAAATTAAATGTTAGGTTTTATTAATTAATGTAAATTAAATTTTATAAACTGATAATAACATTTTAAATTATCAAAGGATTAGATACTTTTCTTAAATTGTAGGAAATAACGGAGTCTTCCTTTTTATTGATTTTTGCGTATTTGAGACCATGTGTTGGTTTTAGTATATCCTATATTCCTTCATAGAAAGCATCTGTGGAAATTATATTGGTAATCCTGTCTTTTTATTAAAAACAGGAATTTGGAAAATTTACAAGATTTACAGTATTTCTATTTAAGGTTTAAATTATTCTTTACATATATTCACAAGGATGTTAAATAAAAATAAACTTTTATTTAAGTAATTTAGTATAAGATGATTGGGCTGGACGTGGTGGCTCACACCTGTAATCCCAGCACTTTGGGAGGCCAAGGTGGGCAGCTCATGAGGTCAGGAGATCGAGACCATCCTGGCTAACACGATGAAACCCTGTCTCTACTAAAAATGCAAAAAATTAGCCGGGTGTGGTGGCGGGCACCTGTAATCCCAGCTACTCGGGGAGGCTGAGGCAGGAGAATGGCGTGAACCCAGGAGGCGGAGCTTGCAGTGAGCCGAGATCGCTCCACTGCACTCCAGCCTGGGTGACAGAGCAAGACTCCATCTAAAAAAATAATAGTAATAAAATAAATAAGATGATCAGATGTTGAGTTGAAATTTGGTATTTCGGTATAGATTTTACCCATAAATTTTAGGATAGTGCCATTTAAGAAATGTTTCTTGTAATAAATTGTGAATATTTGAAAAACTGTATTTCGGTAATGAGGCAAATAAACATATTACTAAGTACATGAATTCATGTTTAGATGTTTGAAAATGAATTTCTAATGGAGTTAGAAAGATTTTTTAAATTGCATAAAACCTCTGTTCTATGATTTGAGGAAGTATTTGCTTAATGTTCTCTTTCTTAACAGGTATGATGAGTTCAAATTTGGCTGTACCTCTCTGAGAGTACCTCCAGATTTACTTTACCAAGTTAGGCATGATATCACAGTGTCCCCCAATGGAGTAGCTTTTGTCAAGGTAATACTGTCTTGTAAATGAAAGATAACAACTATGGCTTAACTTTTGGAGAGCTGATAATGGTTTAGATATTGTTGGCACATAATAGAAAACAAAAACACCGAGTTTGCTTGAATATTTTATCTCAAAAAGTCAAAGGTATAAGAATCTTCTAAGAAATCACTTCAGGAACAAACCAGTCACCTTGTTTTTCTTGAATTTAGTTTTTAAATCTTTAAATTATTAAATTTTAGTTAACGAAATATTGAAAGAAATAAACGTATGCTTATACCTTCTGCCCTTTATTAGAATCAGGCAGACTTAAATAGCAACTTAATGGTCAAAATGTATTACCTACAAAGATTTAAATTGCTTTAACGTGTAGATGCTACTAGTTGTTGTTCTACATTATTTTAAATTAAGACTATCTTAGAATTAATGATACTCTAATAGACTTATTGATTATATTTTTCAGAAGATATCCAAACTAAAAATAGGATCCCTTTTTTCTCTCCTGTATCTCCCCTCAAAAGAGACAGAGGAAAACTTTATAAATTAAAGATTAATAAGAGACATCTAAAAGAAGATTATATTGCCTCTTATATACCAACTTTATTCCTTTCTTTTCTATTTTCTTAGCAGTGAGTCTGTACTAGAATCATGAGACAGTAGAGTGGTTGATGGTAGAGTGGACCCCACCAGCCCTCAAATTCATTCTGGTGTACTATATCAAAAGTGGCATCATTCTCTACCAGTAAGAGGGAATGCTAACCTAAAATTAGCAATGTAGATGAAGAAAATTTTAACCAAAGAGTTCATGGTATGTTTCTTTTTGGAAAATTTTAAAATGTAGTATTTCAAAGGACTGATGTAGATGAGATCTACTTGGAGAAATGGAAACAGATTTTTTTTTATTAAATGGGTCTCTATATAAAAATCAGTTTTCCCGTCACATTTCTGCGAATTTGGTCCCTGTTCTTTTTATCTTATGTCTTAAAACATTATGGCTGCTTCAAAATGTACACCAAATGAATTAGAGGTTAGAATATGTTCCATTGTCGCATATCTAGCAGCTTATTATCTCCCTTTAACAGCTTTTTTTAAAAACTTGCATCTACTTTTGGACCCAGCGTGTAAAGCTTAATGAAAATAATATTTTTTTAACATTCAGGTGTGTGATTATCCTATACCTGAGATTTTAATTGTTAGGTCTGACATGCATTACCTTGCACGTGTCTGTGAATCATCATCAAAGTTAATACTGTTTTGTGGTTTTCATTCCTACTGGAGTTCTCATAAATTCTCCCTAGTCTTGATGAATACAAATGATTTTTTTTTGGCATCAACAAATTTTATCACCTCACTATTCATCCCCTCTTCCAGATTGCTAATAAATATAGGCCGGAGGGGATGGCTTAGTGGTCTAAGCATCAGATTTGAAATACCTAGAGTCCCTGGAACTGCAGGTTTGAATGTCAGCAGAGTCAACCCAGCTCATCATTCTTCCAAGGTAGATAAATGGAGTTCCATGCAGATTTCTGTGTGGGGTCATTAGGATGAGATCTTTAAAAACTGAGTTGGTTATGAGTGATACAAGTCCCATGTGTCATTTTGAAAGAATGGGGGTTTCTGTCAAAGTTTTGAACAAAATTTCCCTCTGAACTTGTTGTATGGTCACTTATGCACTAGTTGACATCCTCCTCCCTGGAGGTCTCTGAACTCACATAGAAGTGCTCTGTTAGATTTATAAACATTGCAGGAACCATTTAGGAGAAAAATCCTCTTCCAAGAAATAAAATGTGATGATTTTATATTGACGGCCAGTAATACTATGGTCACTCTATTGTTAGCATGTTTCAATTCATGACAGTTGGCCATTATTATGTTTTATGCTTCCTTCTTAATTATGTAAATCTATAATGTTTGAGGGGTTTTAAACATTTTTTTTCTTTATGATAGCCTTCAGTAAGAAAAGGTGTACTACCAAGAATGCTTGAAGAAATTTTGAAGACTAGATTTATGGTGAAGCAGTCAATGAAGGCTTACAGGCAAGACAGAGCCCTGTCACGAATGCTTGATGCACGTCAGTTGGGACTTAAGCTGATAGCAAATGTCACATTTGGCTATACATCTGCTAATTTTTCTGGGAGAATGCCATGCATTGAAGTAAGTGATACAAATCTGTAGTTTTTTCAAAAGAGACTAAAATACAGTGAGGCACGGTGGCACTCACCTGTATTCCCAGTTACTTTGGAAGCTAAGACGTGGGGGCTTCAGCCCAGAGTTGAATCCTACCTGGACAACATAGTGAGACCATCTCTTTTTTAAAAGAAAAAGAAAAAAAAAAAAAAAGGCCAGGCATAGTGGCTCACGCCTGTAATCCCAACACTTTGGGAGGCCGAGGCAGGCAGATCACATGAGGTCAGGAGTCGCGACCAGCGTGGTCAACAGGATGAAACCCCGTCTCTACTAAAAACACAAAAATTATCTAGATGTGGTGGTGGGCACCTGTAATCCCAGTTACTCAAGAGGCCGAGGCAGGATAATTGCTTGAACCCAGGAGGCAGAGGTTGCAGTGAGCCGAGATCGTGCCATTGCACTCCAGCCTGGGCAACAGAATGAGACTTGGTCTCAAAAAAGTGGCTCACACCTGTAACCTCAACACTTTGGGAGGCCAAGGCACGTGGATTACTTGAGCTCAGGAGTTTGAGACCAGCCTGGGCAACACGTTGAAACCCATCTCTAACCAAAAATGCAAAAACTAGCCGGGCATAGTGTTATGTGCCTGTGGTCCCAGTTACTTGGGAAGCTGAGATGGGAGGATCACTAGAGCCCAGGAAGTCAAGGTTGCAGTGAGCCATGATTGCACCACTGCATTCCACCCTGGGTAACAGAACGAGACCCTGTCTCAAAAAAAGAGACTAAAGCAGCATTAAATGAATGCCTGTTCATTCAAGCATTTCATTTTGTTTTAAAACTTTAAACCATTTCATTTCTATGACATAAGATCAGTTTTTCTCATGCCAAGCCTAAATATATACATATTCTTGGGGATCTGTGACTTTTCTCTATAAGATACCTCTGTGTCTTTATTCCAATGATAATTTTAGAAATTAGCATACACCTATTTCTGCATGATCTTCATAACTATACTGTAACTTTCTATTAGCATAAAATTTCAGTGCCACCTTTGTAGCAGTTTTTACAGCAGCCTTGGTACTGCATAATTCATTTTATGTATTGACAAGAGATCTGATTATAGTTATATTGGCTTATCCAAATGTCACAATTAGCCAGGTGTGGTGGCTGACACTTGTGATCCCCACAACTCAAGAGGCTGAGGTGGGAGGATTGCTTGAGCCCAAGAGTTCAAGACTAGCCTAAGCAACATAGTGAGCCCTTGCCTCTATTAATACACAAAATTAAAAACTAAAAAAATTTTTTAAGTCAGAATAAACAACAGTCATTCCATATTTACTAGTATACCAGTAGATATAAAGCAAAACCTTTTTTGCAGTGATAGTGACAGTTGAAAGACATTTTTCATAGAATGACTTAATTTCATATTTACTAAAGTGTTTATTTGATACAAATATAATATAGTGTGACAGGGTAATATAATAATATACTAGTGAGTGAGAAAAGAACAGAGTAACTTGTTATATTGTGATCTTTTCATGCCAAATGAAGGTCAGAAGACGTTGTGGTATATCATATTTGCATTATTTCAGTAAAAGAAAAGCAGGGAAAGCATAAAGTCTTCACACAGCTCACCGTAGGCAAAATGAACTCCAAAAACATGAGCAAGGCAGTAGTGGCATATTCACATTGAAAGCAGCAAAATATCATCTATAGTGGAAACTTAATATTGTTAACTTGAATATTTTGGTACAGTAATATGATTTTGTGCTGGATAAATTTTTTTTATAGTTGGACTGTAAAGGCTGTAAGCAATAAAAGTTTGTATCTAGGTTTATATTTGTATACTTTTAGGTAAGATAAAAAATACTTTGTCAGTCCTGGGGGTTCATATTAATACATTTGAAAACCACTGATCTATATGATCTAGCAGGAAAAAAAATGGAAATGATATTACTAATGTAAAACCAAAAGCTATCCTTTTTTTTTTTTTTTTTTTTTTTTTTTGAAACAGCGTCTTGCTTTATAAAGCCCAGGCTAGAGTGCAGTGGCTTAACCACGGCTCACTGCAGCCTCGACCTCCCAGGCTCAAGTAATCCTCCCACGTCTGCCTCCAAGTAGCTGGGACCTACAGGTGCTTACCTCTATGCCCAGTTAAGTTTTCTGTTGTTTGTAGAGATGGGGTTTCGCCATGCTGCCCAGGCTGGTCTTGAATTCCTGGGCTCAAGTGATTCTCCTGCCTTGGCAGGGATTACAGGTGTGAGCCACCATGCTTGTCCCAAATCCTTTCTTAGGGGCCATTTCCACATTTCCCTAATTTCTTCCCTGCCTCTCAGTTTTAAAAGTGTTTATTAATGTATTTTAGTAATAAAACAATGCAGAAATTATACTATTTTTAAAATATGTAAATACTGTAACTTTAGAATAACCAGAATTTGGTAGGATTTTTGAACTAGCAGTGGAAGTTTAGGAATAGGGTTTCATCAGGGAATACGTTGCTGCTTTGCACGGTGAACTCAGACTGCCAAGCGGTACCTGCTTCCTTGACCCTGGTCTTCTCAGCTATCCTCAGGTTAATGACTGCAAGCATGCATTTGACCCCTCATCATATGCTAACTTCACAACAGTACAATGTTAACTTCTAGGTGAAATCATGAGTGGAAAAAGCAGCTAACATCACAGAAAGAGCCTCTTATGAATAAGTGAAAAGTTAGCACCAATAGAGTAAAAATGGAAGATATCAGCCACTTTTTTTTTTTAAAGGGCAGATGGCTTCATTCTTTTTTATGGCTGTATGATATTCCATTGTACACATAATATGGCATTTCCTTTATCCATTCACCCGTTGATGGACACTTAGGTTGTTTCCATATCTTGGCTATTGTGAATAGTGCTACAATAAATATGGGAGTGCAGATATCAATTCAATGTACCAATTTCCTTTTTTTTTTTTTTGGGATATGTACCCAGCAGTGGGATATCTGGATCATATGGTAGTTCTATTTTTAGATTTTTGCAGCATCCTATATTGTTCTACACAGTGGCTCTACTAATTTACATTCCCACTACAGTGGGTTCCCCTTTCTCCACATCCTTGCCAGCATTCATTATTGCCTGTTTTTTGGATAAAAGCCACTTTAGCTGGGGTGAGAAGATATCTCATTAGAATTTTGATTTGCATTTCTCTAATTAGCAGTAGTAGTCATTTGTATGTCATCTTTTGAGAAATGTCTATTCAGACCTTTTGTGCATTTTTAATCGAATTATTTGTTTTTTTCCTACTGAGTTGTTTGAGTTCCTTACATATTCTGGTTATTAATCCCATGTTAGATGGGTAGTTTGCAAATATTTTCTCCCATTCTATGGGTTGTCTCTTCACTTTGTTATTTCCTTTACTGTGCAGAAGCTTTTTAGCTTTATGTGATCCCATTTGTCCGGTAATCAGCCCTAAAAAAGAATAAAATCCTGTCATTTGCAAAACATGGATGGAACTGAAGGACATTATGCTAAGTGAAGTAAGCCAGACAGAGAAAGACAAATATCACATGTTCTCACTCTTATGGAAACTACAAAAAATAAAGGAACTAATGGAGATAGAGGGTAGAATGATGGTTGCCAGAGGCAATGAGGTGGGGAGGGAGGGAGATAAAGTAGAAATGATTAATGAGTACAAAAATACAATTAGAATGAATAAAATCTAGTATTTAGTAGCACAGTAACTACAGTGAATAGCAACTTATTGTATATTTTTAAATAACTAAAAGAATGGAATTGAAATGTCTAACACAAATAAATGATAAATGCTTGAGGTGATGGATATCCCAGTTACCCTGATTTGATCATTACACATTGTCTGCCTGTGTACATCATATGTACCGCATATACATATATATACAACAGTTATGTATCCAGAATAATTAAAAGCTTTTAAAAGCGAGAGGCAAATGGATTACTGACTGTGGTCTCCTGCTTTCCTTCAGAGAACACACAGTCAAAAAAGTACTAGATCTGGACTATCATAGAGAAAGATAAGACTTTGTAAGCATATAAGGAGAATATGGAGAATAAATAAATGTAGCTAATAGTTGTAGGTTAATGTCTCTGTCTCAGTACCATTATAGAGAAAGACAAGACTTGGTAAGCAAAAATTCCTATGAAGAGAATATGGAGAATAAAGTAGCTAATAGTGGAGGTTAATGTCTCTGTCTCAGTTGGACTTACTTCATAAATTAAAATTTTTATATGTCGACAGTTTTCTACTAAACTATTGGTCATTCATATTTATGATAAAGGTATATTTGTGACTTTTTAAAAATTGTCTGAACTTTATTTCTTCCTTTTTATGTCTGTTCAGATAATTAATTTTTACTTAAAACATTTGTTTTTATTAAGACTTTTGAGGCCAGGTGCGGTGGCTCACGCCGGTAATCCCAGCACTTTGGGAGGCCGAGGCGGGTGGATCACGAGGTCAGGAGATCAAGACCATCCTGGCTAACGTGGTGAAACCCCGTCTTTACTAAAAATACAAAAAATTAGCCAGGCATAGTGGCGGGTGCCTGTAGTCCCAGCTACTTGGGAGGCTGAGGCAGGAGAATGGCGTGAACCCAGGAGGTAGAGGTTGCAGTGAGCCGAGATCGCGCCACTGTACTCCAGCCTGGGCGACAGAGTGAGACTCCATCTCAAAAAAAAAAAAAAAAAGACTTTTGAGCATCCCCAGTCATGGCCTAAATTGTGAAACCATTTCTTTTTCTCTTTTAAATCCTCTCTTAGCCCTTTAATGAAGTAATGCTTTTCAGGTTAGGAACCTTGGCACAAAGTAGCAGAATCTGTTAATTTAATTACTTCTCCTTCCCTCTTCCGCCTCCCCCTCACTCTAGTGCTGCTGAATTCTTCTTATTACATGATCTTCAGGGGTAACTGCAGAGTTCTGACTCTTTGGGGTATAACTTAAATGCGTCAGAGTAAGAGCATTAGGCAGACATTTAAGACCACTATGTATATGTACGAGTATATACTTACTTGTAAGTATATATCTCAGAGATATATTTGACTTTGACACTAAGATGGCTTGCTTATGCAGCTCTTTGTCCTCACATATTTAAAAGTTGACCTTGTTTGAAAGTGGCAGTAGGTAACAGAACATTTTATTCAATTTGAGTTTCCATTAGATAACATGATTTTTGTAATGTATTAAGTTACAGTTACATTCTCAAGATTTTCTGATGTACTAGAGGTCTCAGCAGAATTCATAATCTTAATTTAAAACCCAAGGCCAGGCATGGTGGCTCACACTTGTAATTCCAACACTTTGGGAGGCTGAGGCAGGTGGATAATTTGCGGCCAGGAGTTCAAGACCAGCCTGGCCATCATGGCAAAACCCTGTCTACTAAAAATATGAAAAATAGCTGGGCATGGTGGCGCATGCCTGTAATCCCAGCTATTCGGGAGACTGAAGCACGAGAATTGCTTGAACCCAGGAGGCAGAGGTTGCAGTGAGCCAAGCTCACACCACTGTACTCCAGCCTGGGCGACAGAACGAGACTCTGTCTCAAAATAAATAAATAAATCAGAATAAATAAATAAATAAATCCCAACTCGTTTCTACTACCAGTTTTATTATTTATTCCTTTGTTCATATACTTAATATGTCCTTTGTAATGCAACTTTAAACAGCCTTTTAAATACTATTCAATCCTACATTTAGTAATTCAAATTTTACAGTAAAGGGAGAAGGATCATTATTGCTATTGTTTGCTTCTTAACAAAAAACAAAAATGTGCAGTTTGCGTTTTAAAATTGCAAAAGGAATGCTCCATTTATGTTTTATGTTGAATGGCAATTTTTCCCACTCTTAGCTTTAATGAGTTTAATAAATAAAACAGCATTGTTATATAGTCTCTCCTTAATTTACTTGACTATAAAATCTCATTAGCATGCTTCTCATATTTGTCAAGGCCCAGCATCTTTTTGTTTTGTAAACTCATGCTGTGGTCACTGTTAAAATTCACTAATCACCAATGAGTAAAACCTCCCTAGATATATATCTACCTATTTAATTTAAATTGAACAGTTTTAATATATTTCCCATCATATAATTAGATACATTTTTCCTTGTATAACCAGTCACAAGATTGAAGTTCAGCATTAACTTTAATGATATTGAAAGACATTATCATCAACAGTTCAACAGAAAAATTTTGAGAGATACACGTACATATACTCATGCACCCACAAAGAGTGCTTTTCTGCCTAATGAGTTGTAAGGGCACATAAGAAAGTTGAGTAGGTCGGGCATGGTGGCTCACGCCTATAATCCCAGTACTTTGGGAGGCCAAGGTGGGCGGATCATGAAATCAGGAGTTCGAGACTAGCCTGGCCAATATGGTGAAACCCCATCTCTACTAAAAAATACAAAAATTCTCTGGGTGTGGTGGCGTGTGCCTGTAGTCCCAGCTACTCAGGAGGCTGAGGCAGAAGAATCGCTTGAACCCAGGAGGCAGAGGTTGCAGTGAGCCAAGATTGTGCCACTGCACTCCAGCCTGGGTGACAGAGTGAGACTCCTCAAAAAAAAAAAAAAATTCTTGAATAAAGGATTATTCTTCCAAGAATCCAACGTAGCTGTGTACCTTGTAACAAGTGCAGTCCACTTACTGTTACACTCAAAGACAAGTTTGTATATTGATTGGTTGTTTCAAATTCTTCACCTCAGTTTCTTCTTGAGTACTTGTAGAAAGAATGATGATACTGATGGCTATTTTGATTTCTTTTTTACGTTCTTTTCTTGTTTCATTTCTGGAAATATTTAGTAATTAAATGTATTATATGTTAAAGTCTGCTGACTTATACTGAGCTATGTTAAGAAATTATTTCCAATGTGTTTGTACCAACAGGTTGGCGATAGTATTGTTCACAAAGCCAGAGAGACCTTGGAACGAGCTATTAAACTGGTGAATGATACCAAGAAATGGGGAGCTAGGGTTGTATATGGCGATACTGACAGGTAATGGGTTTTTGGTTTTGTAGTTGTCTTTTTGCATCTCTCCAGATCCTCATTTCAGTGTTTAAAATGGCTTAAGGGAATCTTTTCTAAAAATAGAGTTCTGTCTGAGTCCTTTCCAGTCCTTACGATCTCATGATCAGAGTTAACACAGATCCTGATTTACCAGATAGGATTGTAAGAGACAGTTTGTGTTCTGAGCCACAAACTGAAGATACCTATGGCTTCCCTCCAGGTAGCTCTAAGCCAAGTAGATAGTGATCTGTAAACTAACTGTATGCAGGAGTCTATTTAAAGAAACTACTTTTAATGTGAACAATTCCTCTAATATAGCTGTAACTCTCTGAATTTAAGTGTATATCTTAAAATAATTAAACTGTTTTTGAAGGACAGTTGCCAGAACTGTGAGTGGTTAACTTACCACTCGGCCCCAGAATATGTTGACCTTCTAAGAGAGGTGCATATAGGCAAATACAGTTTTCCATTTGATTCCAGAGGGTCCACAGACTTCCTCGAGCCTATTATTTATGGATTGGCAAATAATGTGCCTGCATTTGAAGGCACATTATTAATAATGTAAATTATTAACACCAGCTTGCATGCTTCCTTGCTTGCTGTGATATTTTTCAGGTTTCAGTTATTTATGTAACATCTTTTTTGCATGGCTTATTGAAATTCTTCTAGAATGTAGGCACTATTCAAATTTCTTACAGTGAAATTTTTTCCATATTGGGGACATAGAGTCACAGTGTGATCATGCTAAGAGCACTTGCATCAAGACCTCTGATCTCTTTACAGTCCAACAGAGCAATAGGAGATAATGCTTCTGATCATTAAATAGTTTATAAGTAATCTTTGAACAGCATTTAATCTTATCCAGTTCTTTGAAATGTTCATACAGACAGCATAATCATATTAATGCTGAATGAGACCTTGCCTTATAGAGCAGCTGTTTCATTACCAGCCGGTGGGGATAGTTTCAA
This sequence comes from Pongo pygmaeus, assembly GCF_028885625.2. NCBI lineage: Eukaryota > Metazoa > Chordata > Mammalia > Primates > Hominidae > Pongo > Pongo pygmaeus. The sequence continues at coordinate 111,302,835 of NC_072378.2, read as the reverse complement.
ATTATCCAGGCCCTAATTATCCGTATTCTCTCCTGTTCCTCATCAAAAGCCACTTCTTAGTTTGGCTTTTTACTTCTCTATGAAACTACTTCTGCTGGGTATTCTAGCAAAATAAGAGTTACTAAAATAAGTTCTGCACTTGTTAGCAGAACTCCTTAAAAAATATTTAGGGAAAAATGTTAATCCTTTAACTTACTGATTTTAATTCAGGGGCTATCCATGTTGTTGACAACACCCAGAAGTCAGCATGATTCTGATTGTAGTTATATTATTTACCCTTTAAGATCTGTAAGAAGTCAAGCTACAAAAAATAATAGATTCACAGAATGTCAGAGCCGGAAGGGATTTTGATATTATTTAGGCCAGCAGTTTTCATACTTGGGGAGAGCTTAGAATGTGCCTCAAGTGACGCTTATTAAGAACAAATTTCCCTAGGATAAGAAATTTAAGATCTTGCAACTAGTCAGTAAAGAGCCATAAATTGATATTCAGTGTTTTGATTCCTAGCTGATGCTTTCTCTCTACATCAGATTTTATAGTTATTATATGATTCCAGTCAAAGGAAATTTACTTGGAATGTCATTAAAACTTTTGATCACCATTCACTACCTGATACATTCTGCAAACATTGGCCAGGCGTGCTGGCTCATGCTTGAAATCCTAGAACTTTGGGAGGCCAAGGCAGGTGGATTGCTTGAGCCCAGAAGTTTTAAGACCAGCTTGGGCAACAAAGTGCAACCCTGTCTCTACAAAAAATTAAAAAATTAGCCGGACATGGTGGTGTGCACCTGTACTCCTAGCTACTTGGGAGGCTGTGAGGTGGGAAGATGGCTTGAACCCAGGAGTTGAAGGCTGTAGTCAACCATGATCATGCCACTGCACTCCAGCCTGGGTGACAGAATGAGACCCTGTCTCAAAAACAAGAAACCCAAATGTTTAGTGACGTTTGTATGAGGGCAATTCACAACAGTGTCACCCTGGCAGAATACAAGTAAGTTCTTGAAGGAGGACAAAAAAAAGTCAGTACCATAGTTTTTGGCTCCACAGCGCCCAGTCCTACCCAACAATATTTTACTCCTTAGTAATTACTTTGCCTTGTTAAATATAATTTAAATTTATGTTTTTTTTCCTTGGAAGGACAATAATAATAAAAGGTTGAGAAACACTGCTCTTGGGATAATAGGTAATGCTTGGTGGAGTGAAAAAGAGTTCCTGGCTGGGCGCAGTGGCTCACGCCTGTAATCCCAGCACTTTGGGAGGCCAAGGCAGGCGGATCACCTGAGGTCAGGAGTTCGAGACCAGCCTGACCATATGGAGAAATGCCATCTCTACTAAAAATACAAAATTAGCTGGGCGTGGTGGCGCATGCCTGTAATCCCAGTTACTTGGGAGGCTGAGGCAGGAGAATCGCTAGAACCCGGGAGGCAGAGGTTGCAGTGAGCCAAGATTGCGCCATTGCACTCCAGCCTGGGCAACAAGAGTGAAATTCCCATCTCAAAAAAAAAAAAAAAAAAAAAAAAGTCCAGGTGCAGTGGCTCACACCTGTAATCCCTGCACTTTGGGAGGTCGAGGTGGGTGGATCACCTGAGGTCAGGAGTTCAAGACCAGCCTGGCCAACATGATGAAACCCCATCTCTACTAAAAATTAAAAAAATTAGCTGGGTGTGGTGGCGCATGCCTATAATCCCAGCTACTCAGGAGGCTGAGGCAGGAGAATCGCTTGAACGCGGGAAGTGGAGGTTGCAGTGAGCCAAAATTGCGCCACTGCACTCCAGCCTGGGCAACAAGAGCAAAACTCCGTCTCAAGGGAAAAAAAAAAAAAAAAAAGTTCCCAACTGAGAGTGAGGAGACCTAGATTCTCTTCCTCATCATCAAAATGAAGGAAATCTGATAGATGAAGGTAAATGACCTTCCAATTATGATGACATTCCAATTAAACTTTTAGTTATTTTTAAATGTATAAGTTATTGTTGACCGTAATCGCTCTGCTGTGCTATCAAATACTAGGTCTTATTCTAACTACATTTTTGTACCCATTAACCATCCCCACTTCCCCACACATACACAGTACCTTTCCCAGCCCCTGGCAACCTAGCAGAAACTTTTTTTTTTTTGGTCCTGAGACAGAGTCTCACTCTGCCACCCAGACTGGAGTGCAGTGCAGTGGCGCGATCTCGGCTCACTGCACGCTCCGCCTCCCGGGTTCACGCCATTCTCCTGCCTCAGCCTCCCGGAGTAGCTGAGACTACACAGGCATGCACCACCATGCCCAGCTAATTTTTGTATTTTTAGTAGAGATGGGGTTTCACTATGTTGGCCAGGCTGGTCTTGAACTCCTGACCTCGTGATCCACCCACCTTGGCCTCCCAAAGTGCTGGGATTACAGGCATGAGCCACTGCACCCAGCCAATAATAACTTTTAAGATGTAAAGTATATGTACCTTTATTTCTTTATCATTTTTATGGAATTATAATTTTTAACAACATGTATAGTATGTAATAAAATATAAAAATATATAGGCCCAAGTTACCAGCTATCATGCCAGTCAAGATATAGAACACTTTTTATCACCCTAAAAAGTTATCTCATTCTCCCTTTACAGTGAATCCCTCACCTTCACTCCATGCCCTAGACAACCACTTATCTGATTTTTATTACCATAGCTTAGTTTTGCCTATTATAAAACCGTACAGAAATATGTGTATGTCTACTTATTTTAAATGTTGCATACGGCCGGGTGCGGTGGCTCATGCCTGTAATCCCAGCACTTTGGGCAGATCACCTGAGGTTGGGAGTTCGAGACCAGCCTGACCAACATGGAGAAACCCCATCTCTACTAAAAATACAAAATTTGCCGGGCGTGGTCGTGCATGCCTGTAATCCCAGCTACTCGGGAAGCTGAGGGAGGAGAATCGCTTGACTTGGGAGGCAGAGGTTGCGGTGAGCTGAGATCGCGCCATTGCACTCCAGCCTGGGCAACAAGAGCAAAACTCCATCTCAAAAAACAAAACAAAAAAAATGTTGCATTCATCATTGCATCTGAACATTTCAAGAATAATAATCTTTCATAAAAACAGTTGGCAGTTGCACTTGAAGTTCAACATACACTTAGCATATGACCCAGTGATTCCACTCCTTTATGCTTATCTTGGAAAAAAGAAAACCTGGCCGGGCGCGGTCAGTGGCTCACACCTGTAATCCCAGCACTTTGGGAGGCTCAGGCGGGCAGATCATGATGTCAGGAGATTGAGACCATCCTGGCTAACACGGTGAAACCCTGTCTCTACTAAAAATACAAAAAATCAGCCGGGCGTGGTGGCAGGCCCCTGTAGACGCAGCTACTCAGGAGGCTGAGGCAGGAGGATGGCATGAACTCGGGAGTTGGAGCTTGCAGTGAGCCGAGATCGCGCCACTGCACTCCAGCCTGGGTGACAGAGCAAGACTCCGTCTCAAAAAAAAAAAAAAAAAAAAAGAAAAAGGAAAAGCTATGTCCACACAAAAACTTGTGTACGATTCTTCATTGGAGCTTTGTTCGTAATAGTCCAAAACTGCAAAATATCTAAACGTCTATCAGTGAGTGATTGGACAAGCAAATTGCGGTATATCCATACAGTGGAATACTGCTCAACAGTGGAAACCAACCAGTTGCTGTAATTCTGACACCATGGCTGAATCTCAAAATATGCTGAGTGAAAGAAGACAGGTATAAAAGAGTACATACTATATAGTTTCATTTATATAAAATTGTTATTTATTTACTTAGAGACAGGGTCTCACTATATTGCCCAGGCCCATCTCAAACTCCTGGCCTCAAGCAGTCCTCCACTTCAGCCTCCAGAGTTGCTGGGATTACAGGCAAAAGCTACTATACCCAGCTCATTTATATAAAATTCATGGAAAAAACCTATAGTAACAGAAAGCAAGTCTTATGTATTGAACCTGGGGCCAGGAATAGACTGAAAAATTATTGTGAAGGAGTACAAGGAGGTCGAGGCTGCAGTGAGCCATGATTATGCCACTGCACTCCAGCCTCGGTAACAGAGTGAGACCCTGCCTCTTAAAAAAAGAAAATTAAAATAAGGTAGTATTGGTATAAATGAGCATCAGATGGCCTATAAAGAAACTAAAAAAACCTTCAGATGGTTCAAAGTATAGCCTAGATTGAAGGTCTAATTAACTAAGGCATTTTTATTCTACCTTAGTGAATGTTAAAATTAATTCAGATTGAGACAATATTTATTTTAAAGACTTTTAGTAGAGTTGAATAAACTACTTTTTTCCTTTCTTTTAATTTTTCCTATTAGGCTGTCAGGCAAGTACTGTCTCCAGTATTAGCAGGGACTTTTTCCAAAGAAACCATCCAAAATGGGATTTAAAAATCCAGTATAAAAACACTTCAGAAATATGAGATTGGTTTATATGGCTAGAAAAAAGAATCTTAAAGTCATGTTTCAAGATACCATCCATTTCCACTATTTAGTGTCTTTTCACTAGAAATATAAGTGAAGATGAACTTTATAATCTATCTTACTTAAATATTTATTAACCATTACTTCTGTTGGTGGTTAGGTTGTAGTATATACTGAAATAGAAAAAAAGATGCCCAATGCATTTTATCAGTTTTTTTTTAGTGTATTTTGTATGGGTATTTTGAGTATATTTTGTATTGGTATTTTTTAGTCATGTAATTCGATATTATTCATTACCAAGTAACATGATCCATTATAGCAAATGAAAAGATTTACAGATATCCACAAAGTGTTTGTAATGTCTGTTTTCTATATGATATGATTACAGATGTTGATTTTCTTCCATGTGTCTTTTTATGTTTTCTAACTATTTTTCAGTTAACATACATTACCGAATATATGTCTGTCTTTTTTTTTTTTTTTGAGATGGAGTCTCGCTCTGTCACCCAGACTGGAGTGCAATGGCACAATCTCGGCTCACTGCAACCTCTGCCTCCTGGCTTCAAGCGATTCTCCCACCTCAGCCTCCCAAGTAACTGGGACTACAGGCACACGCCACCTCCCCTGGCTAATTTTTGTAATTTTTTAGTAGAGACGGGGTTTTGCCATGTTGGCCAGGCTGGTCTCAAAATCCTGACCTCAGGTGATACACCCGCCTCAGCCTCCCAAAGTGCTGGGATTACGGGTGTGAGCCACTGCACCCAGCCAATGTCTCTCTTTTTTAAGTTGAGTGGTTCTGGCCTTAAGGGAACTTCTCCCATATCACAAGTACATCTTCCATTTTCTTATAATCACATCGTCTCTTATTTTGTGATGTACTTAACTGTGTACCATAGTGGTCCCCAACCTTTTTTTTTTTTTTTAAAGATGGACTCCTAAGCTGCAGTGCAGTAGTATAATCTCAGTTCACTGCAACCTCTGCCTGGCAGGCTCAAGCAGTTCTCCTGCCTCAGCCTCCCAAGTTGCTGGGATTATAGGCACATGCCACCAGGCCTGGCTAATTTTCATATTTTAGTAGAGATAGGGTTTCACCATGTTGGTCAGGCTGGTCTCCAACTCCTGACCTCAGATGATCCACTGCCTTGGCCTCCCAAAATGTTGGGATTATAGGCGTGAGCCACTGTGCCTGGACCACAGGGGTCCCCAACCTTTTTAGCACCAGGGATCGGTTTCATGGAAGACAATTTTTCTGCAGACCAGGTGGTTTGGAGATGAAACTGTTCCACCTCAGATCATCAGGCATTAGATTCTCATAAGGTGCACACAACCTAGATCCTTCACTTGTGCTCAGTTCACAATAGGGTTCATGCTCCTATGAGAATCTCATGCTGCCACTGATTTGACTAATCTGCCACTGATCACAGACTGACTGGTATCAGTCTGTAGCCTTGGGGTTAGTGACCCCTTGTGTACCATACAAAGCCTTAAATGTTCAGGGATGATCCAGGACTTTCTTGACTACTGGGATATCTGAGCTGATCTGTGTGTTAGAAATATTGGATGTCTTAAAAGATTTGTAACAAGACATATCATGAGTACATAAGGAAAGTAATAAAACAGGAAAGCTTACATAGGAAGCATCTTAAAGAGTAAATAGGAGAAAGGGAGTTTTCTTTGGCATTAGACAAGAGTCGTAGCCAGGAAAGTTACTCTTGATAAAATTTTTGTTATAATGACTTCCTCATTACCTTACTTTATTTTTAATCCCCTTAGTATGTTTGTGCTACTGAAAGGAGCCACTAAGGAGCAGTCTTTTAAGATTGGTCAGGAAATTGCCGAAGCTGTAACTGCTACCAATCCTAAACCAGTGAAATTGAAGTTTGAAAAGGTAAGAGGAATGTAATATTAGTAATCACATATAAAATTCATATACCTTCTAGAGACCTCTGATTTGTTCAGTACATTTTCAGAATCACTAACAGTATATGGGTCTATTAAAGTATTAAATTTGGGTCACTGGCTCATGTCTGTAATCCTGGCACTTCGGGAGGCCAAAGCAGGAGGCTTGCTTGAGACGAGGAGTTTGAGGTCAGCCTGGACAACGTAGCCAGACCCCATCTCTACAAAAATTAAAAAGTTAACCAGGCATAGTGGCACACACCTGTAGTCCCAGCTATTCCAGAGGCTGAAGTAGGAGGACCACTTGAGCCCAGGTATTCAAGGTTACAGTGAACTGTGATTGACCAGTGCACTCCAGCCTGGGGAACAAAGTAAGACCCTGTCTCTAAAAAAAAAAAAGTATTTAAATATTTTCTCTTTTGTATAATTTTCTCAAAATTTGTTTAGTAATGTATATATGTAAGGAAATGAAAACTTTGTTCCAGTAACTATTATTGTGTAACAGATCACCCCAAACTTAATGGTGTAAAACAGCCAGCATTTCATTCTGCTCATATTTTCTGGCTCAGGAATGCAGACAGGGTGCAACTGGAATGGCTTTTCTCTGCTGCACGATGTCTAGTTCCTCAGCTGAGAAGATTGTTAGGGGTTGGGGTAACCCAACCGGCAGCTAAGGGTTGAAACCATCTGAAGCTTGCTTACCATCATGTCTGGTGGTTGATGCTGGGTACTAGTTGGGATATCAGCCAGAACACCTACCAGTGGCCTTTCACCGGGGCTGCTTGTTCTCCCTCACAACATGAGGGTTGGGTTCTAGGTGTGAACATCCCAAAGAAACACAAAAGCTGCTTTGTTTTTTATGACCCAGGCTCAAAGTCACACAGTGTCACACGCCTCTCTAGATTTAAAGGGAGTGAACTTAGACCCCACTATTAATAGGAAGAATGTCAAAGTCACATTGTAAGAAGACCACGTAGGATGGAAAATATATTCTTTCTTTGCAAAACAAAGTCTACCACAAGGACTTTCAACTCTTTTTCACTTACTTTTGGATATCAAATATGTATTTCTTTCTTTCTGTATAAAAGATACTTAGCCTAGGAACTGTGTGGAATACGAAGAAGCATTTAAGACACAGTCCTGCCCTCTAAGAGCCAGTAATCTAAAAGGAAAGGTTAGGAATGTATATAAGCAGTCTCTTATTATAAACATAACAGAAAGCAAGATGAGAATAGCCCGCTTAAACACTGTGAGAGCACAAAGGAAAGGAGGAATTGTGTCCTCCTGGGCTGGATAGGGAGACTCCATATAGGAAGTAACAATGAACTGTGTCTTGAAAAATTGTTAGAATTTCAGTAGGCAGACATGGGGCTGCAATCATTCTGCACAGAAGAAAATGGCATGTATGGAATTGGAAAAGCACAGTGTGGAAATACGGGGAAGCAGGAGATAGATCCGGAAAAATAAAGTTGAGACCAGACTGTAGACTGTCTTGAATGCCAAGCTAAAGTGTTTATACTTTATTCAGTAAATAAACAAAACTGGTAGTGCAAGAAAAGGAGTGAGCAAGTGGTAACAACTTAAAGACAATTCATTTTGCTCCCACATGTTATATCATGAATTTGTTGGGCCCAAAGTCGTATTTAGAATTTTTTAAATAATTGATATTTGATTAAAGAAAGCACAAAGACATAAAAATAAAACATTCTTGGCGGGAGAAAATGGTTTTTAAGAGGCATTTTATTAATTTTACCACAGGTATATTTGCCCTGTGTTTTACAAACAAAAAAGAGGTATGTGGGTTACATGTATGAAACACTGGATCAGAAGGACCCGGTATTTGATGCAAAAGGAATAGAAACAGTCAGAAGAGATTCCTGCCCTGCTGTTTCTAAGGTAAGGTTTATCTGTCTTGTCTTCATCTGTAAGAAGTAAGTGGCTAAAGTATCTGGTGAAAATGTAACTATCCTTAAACATACATCTAGGTGAAGGAACTATATAGCCTATATAATTAATATAACTATAGGAGTAACTACATGAATTTTGAGAATTTTATTTGTAGTATCTTATTTTGTTTTTGTTTGTTTGAGACAGGGTCTCACTTTGTCACCCAGGCTGGAGTGCAGTAGTCCAATCCTGGCTCACTGCAGCCTTGACCTCCTGAGCTCAAGCAATCTTTCCGCCTCAGCCTCCTGAGTAGCTAGAATTTTATTTCTAATAAAAACAATTTATTTGATTTTAGTCCTTAAGTTTCTGACTTCCTCCCATACCTTACGTTTTATCAAAAATTACTAAAAAGCAATACATGAGAGTTTCCTGCCTATTGCCTGGAGATCATATATGTCATAGTGTGACAACTCCCGAAAGCAGAGCAGGATAAACAAGACAAACAGACCAGGTGTGGTGGCTCACGCCTGTAATCCCAGCACTTTGGGAGGCCAAGGCAGGCAGATCACTTGAGATCAGGAGTTCGAGACCAGCCTGGCCAACATAGTGAAACCCCATCTCTACTAAAAATACAAAAATTATCCAGGTGTGGTGGCGCATGCCTGTAATCCCAGCTACTCAGGAGGCTGAGGTGTGAGAATCACTTGAACCCGGGAGGAGGAGGCTGCAGACAGCCAAGATCACAATACTGCACTCAGCCTGGGCAAGAGAGTGAGACTGCATCAAAATAGAGAGAAACAGAGAGATTGCATAAGTAACATAATCCATTCCAGATTAACTGAACTTTCATTTATTTGGATTATCAAATACAAATTAGGAAGATTTCCAAACAATTAGCTATAAATTACTCAAATTTCTCAGCCATAATAACCATGATATTTTTTGGCTTTTTCTTTACTCAGGCCTAGACTCCTTCTATAGCAAAACAAAAATAAATGGTATAAATGGGAATAGCATTCTATATACTGTTTGATGAGAGCATTAAAAGCATAGTGGATTGAATATTATCAATATATTATGTCATATATATAATATTATGTGAATTTGGGGTTTTTTCCAGCAGTATTTCTGGAAGAGATATAATCCAGTACCTTCTTTCTCTGTAGGCAGACTTGTACTCAAGCTAAATTAATAAGCTTATTGTATAAATATCCATTGGTTCCAGTATTCAGAATAAGACACAGAGCTTTCACCTAGAACTAACTTAATCTACTTGGCCGGGCACGGTGGCTCACGCCTATAATCCCAGCGCTTTGGGAGGCCGAGGCGGGCGGATCATGAGGTCAGGAGATCGAGACCATCCTGGCTAACACGGTGAAACCCCGTCTCTACTAAAACAAAAAATTAGCCGGGCGTGGTGGCACACGCCTGTAGTCCCAGCTACTCGGGAGGCTGAGGCAGGAGAATCGCTTGAACCCGGGAGGCAGAGGTTGCAGTGAGCCGAGATCACGCCATTGCACTCCAGCCTGAGTGACAGAGCAAGACTCCGTCTCAAAAAAAAAAAAAAAAAATTAATCTTACGTAAATCCACTGCATGCTGGTTATTTCCTAGTAGAAATTTCCAACACAGAAAATTCTGTCATACTTATTTATCAACATTATAAAAAGTCAAAAAGGCTGATTTTGATTTGACTGCCTGGTGATCTTTAAACTTCTCTGTGCTTCCTGTGACTGAATCAGGACCCTTTCTATACTGGTAAATAAAAAAACAATACATGAAATCGTGTCTGGTTTCTTGTACCTAGAGGCTTTGACTATTAAAAAAAAAAAACTTACTTGTTTTATGTTGCTTATCACATAGCAAATGTTAATCTGCATGTCATTCCACATGATTTTCCTTAAACTACATGATATTCTATTTTTAGAAATAGCAAGCTCTATAAAGTCTCAAATAACTTTCAATTTTTAATAATTTTATTATCCCATCATTGTAAGTAACAGATTATTTAGGTAGGTTAGCAGGTTACCCAGTAGTTACATAATTGAAAGTGTAATAACAATGGTGAAACATACTAGGAGGTATTTTATCTTTACTTGCATATCTTTTTTGTTTTAAGATACTTGAGCGTTCTCTAAAGCTGCTATTTGAAACGAGAGATATAAGTCTAATTAAACAGTATGTTCAGCGACAATGTATGAAGCTTCTGGAAGGAAAGGCCAGCATACAAGACTTTATCTTTGCCAAGGAATACAGAGGAAGTTTTTCTTATAAACCAGGAGCTTGTGTGCCAGCCCTTGAACTTACAAGGTAATGATACCCTCAGTACCTTGCCAGGATAGTCCTGAGATTCTGCACAGGTCTAGAAGACCCAAATGAAAAGACAGTCCATAGACACAGACACAAAATTGTTTCTTTACCTGTGCACATGAAGCCTCACTGAAAGTTAGTGAATACTCCCTCATACTTTGTAAGGTGTGAAGAGGAAATCCTCTTTGGGCTTTCCTTCAGAAACTTACGCAAAGAAATTGTGACACAGTGCTTGATTCATTTGTTTTTCCCACATCAAAATCACTAGGTAGTCCTTAATATTGTTCTACCAAAGCATTTAGATGGTATCATTCTGGAATCAGATAGTTTAACCAGGTAAATTTTCTCTTATCTTTCATGATAGATTTATGATAGTTAGTTCTCATTCTTAGGGGATAAAATACATCTTTTTCCTGCCCCTGGAGGCAGAGTCTCACTCTGTCGCCCAGGCTGGAAAGCAGCGGTGCAATCACAGCTCACTGCAGCCTTGACCTCCCAGGCTCAAACGATCCTCCCACATCAGCCTCCCAAGTAGCTGGGATAACAGGTGTGCACCATTATGGTGGCTAATTTTTTTGTGGAGATGGGGGTCTCACTATGTTGCCCAAGCTGGTCTCAAACTCCTGGGCTCAGGCGATCCTTGGCCTCCTAAAGTGCTGGAATTACAGGCATGAGCCACCACTCCCACCTAAAGTACATCTTAAGCTAGTTGATATCTGCCAACTCATTATTTTCCAGGTAACAATGATTTACGGAGTAATTTTTAAACTCTTGTAGGATATCTACACTTGGTGTCAACTAAGCAAAATGTATATTATTCTCAAAGAAATAGTAATTCTGTTTTGAAAGTGTCTTTTGTAGTTTTTTCATTGTTTTATTATTGTTTAATTCTGACTTAATTTGTGAGAAAGATGGCTTCCATGACAATATTTGGGTGTGGTTTTTTTCTTTGGATTTGAATAGGAAAATGCTGACTTATGACCGGCGCTCTGAGCCTCAGGTTGGGGAGCGAGTACCATACGTCATCATTTATGGGACCCCTGGAGTACCACTTATCCAGCTTGTAAGGCGCCCAGTGGAAGTCTTGCAGGACCCGACTCTGAGACTGAATGCCACTTACTATATTACCAAGCAAATCCTTCCACCCTTGGCAAGAATCTTCTCACTTATTGGTGTTGATGTCTTCAGCTGGTATCATGAATTACCAAGGGTAAGCTTACCAAATAGTACATGTGCTCTAACTATGGAGAGACCACTCCAAATTTTCAGTAGAACTAAAGGTTTTATGTGCTATTGATTACGGGAGTACTGGGAAGGGAAGAGTGTGGTCCCGTAAAATGATACGGAAAGGGGGAGGGGAAGTGCTGGGTAGAGAAAGGTGGGTCCCTGGCTAGGGCCCCACCCCCATAGATCTAGGTGAGGATAGGCACTCCTGCTTTCATGCCCAAATGTTGCCATTTTCCAAGACCACCTTGGCCTACCACGCCCCAATCCTGGGCCTATAAAAACCCGAGACCCTAGTGGGCAGACACACGAGCGGCTGGACATTGTGAGGAACACTTCGGTGGAAGACCCAAGGAGCTGGTCGTCAAGAGGAGCATGCCAGCAGAACAGCACACCGAGAGGCACTGACATGCTGGCAGGCCATTGACTGGCAGGACGAGGTGGAGTTTGGCCGGGGCAGTCGGAGAAGAGACAGGGCCACCTAGCAGCCCAACTCCAGGGGAAAACCATCTCCCTTCTGATTCCACCATCAGATGAGAGTTACTTCCACTCAATAAAACGTTGCACTCATTCTCCTAGCCCATGGGTGATCGGGTTCTTCTGGTACACCAAGGCAAGAACCCGGAATACAGAAAGCCTTCCATCCTTGAGACAAGCTAGAGGGTCTAATTGAGCTGATTAACACAAGCCACCTATAGACGGCAAACTAAAAGAGTACCCTGTAACACACACCCACTGGGGCTTCAGCTGTAAACATTCACCCCTAGACACTGCCATGGGGCCAGAGCCCCACAACCTGCCCGTCTGTATGCTCCCCTAGAGGTTTGAGCAGCGGGGCACTGAAGAAGCGAGCCATTCCCCCTGTCTCACACCCTACGAGGGGAACAAGGGAACCTTTCATGTTTCACTGTGAGAGCAAAGCAGATCCTCTGTCCTAAACTGGCAAAGATGCCATGCTCTCCTGGTTTCCCAAAAGATAAACATTTAAGTATTCTACAGACACCTTCCTAGCTTCTATCAAGTTGGCCAAATTATAGAAATATTAAAATAAATCCCACAACAATTTCAGTGGTAGCCACAAAATAACGTAAAATAAGCCAGTTAATAGAAAATAAATGTACAGCAAAAATTCCTTCGAAATGAATGTCTAAGAAAGGTGTAGGATAAATCCTTTAGTATCTAGACACACTAGACACAGCCCTGAAGAAACCAGAGTAAAGAATTACTGCAATGGTAAAATAGCATTATAGTTGTTCCCCAACTTATGATGGTTCAACTTAAGATTTTTCTACTTAATGATGGTGCAAAAATGATATGCATTCAGTAGAAACCGTAGTTCAAGTACCCATACAACCATTCTGTTTTTCATTTTTGGTACAGTATTCAATAAATTCCATGAGATACTCAACACTTTATTATAAAATAGGCTTTGTGTTAGATGATCTTGCCCACCTATATGTTACTGTAAGTGTTCTGAGCACATATCCTGGCTCTAAGGCAGGAAACTCAGATTCTTTATTACTAATGTTCATTTCATCACCAGCAAGAATGTTAACCCAATGACATTTGTAAGAGGCTAACCTAATAACTTTTTTACAAAGTGATTTATTGCGGCACTATTCACAATAGCAAAGACTTGGAACCAACCCAAATGTCCATCAATGATAGACTGGATTAAGAAAATGTGGCACATATACACCATGGAATACTATGCAGCCATAAAAAAGGATGAGTTCATGTCCTTTGCAGGGACATGGATGAAGCTGGAAACCATCATTCTCAGCAAACTATCACAAGGACAGAAAACCAAACACCGCCTGTTCTCACTCATAGGTGGGAATTGAACAACGAGAACACTTGGACACAGGGCGGGGAACATCACACACCAGGGCCTGTCGGGGGGTGGGGAGCTGGGGGAGGGATAGCATTAGGAGAAATACCTAATGTAAATGATGAGTTGATGGGTGCAGCAAACCAACATGGCACATGTATACATATGTAACAAACCTGCACATACCCTAGAACTTAAATCATAATAATAATAAAAAATGTAATAATAATAATAATAGTAAAAGAAAAAAAAAAATGTATCTGATAATATTAAGATGTAAGTTCCATGAAGGCAAGGACTTCATTCATTTCTCTAGCTCCAGTGTCTGGAACAGTGCCTGGCACATAGTAGCTACTCAGCATTTGTTGAACGAGTGAATGAATGAAAGAATGAATGAATGCCTGAGTAAACCTGTAATTAGCATGAAAATAGCAGCTCTGCTGTGAAGCTGACTCACACTTACTTCTGAATGGATGTTTTTATAGATCCATAAAGCTACCAGCTCCTCGCGAAGTGAACCTGAAGGGCGGAAAGGCACTATTTCACAATATTTTACTACCTTACACTGTCCTGTGTGTGATGACCTAACTCAGCATGGCATCTGTAGTAAATGTCGGAGCCACCCTCAGCATGTTGCAGTCATCCTCAACCAAGAAATCCGGGAGCTGGAACGTAAACAGGAGCAACTTGTAAAGGTACGGTTTTGTTCCATGGGCCTGGAATCACAAGCAGTCTGATCTTACAGGAAGATATAGTCACTCTTGAATTATAGTGTGAGATAGAAAACTGGTGTGAAAAGTGAAATGAAGAGTCTAAGTGATAAACTTTGTAAAAATCTCAAAAATATAAACTATTAATAATGGTTTAATTTGTTTTATAACTTATTTTTTGTTTTTTTTATGGAAGTGTGCTGTGTTTCTTAATAGCTACAACAAGAATGGCCATCCATCCAATTTCTTTTATAATATAGGTTGAGCATCCCTAATTGAGAAAAATCAATATTCAAAATGCTCCAAAACTGAAAGTTTTTGAGCACCAACGTGACTCTCAAAGGGAATGCTCATCAGAGCATTTCAGAGTTCAGATTTTCAGATTAATGATACTCAACCAGTAAGTATAATGCACTTATTCCAAAATCTGAAAAAATTTGAAATCTGAAACACTTCTAGTCTTAAGCGTTTCAAATAAGGGATACTCAATCTACAGTATTAAAAAGAAGAAAGGAAAAGTCTCAGTTGCTCTACTAGTGCTTACCATTCTTTAAAGAAAAATACCTAGTTGTCTTAGAGAATTGCTTGCTAGTAAACTTGGAAGGTTTATAATTCTGTGAGTCCAGATAGATGATTAATGGCATGATTGAGTCATACTGTGTGCCAGAGACTGTTCTAGGCACCTTTACAGGTGAGTAAACAGAGAGTTTAAGTGATTTGCATGTTATACTGCTAAGTAGCCAAGCTGGGATATAGACATAAAATGCAAGGATGATTTTTCAAGTATGAGAATTCTAGCAGAAATAAACAACAAACATCTCGAAGTAAGTTGAAGAATGAAATCTAAAGAAAAATTTGCCACCTCGCACCCCCCAATAAAATCATTACTCCTTATTATGGTTGATAAGTCATCTCCGTTCTGTCCCTACCTGCTATCCCTCTGTCACGATTTCTTGCTCTTCTCTGTCACACTCTACCTCCACCCATACCATACTGAACTTCTCTTAGGTCTGTGAATGCCCCTCACCGCCTCCTCCTGGCCTTTAAACACCCTGCTCCTTCTGCCAGGAACACTTTCCTCTACCTATCCCACCCCACCCCCCATCTTCTGAGGAATCAGCTGAAACCCCTGGACTGGGTGAAGCTTTCCCTGCAGTAGGCTCCTGCCATAATCTCCTTTGCTTTACTGTGATTTGGGGTTTGTCTGTCTTCCTCACTAAATAGCAAATGAGCCAGTGAGGACAGAGGCCCGGTTCTTTCACTGTCAAGTCAGTTATGCCTAGCATATAGCCAAGCCCATGGGGCTGGTCTGTAAATATTTATTGAATGAATGAACAAGTTCCTGCTTAATGCATGATTAAAGAAGGAATATATCACTGGAGTTATTACCAACCAACTTTCAGCCATTTTGTACCAGTTTTGTGGTTCTAGTCAGTACAACCACTGAAGTCACTGGGTGCTCCCAGCTTCTATTTATTTTATAGACTTCTGTCCTGATGGCAGCAGCCAACTCTCATAGAAAATTCCCTTGCTGGATCCTAGTATGAAGCCTAAATGAGAGCAGGACCTCCAGGGCTCTGCTAAGGTCAGGCTGTTAAATGGTCCTTTCCTAGACTTTCTTACGTTTTTCTGCACTGAATAACAAACACATCACTACTTGGTGCCATCAATTTACCCAGAGCCCATCCTCCTTCAACATTAGGTGTTCATTCTTTTTTCTTTTTATTTTATTTATTTATTTTTATTTTATTTTTGAGGCAGGGTCTCACTTTGTCACCCAGACTGAAGTGCAGTGGCATGATCACAGCTCACTGCAGCCTCAACCTCCTGGGCTCAAGTGAACCTCTCAGCTCAGCCTCCCATGTAGCTGGGACTACAGGCATATCCCACCATGTTTTACTAATTATTTTTTTTTTAGACATGGGGTTTCACTATGTTGCCCAGGCTGGTCTCAAACTGTTGGACTCAAGCAATCCTCCCACTTCAGCTGCCTAAGGGCTGGGATTACAGGCATGAACCACGATGCCCGGCCATCTTATTTCTTATTTCTTATAAAAATACAGTTTAAAAGAAAGTGATGCCACAGCCATAAAAAAAGAATAAAATCGGCCGGGCGTGGTGGTTCATGCCTATAAATCCCAGCACTCTGGGAGGCCGAGACGGGCAGATCACCTGAGGTCAGGAGTTCGAGACCAGCCTGACCAATATGGAGAAACCCCATCTCTACTAAAAATACAAAATTAGCCAGGTGTGGTGGCACATGCCTGTAATCCCAGCTACTCAGGAGGCTGAGGCAGGAGAATCGCTTGAACGTGGGAGGCAGAGGTTGCAGTGAGCTGAGATTGCAGCATTGCACTCCAGCCTGGGGAACAAGAGCGAAACTCTGTCTCAAAAAAAAAAAAAAAAAAAAAGAACAAAATCATGTACTTTGTAACAACATGGATGCAGCTGGGGCCATTATCCTAAGCAAATTAACACAGAAACAGAAAACCAAATACTGCGTGTTCTCACATGTAAGTTCTCACATATAATGAACATTGGGTACTCAAGGACATAAAGATGGGAATGATGAACACTAGGGATTCCAAAAGCGGGGTGGGGAGAGGAAAAGTTGAAAAACCACCAGTCAGGTACTACATTTACTGCATAGGCAACAGGATCATTAGAAGCTCAAACCTCAACATCATACAGTATACCCATGTAACAAACCTACATGTATACCCTTGGATCGAAAAAAAAAAAAAGCGATGCTATTTGTAAATAATGAGGGTTTGTCATCTTTCAAGAGCTATTTTAATTTGAGGTGTTTTTCAAGAACCTTCAAATGAATGTCTCCCGTGCACTAATTTGTAGAAATTTTTAATGAAGCAGAAATTACTAGAGATGTAATGAGAATTAGAAACACATCCAAACAGGAGATTTTACATCATTCTTAATCCAAGACCAATCAAATGATCAGAAATAAGTGAAATTATGGAAATTGTAAACATCATAAGTCAGACCTTGTGATTATATATCAAACTCTGTAACCCAGTACCAAAAAATGTACTTTTTAAGTGTTTCTAGAATGTTTTAAAAATGGCCATATCTGGCCAGGCGTGGTGGCTCATGCCTGTAATCCCAACATTTTGGAAGGCCAAGGCAGGTAGATCACCTGAGGTCAGGAGTTTGAAACGTTTGGCCAACATAGAGAAACCCCAACTCTACTAAAAAATACAAAAATTAGCCAGGTATGGTGGCACGAGCCTTGTACTCCCAACTACTCAGGAGGCTGAGGCAGGAAAATCACTTGAACCCAGGAGGCAGAGGCTGCAGTGAACCGAGATCACACCACTGAACTCCAGCCTGGGTGACAGAGCAAGACTCCATCTAAAAAAAAAAAAAAGTCATAGTCTGTTAAAAAAAAAAAAAAAAAAAAAAAAAAAAAAAAAAGCCTCGGCTGGGCATCGTAGCTCACGCCTATGATCCCAGCACTTTGGGAGGCCAAGGCAGGAGGATCACTTGAGGTCAGGAGTTCGAGACCAGCCTGGCCAACATGGCAAAACCCCATCTCTACTAAAAATACAAAAATTAGCAGGGTACGGTGGCAGGCACCTATAATCCCAGCTACTTGGGAGGCTGAGGTAGGAGAATCGCTTGAGCCAGGGAGGCAGAGGTTACAGTGAGCTGAGATTGTGCCACTGCACTCCAGCCTGGGCAACAGAGTGAGACTCCATTTCAAAAATAATAAAAATAAAATAATAAAAATTAAAATTTAAAATTAGCCAGGCATGGTGGCAGGCACCCGCAATCCCAGCTACTAAGGAGGCTGAGGCAGGAGAATCGCTTGAACCTAGGAGGCAGAGGTTGCAGTGAACTGCGATCGTGCCACTGCACTCCAGCCTGGGCAACAGAATGAGACTCCCTCTCATCTCAAAAAAAAAAAAAAAAAAAAAGCCTCAATACATTTCAAAAAGTAGAAATATTACAAATGAATGTAATACAATGCTATAAAATGGTAATTAATTACAAACTAACAAAACAAAGTGATCCTTCCACTTGTAAATTCTGTTAAACAAAATGAAAACACTGCAAATCAGATTCTAGATGGCAGACCTCAGAGAAAAAATTCATCACCTTAACACTGTTAATCATAAACATGAAAGAATGAAAGCAAATGAAGTAAGCATCTGACTGAAAAATTTTTTTTGAGACGGAGTCTCACTCTGTTGCCCAGGCTGGAGTGTAGTTGGTGCGATCTTGGCTCACTGCAACCTCTGCCTTCCAGGTTCAAGCAGTTCTCCTGCCTCAGCCTCCTGAGTAGCTGGGATTACAGGCGTGTACCACCACACCCAGCTAATTTTTGTATTTTTAGTGGAGACAGTTTCACCATGTTGGCCAGGCTGGTCTCAAACTCCTGACCTGAGGTGTCCACCTGCCTCCCAAAGTACTAGGTGCAGTAGTGATGCACCTAGTGCATCCCAAAGTACTAGGATTACAGGCATGAGCCACTGTGCCCAGCCTTGACTAAATTTTTTTTAAACAAGAAAGCCAAAGGATAGTAAAAAGAATAAAGATTAAAGCAGATATTTTTTAAGCGCCTGCCTTCCTATGTGCTACAAAGTAGATGTCCAAGTTGGGGCATTAAAGTTTTAAATGTAAGCCGAATCAAGCTATAATGCTCAGGGTTTAAACCACCAGTAAAGGATCTTGAAACACTGAGTTAAATTTAGTGAGTCAAGTAATTCCATCCTGGCTTATTTATCAGACAAGCACAGAAAGAGCTTAAATATTTATCAGTTTGTCCTGGCACCTGAATGTAACTGCAATTCATAGAGCTGTAATACAGAAATTCTATATTTGGGAATAGATTTGAGTCTCTTGGCAGAGATCTAATTAGCAAAGGCTTCATCATAGAACAGCATACTCAGTCTTCATGGAGCATACTGAAGCACATGTTTCTAAGCAGTCTGCTTGTGACAATATCACAATATTGGATACAGTAACCAGTCTGCTTAGAAAAAGTGTGCCCTTCAGTTAACTGGAAGATAACTGGGGCAAAGAACAAAAATTCACTGGCCTGTGAGCCATCTCTGAAACTGAAACCCTTTGATAAATATAGATCAAAGAATTCACTAGAGCATATTTGATTTCTCTTAAAAGACAATCCAGAGTAGTTGTTGCCATTTGGTATCGCTTTTTTAAAATCACTTGTCTATACTATTCAGGTGAAAGTCAGCCTGCATTTTCTTAACCTTTGGAGTCTTCACTGGCATCCTTTTTAATTTTTTTATGTTCTTCATGTTTTATAATCTTTTTTTAACTGTATATGCAACTTGAGACTTTAAAGTATTTTTAAAAATCTGATCATTGTGTAAAACATTATAATGCTTCTCTTTTTAAAAATTGCCTTATGATTTATTATTTTCCTTAAGATCAGATCTTATACATCCAGATCATCTGGGAAGCCTTAAGAAGTACAGATTCTTGGGCTTTCATGCCCAGAGATTCTGACTCATTATGGGTCTGGGATGGGGCATTTGTTTATTTTTAAGCGCATTGTTAGCCAGGGTTAAGAACCACTGGTCTGCACCACTACTTTCAAATTCACATCATTTGATTTTTTTTTTTTTTTTTTTTTTTGAAATTTTACAGCTGGGTCTCTGGGGGTGACATCACATGTTGGCAGGTTCCTTGATGCCCCCTGAGCCACAAAACCAGCAAGTTTTTATTAGGGGTTTCAAAAGGGGAGGGGTGTACGAATAGGGAGTGAGTCACATGCTTCAAAGGCAGTAAAATATCACAACAGCAGAGAGGCAGAGTGAGATCACAAGGCCAGGGTAAAACTAGAATTACTGATGAAGGTCCATGTCCTGCTGGGCACACATTGTCACTGATAAACATCTTAACAGGAAACAGTTCGTGATCAGACAACCAGTCTGACTAGAGTTCGCCAGGCTGGAATTTCCTAATCCTAGCAAGCCTGGGGGCGCTGCAGGAGGCCAGGGCATATTTCATCCCGTGTCTACAACTGCATAAGACAGACACTCCCAGAGTGGCCATTTTAGAGACCTACCCCTGGGAATGCATTCGTTTTCCCGGGGTTATTCCTTGCTGAGAAAAGATTTCAGCGAGATTTCTCCTATTTGCTTTCTAAAAGAAGAGAAATATGACTGTTCTGCCAGGCCCCGCAGGCAGTCAGACTTTATGGTTATCTCCCTTATTCCCTGAAAATCGCTCTTATCCTGTTCTTTTCAAGGTGCTCAGATTTCATATTGTTCAAACACACATGCTTTACAAACGATTTGTGCAGATAACGCAATCATCACAGGGTCCTGAGGCGCTATACATCCTCAGCTTATGGAGATGATGGAATTAAAAGATTAAAGACAGTCATAGGAAATTATAAGAGTATTGCTTGGGGAAGTGATAAATGTTCATGAAATCTTCACAATTTATGTTCAGAGATTGCAGTAAAGACAGGCATAAGAAATTATAAAAGTATTGATTTGGGGAACTAACAAATGTCCATGAAATCTTCACAATTTATGTTCTTCTGCCATGGCTTCAGCAGGTCACTTTTCTCTTCTGGAATATGAAAAAGAATAACTTTTTTATGATTGGCATATGAGAATATAGTCTAAGTAATTTGAAAAAAATCGTGTTTATAGTTCATTTAAGAGACATTCTTTGGTAATTGGGTAGCTTATGTAGATTTTAATAGGATTCCATTGTAAATGAAAGTTAATCTTAGGAATTAAATGAATCCTTAGGGAAATTTGTACTCTATCTTTACAAAATAATATCCTTTAGAAGTGTCTCAACATAGGGTAGTCTAGGCTTCTAAGAGATTAAAATTGATGAAAGTTTCTATAATGTATGTCTGCCAGTAATCTGTGGTAGTCTAGAAAGTAGGGATTATAAAAATTTGTTGTTTGCATACACGCATAAAAACTTTCCTGTTATTTTTTGTATTTATCTTATGCTTTCAGATATGCAAGAACTGTTCAGGTTGCTTTGATCGACACATCCCATGTGTTTCTCTGAACTGCCCAGTACTTTTCAAACTCTCCCGAGTAAATAGAGAATTGTCCAAGGCACCATATCTCCGGCAATTATTAGACCAGTTTTAAATTGTCAATATCACAGAATTACAGGTGCTATTTTTTTCAGTGTTTACCACTAAACTGTTGTGCATGGTGCTTTTTAACTTTCATCGAGTCAAGGATGTTCACTATCTGTTATCTGAAGACTAGGAAGACTTCTATGCTAACCGAATTAAAATGTACTTGTTTATCTCTGAATAGCTCACTTCTTACAATGTACAAATTTCTCATTCTGTCACCTTTTAAACATTGTTTTATAATGCAGGTGTTGGATTTGCTCCAGTATGTGTACCATCTTGTAAATTCATTTGAGTAGATCATGTTTACTTCCCAGTGGAAGGAGCACTGAAAACCTCTTAAAGAAAAACCATTTGTGTGTTTTCCTTGAACTGTCTGTATCAAGACGTGTTACTTCGAGATATCCATTCACTTTATAATTTTGACTGCAAAATATTTTGTAAATACACTTTTTTACTTTTCAAACAACTGAGTAAAATAATGTGCAATGACTTTTATACAAATAATTTTCAAGTTGTTTGGTATATTTCCTCTAGGTTTTGCTTGACTCAAAGTAGATTGTTATTTTGATCAAACTGTGCAAACAAACAGTAGTACCATGTGTAGCATTTTGCAACATTATTTTTTAAAAAAATGCTGTCTTGCTTTAGCTATTAATGGGGCATTGTGAGGAACTGTGCAAAGACATTTTTGTTACAAACCTGTGGGCCTGTTGCAATACTTTAAAAAATTTTATTCCATTTGCTTGTTTTGTATAGACATTTCTATTGCTTCTAAATATGCTTAAAATATTTTCTTTCCTTATGTACTGTACAGTTAATCTTATTTGCCATCATCTTGAACACAAAATGTGTATTTAGAATATTTGTATAACTGTGTAAAATAAAAAAGGAATTATGTGGTCAGTGCATTGTTTTTTAAACTGGAAATCATTTTGTTTTAAAAGTTAATAATGGAAACCATATTAAAATTGAATAAAATATAAAATATAGCAGTGTGACTTCATCTTTTTTATAAGCCTGCATTGGTTACATCTTACCCTAGCCTTTTCTGAGTTTTAATGAAGTAAATTTAACACATTTTTATATCCTGTTTGATATTGCAATTTCCTTACCAAAACTTCAGAGTTAGTTACAACCAAAAAAAAAAAAAAAGGCAGCAAAAATGGGAAAATTTAGCACTCATCCTTTTAGAGAGTTTTAAGAGTGTACTTGTTTGTTAGTAGATCTTCAGTGTTCATTTTCATTTTGATATAATTAAATTACAGGGAAAGCAAAAACTACATTACTTCTTAAAAACTTAAATGCCAATTTTTATATGCCTATTATTTTTTTCAATAGAAAAAAGTTCTTATTTTATCAGAAATAACTCACCTGGTTATTTAACAGAAATAGGTCTTCCATTGCCAGAATATGTACTTGCAAATGTTGGGAGGATTCTTCATTTTCTGAAAATTACATGGTAAATATTAAACCAAAGAGATACATAGCCTGTGTCTGAACATAATTTATCTCGTCTTGTTAAGACATAATGAATTTCCACTTCTGGGGATTTTTTTTTTTGTTTGGGAGGCTGGGGCTAGTCCTCAGTATTGGGGTTTTTTTCCCCTTATATGTGTAGATTGATGAAATTCTATTACTTACAAGTTCTGTGCTGTCAGGACTTCCACATACATCATCTCTTTCTCATCATAGTAATTTGACACAATATTTTCAACACAATAACCATTTTTAACCTGATTATAATTAATTTGATACAGCCGTATTAACAAATGGTTATTCAACATGAATGCCTAAAACTAGCTCACACTCAGCCTGTCTCTGGTTCTGTTTTCTGCAGGGAAGCTCCTCCTTTGTAACTGTCCTCAGAGTCTGTAGCTTAACTGCCTTTTAGTGAGGTCCATTTGCTGTTTCACTAACTCATCTGGGAGGGTGCTGAAATTTGGACCTATTTTACCGAGAAATTTTCTTGTAAGGATCTTCCTGTGTTCCATAATTTTCCCTCCTTTTTAGATTGGCTATTAATAAAGTTTTGTCTCTCAGATCACAGAAAAAAAAAATTTAAGTATGGCTGAAAAAACAGTTTCACTCTTTAGGATGTTTTCATTTATCTGAAAAGGAGCCAGAGGCTCAGAGACATCAAATAACTTCATTAAACATTTCCTTAATGTTTAATGAATTAAGTGAAACATTAATATTTGTTAAAGTTGTTTAACATTGTTTTCTCTCATTTTTCTCACTTTCTACTCAAGCTTTTCCCTAGATGAATCATGTAATATTCAATTCTGTATGGACACAACATAGTGTCTTTGAGGAAGGCCAATAAATTTGGAAAAAACATAAAAATGTGAAGAGAGCAGTTAAAGATATATGAAGAATTCTTAGAGGAGGTGGCCCTCATCTTGCCAATGGAGCAGGCCACCCAGAGAGCTTGTGGACTCCATTCAACCCCACTGTCATGGGTTATACCCTCAGTCTCAGATGATGCACCCTACCTGCCATCAAGTGTGCTACCCTGATCACCTAAACGTCTCTTCCGGATCCTACGTTAGTTAAGTCTTGTAGCTGTGTAGTCGATCTTTTCATCTACTCTCTCACTTTTATTTTCATAACAGTTGTTGGAGTACAGGAATATTCCTTAAGGCCTATCAAATAAGCTTGTTTTGTTTTGTTTTGTCTTTTAAGGGGTCTTGCATTGTTGCCCAGGCTGGAGTGCAGTGGGGCGATCTTGGCTCACTGCAACCTCCACCCCCGAATTCAAGCAGTCCTCTCACTTCAGCCTCCCAAGTAGCTGGGGCTACAGGCATATGCCACCACGCTTGGCTAATTTTTGTATTTTTGGCTGAGATGGGGTCTCGCCCTATTGGCCAGGCTGGTCTCGAACTCCTGAACTCACTCAACGATCTGGCTACCTCAGGCTCCCAAAGTACTGGGATTACAGGCTACTGGGAGCCACCGCACCCAGCCCAAATAAATAAGCTTTTAAATTGACTTCTCTATTGTAGACTAGTATTTCTTAAAATAGTCACATTTAATTTTATAAAGTAAAAATAAATCTGGCTATAAATGACATTGTTAGGGCTCTGCCATCAGCTGTGGAGGTTGGGGGAGGTGGCAATGCACAAGTAGCTACTTTTAGACTGGATATGCCAGACCTCTATTAGTGAGCTCTGTACCTCTGGGAGGATGGTTGGCATTCACACCCTACTGATTTTTATTCCCATAATACCATGCCCTTTTCCCATGATGTGATGAGAATTGTTACCTTTAACCATTTGAGGTTTTTTTGTTTTGTTTTGTTTGAGACAGGGTCTCACTCTGTCACCGAGGCTGGAGTGCAGTGGCATGATCTCGGCTCGCTGCAACCTCTGCCTCCTGCCTCAAGCGATTCTCCTGCCTCAGCATCCTGAGTAGCTGGGATTAACAGGCATGCGCCACCATGCCCGGCTAATTTTTGTATTTTCAGTAAAGATGGGGTTTCTCCATGCTGGCCAGGCTGGTCTTGAACTCCTGACGTCAGGTGACCCACCGTCTTGGCCTCCCAAAGTGCTGGGATTACAGGCATGAGCCGCCATGCCCAGCCCATTTGAGTTTTATAATAGTGGATAAAATTCAGAAACATTAATGCCCCAGTTCTGCTTAATAACTAGCTTTGCACAGGCAAATAGTCACAGATTATGTCTACATTTGGGATCCAAGGAGGAAATCAAAACACATGCACCACCTAATCTACTTCTGTCTACTTTCCTCACCCTACCCAATAGCTGCATTTTGGCACTTTGGCCAACCTCCAAGAGTGGTTTACAAAGCAAAATATCTTGTGGAGGAGTTCTCAGATTCATAAGATCAGGTTTCTTTGTATATCTGGGGAGAACAGAGTGTAACCAGGAAGGCAGATGAAGGCATTTTTTAAATCAAAAGAACATCTTACTGCCTATGAGTCTTTACCTGTCTTGCTACTGATGCCACCACAGGTGTCTTGGAGGGAAAGACAGGAAAGTTTTGGGGAAAGTGACAGAGTAAGGAGCTTCCATGCTCTGGGCTTCCCCATGATCACTAATGGCAAAGCAACTCTTTGGAAAAGTAACTCATTTGGTCATAGATACTAAGTTTAAAAATATTCACACTCTGAAAACAGGATAATACCACCTGCCCTCTGATTACCCGACAGAGGCTTTGCAAATATTAATATAAAAATAGTTACACAGATTTTAAGTATTTGCCATTCAATAATATTTACTAAGCATCGAGATGTGCATGGCATTTCACTCATCTGAAGATACCAAGGTAATCCCCTGCCCTTGTGTATTCATAGGTATTTGGGAGACACACATAAGTAAATGGGCATTAGATACAAGATGATGTGAAGATGTCTTTGCTGCCGCCGCCTCCCCTATTGGAAGAACTCAAAGTTAAGAAAGACAAGGTCAGGCCAGGCACTGTGGCTCACGCCTGTAATCCCAGCACTTTGGGAGGCCAAGGCGGACGGATCTCAAGGTCAGGAGATCGAGACCATCCTGGCTAACACGGTGAAACCCCGTCTCTACTAAAAATACAAAAAAAAATTAGCTGGGCGTGGTGGCAGGCACCTGTAGTCCCAGCTACTCGGGAGGCTGAAGCAGAATGGCATGAACCCAGGAGGCGGAGCTTGCAGTGCCGATCGCACCACTGCACTCCAGCCCGGGCAACAGAGCGAGACTCCGTCTCAAAAAAAAAGAAAAAGAAAAAGAAAAATACAAAAATTTAGCCAGACGTGGTCGGGGGTGCCTGTAATCCTAACTACTCAGGAGGCTGAGGCAGGAGAATCGTTTGAACCCAGGAGATGGAGGTTGTAGTGAACTGAGATCATGCCACTGCACTCCAGCCTGGGGGATAAAGTGAGACTCCATCTCAAAAAAAAAAAAAAAGAAATGAAAAGAAAAAAGAAGGTCAAAACTGATAATTGCTAGAGAACTCAAGAAAGGCTTAGGAACAGAAGGCCCCAGGTAGGAACGGATTGTTTAAAAGGAAGAGTTAGACTTCACAGGCCAGCTTGATTCCACATTCTTAGGTGACCACATCCTGTCTACCCCCCCAACACCACACACACACACACACACACATACACACACACACACAAACACACACTTTAGGTTTATTTTATAGAGAAAAAGAACCAGAGAGGCACTGAACTGGGGGACACTAGGCACTGAGGAGAGAATGAGGTACCACTGAGCGCAGGGAGAGGAAGTGGAGTCGGCATCCTCAACGGCGAAGTGAGGCCTGCTCAGCCTTTCCCAAGGTATGAGATGCCACGGTCAGGGCCAAACTCCCATCATCACCGTGTGCTGCTGTGACTCACAGCACATTACAATTGATTATCTGCGCCAACATTTAATATCAATCCCTCTATTAGAGTGGAAATACCACAAGGTCAGAGATCATGCCTGATTTGTGTCCCAACATGACCCAGCACCAGCACAGTACCTGGATCTTGCTATAGAGGCGATGGTACCTGAGCACCTCAGATAGATCAAAAATACTGGCTAGAGGGAAGCATAGGGAACTTGTAGCTATATAAAGGCTTAGATTCTTTTTAAAATATGCTTTTATTTTTTCAAGATGGAATTTTGCTCTTGTCACCCAGGCTAGAGTGCAGTGGCGAGATGTTGGCTCACTGCAACCTCCGCCTCCTGGGTTCAAGTGATTCTCCTGCCTCAGCCTCCCGAGAAGCTGGGATTGCAGGCACACACCACCACGCCCGGCTAATTTTTGTAATTTTAGTAGAGACAGGGTTTCACCATGTTGGCCAGGCTGGTCTCGAACTCCTGACCTCAGGTGATCCACCCACCTCGGCCTCCCAAAGTGATGGGGTTACAGGCATGAGCTACTGCGCCTGCCCTAAAATATGCTTTTTTATATGTACTGCTACCAATAATCTACATTTAAAAATAAAGCGGAGGTAATGCACATGTTAATTAGTTCAATTTCACCTTCCACAATGAATACATATTTCAAAACATCATGTTGTACACAACAAATACAATTTTGTCAACTAAAATAAATTTAAAATAAAGCAGATGAGATGTATATTATACACACACACATATAAGCACACTTCTGTATATGCACTGATATCTCTGGAAGGTGCACAAAAGGGAGTGGTTACCTTAGTGGGGGTTAAGGCTGGGGGGTCAAAAGTGAGATCACTTTTCAATTCACCTTTGTACTATTTGATTTTATTACTAAATGAATATATTACCCCCCAATAAAAGAAAAAAACAACTTTGTGTCTGTTTCTATTGCTACTGGACTGCAGCTATCAAGGCTACTTGATTAGAGTCCTTTTGGAGGTCATTCTTTGCATGGAGCCCCAAGAGAGTTCCCCAGGCAGAGTGTGGTGAGCTCCCAGCTGCATTATCTTCCCAGACTTGCCAGGACAACTAAGTGTTTTCATGGCCCATAACCTCATTAGCTTTGTTAGGGTGTCCCACCTGGTTTTCCCAGCCGTAACAATTATGGAAAATGTTTATTATTTCCCTTTTGTGGATAGTCTCTTTTACTAAAATTGTGAGCATTAGTCATTAGTTTCTGATTAAAATTCCTCCTTTTGTGGTTGTTTTATTTTTTCTTTGAGTGTCTTGGGAATAATATTAATAGTTGGGTTTTTTTTTTTTTTTTTTTTTTTGAGATTTGCTCTGCTCTGTCGCCCAGGCTGGAGTGCAGTGGCACAATCTCGGCTCACTGCAAGCTCCGCCTCCTGGGTTCACGCCATTCTCCTCCCGAGTAACTGGGACTACAGGCGTCTGCACCACGCCCAGCTAATTTTTTGTATTTTTAGTAGAGATGGAATTTCACTGTGTTAGCCAGGATGGTCTCAATCTCCTGACCTCATGATCCACCCGCCTTGGCCTCCCAAAGTGCTGGGATTACAGGCTTGAGCCACCAGGCCTGGCCTTTTTTTTTTTTTTTGAGACAGGGTCTTGCTCTGTCACCCAAGCTGGAGTGCAGTGGTGCAATCTCTGCTCACTGCAACCTCTGCCCCCAGAGTTCTAGCGATTCTCCTGCCTCAGCCTCCCAGGTAGCTGGGATTACAAATGCCTGCCACCACGCCCAGCTAATTTTTTTGTATTTTTAGTAGAGACGGGGTTTCGCCATGTTGGCCAGTCTGGTCTCGAACTGCTGATCTTAGGTGATCCACCCGCCTTGGCCTCCCAAAGTGCTAGGATTACAGACATGAGCCACCGCACCCGGCCAATAATGATAATAGTTATAGTAGCTAATATTGTTTGCTTAGTAAGTATATTAGTTTATAAGGCTCCCATAACAAAGCACCACAGACTGTGTAGCTTAAACAAAAGAAATCTATTTTCTCACAGTTCTGGAGGCTAGAAGTCTAAGATGAAGGTGTTGGCAGCACTGGTTTCTTCTGAGGCCTCTCTCCTTGGCTTGTAGATGGCCGTCTTCTCCCTGTACCATCACTTTTGGTCTCCCTCTGTGTCTGTCTGGGTCCAAATTTCCTCCTCTTATCAAGGACCCCAGTCCTACTGAATCAGAGCCCACCCTAAAAACCTCATTTTAATTTAACTGCCTCTTTGAAGACACTATCTGCAAATACAGTCACATTCTGAGATACATAGGATTAGAGCTTCAACATATGAATTTGAGGGGGTCAAAATTCAGCCCATAATAATACGTATAAGGCAATACGCTAATTGCTTTACAAATATCTCATTTAAATCTGACAGCCAATTGCACGCAAGAACGCTGAAGCATGGACAGATTAAGCAATAAGATTAGGTAGTAGGCGGTAGAGTCATAATTCAAATCCAGGCAGACAGACTCCAGATCCCGCACTCTCCACCACCACCCACACTACATATGGGCTTTCTTCATTCATTCTACCAGATCCATTCGAATTTCCCAAAGGAGGGAAAATGAAGTGCCTGCTGTCACAAGCAAATAGAAAAACACCATTCTCCAAGCCAGTGAGAGGTAGCAGAGGGGCCCCAGCTAGTCCTCAAGTCTGTCCTTGTGAACCATAGTCTCTTACTCTATCCTTACCGCCCCAGGGAGCCTCTAGCAGTGAGTGGTGTGGTCAGAGGTAGGCCACTAAGTCTATGCTCATGCCTGACCAAATCCATGAAGATGAAGTAGGAGTGGGATGACAGAGTCAGCCCCTGCTTCCTCATGGAAAGCACAGGGGGCAAAACTTGAATATCACAGTTATACTTAGGAGCTTGAAATCCAATCCTCTCCTGCCCAGTGGCAAGACTTCTAGAGTGCTGTTTTAGGAGCCAGAAAAGGTCAAGGTTTGCCCAGCATATCTGGCATGAGGCAAAGTATCTACAGGAAGATCTCTGCCAGAGCAGAGTGCAAAGCTGTAAACTCAAGTCACTGAAAGCAGAGATGGAAGCAGTCAAGGACACCTGGAGTGTCATTTATTATAACTGCTTAGATAAGACAAGGGAGAGTGTGGTCATTTAGTCTCTCCCCACTAAGTTCAGCTTCAACTTCCCCCCTTATAAAATATCTTTTCCTAAGTGATATGGTTTGGCTGTGTCTCCACCCAAATTTCATCTTGAATTGAAGCTCCCACAATTCCCACGTGTTGTGGAAGGAACCCAGTGGGAGGCAACTGAATCATGGGGGCAGGTCTTTCCTGTGCTGTTCTCTGGCAGTGAATAAGTCTCACAAGAGCTGATGGCTTTATAAGGGATTTCTCCTTTCGCTTGGCTCTCATTCTCTCTTCCTGCAGCCACTTAAGATGTGCCTTTCACACGGCCTTTCCGCCGTGACTGTGAGGCCTCCCCAGCCACGTGGAACTGTGAGTCCATTAAACCTCTTTTTCTCTACAAATTACCCAGTCTCAGGTATGTCTTTGTCAGCAGTGTGAAAACAGACTAATACAGTGAGTTGGTACCAGTAGAGTAGGGTGCTCCTGTAAAGATACCCAAAACCTGGAAATGGATAACAGGCAGAGTGGGTGGAGCAGTTTAGAGAGCTCAGAAGACAGGAACATGTGGGAAAGTTTGGAACTTCCTAGAGACCTGTTGAATGGCTTTGACCAAAATGCTGATAATGATATGGAAATACAGGCTGAGGTGGTCTCAGATGGAGATGAGGAACTTGTTGGGAACTACAGTGAAGGTGATTCTTGCTATGTTTTGGCAAAGAGACTAGTGGGATTTTGCACCTGCCCTAGAGATTTGTGGAACTTTTAATTAAGGGAGATAGTTTAGGGTATCTGGTGGAAGTGAGGGAAGAGAGAGACCCTCTCATATTTTTTATATTGTTTTATACTCAGTACCTGTTTAAAAAAAAAAAAACAAAAATTAAAAAAAAAAAAGTAAATAAAATCAAAGACAGGCAGCCCGGCACCAGGCCCAAAACTGGACCTGGGCCTGCCTGGCCTAAACCTAGTAGTTAAAAATCAACTCATGACTTAGAAACCAATGTTATTCATAGATTCCAGACATTGTATAGAAGAACATTGTGAAACTCCCTGCCCTGTTCTGTTTCTCTCTGACCACCGGTGCATTCAGCCCCTGTCACGTACCCCTTGCTTGCTTGCTCAAATCAATCACGACCCTTTCGTGTGAAATCTTCAGTGTTGTGAGCCCTTAAAAGGGACAGAAATTGTGCACTTGAGGAGCTCGGATTTTAAGGCAGTAGCTTGCTGATGCTCCCAGCTGAATAAAGCCCTTCCTTCTACAACTCGGTGTCTGAGAGGTTTTGTCTGTGGCTCATCCTGCTACAGAAGAAATTTCTAAGCAGCAATGCATTCAAGAGATGACTTGGGTGCTGTTAAAAGCATTTAGTTTTAAATGGGAAACACAGCACAAAAGTTTGGAAAATTTGCAGACTGACGGTGCAAGAGAAAAGAAAAAACCATTTTCTGAGGAGAAATTCAAGCTGGCTGCAGACATTTGCATAAGTAACGAGGAGCCAAATATTAATCCCCAACACAATGGGGAAAATGTCTCCAGGGCATGTCAGACCTTTGCGACAACCCCTCTCAACACAGGCCCAGAAGTCTAGGAAGAAAAAATGGTTCCATGGGCCAGGCCCAGGGCCCTCCTGCTGTGTGCAGTCTAGGGACTTGGTGCCCTGCTTCTCAGCCACTCTAGCCATGGCTAAAAGGGGTCAAGGTACAGCTCCAGCCATGGCTTTAGAGGGTGTAAACCCCAAGCCTTGACAACTTCCACATGGTATTGAGTCTGCGGGTACACAGAAGTCAAGAATTGAGGTTTAGGAACCTCTGCCTAGATTTCAGAGGGTATGTGGAAATGCCTGGATGCCCAGGCAGAAGTTTGCTGCAGGGGCGGGGCCCTCATGAAGAACCTCTGCTAGGGCAGTGTGGAAGGGAAATGTGGGGTGGGAGCCCCCACACAGAGTCCCTACTGGGGCACTGCCTAGTGGAGCTGTGAGAAGAGGGCCACCATCCTCCAGCCCCAGAATGGTAGATCCACCGACAGCTTGCACCATGCACCTGGAAAAGCCACACTCAACGCCAGCCTGTGAAAGCAGCCAGGAGGGAGGCTATACCCTGCAAAGTCACAGAGGTGGAGCTACCCCAGGTCATGGGAGCCCACCTCTTGCAGCAGAGTGACCTGGATGTGAGACATGGAGTCAAAGGAGATCACTTTGGAGCTTTAAGATTTGACTGCCCTGCTGGATTTCAGACTTGCATGAGGTCTTTGGCCCCTTTGTTTTGGCCAATTTCTCCCATTTGGAATGGCTGTATTTACCCAATGTCTGTACCCCCATGGTATCCAGGAAGTAACTAACTTGCTTTTCATTTTACAGGTTCATAGGCAGAAGAGACTTGCCTTGTCTCAGATGAGACTTTGGACCGTGGACTTCTGAGTTAATGCTGAAATGAGTTAAGACTTTGGGGGCTGTTGGGAAGCCATGATTGGTTTCAAAATGTGAGGACATGAGATTTGGGAGGGGTCAGGGGTGGAATGACATGGTTTGGCTGTGTCCCCACCCAAATTTCATCTTGAATTGTAGCTCCCACAATTCCCACATCATGGGAGGGACCCAGTGGGAGGTAATTGAAATTATGGGGTTGGATCTTTCTCGTGATGTTCTCATGGTAGTAAATAAGGGGTTTCCTCTTTTGCTTGGCTCTCATACACCAAGACTCAGAAAGTATAAAGGGGGGTAGGGAGGTTTTATGGGGAACATGGGGAAACAACTGAATCATGCTCCAAGTTAGAACTGTTTAACCAGATTATCACTACAGTTGTTTTAAACAAGTTAAAAACGAGGCTGTGGCCACTAAGTGTAGGCTTTCAGCTGCTGGGACCTGCAGGGAAGGGAAGCCAGGAGAAGGATCTCAATTTCTGCCTGACATGCAATTTTCCATTCTAAAACAGAAACATCTATAATCATCTCAATTAGGAAATTATTATTCAAGTAAAACATTTACTAAGACATGCAGTGAGTAACAGCTCTTTGGTAGACTGGATGTTACCAAAGATGTTAGACATCACTAGAGAACTTACATATCATTTTAAAAATGTCTACATGAAGTACAAATACTATTCCTATTTTAGGAACCCAATACAACCATCACATAAATTTTGGAGCACTCATATTCTAAACTCTGGACATATTCTTGACTAATTTCTGAAGTAGAGATGCCAAACTCATTTTTAAACATGACTGAAACTGGCATAAAAACAGATACATAGACCAATGGAACAGGATAGAGAACCTAGAAATAAATCTAGACATTTACAGCCAACTCATTTTCAACAAAGGTGCCAGGAATATTCAATGGGGAAAGGACAATCTCTGAAAAAAACAGTGCTGGGAAAACTGGGGATCTATATGCAGAATAGTGCATATAGACCCCCACCTCTCACTCTATACAAAAATCAAGGCAAAATGGATTTAATACTAAAATATAAGACCTAAAACTATGAAACTACTAGAAGAAAACATGGGTAAACACTTTAAGACATTGGTCTGGGCAAAGACTTTTTGAGGGTAAGTCCTCAAAAGCACATGTGACAAAGGCAAAAACTGATAAATGGAATTACATCAAGCTAAAAAGCTTCTGCACAGCAAAGGAAGCAATCAACAAAGAACCCACAGAATGGGAGAAAATATTTGCAAACTACCCATCTGGCCAGGCACGATGGCTCACGCCTGTAATCCCAACACTTTGGGAGGCCGAGGTGGGCGGATCACTTGAGGTCAGGAGTTTGAGACCAGCCTGGCCAACATGGTAAAACCCCGTCTCTACTAAAAATACAAAAATTAGCCGGGCGTGGTGGCACATGTCTATAGTCCCAGCCACTAGGGAAGCTGAGGGAGGAGAATCTCTTGAACCTGGGAGGCGAGGTTGCAGTGAGCTGAAATCGTGCCACTGCACACCAACCTAGGTGACATTGAGACCCCATCTCAAAAACAAACAAAAGCAAACAAAAAAACCCTACCCATCTGACAAGGGATTAACAATCAGAATACATATGGAACTCAACAATTCAACAGCAAAAACACACAACAACAAACCAAGTAATCTAATTTTTATGTAAGCAAAAGATCTGAATAGACCTTTTTTTTTTTTTTTTTTTTTTGAGATGGAGTTTCACTCTTGTTACCCAGGCTGGAGTGCAATGGAGTGATCTAGGCTCACTGCAACCTCTGCCTCCCGGGTTCAAGCACTTCTCCTGCATCAGCCTCCCTAGTAGCTGGGACTACAGGCGACCACTACCACACCCAGCTAATTTTTTGTGTTTTTAGTAGAGATGGGGTTTCACTACGTTGGCCAGGCTGGTCTCAAACCTCTGACCTCAGGTGATACACCCGCCTCAGCCTCCCAAAATGCCTGGATTACAGGCGTGAGCCACCACAGCCGGCTGAATAAACATTTGTCAAAAGAAGACATACTAGTGGCCAACATGTAAATGAAAAATGTTCCGGATAAACAGAAACTGATTATAAAACAAAAAACAAAAAACAAAAAAAAAAGAAAAAAGAAAATGCCTGACATCACTCATCATCAGTAAAATGCAATCAAAACCATGAGATATCACCTCACCCCCATTAGAATGGCTATAATCAAAAGAATAGAAAATAAAGAGATGCTGGCCAGGATGTGGAGAAAGTGGAATGCTCCTACACTGTTGGAGAAATGTAAACTAATACAGCCACCACATAAAACAGTATGGAGATTCCTCAAAAAACTAAAAATAGAACTACCATATGATACAGCAATTCCACTGCTGGGTGTATATCCAAAGGAAAGGAGATTGGTGTATCAGAGAGACAGCTGCACTCCCATGTTTATTGCAGCAATTCACAATGACCAAATATGGAATCAACCTAAGTGTTCTTCAACGGATGAATGGATAAAGAAAGTGTGGTATATACACTACGGAATATTATTCAGCCATAATAAAATGAAATCCTATCATCTGCAGCAACACGGATGAAACTGAAGGACACTATGTTAAGGGAGTTACTTCACTTAACAGAAAGACAAATATTCCACGTTCTCACTTAGATGTGGGAGCTAAAAAATTAATCTCACAGAGGTAGTGAGTAGAATAATAATTACCAGAGGCTGGGAAGGGTAGGGGACAGAGCAGAGGGCAGCAGGTTGGTTAGCAAATACAAAAATACAGTTAGACAGAAGGCATAAGTTCTAGTGTTTGACAGCACAGTAGGGTGACTACAGTTAACACTAATTTATTGTATATTTCAAAATAGCTAGAGGAGAAGATTTGGAATGTTCCCAACACAAAGAAATGATAAATATTTGAGGTGATAGATATCCCAACTGCCCTGATTTGCTCATTACACATTGTATGCATGTATCAAATTACCACAGGGAACCCATAATTACACATAGCTATTATATATCAATTCAAAAATCAGTGAAACAACTGAAACATGAGTCTTAAACCAACATCACTATTGTTATCAATATTTTATTCAAACGAGTTTTTACATGGTACAAAGCTATGTAAACAGTGAGTAGTCTATTTTTTTGTTTGTTTGAGATGGAATCTCGCTCATGCAGTGGTGTGATCATGGCTCACTGCAGTGTTAAACTCCTGGGCTCAAGGTATCCTCCTGCCTTGGCCTCCCAAAGCACTGAGATTACAGGTGTGAGCCACCACGCCCAGCCTAGGTGAGTAGTCTTAAATTCAGATGTAATAAACCTGCAAGATCATTCCTACCCTGTTAAGCCCCCCAAATCAAAATTGATTGGTGAAAACCTGCCTAGAAGGGCAACCTCCAAAAGATCTGAGCTTTTGTTTTAGGAAGGACTTCAAATAACAGCATTATTTCCTGCATGAGACCAAGCAGCAGCAGAGTGAATAGAAAACATGAGATCTCTTCCTCTCCAGTTTTCCTTTAAGAAAGGAAAGGCGCGGTGGCTAGGCGCGGTGGCTCACACCTGTAATCCCAGCACTTTGGGAGGCCGAGGTGGGCGGATCCAGAGGTCAGGAGATCGAGACCATCCTGGCTAACACGGTGAAACCCCGTCTCTACTAGAAATACAAAAAATTAGCTGGGCACAGTGGTGGGCGCCTGTAGTCCCAGCTACTCAGGAGGCTGAGGCAGGAGAATGGTGTAAACCCGGGAGGCGGAGTTTGCAGTGAGCTGAGATAGAGCCACTGCACTCCAGCCTGGGCGATAGAACGAGACTCCGTCTCAAAAAAAAAAAAAAGAAAGAAAGAAAGAAAGTGCACAGAATTTCAAGGATCTACAAAAGCAGCATAACTTAATCAATCTGTAAATTAGCCTAAGAAAAAACCACTGTGACTAGCAGAGGATCCAGTTTTGTGCACTGATAAAAGCAGTGGTTCTCAATCTTGGCTGCATGTTACAATTACGGGGGATTGGGGAGGAGGAGTTACTTTTTTAAATATCCATACTCAGGCTCCACTTTAGACCAAATTGGTATTTAAGTTAAAATGCTAGGCATCAGTCATTTTTAAACACTGCCAGGTGATTCTAACAGCAGCCAGGTTTAAAAACCACTGGAGCAAAGGTTAATCACTTGGGCAGAGGACAAGAACACATTTTGCAATCATGTTTTTCCCTTGGTTCCTCTTTTCTTCTGGAGCTTATGAATTCTGGAGGGTGTAGAAGCAAAATGTCACCTTCCCTTGCTTCAGTAAGACTAAGAACTTCCTATATCACTCTATTAGTCTGTTTTCATGCTGTTGATAAAGACAGACCTGAGACTAGGTAATTTACAAAAGAGGTTTATTGGACTTAACAGTTCCACATGGCTGGGGAGGCTTCACAATCATGGCAGAATGCAAGGAGCAGCAAATCACATCTTATATAGATGGCAGCAGGCAAAATGAGGGCTTGTGCAGGAAAACTCCCTCTTATAATAACCATCAGATCTCGTGAGACTTCCTCACTATCACAAGAACAGCACGGGAAAGACCTGTCCCTATGATTTAGTTACCTCCCACCAGGTCCCTCCAACAACACATGGGAATTCAAGATGAGATTTGGGTGGAGACACAGCCAAACTATATCAATCACCATCAGAAAAGAAAGGCTTTGCACCCTGAGACAAAACAAAAATGATAGGGTCATCTAACTGTTGATGATCTAAAAAACAATAAAACCTTGAATGTTTCCCATAAACCTGGACTCCCTAAGAAATTTTATCCTTGGTTTTTCCTATACTACATCTGAAGATTTGCCATAACCTTTGTGAATATAATAATTACATGAGGCAGTTACTGTTTTTCACCATGAACAGACTAATGCAAACTCAGAAACCTTGGCAGTTTTTAATTTTTTCCTTCAAATACTTATGTTTTTTATTTGGCAAGCCAGTCATTCTCTTGCTCTCTTTGCAAGTAAACTTTTCCTTTTCTAAATGCTTCTGAGTATTTCTTCAACAAGGGTAAAGATTCATAGAGTGCTTGGACACAGAACTGGATACTCTGCTCCTGGGGGCAGAGTTCACTGCAAGTGATAAGGGAAAGAGCTGAGAAATGAGAACCTGCTCTGTCAGCCCAAGGGTCTTTGGAGCTGTAATCCAAGATCTAGTTTGACCATAAATATGTTCTCTTGGCTGGACTGAATAAATCTCAAAAGTTTGTGTCAGATTCCTTTGTTGTAGGCTTCCTAAGCCTTCTTTTACCTATATTCACCTCAACTACACTGTGCCGAGTAATTTCTATAAAACTCTAAATCAAAAATTACCCCAAAGACATATACAAGTACTAGAAATGAACAAACAAAAACACACACCAAGGAACCAAGAGTTTAGCTACTTTCCTTTTCTAAAACTGGGTAAAACCTATTACAATAAGAGTTACTGGCTCTTCTGCTGATAGAAATTTTGTCATGGCAAATTTTACTTAAAATAGAAAAACATAAGCTTGGTGAAGGCAAGGATCTCATCTACCTTCTCTTATTATATTCCCAGGGCCCTGGTTACTGAACATGGTAAATACTCAGTAAATATCTGTTAAATAACTGAAATGCATGAATTTGGAAAACTCTCTGGTCCACACAGATGAGAACTGTAATAACATCTCTTGCAAACTGGGACTCCTCTTAGAGCTCACTCAAGTAGAAATCTTAACGCTGTTAGGAGAAAGCTTTCTTTCTTGGTAAAAATCAAACAATCCACAAATCTTGTCTAACATGCTCTTCCAAAAAAGTCTGCAATTTGGTGTGATTTTGTTTTTCCAGTTCTGATGCAGATGAACCAGGCCATCCATCCCAGGGCCTGCCAATTTTCATCCCATTCAGGTATCGATTACCAATATTCATGAAGCTTAGCACTTCTCTGGTACAGAGCAGACGGTGGAAATTCCCTTTTGATGATAACAGCTCCTGCATGCAGAGTGGTGGGAGCAGGAGGGTAGAAGTAGCCACTTTCTGGATGGGAGCAATGTCATCAACCCAAGGGGAACCCCTTCATAGGCTAACCAGCAACTCCTGAGGCAAGGCCCAATAAGGGCAATGGCATCTACTCAAGTCAAACAGGTTTCCTCCAGAATCTGGACCACAGATTTACAGAGGAACTCCTGAGGCAAGGCCCAATGAGGGCAATGGCATCTACTCAAGTCAAACAGGTTTCCTCTGGAATCTGGACCAGAGATATATAGAATATGGGCCAGGAATGCAGAAAACGAGTGGTCCCAAGGAGGGGCAGAACTGCTGTGAGAGAGGCAGAGAGCAGACCATTTACGGTTCTCTGACCAAACACCTACTGGTTCCAAGGTGGTTCAGAGGGATCTCTGTAAATGAATGAGCACAAAACACAGAACCATTCATTTGGCAGAAAACTGAGATCAAAGCTGTACCTGCTACTGCAAGGACAAAAAAGAAAGTTCATTAATACTTAGTCTACAGAGCCTCACATGCAGTAAGCCCTCAAGCACTTGTGCAATGACTGAACAAAAATTGCAAGCAGAGATAACAAAACTTTGAGGTAGTTGCCTGACATAACCTTTCTTTGAGTTCACTTATTCAGTACATGGGTGCTACTGATACAATCATAATGCGCCTAAAGTCTGAGATAATACCTTAAAAGTATGTGTTTATTCTCTTCCTAAAGCTGCTCTCTTCTGGAAAAACTTGATTAAGAAAAAAACCTAAGACAAAAAACGCTAACACAACAAAATATTAAAAACAGAATTACCATAAGATCCAGCAATTCCACTTACAGGTATATATCTCAAAAGAACTGAAAACAAGATCTCAAAGACACAGTTGTACACCCACGTTCACAGCAGCGTATTAACAATAGCCAAAATGTAGAAGCAATACAAATGTCCACTGACAGATGAATAAACAAAAGGTAGTATGTATATACAATGGTGTATCATAGACTTAAAAAGGAAAGAAATTCTAACACATGCTACAACAAGGATGATCCTTGAAGACGTTATGTTAAGTGAAAGAAGCTAGTAATGAAAGGACAAAAACTGTATGATCTCACTTACATGAAGTACTCTGAGTAGTCAAATTCATAGACAGACAAAGTAGAATGGTGGTTGACAAGGGCTGGGATGGGGGCGTAGAATGGCAGTTATTGTTTAACAGCAATAACTGTTTTGCAAGGTAAAAAACGTTCTGTGGATGAGTGGTAGTGATGGTTGTAAAACAATGTGACTATACTTAATGCCACTGAACTGTACAATTTAAAATGTTAAAAGATACATTTTCCATTAAGTATATTTTATCAAAATTAAATAATTTTTATTGGAAAAGCATCATATAATCTCAACAAGTTGTTCTTAGCTGACCGGGCACAGTGGCTCACACCTGTAATCCCAGCACTTTGGGAGGCCGAGGTGGGCAGATCACGAGGTCAGGAGTTCGAGACCAGCCTGACCAACATTGTGAAACCCCGTTTTTACTAAAAATACAAAAATTAGCTGGGCGTGGTGGTGCGTACCTATAATCCCAGCTACTCGGGAGGCTGGGGCAGGAGAATCGCTTAAACCCAGGAGCTGGAGGTTGCACTGAGCCAAGATTGTGCCATTGCACTCCAGCCTGGGTAACAGAGCAAGACTCCGTATTTTAAAAAAAAAAAAAAAAAAGTTGTTCTGAGCTAAAAGCCAGTCCCTTATGCTACTCATGTCGTCTAACTTCAAAACATTCCTCCAGGCCACTGGTTAACTAACTCATAACCAAATGTACCAAAACCAAGCTGCAATAAATTTACAGAATACATTAAACACATTCTGCAATTAAAAATCCAAGCAAACGAAGACATAAAAGCAATATATAAGAATAGTCACAGAGTGGGGTATCGTGGCTTACACCTGTAATCCTAGCTGAGGTGGAAGGATTGCTTGAAGCCAGGAATTTAAGACTAGCCTGGGCAACAGAATGAGACCCTGTCTCTGAAAAAAAAAAGAGCCAGGTAAGGTGGCATGCAACTGTAGTCCCAGCTACTCAAGAGACTGAGGTGAGTGGATTGCTTGAGCCCAGGAGTCCGAAGCTGCAATGAGCTATGATCACACCACTGCACTCCAGGATGGGCAATAGAGGGAGATCCTGTCTCTAAAAAAATTAAAATGAAATAAATAAACAGAAAAGGATAGTCACAGTGTAAGAACCAATCTTCTCTGAAATAATTTTAAAAAATAACACAGAAATAGAGAATAAGACAAGACATAATTAAAATAACCACAGATCCCAGACAAAAACTGATGGAATTCATTACAACTAGACCAGCCTTACAAGAAATGCTTAATACATCTGAAGGCAAAAAGATGATAACCACCATCATGAAAACATGCAAAAGCATAAAATGTACTAGTGTTATAGACACACAAAGGAGGAAGATAAAGAAAACTTATCTCTACAGAAAATCACAAAATCACAATGATAAACATTGAGAGGAAAAAACAAAGGATATACAAAACAATCAGAAAACAATTCACAAAATGACACGAGCAAGTCTTCACCTGTCAATAACAGCCTTGAATGTAAACGGATTAAATTCCCCACCTAAAAGTTACAGAAAGACTGAATGGATTAAAATAAACAAACAAAAAAACAAAAAACCCCATTACCCAACTGTATGCTGCCTGCAAAAAACTCACTTCACCCGTAAACACACATATGGACTGAAAGTGCAGGTATGGAAAAAGATATTCTACACAAAGCAAAACCAAAACCAGGCAAGAATAGCTATGCTTAGATAAAATAGACTATATCCAAAACTGTAAAAAGAGACAAAGAAAATCATTATATAATGATAAAGAGATCAATTCAAAAGGCTAAAACAACTGTAAATATATATGCACCAAACACCAGAACACCAAAATAAATAAAGCCAATATTCTTATATTTCAAGGGGCTCTCACACCTGTAATCCCAGCACTTTGGGAGGCCAAAGTGGGAGGAATGCTTGAGCCCAGGAGTTTGAGACCAGCCTGGGCAACAAAGTGAGACCTTGTCTCTAGAAATAATTTAAAAATTAGGCTAGGCACAGTGGCTCATGCCTGTAATTTCAGCACTTTGGGAGGTCAAGGTGGGAAGATCACTTGAGTGCAGTTCAAGACCTGCCTGGGCAACATACTGAGGCCCCACCTCTATTAAAGAAATAACAAATTAGCCATGGTGACACACATCTGTAGTTCCAACTACTCAAAAGGCTTAAGCAAGAGAATCACTTGAGCTCAGGAGGTCAAAACTACAGTGAGCCGTAATTGTGCCACTGCACTCCAGCCTGGGTAACAGAGTGAGACTCTGTCTCAAAAAAATAAAAAAATAAATGGGCACATAGACTCCAACTACAATAGTAGTTGGGGACTTCAGTAATCCAATCTCAGCACTGGACAGATCATCTAGACAGAAAATCAACAAAGAAACATTAGATTTAGACCAACTGGGCCTAACAGACATTTACAGAACATTTCACCCAACAGCTACAGAATAAACATTCTTCTCATCAGCACATTCTCCAGGATAGATCACATGTTAAACAAAAAAAAAAAAAAAAAAAAAAAACAAATCTC
Organism: Pongo pygmaeus; assembly: GCF_028885625.2. Taxonomy (NCBI): domain Eukaryota; kingdom Metazoa; phylum Chordata; class Mammalia; order Primates; family Hominidae; genus Pongo; species Pongo pygmaeus. Next base: position 111,261,002 of record NC_072378.2, on the reverse strand, counting down.
AACTAATTTAAAAGAATTAAAATCATATCAAGAATCTTTTCTGGCTGGACACAGTACCTCATACCTGTAATCCCAGCAGTTTGGGAGGCTGAGACGGGAGGATCGCCTGAGGCCAGGAATTCAAAACCAGCCTAGTCAACACAGTGAGACCCCATCTCTACAATAGAAAATAATAATAATAGTAATAAGCATAGTGACACACCTGTAATCCTAGTTGCTCAGAAGGCTGAAGCAGGGGATTGCTTGAGCCTAAAAGCTTGAGGCTGCAGTGAGCCATGATCAGGCCACTACACTCCAGCCTGAGCAACAGAGCGAGACCCTAACTCAAAAAAAATATAATCTTTTCCGACCACAATATAATCTTTTCTGACCAAAATATAATCATTTCTGATCAAAATATCTTTTCTGACCCGAGGCAAGTGGATCACCTGAGGTCGGGAGTTCGAGACCAGCCTGGCCGACATGGTGAAACCCCGTCTCTACTAAAAACACAAAAATCGGTTGCGCATGGTGGTGGGTGCCTGTAATACCACCTACTTGGGAGGCTGAGGCAGGAGAATCGCTTGAACCTGGGAGGCAGAGGTTGTAGTGAGCCAAAATTGTGCCATTGCACTCCAGCCTGGGCGACAAGAGCAAGACTCTGTCTTAAAAAATATATACATATATATATATAGTTAGATAGAGATCGGGTGCAGTGGCTCACATCTGTAATCCCAGCACTTTGAGAGGTCAAGGTGGGTGGATCACTTGAGGTCAGGAGTTCGAGACCAGCCTGACCAACATGGTAAAACCCCATCTCTACTAAAAATACAAAAATTAGCCAGGAATGGTGACACATGCCTGTAATCCCAGCTACTTGGGTGGCTGAGGAACGAGAATGGCTTGAACCTGGGAGACAGAGGTTGCAGTGAGCAGCGATCACGCCATTACACTCCAGCCTGGGCAACAAGAGTGAAAATTCATCTCAAAAAAAAAAAAAAAAAAAATAGTTAGAAGGAAGAAGTTCTAGTGTTCAACAGCACAGTAGGGTCAGTATAGTTCAATAATCCAGTATATAACTGAAAATAGCTATAGCAGAAGATGTGGAATTTTCCTAACACAAAGAAATTTTAACACTTGAGATAATTAATATCCTAATTACCCTGCTTTGATCACTACACATTGTATGCATGTATCAAAATATCACAGGTGGGCTGGGCATGGTGGCTCATGCACGTAATCCCAGCACTTTGGGAGGCCTAGACAGGTGGATCACTTGAGGTCAGGAGTTTGAGACCAGCCTGGCCAACATGGCAAAACCCTGTCTCTACAAAAAATACAAAAATTAGCCAGGCATGGTTGCAAAAGCCTGTAGTCCCAGCTACTTGGGAGGCTGAGGTAGGAGGCTGAGGGAGGTCAGGGCTGCAGTGAGCTGTGATAAGGCCACTTAAAAAATAAAAATAACTTTTAAGTAGCAGGATTGGGGATTGAGTGACACATTGCCATGATAAATCAAAAGTTCTGGTTATTTTAAATTTTTTAGACAGAGTCTCACTTTGTAACCCAGGCTGAAGTGCAGTAGCGTGATCTCAGCTCACTGTAAACTCCGCCTCCCAAGTTCAAGTGATTCTCGTGCCTCAGCCTTCAGCCTCCCCAGAAATGGGATTACAAATGCCTGCCACCACACCTGGCTAATTATTTGTATTTTTTTGTTTGTTTTTTTTTTTTTTAAGTAGAGATGGGGTTTCGTCATGTTGGCCAGGCTGGTCTCAAACTCCTGACCTCAAATGATCCACCCACCTCAGCCTCCCAAAATGCTGTGATTACAGGTGTGAGCCACCACGCCTAGCCAAAAGTTCTGGACATGAGAAAGCTATCCTGATTACTCAAGGAATCTACTGATCATCTCCCAATTAGGTTTTTTTAAAAAAATAAACTATAATTCTTCAAACTAATAACCAGTTCACCAACTGTAATGTCAATATACTTTAGACACAAAATTCAAGTTATTTCTGATACTTTATCTGATGGACAATTTTTTTTTTCCTTTTACCCTTTACTTAGGAAATTTGAGAAATGTAAGAACTTTTCTAGGTGCTTAGGATTATGGACTATGCTTGTTCCTTATATTTTTGTGCCAAAATTTTATGCCTTCATTGTTTTTATAATAAAAAGTAATTTTTCAAAAGATTTTTCTTTTAAAAATAACAGAGTAATTGAAAAATACTCTCAAAATGTCCCTGGATTTTATTATAAAATACAAATAAACTCAAACTGAAATTTATCTATTTCCCTCATATTCAACTGTATTTCTTTTTTTTTTTTTTTTTTTTTTGAGATGGAGTCTCACTCTGTTGCCCAGGCTGAAGTGTAGTGGCGCCATCTTGGCGCGAGCCACCGCACCCAGCCTCAACTGCATTTCAATAGGTTAAAGGCACAGTGATAAGGGACATAAAATAGTGAGAAAAAAAAAAGGCATAACTCTGTGATAACTCACCCACTGTCCCACAAACATAAAGATTCTCCTATATGAGATTCGTTGCCCTGGCTAATGGGACATATTCCATCCCCATACTAGCTGTACCTGTAAGCACTTTCAGTGACTGCTGAAGCTTTTTTCCCCAGCTCAGTTGAATTTTTTTTTTTTTTTTTTTGAGACAGTCTCGCTATGTCACCCAGGCTGGAGTGCAGTGGCACCATCTCGGCTCACTGCAAGCTCCGCCTCCTGGGTTCACGCCATTCTCCTGCCTCAGCCTCCCGAGTAGCTGGGACTACAGGCACCTGCCACCACACCCGCCGACTAATTTTTTGTATTTTTAGTAGAGATGGGGTTTCACCGTTTTGCCAGGATGGTCTTGATCTCCTGACCTTGTGATCTGCCCATCTCGGCCTCCCAAAGTGCTGGGATTACAGGCGTGAGCCACCGCGTCCAGGCTTTCTGTTTGTTTTTTAGAGAAGGGGTCTCTTTTTAAAATTTTTTAGAGACAAAGTTCTCACTATATTGCCCAGGCTGGTCTCAAACTCCTGACCTCAGGAGATACTTCCACCCCAGCTAGCTTCCTGAGTAGCTGGGATTACAGGTGTGAGCCATCATGTCCTGCTCTTAGCTCAGTTTTTAGCTCTTTTGAGAATCTCTATTTTGCAGGTACCCAAGTGTGGCAGGCATGCTCTAAGGTGACCCCCAATGAGTCACATCCCTGTTCTAGCCTCTACCCTTGAGTTTCGGTGGAACTCATACCTTGCTTCTAGACGCTAGAATACTGCAAAGGTGGTGGGATGTTATTCCCATGATGACATAATGTCATACAAGACTCATTTAGAGATTCTCCTGCTTGCTTTGAAGAAACTGCCATGTTGTGAGAGGCATCTGTGAAAGGGCCACATGGCAAGAACTGTGGGAGGCCTCCCGAAGCTGAGTGGTGCCCAGCTGACAGTCAGCAAGAAACACGTACCTCAGTCTACAGAAGTAAGGTCCTGTACTGAAGCAGCCCTGTGAGATGGTAAATGTCTGTTGTTTTAAGGTGTTCAATGTGTGGTACTGTGTTACCCAGCAATAGAACACTAGGGTATATTGGTTACTTAGGTATCAGCAGACACTTAGCTAAGAACTGATCAGCAGGATGAATGCTAATTCTTAGAATTGTACTAAGTCTTTTCCTTCCAATATGCAACTTTAACAATGCCCTATGATCTCATATGACCATTCACATGTTGGTGTGTGGAAACAGTGAATTTTCCAGAGTGGATTTTGAGATTTTCTGCCATGTTCTTATCATCATCCTTCTCTCCCTGAGCTGCATCTTCTACCCTGTAACAGTAAATGCTGAAGGTGGAATTGCTATTCTAGCAAGCCTCCTAGCTGCCAAGTAACTGCTACTGCCTAGATTCCAACAACCTGAGAAAACGCAGTAAGTGAAGCAGAAGTAATTTCCAAGTTCTAACTGAGGGAAATATACACTACAAAAAGAGCAAAAGGGCTGGGCACGGTGGCTCATGCCTGTAATCTCAACACTTTGGGAGGCTGAGGTGGGCGGATCACTTGAGATCAGGAGTTTGAGATCAGCCTAAGTAACATGGTGAAACCCCCTCTCTACTAAAAACACAAAAATTAGCTGGGCATGGTGGTGCATGCCTGTAATCCCAGCTACTCAGGAGGCCAAGGCAGAAGAATCGCTTGAACCAGGGAGTCAGAGGTTGCAGTGAGCTGAGATCATGTCATTGCACTCCAGCCTGAGCAACAGAGTGAGACACCGTCCCCCACCCCTAATAAATAAATAAAAATAAAAAGAGCAAGAGGGTTTTTACCATTAACTTCTCCACCGCCGTCTCCAAAGCTGTTAGGTTATTACGTGAACCAAGATTGTGGCAGGCATATAAGGTGAATGGGCAGTGGTCAAGAAAGACACTGTATTTTACTTGAGACAAAACAATGGCAAATTTATAGAAATTAAGTAAGAGAAAGCAAGCCTACTCCAATCAGGTAGAAATGAGATGTTATTCAGCATAAAATTGGAGGAAGTAAACAAAATTTCATCAATTCTAGTCATTGTTCAAAGGATCACCTGCACCAATTCTGCCATATACATATGAAGTACCCTTTCTGATCCTTGACTCCTAGGCTACCCAGTCACCTTCTAATTGGTTTCCCAGGTATTTCAGACTCAGGAAAGAGAAACCCTGGATCTGTGACACAAGTATTCCAATCACTGGAAAAGACTATGCCTCACTGTAAATTACACTTGCAGCGTGACTTACGGTAACTACGATATGATTACAACACAGACCTGGTGAAGAGCTAATCTAGAGCAAGGCTCAGACCCAGCCTCTGTTACTGAGGTAGGCAAAGGACCTCGAAAGACCCCATCTACAGCCCTACTACTAATCTAGTAACACTGAAACAGCTCTTAAAATTAGAACATAGTGTCTCCAAATTCCATTTGAACATAGAATATTAGCATATAAAAATAACTTATTTTTAAAATGTCTGTAAAGATAGTATCATAATTGAATGAATTACTGTATTTCACTGAATCTAAGCCACTGATTGTAAAACACATTATTTTATATATACATATGGGAAAAAACTGTCAATTAAACTGTCACAATGTTAAATGATCACTGATTGTAAGACATGTCCTAATTTCAGATATGTTAACAGTATGGGGGCAAAAAGTGCAACTTAGGGTCAATGAAATGCAGTACTAAAAAATATATTCTTCAGGTAATTATTCAAATAAGGTATTAAACATTAAGTACATTAAATAGACATGTAATCATTTATCATTAGCACATTCTTAAAGCTATTTATCATTTTGGTTTCACTTCTCATTTGAAATGAAGAACGTGCTGTCACTTGTACTAATTTCTAGCAGACATTTTGCACAAACTTTAAAACTATGGATTCTCAATTTGGAAATCACCTCATTTTCATTTCTAGAATCACAGATCAGGAGGCGAGATAAACAAGGCCTATCTTAAGTGATAGAGTGCAGGGCTAGAAGGAGTCAAGGCTTGAAGCCAGGCCCCTTGGGCCCTGTTCTGTGTTCTCTTCATTGAAATTAGAAATCAAATGAGTCATTAGCATTCTTTGATCCAACCCTACAGATAAGGTAAAGCAATTAATAAAAATACCTCTCTTTTTTTTTTTTTTTTTTGAGATGGAGTCTCGCTGTCGCCCAGGCTGAAGTGTGGCATGATCTCGGCTCACTGCAAGCTCCGCCTCCCGGGTTCACGCCATTCTCCTGCCTCAGCCTCCCAAGTAACTGGGACTACAGGTGTCCACCACCACACCTGGCTAATTTTTTGTATTTTTAGTAGAGACAGGGTTTCGCTGTGTTAGCCAGGATGGTCTCAATCTCCTGACCTCGTGATCTGCCCGTCTCGGTCTCCCAAAGTGCTGGGATTACAGGCTTTAGCCACTGCACCTGGCCCATTTCTCTTTTATGAAACTATTCTCCTCAACTTTCCTGGAAAAATACTGATACCTGATAATTTGTTCAACCAATCAATTCAACCCCTACACAGTCTCATTCCATGAGAATACCCCCCTTCTCAAAAGCAAATGCCTTCTCTGGGTGCTCTGAGGGGTGGAGACCATAAAATATTTCCTAATCAGTCACATGTCAAATACTAGCCTTATAACAAGATCCTATTTTACGTGTATGAGACCATTTGGTTATTTATGGAAGACTCTGGGAATTACAGAACATTTCAAAAATTTTTAGCATTTGCCATAATTTGGACCTAAAAATTTTAATCCCCAAAGCATGGTGAAATTCTGCTAATGCTCTGCTCTGAATGGCGTCCTTAGAAGTGGCAGTTATTCAAAGATGTCAGTGAGTAATCCATCTTCTCTAAATGTTAGTCCCTTTTGTTCTGGTTTCTGGCAAGTGCTTCACATGGGAACTGCCAGTATTAAAAGGAAAAGACTCAAACACCAGTGCATTTGATGGGTATTGATTATAGACTTCAGCTGTGGGCTCTGTCAGACTACTTCTGGATGTCTCTATTATAGAATGCCTCATTGTATCATTCGTTTCAATCATTTCAAAATCCATTTCATTCCATTTTTCTGCATCCTCCTCTTCATTCTCTTCTTCATATTCATTTAGCCCGGAGCTAGAGAGCAGAGCTTTCTGGTCCTCACTCTTTCTGTCTTCTTTTTGCTGGCGATCAAGAGGTGAAGTGGCTAATTTATATAGCACAGGAAATAAAATACCAGTAGCTATTGATGCTCCCAAAGAGGTATACAGAACTACAGGCAAATCAGGGTATTTTCCTTGAAGAATTCCAATGACTGCAGGAATAGCCATTTCTCCCAGGGAAGCACCAATTACAAAAAATGCTGCAGATTTCCCATGGATAGTCGTGTACTGCTCAATCCAAGAAACACCACTCGGAAACGTGGTTGCCATTGAAGCCCCATACACTGAAGTTGCTATCCAGAGACAAATTGGGTTCTTGTCAAAAAGCACCAGAAATAAAGATGAAGTCAGGCTGCCAATGTTGCTCAACACAATCATGGTTCCAGGCTGTAAACAGGTAGCAAAAAAGATTGCCAGACCCCTGCAGGCTGCAAATGTCCCCCAGAAGATGGAGTTCAATCCAGCGGCTTCACTTTCTTTCATGCCAGCATGGGTGGTTGCAAATGAGAAAACATAAGAGCCATATGTTACCTCAGCTCCAACATAAAAAAAGAAGAACAGAAAAAGGAGACAAAGAAGGGCGTTGTGATATTTTGCTCTTCGAAATGTCTCAGCAGATGCTCTTGCTTTCTCTTGCTTTGAACTATTCTTTAAAAACAGACCAAAAAAAATGACAGAAACTAAGAACATGTAAGTACCAATAACAGCATAAGCCCACAGTAAATTCTTATCATTAGGTACTCCAAACAGAGCTTCTGAGTCAGCATCAGATGATCGGTTGAGTGCGGGATGGAAGTCAGACTCTGTGTGGTTTTCAGCAGACACTGTTGGACCCAAAGCCAGTTTAGCTAGCAGTGGAGCCAAAAAGGCACCGAAGGCAAAAGAGAAGTGTAAGGCCTGCATATGTGGGGCTCCTTTGTCCCCCCAAATAGCCAAGATAAGGACGTTACCACCTGTCAATGAAAGATGGGAAAAATTATTTAAGTTAAACACAGTTACTTACCTATAAAAAAAAAAAGTTCACTTATCAGAAAGGGGGTGAGTCTATTTTACATAGCACAAGCATTATAATATTCTAATTATCAAACACTGCAACTAAATCAATTCTGAGTAAGGAATTCTAACCCACTACCACCAGACAACTCTAAGCATTATAACATCACATACTCACAAATCAAATTCTACAGTCTAGTAGACTACTACCTCCTAGAACCAAGCACATTAGCAAGACGCTTTTTCTAATACAGTTCTAACATCAGACTGTGGAAGAAATATTTATATATTAATATTTTAAATATATATTTAAAAGGCAAAATTTTATCATCAGATAGTAGCTAAATTACCAAAGCTTTCTGTACTTGCTGTTGGTAGCCACTTGAGGAAAATTACTTACTTATGTAAGTAACAGATGCAAAACACACGTCCAGGAACCTGAATAGCCAGGATTCTGGTGTGCCCATTAGAGGAAACAAGGACACCGTTTAGCATCTGAATTTATACTGTCTAAACATCCAGGAGGCGAAAGGCAAGAAGCAGCACATCTTGAGCTATCTTCTTTTTTTTCAACAGATATTTTCAGATAAATATATAATTCTACCCTATAATTTCATAACCAAATTAACCCTAAAGTAAAATAAAATATTTCCCCAACAGATCACGTAACAGCAAAGCAGGGAAGGGAGGGGTAGAAAGCTGGTTTTAGGAGTAAACAGATGTCATCTATGTTATTTAGCAGGTTTTTTGTTTGTTTTTGAGACCCAGGCTGGAGTGCAATGGCACAATCGTGGCTCTCTGCAACCTCCACCTCCTGGGTTCAAGCAATTCTCCAGCCTCAGCCTCCCGAGTAGCTGGGATTACAGGCACGCACCACCATGCCTGGCTAATTTTGTATTTTTAGTAGAGACACGGTTTCTCCATGTTGGTCAGGCTGGTCTTGAACTCCCGACCTCAGGTGATCCGCCCCACACAGCCTCCCAAAGTGCTAGGATTACAGGCATGAGCCACCCCGCCGTTATTTAGTAGGTTTTTTTTTTTTTTTTTTTTGAGACAGAGTCTCACTCTGTCACCCAGGCTGAAGTGCAGTGGTGTGATCTCTACTCACTGCAAACTCTGCCTCCTGGGTTCACGCCATTTTCCTGCCTCAGCCTCCCGAGTAACTGGGCCTACAGGCGCCCACCACCACACCCGGCTGATTTTTTGTATTTATAGTAGAGATGGGGTTTCACTGTGTTAGCCAGGATGGTCTCGATCTCCTGACCTCGTGATCCACCCATCTCGGCCTCCCAAAGTGCTGGGTTACAGGCATGAGCCACCGCATCCGGCCTATTTAGTAGGTTTTAAAAGACATGATGATGATACAGGAAAGAATCTACTACAGGAGGGCAGGAACTTTGAGGACAGAAAAGAAAAAGAAAGAGCCTAGTCCACACCATGGATCTCTCTTGGCTTGGAAGTCAGGGTAAATGTCAAGTTGGTTTGCTGCTTCTATGCTTTCTCAGCCAAATAACGGTTCCAAACTTGGTTTAACCTATTAAACCACCAATTCCTCCCATACTAGCGCGATAAAGTTCTACCCCAAGATGAAAGCCTATTCACCTGCACTGTAAGTACCCACACAGGGGCCCTTCCCTGTTTGGACAATGTAAATCAATTATCTCTCATAGAACAAAATTCTTTAAGTTCATTTCAGAGTTGGCTGCTCAGAAACAGGCCCCCTAATTGGCAAGAGTAGCTGCTAGAAGGGTGATTCACTCTGAGTGACTCACAGCCAACTCAGTAGGTCTGTGTCATTTTAGGGGGCATTGCAAGTGACAGTTTAATATCATCTGCTGTACTTCTTCTAGCAAGTTCCTACTCCCAGAGATGACGTTGAAGAGCTCACTAACCTGTATCCAGAACGCCAATTGAAACACCGAAGATAGACATCATGACAGTGAGTAATATTGCTGTCTTGCAAAAAGGAACAAGATAAAGACCAACTGTGGTAGCCGACATTGAGATTCCTGGGAAGGTAGAAACTCAGCTATAAAAAATAATATCCACGCAGTCATGGATCAAGTCAATATGATAAATGTCTAAACATGCAAAATCAGGTCAAATTTAAATTAGTTAATGAGTAGATGAGAGTTTTTGCTTCTAAAAGTGATCATTTCATTTGAATCTTTTATAATCTTTATGGATTATGAAATATAAATAATTATAACACAAATACATTTCCAGCACTTCTAGTAATCAAACTGTAAATTATACCATAAGGCAAAGTTTTATACCAAAAGAGACAAGCCAAAACTAATTTAAATGATTCACATTTAAGAACCTAACAGGAATTTTTAGACATGAGGCAAAAAATTAAATAGACAAAAATAAAATGCAATTACTAGAGTAGCTTGTAATAAAATTTACTAAATAAATTAGTTTGGGAAATAGGGAGGAAAATACAAGAAATATGTTCTTTCAACCCACTTTGGAAATAAGAGGGATTATTTATTAATTCCTTAACAATAACAAATTATTATTCTTGCTTCCAAAATAATTTTATCATATTAATCTAAATTTTCTCTAAATATTTCAATTTATTCAAAAAAAGTATATGCTAAAAAGCTTTGCCAGGCAGGTGTGGTGGCTCACACCTGTAATCCCAATACTTTAGGAGGCTGATCCTTTGAGCTCAGGAGTTCCAGACCAACCTGGGCAACATGGTGAAACCCCGGCTCTACTAAAAACACAAAAATTAGTCAGGCATGGTGGCTCACACCTGTGGTCCCAGTTAATTGGAAGGCTGAAATGGGAGGATCACTTGAGCCCAGGAGGTAGAGGTTGCAGTGAGCAGAGATCACATCACTGCACTCCAGCCTGGGCAACAAAGGGAGAGGAGACCCTGTCTCAAAAAAAAAGCAGCTTTGCCATCTATTTCCAGGGTGAGACAGAGCACTCTGGGGTTGTCCAACGACAACATGAGGCAGCAGGAACAAAAACACAGCCTACATCAGTCCACCCAACTTCCCTTCCCCTCTTCATTCCCAATCCAGGGTGTAGCCTGGGCAGGTTCAAAGAGCTCATTCTGATCTGTGGTGACCCCAGGACATCTGCCCTAAACCCTTTAGGCAGAGTTTTTTGGACAACCAGTGTGTGATCCAGGAGTGGTATCTAAATTATAGTGGTTGGGAAGGCTAAGGATTGCTAAGACACTCTAGAGCTAATCTAAATTTCCAGAGGGCCCCAGCACAGATTCCCTCTAACTGTCAAGATGAAAGCAGGTACCAAGGAAACTCAACTGCCATTGAGGACACCTAAACACTACCCATTTCAGTGGCCAAAGATTCTGCATGCTAGTATTTTCATATTTTCAAAGACAACTTATAAATTCACTTGACAGTCATAAAGAAGCTAAAATTAGCATTTACTTACCCAAAAGTAAAAAATAATTCATGACATCGACAAGAAATCCACCAATCACAGAGCCACTCAAATATCCCAAGGCACGACCCACAAAAATGAAAGACAGACTACTGATACTTCGGTTCACATTTGTTGCCAAATCTTGAAACGTGGGTCCCAGTATAGCAACACTCAATCCCTAAAATTTAAAAAGACAAAAGTTTTTACTTATAATCATTAAAATAATGTCTAACTATGTGGTAGTTTCTTCCACTATTAAAAAAAGGGGCAGAGGGTCTGGGATTTACAATGTAATGTAGGGAATTAGACTACTGTTTTTTTAGTTTTGACTAAAACTCTATTTTTTTTTGTTTTGACACCTCTCGATTTAAAAAAAATTTTTTTTGTTGCAATCCTGTTTCCTTTCTGAACAATACCTTTAAAAGACTATTCTGTATTAATAAAATGTAATATTAAAACTATTTTTGAAATGGTTTCATATATTTTGAAATATATTACATGCACAAATAAGAATTTGGGTATTAAAAATTTAAATTGGCCGGGCACAGTAGCTCACGCCTGTAATCTCAGCACTTTGGGAGGTCGAGGCAGGTGGATCACGAGGTCAGGAGTTTGAGACCAGCGTAGCCAACACAGTGAAACTCCATCTCTACTAAAAATACAAAAATTAGCTGGGCATGGTGGTGGGCACCTGTAGTCCCAGCTACTTGGGAGGCTGAGGCAGGAGAATCACTTGAACACGGGAGGCGGAGGTTGCAGTGAGCCGAGACTGCACCATTGCACTCCAGCCTGGGTGACAGAACGAGACTCTGTCTCAAAAAGAATAAATAAATTAATTAAATTAAGTCAGGCGTGGTTGCTCACACCTGTAATCCCGGCAATTTGGGAGGCAGAGGTGGTAGGATTGCTTGAGCTCAGGATTTTGAGATCAACCCAGGCAACGCCTTCTCTACAAAAATAAAAATAAAAAAAATCAGCCAGGCGTGATGGCGCATGCCTGTAGTCCCAGTTACTAGGGAGGCTGAGATGGTAGGATCGCTTAAGCCCCGAGGTCGAGACCATAGTGAGTTCTGACTGAGCCACTGGAAAACATCAAAACATTGATCAAAACATCAAAATATGATTCCTGTTTTTTATGTTGTTAAACAGCAATATTTCTGGATGCACATGGGGTCCTTCCCCTGAACTATACATATAAAACATACAGGAGATAAACAATTTAAATGTTTCTAAATCTACACTTTTCTTCCACGCCATCAGAATTAGTCAGTAAAGGCTGCTTAGAAAATATTACACGCCCAAGTACAGAATGACTTTAACAATAAAACTTTACTCAATGCAGTGTCAGCAAGAGGTAAGGATTACAATTGACTTTCAGAGGAAATTCATTGGACACTTAAAGAAAAAAATGTTTCCAATCAGTCTACATTTCCAGAATAACTGATTCTAATTGCCCTGCTCTGCTCTAAATGCATGGGGTGCGCCTCCTGCCCAACTCGTAACAGTCCAAGACCAAGGACCACTATGGGCCCAGGTGCACAGCAAGCACCTAGTACTTCGAGAGAAGCCTGAGCACAGAATCTAATCAAATTAGTTCATGTCTTCAAAGGATTTACAACAGGACCGGACAAGTCAGTGACGACTCACCAGAAGTCTGAAGTGACTTCTTTCTTCACCCCTCCCCACCGCCCCCAATCAAAACTCTAATAAACAATTGTGGCTCAGAGTCCCTGAGATGGTAAGTGACCACAAATGACTCTTGGGAGGACTCATCCTCTCAACTCCCCCAGGATCATAATTATCAAGTGATAAGGAGGAGGTTTCCGAAAAGGGAATCGAGCGGCGACCCAGGGGTTTGGCAAAAGGCGCTTCTAGGCTTGCCCTTTGCTCCAAGAAAAACATTTAAGAATCTAAAGGTTGGTTTCATTAATAAATAGGACTGTGGGCAGAGTAAGAGACATATTTCTGGCTCTATCACTTAACCAGCTGTGTGATCCAGAAAGTCACTTTCTCCTCCGGGCCTATTTCCTTATCTGCAAAATTAAGCGGTTGGCTGAATTTGTTCAGACCACCAGGAAGAAATTCCAGAAAAGTAGTTTTTCTGTGTAATAATTTGGGGGTTGAGTGGGTGGGTGCAGAGAGCAGCGGCCAAAGACCTGGTCAACCCCTCTTGCAACCTTCTCATCCGACGAAAGAGACGTAGGAAGGCTTGCTGGGCCGCGCGCGGTGGCTCACGCCTGTAATCCCAATACTTTGGGAGGCCGAGGTGGGCGGATCACCTGAGGTCAGGAGTTTGAAACCAGCCTGGCCAACATGGCGAAGCCCCGTCTCTACTAAAAATACAAAAATTAGCCGGGCTTAGTGGCAGGCGCCTGTAATCCCAGCTAGTCGGGAGGCTGACGCAGGAGAATCGCTTGAACTCTGGGGGCAGAGGTTGCAGTAAGCCAAGATCGCACCACTGCACTCCAGCCTGCGCAACAGAGCGAGACTACGTCAAAAAAAAAAAAAAAAAGCTTGCTGGAGCTGAAAGAAGTATTCAGAAAATCTATTTCCTCCAAGATTAGAATTGTGCCCATTTTCTAGATGATGAAACTGAGGCCCAGTCAGATTAGGTAACGCGCCCAAGGTCAGTTTGCAAGTGGCGAAGGCAAGACCCGAACGCCCCGGCCTGGGAGTGTTGCAGCCCCGGCTCTCACCAGCCCCAGGAAGGAGGCACACAGCATCAAGGTGGTGAACCACCGCAGCTTGCTCCTGGTCCCACCGCTCTGCCGGGAGACCACCACCACCTCCGGCTCCGGCTCATTCTCCGCCGGGGCCTCCGCCTGCAGGAGCCGCTGCCCCGCAGCCCGGGGCCCGGCCCCACGGAGCTCCACCTCTAACTCCAGCTCGGCAGCTCCGGAGAAGTCGTCTTGCTGCCGCCGCGCTTCTCAGCAGAACTTCTGGAGCTCCGAGAGGAGCACTGGCCCCGACCCCAGGCACAGGTGTCCTTCCGGGCGCCACCTCCCAGCGGACCGCCCGGAACCGGGGCAGAGAAGGAGAACTTCGGCACGCTGCAGGTGTTCGGGTCAAAAGACGCTCGCTCTCCATGCAAGCATGCGCATGCGCGGGTCACGTGGCTGAAATGTGGCCTTTCGCCAACCGCTATCGCGCCTCCAGCCGGAAGTTGATGTGCTTGCCTAGGAGACCGGACATGGCTCTCTAGCCTAGGCATCATACTTAGCTGAGTCCACAGAGGCTAACGGACGTGCGCCCCATGGCGGAGCGAGCTGAAGCTGCAGCCTGGGACCAGAGAAATCAAGAGGTAAAAATGCGGCCAAACCATTATGAGGAAAAGGGGCCAAGAATACGCAGTAGCGCCTTGCGCCGGCTCCCCGGTCTCCTGGGGAGCGGAGGGAGCCTGAAGAGCTGGTCCTTATACAGCTTTCTGAAATCCCTGAGATCTGTCGATGAATCGCGCATCTTTCACTCCACAAGTATTTGTTGAACGTCATTGTGTAAGTTATCACGTATATTATCTCAATTAACCCTCACAACACTCCAAATTCCACGTTATCCCCGTTGTACAGATAGAAAGATTAAGTCATAGAAAATAATTAACAATCTGCCCAAGCTCAGTCATCGAATTAGTGGCCATATATAAACAGTGTAACAGTAGCTCAAGAAAGAAATCGGGATCCAAAGCTGTGGTTTCAAACACAATTCCTGAAATAATTCCAATTCCTGAAATAATTCCATCGTTGTAAAGAAGTGGAGCGTGGCATCGATTTGAGGAATTTTTTTTTTTATACTTTAAGTTTTAGGGTACATGTGCACAACGTGCAGGTTAGTTACATATGTATACATGTTCCATGTTGGTGTGCTGCACCCATTAACTCGTCATTTAACATTAGGTATATCTCCTAATGCTATCCCTCCCCCCTGATTTGAGGAATTGTTCCCTTTTGCTCTTTAATAAAGCGTACCACAGCCTCAAAACGTTATATACTTTTCTTTGTGGTCTATTTGAAATGTTCTTTTCCACCTGATTCTTCCAACTTTCATCCACTTAGGCTCCCAGACTACAAACCTTAGTCTCATCATTCCTTGCAACCCGTCTCTCCAGACTTATTCATTTAGTCATTAAGTCTTCCCCCCACCCGCACCCCCACTTTTTTTTGGTTTTTTGTTTTTTTCTTTTTTGAGACGGAGCCTAGGTCGCCCGGGCTGGAGTGTTGTGGCGCTTTTTGGTAGGGACGAGGTTTCACCATGTCGGCCAGGCTGGTCTCGAACTCCTGACCTCAAGTGATCCGCCTGCCTTGGCTTTCCAAAGTGCTGAGATTACAGGTATGAGCCACCACGCCCCACCATGCATTTCTTTTTTCTTTCTTTCTGTCTTTTTTTTTTGAGACGGAGTCTCGCTCTGTCGCCCAGGCTGGAGTGCAATGGTGCGATCTTGGCTCACTGCAACCTCTGCCTCCTAGGTTCAAGCGATTCTGCTGCGTCATCCTCCTGAGTAGCCGGGATTACAGGCGCGTGCCACCACGCACGGCTAATTTTTTTTATTTAGTAGAGACGGGGTTTCACCATGTTGGTCGGGCTGGTCTGGAACTCCTGACCTCGTGATCTACCCACCTCGGCCTCCCGAAGTGCTGGGATTACAGGCGTGGGCCACCGCGCCCAGCCCGCCAAGCATTTATTTTAGAGCGGGTCAGCTGGCATTCCTTCATATGAGAATGTCTTTATTTCACTTTGATTCCTGAAAATATTTTCACTGAAAATAAGAGTTCTGGGCTAACAGTTATTTCCTTTCTGCACAGAAAGATGAGATTTCTATTCGAGTTTTAGCTACCCATGCCACCCAACAGTTCCCAGCTGGGGTCTCTCCTCAGGACAAACCACAAGAAAAGAAGAAAAAAGCCAGAAAATTCATCCCCTTGCAGGTTTCTAAGTTTTGACTCCCTACCTCAATTCTTTATTTACTTTTCAGAGTCGGCAGGTAGTTGCCATTTGTATTTTGTCATGAGTCTTTTAGTTGTAATCAGTGAGAGAGGGGCTGAAGTAGACTAATGATGCCAAACCAGGACGTTTTCTACCTATCTTTGAAGAATCCATGTTTAAAAAAAAAAAAAAGAAAGAAAAAAACCTACTTTGGTAGGTAGTCTTTTCTGACCTGCCTTTCAGCCTTGAGACTGGTTTGGTTTCACTAATTCCTATATAGTTGTGCTGCTTCTAAATCTTGTCACAGGTTTTACCTCGTGTTACAGTTCTTTTAGCACTTATCTTCAGTTCCTGAGTAGATTATAAACTCAATGAGATGGAAACTATGGGTGTTACATGTCTGTCTCCTAACATTGTATTACATACTTAATAACTATTACCTAACTGAATTGATTAATTACTTAACTGAATTGAGGTTCAGTAAAGCCATTTTTAAATTAAATATTTTAATTCACCCTGATTAAACGTAAAAAAAAAAAAAAAGAAAAAGCCTTTTCTAAATGGAAAGATCTACTTTCTGATTCTTCATTCCCCACTTCACTCTTGAAAGCAGCAGGATATTTTTTCCAGTTGCCTCCAGAGGTCACCCACCACCTTTGAGAAAAAAAAAAACAAAAAAAAAAAAACCATAAACTACAGCATTGCTTCATGCAGATTTCTCTTAGATCAATAGGGAGGATCAAGTTTTTTCTTGAGAGGCAATTTCAGAGAAATAAAAGTGTTTATGAGCCACATTTTCTACTGAAAATAAATATAGCTTTATTGATTCTCTTAAAAAAATAAGTATTTTACAATGTATATGACTTAATTTATCTAAAAGGAAAATATCTGGATTTTAGTCACTAATCTGGTACTATCTGGATGTATTTGTGAAATAGTAACAAGAAGGCAGGTTTTAATCTTTCAACTTAACTTTTTACTTTGGGTGAGAGAGAGAAATTAGACAGATCATGTTTGGAGACTGCATATCACTGTGAGGACCTATTTAATTTTTATTTGCCAGAAGGACCATCCTTTTTACTTATCATATGATGTCCAATTTGTGCTTACAGTGCATCATGAAGAACTAAGTGTCACCATAACTGTTTCTTTCTGTATACTAAACTATCATTCTTTTACTTCACTGCTAAAAACCCAGTCTATTAAAACTATCTCTCACGAAGATTTAATTTCAGTTAGACAACTTTTATGGTTTATGCTATGTACTTGGAAAAGTTAGAAATAATGTTGAAATGATCTGACATTGGTGTTTGATAGAATAAATTATTTATCTTATTAAAAATTAAAACTTACTGATTTTTAAGTTTCCTTTTTTAAAAGATATAAACTTAAAATTTTCTTCTTTCTTTCTTTATTCTTTCTTTCTTCTTTCTCTCGCTCTTTTTTTTTTTTTTTTGACAGTCTTGATCAGTCACCCAGGCTGGAGTGCAGTGACATGATCATGGCTCACTGCAGCCTCGACCTCCGGAGCTCAATCAATTCTCCGGCCTCAGCCTCCCAGTAGCTGGGACTACAGGCATGTGCCTCATGCCTGGCTAATTTTTGTATTTTTTGTAGAGATGGGGTTTCGCCATGTTGCCCAGGCTGGTAGAATTTTAACTGGATTCACTGTAACATTTAGGTCTCCAGCATTCTTTGACTCTACCAACATACGGGTATCCTATGCTGTATTGATCAGATAAAATCTTTGCTGACTGTCCTATTAATAACCAAGATCAGAGATTAAGAAAATAAAAACAATGCAACCAAAAGTGAGAACATGGCAACTGTAGGTGCTATGAGAACAAAAACGGACTCATGTTTCTTTTAAGAGTGCTTCAGAAGCAATTAGGATCATCTGCATAAAAAAGGAAACCACTTTAGGGTTTTCAGTGCCCTCTAAGCAGAATGATCTTCCTCCGTCTGTATGTAGAGGAGGCCACTTACTCAAAGGGCTGAATACTTGGTCGTGTATTTAGTCACTAGTTATTGAATACCTAAGATGTGCAAGGCATTGCTCTAACAGTGAAAAAACAGTCAAAATTCCTGCCCTTGTGGATAGACAATGAAGACGTACATTTGTAATACGATGTCAGATAGTAATAAGTTCTCTAAAGAAAAATAAAGCAGGATAAACGGGATAGAAAGTGATGACAGGGGTTTATCTTAGATCAAGGTAGTGCTGGGGGAAGGCTCCCGTGAGGGTGAGTGACATGTGAACAGAAGCCTAACAAGTGAGGGAACCAGCCATGCAAGAAGAGCATTCTGGAGAGAATAGCAGGTGTGGGGATCCCATCGCAGGAATGAACTTGGTGTGTTCTTCAGCATGAAGAGAGAGTTGGTAGAAAATGACACAGGAGAGCAAGTAAGGTCCTGATCATGCAAGGCCTTATGTTAAAGACTTTCTGGATGCATGTGGAAGAGTACTCCAGGGGAGAAGGGCAAGATGAAGAGCAGAGAGAACAGAGATCTAATTAGGAAGTTAATTGATTAGGCTAGATTTGTGTAGGTGGTCAGAGTGGTCAGATATGGGAAATCGATTGAAGATAAAAAAAAACCCAGCATTTGCTAATGGGCTGGGTGTATGACAGAAGGAATATCAAGGATGACTGCAAGGATTTTGACCCGAGCAACTGGTGAGCAGTGGATGAGATGGAAAAGATTATGGAATGAGCATGAATTGTCCTGGACATGGAAGAAAATCAGGAATTCAGGTTGAAGATGTTAAGATTAAGGTATTTATTAGATAATTAAATTAAGATATCAAGTGAACAGCTGGATATCCAGTTCAGTAGAAGGATCAGAGCAATAGGTAAAAACTGGGAGCTATCAGCATGTAGATGATATTTAGTACCATGAGACCAGTTGAGATCACCTAAAGTGTAAGTATAGATATTAATAGAAGAGGATCAAGGACTAAGCCCTGAACACATCTCATATATAAAGGTGTGAAAGATGAGTATCCTGCAAAGAAGACTAAGATAAGAGGAAAATCAGGAGAGTGTGTATGGTGTAAACAAAAATTCAAGAAGGCAGGGGTGACCAACTATAACTTCCTATGGAGAAGATATGGGATATATAGAATCAAGCACATATTCTTGAATAATTATGTAATTTAGCCTTACTTTCCAAATGCATGGGGGTTGAACTAGATGATCTTTGAGGTTGCTTGTAATTCTAAGTTTGATAAGAGCAGCAAATAACTTAATAATTTAAAACTATCTCTTAAAACAAACAAACAAACAAAAACTGTCCCTTACTCTCATTTTTGTCCTGAAGGTAAAAAAGCAACTCGAAACTGGTGTTGTAGTACCATTTTTCCCTTTTCCCCAGATTGGGGTTATCATTCAAAGTTACATTTTGCATAATTATTTGGAAGGTTATAAGTAAATAAGATGTCTTAATAATCCCTCTTTCTTTTTTTTTCTTTTTGAGACAGCGTCTCACTCTGTCTCCCAGGCTGGAATGCAGTGTGCAGTCATTGCTCACTGCAACCTCAAACTCCTGGGCTCAAGCAGTCCTCCCACATCAGCTTCCTGAGTAGCTAGGATTACAGGTGTGAGCCACTGTGCCCAGCTTTTGTTTTATTAATTCCTTAATAAAATTGTCATATCCAAATAGGACATAAAAAGATTTACTACAAATTCCATTGTAGACATCTAAGAATAATTTATTTAGAATGGCTGAGGGGAGGGGACTAGTGGAGATTTTGTGAGGTTTTTCTTTGGTGGGGGGACAGGGTCTCACTCTGTCACCCAGGTTGAAGTGCAGTGGCGTGATCATGGCTTACTGCAGCCTTGACCTCCCAGGCCTAATTGATCCTTCCAGCTCAGCTTCCTGAGTAGCTAGAATTACAGGCACACACCACCATGTCTGGCTAATTTTGTGTGTGTGTGTGTGTGTGTGTGTGTGTGTGTGTGTGTGTCGATGAGGTTTCACCGTGTTTCCCAGGCTTATCCCCAACCCCTGGGCTTGAACAATCCACCTGCCTTGGCCTTGAAAAGTGCTGGGATTGTAGGTGTGAGCCACTGTGCCCAGCCTGAATGGAGATTTAGGATGAGCTAAACTACCCCACCATCCTCAGTCCAAGCCACCCCTTGGTACTATCCTTGATATTGCAAGGGCCCAAAATAAAGTGAAAAATATAGCCCTAAGAACTTAGATCTAGCTTTCAGGCCTCTTCAGAGAAATTATGTGCAGCAGAAAGTGTTTACCCAACCCAGCTCTTGGGAAGCTGAGCAGAAGCCAGCTCCATTGTTCTTGACTTGAGATACAAATGCTTTTTATCTATTGTCTCAGTGGGTAGACCTACTGGGAGCCCAGTGAGAGGGAGCTGAAGCAGTCAATAGATAAGAACGAGTCAAACTGAGTTGTTAAAGGGGCCTGATGAAGAATAGAAGCGGAAATGAGAAGCCAAAACAAGGGGCTTGAGAAACCACAAGAATGAGTAGTGAGGCAATATGGCTCACGCCTATAATCCCAGCACTTTGGGAGGCCAAGGCAGGTGGATCACTTGAGGCCAGGAGTTCAAGACCAGCCTGGCCAACATGACGAGACCCCATCTCTACTAAAAATACAAAATGAAAATCGCTTGAACCCAGGAAGGGGAGGTTATAGTGGGCCGAGAATGCACCACTGCACTCCAGCTTGGGCGACAGAGTGACGCTGTCTCCAAAAAAAAAAGAATGAGGCACGGTGGTTAAAGTTAAGGCAGGGACATGGACCTCACATGCAAAATAGCATGTTCATAAATTGAAACTTACATGTGGTTCGTATTATGTCAGTTGCCACTAGATAGTTTATAATATTACTATGTTTCTTGACAATTAGAGAACATTAATTATATAATCTAAAAAATTACTGAATAATTTTATTGAATCTCCCTTTTTATGTTCCCAACTGTTTCCTGGCTTCTTTGATAATTTCATTAGGAAGCAAAATAATCTTTCACAATATTGTTTTGTGTTTTTAATGCAGGTAACAAGTCTTCATGATAGTTACTTGTTATAACTGAATATTTTCTCTCATTCTTATACTCAAATATTTTAAATAGAGATCATAGTTATTAAACCTAGAAAAGCTCTGTTTGTGATGAGTAGTACATATTAAATTCTATTAATAATAAAAATAGAAGTTTGTATATTGGTGCTGTCATTTAGAGATGACAAAAAGAGGAAGAGAGATTAAGGGGAAAAGAATGATGAATGAATGAGACATATCAGCTAGCTACTCAGGCTAGACTCCAAGGCTAGATCCCTTTAGAGCTCAGCTTTCCAAGGTCAGGAACTCAGTTACTAGTTCTTTTTAGCTCATCCAGAACTGATTAGCTCCCAGAGAACTGACTGTTATGACCAGGCCTACAAGCTAGGAATTAAACAGAGTGACATGCCCCATGTCTAATATTCTTAAGGTACCCCTTCCTGGTGAGTCTAACCAGTCTGGAAGCCAAATGATAAGTTAGACAAGGGTCAGCAAACTATCACCTACAGGCGATATCTAGCCACATCCTGATCTTGTAAATAAAGTTTTATTGGGACATAGCCATGCCTGTTTATGTACACATTATCTATGGCTGAGTTTACACTATAAAGACAGAGTTGGGTAACAGTGACAGAGACCTCATGGCCCAAAAAGCCTAAGCTATTTACCATCTGTCCCTTTCCAGAAATAGTTTGCCAACAACTTTATTAAAAGATCCTCTATGAAAGCAAAATTCAAGCAGAAGGGATTATGTATGTCCTTAAAGTTTTGAAACCAGATAAATTGTTCTTTTCCACTGTCAAGCTAATTTTTTAGCTATGTTAAAAAAAATCAGAATCTTAGAAGTTTTGGGGAATATATTGATGAATTCTTACCATCTAATACTCTTTAAAAAATATATATCCCCAACACAAAGAAAGAACAAAAAATAAATAAATAAAAAGAAAAAATATATATCCTTGACTTTTGAATTGTAAGTCTTCCCATTAGTTTATCTTCCATTATTATGATTTTAAGTCACTGTCTTTCCTTCCAGGGAGCTAATTTAGGTCTGTGCTAAGATTTAGATAGCACCCTAGTTTTATGACCAATATTCTTACAAATCATTTATTTCTGTGTTATTTTCTCAGATTTCCACAGGTAGTTACTTCTATGCATTTAAAGTTGGTTTTTGTTAGTTTAAAAATGTGACATTTGCCCTGCATTTCAGGAGTGATGTTTTCTGACTTTGTCTACAAATTCTTGAGTGTACTGTGTCTGTGGTTATCAGATCAAGAGTGTCCCATAACATGCAATGACCATCCCAATTTCTCAATATTCAATCATATAAAGAGGTAAATTTTACTGTAGGGCAAAGAGGTTCAAATGAGCTATTGTTAGTAACTTTTAGGCTTCATGTCAGCTAGCTATCAATTTATTGCCTCTCAGCTCCAAATTCAGCCTTAAGTACCTGCTCTGCCATAATGGAGTGGACTCCTTTCCAGAGAGCACAGTGTTACACTTCTCACTATAGGATGCTAGAGGGACATTATAGGAGGAAGGGGCTTCTTGTCTTGGTTCTCATGTGCTGCATTTTTCATTTTCTTACTCCTGCTGCACAGTCCAACAGCCAAAAGTATAAGGGGCTGGTGGGGAGGGAGGGATGCATCCCATGGTGCTCTGCCACATCTGTGCTCAATTCAGCCTGAAGGCTTCTTGCTGGCAGTAGCTCCCTAATTCCATCTGCACACCTGCCCACCAGCGTCAACACACCTCTGCTCCAAAGGTTGTTTTCCATAGCCCTCCTGACACACACTCACACACCCCTGGCCACAGCACCCTGCCAGAAAGCAGACCCTGATACTCTGACTCTGCACATACCTACCCTCGAGTTTATCAGCAAAGATGGAATTCTAATTATGAAAAATATCTAAGTCATTGACATTTATTTATAATTTGATAAAAATGCACACATTTGCATCACATCTTTGTATCTATTACTTAGATTGAAAATCTTAGAAACCATATGTGCACTAAAAAAACATAAAAGTATTCATTTGTCTTACTTTAGTAATTCCATTCTAGGAAATCCAGCTTAAGGAGATTATCAGAAATGTACAAGAAAATGTTTACTAAAATGATCATAGCAGCATTCTTTTTGATAGAAACATCTAAAGCAGTGCAAATGTCTAAAATGTAAAAATGGGTCAGGTGTGGTGGCTCATGCGTGTAATGCCAAAGCTTTGGGAAGCGGGGCAGGAGGATCCCTTGAGGCCAGGAGTGTGAGACCAGCCTGGGCAACATAGCCAGACCCTGTCTGTATTTTAAAAACACTAAAAAAAAAATTTTTTTTAATGTAACAATGATAAAATTTTAAAAAAGGATGGTAATGGTTCTACAACATTGTAAATGTACTTAATGCCACTGAACTGTACAGTTAAAAATGGTTAAAATGGGCCAGGCACAGTGGCTCACACCTGTAATCTCAGCACTTTGGGAGGCTGAAGCAGGAGGATCACTTGAGCCCAGCCTGGGCAACATGGCAAGACCTCATCTCTACAAATAATAAGTTACTGAATATCTGGGACAACAAGCTCAGGCCAACTGCCCAGCTCCCAAGGTCATTTTTCGAAGTTCAATAACTCTTCATGTTCTTTGGGTAACATCCTTAACTTTAGTTTCAAATGGATTAGTCACCCAATCTGGTAAAGTTCCTCTAAATCTTTAAATCTAACCATCACATCTTTTTAAATAGCACCCAAATAAGAACAATATACTTCAAAATTGACATCTTCATTTTTTTCTTGTTGTTGAGACAGTGTCCCACTCTGTCACCCAGGCTGGAGAGCAGTGATGGGATCATAGCTCACTACAGCCTCAACCTCCTGGGCTCAAGTGATCCTCCCACTTCATCCTCCTGAATAGCTGGGACCACAGGCACACACCACCATGCTCAGCTAATTTTTGTATTTTTTGTAGAGAAAGGGTCTCACCATGTTGTCCAGGCTGGTCTTGAACTCCTGGGCTCAAGTGATCCATCTGCCTTGGCCTCCCAAAGTGCTGGGATTACAGGCATGAGCCACCATGCCTGGCCAAAATTGACCTCATTAAGCCTGTTCTTGCCTAACTGCTACAAAGATGGAAATTATTAAAATTCTCGGGAAATCAAGTATTTTAAATAATGTAAGTTTATTGACAATTTTTTCATTTGAATGAGAGTGCAGTATAAGAAGGAACCTCATTAACTTTTCCCATGTATCTGGAATATACGTCAGATCACTTCAAAATATTTTAATTTTTATGTTTAAATTTCGGTGATGGAAGAAAAACATCAATGGTGTTCATAGTGAACAAAATAGTTTTAAACATTATGCTCTGGAGAGCCATTTTACCTATGTGTATAGGACAAGGCACTGAAACTTCTTTATTCTCATTGCAGTTTATGAAATAATTTATGTTTCAGCAATCACTCAATGTTATTCCTTGTTTATTAGCCACTGACAATATTCAGTGATTTTGAAGTGTTTTAAGATTCTTAAAGACCAAGTATTGTTGATGAATAATGTAGTGAA
Source organism: Pongo pygmaeus (assembly GCF_028885625.2). Classification (NCBI taxonomy): domain Eukaryota; kingdom Metazoa; phylum Chordata; class Mammalia; order Primates; family Hominidae; genus Pongo; species Pongo pygmaeus. The sequence continues at coordinate 111,236,494 of NC_072378.2, read as the reverse complement.
TTGTGAAAACACTTGATGCTACTTTAAGTTGGTTATAAACCCATATTGCCACCAAGCATGGCTATTGTTTCATATGTTACAAAACAATGACATTAAAAGATAGTTTTTTTCATAATTTTTTTGAGTTTGTTATTATACCCATCGTTACTGTGTTTGAAAATAAATTTTCTTTTATGATTTTTTTTTTTTTGAGATAGGGTCTCACTCTGTCACCTAGGCTAGGGTGCAGTAGCGCAATCTCAGCTCACTGCAACCTCTACCTCCCGGGTTCGAGCGATTCTCTTGCCTCAGCCTCCTGAGTAGCTGAGATTACAGGCACCCACTACCACGCCACACTAATTTTTGTATTTTTAGTAGAGACGGGGTTCATCATGTTGGCTAGGCTGGTCCCAAACTCCCGACCTCAGGTGATCTGCCTGCCTCAGCCTCCCAAAGTGCTGGGATTACAGCCTTTATGATTTTTAAATTCCTGCTGGGCACGGTGCTCACGCCTGTAATCCCAGCGCTTTGGGAGGCCGAGGTGGGAGGATCATGAGGTCAGGATTTTGAGACCAGCTTGGCCAACATGGTGAAACCCCATCTCCACTAAAAATACAAAAATTAGCCAGGCATGGTGGCAGGCGCTTGTAATCCCTGCTACTCAGCAGGCTGAGGCAGGAGAATTGCTTGAACCCGGGAGGTGGAGGTTGCAGTGAGCCGAGATCACGCCACTGCACTCCAGCCTGAGTGACAGAGCAAGACTCCATCTCAGAAAAGAAAAAAAAAAAATCCTTATGAATATTACATATGCATATAATAAAGATTAATTTAACTATCATGCAGAATGCTTTCACCCATTTGTAATGAAATTGACTTGACTGCAAGTCATAACATGCCTAATTTTCCAAAATCTTTTTTGCCATCTCAATTCTTGAAACAGTACCATTGCTCAATGACATAGGAGAAATCATTTCAATTTGATTTCTTTTTATCTTCATACTAATAACCTCTTACACAGCCGGCAAAATCAATTTTGCTTTAACATTGTGTGGCTTACCACATTTTTCAGTCATTGTGCTATTCTGAAAGAAACAATAAAACCATCTTTCTGATTAGGAAAAATTTGTTAAACATTCCAATGATAGTAAGACAGTTTTCAAAGTTCTCAGGACACTGTATCTCTGCCAACTTATTGCTCTGGTTCTTTGTAAAGTGGTCACTTAATCTTCCTGGTTTCATTGCTTCCTAAGAGAAAAACATGTTAACAAAATGGAAATATTAGTAATTGTTCATTTGTGGACAAAGACATAAGACCCAATTTGAAATATCCAACTGAATATTGATACTTTTCTTCATAATTAGTGAAATAAGGACTGAATAAATATATTAATATAGGTAGAGAAAAATCACTGTAAGTGCAACATTATACATACAGACTGAGTTGTAGTAGGTGAGTATCAACTACTCAAATACCACGAGTGACGTCATTGCCTTTGATGATTTTCCAAAATGGAGAACCTAAAACAAAATGCAACCTTCCCTTGTGTTACATGATATTTTACTTTCTTGGAAAACTCATTTATTGAAACTATGCTAAAAATATTTGGTGCCTATATGTACAAGAGAGAGTCTGGGCTCAGATAATCAAAAACAAATCTTTTTCCTTCATATGAATATTTGGCAGGACATTCAAAAATTGGACAGTATGTGGGACTATCCCACACATGTGGAGCTCTAGCATCTTCAGCCTCTGCCCACTAAATGCTAATAGCAGAGTTACTATGACACCCTCACACATTTTCAAAGCACCCCCTGCAGCCTGCAGGACTTCATCTTTTTTATTTATTTTTATTTATTTATTCAAGACAGAGTCTCACTCTGTCAACAGGCTGGAGTGCAGTGGTGCGATCTCAGCTCCCTGAAACCTCCATCTCCTAGGTTCAAGCGATTCTCCTGCCTCAGCCTCCCAAGTAGCAGGGACTACAGGTGCGCGCCACCATGCCCAGCTAATTTTTATATTTTTTGTAGAGATGGGGTTTCACCATGTTGGCTAGGATGGTCTCGATCTGCTGACCTCATGATCCACCGGCCTTGGCCTCCCAAAGTGCTGGGATTACAGGCGTGAGCCACCACGTCCGGCCTCATCTTTTTTTTTTTTTTTTAACTTCTCCTTCAATTGAGAATCACAAGATAAAAACATCTGCCTCAAAGGTTAAATACCTTTAGCATCAAAAGTTTAATACCTTTAGCATCATTTGAGACTCAAATCATTAAACTCAAAGGTTTAATACATTTAGCATCATTTGAGAAAATACTATTTGCTGAGAAAGCTCAAATGGCCAGGGTGACAGAAGAGAGTGGTATTCTCTCTAAATGCTATGAGGATTCTAGATAAAAGTCTTCTTTTCCAAGTTACTTCTTGATAAAAGTTCATATATCATAAGACATTCAGAGGTACTTTTTTTCCTTCTTAAGCACCAAAGCTCTTTTGGATTCGTACGCATAGCATGAAGAATGGCAATTGCTAGGCAGTAGAGCCTCACCAATGAAAGTTGTTTGCCCTCCAGTATCTGAAGAGACTAGTCTTTGTTTGAAAACCTTGTGATAATGTCACTTGGGAGAGACACCTTGGAAGAGGATGCCCATTCTCTTCAAGACCCATGATAACCATCCTTTATTGCCACTAGCCCCATAACTAGGATCAAATCTTGACATCTCCAGGTGGGCAGGTACACACTATGATCCAGGAGGAAATAACACCAAAATAACTGCAATATTTTGTTAATATATATGAATGGAAACCTGGTGAATGTGTGGAAGTGGATGCTAAAGGTATTAAACCAAGGAGAACAGAATAGAACACTAGATCCAGCTGAATTCACCGCTATGGATACACTTTACTAGGGACTGCAGGTTCAAAGTGTCAGTCCATGCAGCCGGAGATGGCTGTAAAAGCTTACTTGGTTGGTTGACTAAAAATTTCGACTCAATGGTGGTCTACAGTTAATGAGGTTGAAATGCTGGAACTTCCTTGGCATGATGTGAAGGAAGTAATCCAAAGGCTAGCCTCCGTCTTTTTCCATAGCAAACTTCAATGCTGGAAGATTTTTGAGAAATGGCTACAAATTCCCATAGGAAAGAAAACATGAGCCAAATGTTTTCGGGTGTAAAGACAAAAGATAAATAGTTTGAAGATGAAAGAACTCTGGGAATCTTATTTTCATAAATCCATTTGAGAAATGTTAGAAGGTTCAGTAGAACAAGAGATGAGTGGAGAAACAACTGCAGACGGGATTGGCAGTGAGCTTTGATGCAAATCACAGGACAAAGACAAATATGAGGATTATGGTGGAAAGATGGAATTTAAATGTTATTAGCCCTGATGATGTAGAAATGATAGAGCAAATAAAAGGTGGAAAGCAATGGATGGAAAAGGATGAAAATATACCGATTTTTTTTTTTGTTTGTTTGCTGGATACAGTGGTGTGTGCCTGTAATCCTAGCTACTTGGGGGCTGAGGCAGGAGGATTGTTTGAGCTCAGGAATTCGAGACTAGCCTGAGCAAAATAGTAAGACCCCATCTCTAAACAATTAAAAATTATATATATGAAATAAAGTATACTGATTCCTCATCTTTAATAACTAGAGGTCAAAAATTATTACTTAAAGCTAATTAAATGAATAGTAGAGTTATAAGTATAAAATGGAATAATACAGAGGTAAAATAATTAGAGGTAAACATGAAGAAAGATAATATTACTAAAATCAGGTGATGGGGGAGACGGAGGAAAAAATATATTAATTCTGTCATTGTAAATAGAAGAAAACTATTATATACTGTTGGAGTGGGGGAAGGAGGAGAAGATGAATTATTCAGTGAGTAGTAACTAGTATCAAGAAAACCGGAAAAATCCAGTTGACCCTTCAACAGCACAAATTTGAACTGCAGGAGTCCACTTATGTGTGAATTTTTTTCAATAAATATATGGAAATTTTGGGGGGATATTTGCAACAATTATAAAAAACTTGCAGACAAACCACATAGCCTAGAAATATGAAAAAAAGAAAATGTTAGGTATGTCATCAACGCATAAAAATATGTAGACACTTGTCTATTTTTATCATTTACTACCATAAAATATACACAAATCTATTATTAAAATGTTAAAATGTATCAAAATTTACACACACAAACATAGACTACACATGGCGCCATTTGCAGTCCAAAGAAATGGAAACAAATGTGAAGATGCAGTATTAAATCATAACTGCATACAACTCACTGTAGTACACACTGTACTGCTGGAATAATTTTGCAGCTGCCTCCCGTTGCTGTCGTGGTGGGCTCCAGTGTTGTGAGTATCCACCCAAAACGTTGTGTGACGCTCGTCAGTCATCTCCACTTGCCCAGTTCGTCTCTCCAGTAAATTCCATTGAAGTAAGAAGTAATTTCTCTCAGTTCTTGCATTTTTTGTGTGTGTTTAGTGTGAGAGAAATGAAATCCTAAGCCCCCCAACCAACTAAACAGACTCCTTTCTTGGCCAAAACTCAGTTCCAGCTATGACGAGATGGGGGCCTCATTACACCTGCTCCTGCTCTAACTGCTCTTAGGTTTTCTTCCCTAAGGGTTACAGAGAAGCCAGCCCTTCTGAGAGACTTGCTCCACTGCTGATAGCCACCAACCACCTGTCGCTGCCCCTCCATTTGGCAGTTTGGACAAAGCTTTCCTTCCTCATAGGAGACCAGGGTCCACAGAGTGGCTCTGGCCAGTCTACCAAGGATGAGCAGAAAGGTTTTCGTGTTGTCTGCTTCACCACTTGAAATCAGAGGGCCAAAAACTCCACCCTTGGATGGAGGGTGCTAACACTGCCACTTTTTGAACATGGGTCCCATGGAGAGGCATGAAGCTCTATTGTGCATGTGTGTGTTTCTCCTTTCATAAATATTCATAATTCCTCCTATAGCTTATTAAGTATATATATTTGACCACCTGGTTCAGCAAATCTCTGTCATACTCTTCCCCCTGTCAAAGTGTCTATTTTTGGCTTATGGCTGGAGGCTGTGCTTTCCAGCCTGTCAGAATGGCCACCCTGCAAGCTGCAACCCTTTATAAGAAAGCTCTCCTTTCCAAATATATGAACCTCCATCGTTCTTCAGTTGACAAGTGCAATACTGTAAACCTTGAATAACACCATGGGACCCATACAAAGTGCCATTAGTGATGCCTGAAGTGCGCCCAAGAAGCAGATAAAAGTCATGATATCACAAGAAAAAGCTGAATTCCTTGATATGAACCTTCGATTGGGGTCTGCAGCCGCAGGTGCTGACCATTTCAGACAGATGATTCATCTTGTAAACAGACAATGTGAACTTGGTTTGATGAATACAGTAAAATACTGTACATGCATTTTCTCTTAAGATTTTCATAGCTGGGCACAGTGGCTCACATCTGTAATCCCAGCACTTTGGAAGGCCAAGGCAAGAGGATTGCTTGAGCCCAGGAGTTTGAGACCAGCCTAGGTAACATAGTGAGATCTCCCATCTCTACCAAAAAAAAAAAAAAAAATTAGCCAGGCATGGTGGCACGTGCCTGTGGTTTGAGCTTCTCTGGAGGCTGAGGTGGGAGGATTGCTTGAGCCCAGGAGGTCAAGGCTGCAGTGAGCCATGATTGAGCCACTGCACTGCAGCCTGGGTGACAGAGCGAGACCGTCTTAAAAACAAAAACATAAAAAGGTTTTCTTAATGACATTTTCTTTTTTCTATCTTATTTTAAGAATCCAGTATATGATACATATACAAAATATGTGTTAGTTGACTGTTTATGTTATCAGTAAGGCTCTGGTCAGTAACAGGCTATTAGGAGTTAAGTTTTGGGGGAGTCAAACATTATGCATGGATTTTCGACTGCATGGAGTGTAGGGACCCCAACCCCTGCATTGTTCAATGGCCAATTTTTTTTTTTAAGACAGGTTTTCACTCTGCCACCCAGGCTGGAGTGCAGTTGCATGACCTTGGCTCACTGCAGCCTCTGCCTCCCAGGCTCAATCAATCCTCCCACCTTAGCCTCCCTAGTAGCTGGGACAACAGGTGCACACCACCACACCTGGCTAATTTTTGTATCTTTTGTACAGACAGGATTTCACTGTGTTGCCCAGGTTGGTCTTGAACTCCTGGGCCCAAGCTATCTGCCCACCCCAGTCTCCTAAAGTGCTGGGATTATAGGTGTGAGCCACCACACCCAGCCCAATTGTGCCTTTTTTTTTTTTTTTTTTTTTTTTTTGAGACGGAGTCTTGCTCTGTCACCCAGCTGGAGTGCAGTGGTGTGATCTTGGCTCACTGCAAGCTCCGCCTCCTGGGTTCACGGCATTCTCCTGCCTCAGCCTCCTGAGTAACTGGGACTTCAGGCGCCCGCCACGACGCCGGCTAATTTTTTGTATTTTTAGTAGAGACAGGGTTTCACCGTGTTAGCCAGGGTGGTCTCGATCTCCTGACCTCGTGATCCTCCCGCCTCGGCCTCCCAAAGTGTTGGGATTACAGGCGTGAGCCACTGCACCCGGCCGCCCAATTGTACTTTTTAAAAAATGGTTAGAATTCAACTTTATACCATATATCAAAATCAATAATAACTTAGAGATTTAATGTAAAAATGAAGCCATAAATATATCAGAAAGAGTTTTAAGAATGTATTTATATAGAAGAGTGGGGAAGGCCTTTCTAAACACATCAGCAATGACAGTGCTGTGGTCTGAATGTGTCCCCCACCAAATTCATATGTCGATACTTGATCACCAATGTGATAGTATCAAGAGGTGTTGACCAGGTGCAGTGGCTCATGCCTGTAATCCCAGCAATTTGGGAGGCCGAGGCAGGCAGATCACCTGAAGTCAGTAGTTCAAGACCAGCCTGGTCAACATGGTGAAACCCTGTCTCTACTAAAATATACAAAAATTAGCTGGACATGGTGGCACACGCCTATAATCGCAGTTACTCAGGAGGCTGAGGCACAAGAATCACTTGAACCCAGGAGGTTGAGGTTGCAGTGAGCTGCAATCATGCCACTGCACTCCAGCCTGGGTGACAGAGCAAGACTCTGTCTCAAAAAAAAAAAAGGAGACGGGACCTTTAGGAGATGATTAAGTTATGAGGGCAGAGTGTTCAGGAAGGAGATCAGCACCCTTATAAAACAGACTGAAAGGAGCTAGCTTGCCCTTCCACTATGTGAGAACTCAACAACGTATCATCTTTGAAGCAGGGAAGGCAAGCTCTTACCAGATGCTCAATCTGTCGGTAACTTGACCTTGGGCTGCTCAGCCTCCAGAACTGTGCACAATACATTTCCATTGTTTGTAAATTACCCAGTCTAGGCTGGGCGCGGTGGCTCACGCCTGTAATCCCAGCACTTTGGAAGGCCAAGGCAGGTGAATCACCTGAGGTCAGGAGTTCGAGACCATCTTGGCCAACATGCTGAAACCCCATATCTACTAAAATAAAAAAAAATTAGCTGGGTATGGTGGCGGGCACCTATAATCCCAGCCACTCAGGAGGCTGAGGCAGGAGAATCGCTTGAGCCCGGGAGGCAGAAGCTGCAGTGAGCCGTGACTGTGCCAGTGCACTACAACCTGGATGACAGAGCAAGACTCTGTCTCAATAATAATAATACCACTAATAATAAAGTAATAAATTACCCAGTTTAGCTGGGCATGGTGGCTTACGCCTGTAATCTCAGCACTTGATGGGAGGCCGAGGCAAATGGATTGCTTGAGCCCAGGAGTTTGAGACCAGCCTGGGCAACATAGTGAGACCCCATCTCTAAAGAAAATACAAAAATTAGGTAAGTGTGGTGGCACATGCCTGTGATCCCAGCTACCTGGGAGGCTGAGGCAGGAGGATGGATTGAGCCTGGAAGGTCAAGGCTCCAGTGAGCCATGATCATGCCACTGCACTATAGCTTGGGTGACAGAGTGAGATCCTGTCTCAATAAATAAATAAATAAATAAATAATAAGTAACCCAGTCTAAGGTGTTTTGTTATAATAGCCCAAAAGGACTAAGACAGAATCCATAAAATGAAAATTTTAACTGAAAAAAAAAAAAATACTGCAGGAGTCTCTCTGGGCCTACTCTGGCTCAGGAGGTTGCCCAATAAAATAAAAACTTAAATTAAAAAAAATTAAAAACACCATAATCAGTGTAAAAAGACAAATAACAAATAGGGAAAATTTTTAGCAATACGCATGAGAGTCACAGCTAATACGGTATATGAAGAAAGTTCACAAAGTTCATGAACAGAAAAATAAACAAAGGAGAACAAACCCCCAAAGAGGAAGTGCAAATAGCTGAGTGATTTATGAGAAAAATTACACTTATTAGTAATAAAAATGCAAATTTAGACAAATGCTGTATGATTTCATGATATAAGGTTCTAGAGTAGTCAGATTCGTAGAGACAGAAAGTAGAATGGTGATTGCCAAGAACTGAGCAGTGGCGGGGGGAAATGGGGAGTTAGTGTTTAATGGGTATGGAGTTTCCATTTGGGAAGATGAAAAGTTCTGGAGATGGTAGTGATAGTTACAACAATGGCAATGTACATAATGCTACAGTACACTTACAAGTGATTAAAATGAGGCTGGTGTAGTGGCATATAGCTATAGTTCCAGCTACTCTGGAGGATGAGGTGGGAAGATTGCTAGAGCCCACGAGTTTGAGACCAGCCTGGCTGCATAGTGAGACCCCATCCCCTCCACCAAAAAAAAGGGTTATATAAAATGGTAAATCTTATGTATATTTACCACAATTCAAAAAAAAACCCCAAATGCAATTTTTAAATGAAGGCTTTTTAAAATCTGTAAACTGTTCAGTCTCTGTAATTAAAAAAATAACAGTATATAATATTATGAAGGTTCAGAGAAAGCATATAGTAATGCAACTTGACAAAACACAGTAAAGGCAAAAATACTAACCCTTCTACTCAGAAATTCTACCACCAGGAATTTTGCCTAAGGGAAATAAAGATGAGCATAAAGATTTCGCTATTAGAGTGTTCATAGCAATGGTGTTTATCACTGTGAAACAGGAAACAAATCTACATGTCCAGTGATAGTTACAACAAATTAAAGATTCATCCATTTCATGGGATAACTATGGAAACCATCAAAATAATGATGTAGAATTATACTGAATGACACATGTGGTAAACTTCTGTTATTTTTCTGCACAGAATCCATTCACTTTTCCAGGCAACAGGACCCTAGTTTTCTTTGAGGGGACCACCACCCTTCCTCATCTCATTTCAGGAAGTGAGTTAGCCATTACCCCGCTTCAGGGCGGCATGATTCATGTCTGTTGAGTCAGCATCTCCTGACTCCTGGCTCAGTGATGGGTTCCAAGATGGGCACCTGACCTATGTTAGACCAGTGCGTTTTGATCCCAGGACTTTTTGTCCAGAAGATTGGGAGAGGGAAGTTCTTTTTCATCTGCTAGAGTTGATACAAAGGATAGCTTGGAGTTGTGGGAAAGAGGTCCCTTGAACAATGCCTACCAAAAAGAAAGCACCTGGACTTTTCACTCTTTTTCTTAAACCAGTTTGATTTGATTTTGGTTTTTATCACTAACCAAAAAAAAAAAAAAGTCATAAAGGATATGACATAGAAAGATGTTACAAGTCTTAAGTGAAAAAAGCATGTTGCAGAATAGTACGTGTAGCACTTCTATAAATCATTTCTATAAATACCCGTAAATATAGTCTAAAGGGATATAGTCTGTAATGATAAAGTATGAGTATTTTTTTCTTCTTGTTTAACATCTCAAGATGAGCTTCTCATTTCTGTAAGACTAGAAGGCACTGTAGGTTTTCCATGAGTGTCCCTTCAGTTCCATTATGCTAGCATTCTATTTTAGGTTTAAAATTTATACAGGAGCTTCTCTTTAGTAAAGTATCTGTCATCTGAGTCTCTGCTGTTTAATATGGAGGTATACTCAGAGTTGTTACTGGAGTGTCATTGCTTCTAGACCCTCTCTGTGGACAGAGTTAGGAAATGTATGCATGACTACACACACACACACACACACACACTCACACCACATTTCCCAATTCCAATCCATCACCATAGTGTTTATTCACTTTACACCTTCCACATATGTACCTCCCTACTCCAGTAGTGAGAAACCTAGCTCCCATTTTCCTTAATATATTTATTTATTTGTTCAAGCCCCTGTAAATAGACTCAGTCTCCCAATTATGTGGCCTTCTTCTTGGCCCTGGAGCAGCCATGCCAGCCAGGCTCCCCCTGGTTTCAACACTGATACCATGGACTCACTCCAGCTGCACTGGCTGAGTTGCACTGGCTAAGTTTTCTAGGGAAATCCTTAAAAGCACTAAAATAAAGTCAACATGTTCATACTGACAAGTTTGGAAACCATTCATTTATTCAACAAATCATCATTAAGCACTTATTCTGTGCCAGGCACTTTTCTAAATGTTGGAGATGAAATGATAAAACAGACAAAAAGCTCTACTTTTGTGGAACTTGCAGTCTAATTGGGGAGACAATAAAAATAAATAAGCTGTGCATGGTGGTTCATACCTGGGATCCCAGCACTTTGGGAGGCCCAGGTGGGAGGATCACTTGAGCCCAGGAGGTCAAGTTCAGCCTGGGCAATACAGTGAAATTCTGTCTCTACAAAAAATAAAAAAATTAGTCAGGCTTTGTGGTATATGCCTGTGGTCCCAGCTACTCAGGAGGCTGAGGTGGGAGGATCCCTTGAAGCCAGGGGTTTGAGGCTGCAGTGAGCTGTGATCAAGCCACTGCATTTTTGTCTGGGTGACTGAGTGTGACCCTGTCTCAAGGAAAACCCAAAAACAAACAAAAAATAAATAAATAAGACCAGGCATGGTGGCTCACGCCTGTAATCCCAGCACTTTGGGAAGCCAAGGTGGGAGGATCACTTGAGGCCAGGAGGTCAAGACCAGCCTGGGAACATAGTGAGACCTCATCTCTACAAAAAATTAAAAATTAAAAAAATTAGCCAGGCATGGCACATACCTGTAGTCCCTGCTTTTCAGGAGGCTGAGGTGGGAGGATTGCTGGATCCCAGGAGATGGAGGCTACAGTGAGCCATGATTGCACCACTGCACTCCAGCCTGGGCAACAGAGTAAGACCCTGTCTCAAAAAAAAAAAAAAAAAGAGAAATAAAATAAATGGTATGCTAGTGATAACTGCTAAGAAGAAAAAAATTAAGTTGGGAAGGGGGATATGAATTACCTGGGGAAGGGGATTACATTTTAGATGATCAGGGGAGGCTTCACAGAGGAGACTTAAAAAAAAATTTTTTTTTGGCTGGGCACAGTGGCTCATACCTGTAATCCAGCACTTTGGGAGGCCAAGGCGGGTGGATCACCTGAGGTTGGGAGTTTGAGACCAGCCTGACCAACATGGTAAAACTCCCTCTCTACTAAAAATACAAAAATTAGCTGGGCATGGTGGTGTGCACCTGTAGTCCCAGCTACTCGGGAGGCTGAGGCAGGAGAATCGCTTGAATCCAGGAGGCAGAGGTTGCAGTGAGTTGAGATCATGCCACTGCACTCCAGCCTGGTGACGGAGTGAGATTCCATCTCAAAAAAAAAAAAAAAAAAAATTCAATGGAGTTTTGGGGAACAAGTGGTGTTTGGTTACATGAGTAAGCTCTTTAGTGGTGATTTCTGAGATTTTGGTGCACCTGTCACCCAAGCAGTATACACTGTACCCAATGTGTAGTCCTTTATCCCTCACCCAACTCTTATCCTTTCCCCTGAGTCCCCAAAGTCCATTGTTTCATTCTTATGCCTTTGCGTCCTCATAGCTTAGCTCCCACTTATGAGTGAGAACATATGATGTTGGGTTTTCCATTCTTGAGTTACTTCACTTAGAATAATGGTCTCCAATTCCATCCAGGTTGCTGCAAATGCCATTATTTTGTTCCTTTTTATGACTGAGTAGTATTCCATGGTGTATATATATATATATATATATATATACCACATTTTCTTTGTCTACTTGTTGCTTGATGGCCATTTAGGCTGGTTCCATATTTTGTAGTTGTGCATTGTGCTGCTATAAACATGCGTGCGCAAGTATCTTTTTTGTGTAATGACTTCTTTTCCTCTGGATAGATACCCAGGTGAGGGATTACTGGATCAAATGATAAATCTTCTTTCAGTTCTTTTTTTTTGTTTGAGACAGAGTCTCGCTCTGTCGCCCAGGCTGGAGTGCAGTGGCACCATCTCGGCTCACTGCAAGCTCCACCTCCTGGGTTCACACCATTCTCCTGCCTCAGCCTCCCAAGTAGCTGGGACTACAGGTGCCTACCACCATGCCCGGCTAATTTTTTTGTATTTTTAGTTGAGACGGGGTTTCATTGTGTTAGCCAGGATGGTCTCGATCTCCTGACCTCGTGATCTGCCCACTTCGGCCTCCCAAAGTGCTGGGATTACAGGCGTGAGCCACCACGCCCGGCCCTCCTTTTAGTTCTTTAAGGAATCTCCGCAGTGTTTTCCACATGGGTTGTACTAGTTTACATTTCTACCAACAGTGTAAAAGTGTTCCCTTTTCACCACATCCACGCCAACTCCATTTTTTAAAATTATTATTATTATGGCCATTCTTGCAGGAGTAAGGTGCTTTCACATCATGGTTTTGGTTTGCATTTCCCTGATCATTAGTGATGTTGAGCATTTTTTCATATGTTTGTTGGCCATTTGTATATCTTCTTTTGATATTGTGTATTCATGTCCTTAGCCCACTTTTTGATGGGATTATTTGTTTTTTTCTTGCTGATTTGTTTGAGTTCCCTGTAGATTCTGGCTATTAGTCCTTTGTCAGGTGCATAGATTGCGAAGATTTTCTCCCACTCTGTAAGTTGTCTGTTTACTTTGCTGATTGTTTCTTTTGCTGTGCAGAAGCTTCTTAGTTTAAGTCCCATCTATTTATCTTTGTTTTATTGGGTTTGCTTTTGGGTTCTTGGTCATGAAGTCTTTGCCCAAGCCAATGTAATGGTTTTTCCAATGTTATCTTCTAGAATTTTTATGGCTTCAGGTCTTAGATTTAAGTCTTTGATCCATTTTGAGTTGATTTTTGTATAAGGTGAGAGATCAGAATCCAGTTTCATTCTTCCACATGTGGCTTGCCAAGTATCCCAGCACCATTTGTTGAATAGGGTGTCCTTTCCTCACTTTTATGTTTTTGTTTGCTTTGTCAAAGATCAGTTGACTGTAAGTATTTGACTTTATTTCTGGGTTCTGTATTCTGTTCCATTGGTCTATATGCCTGTTTTTATACAGGTACCATGCTGTTTTGGTGACACTGGCCTTTTAGTATAGTTTGAAGTCAGGTAATGTAATGCCTGTAATGCCTCCAGATTTTTTTTTTTTTTCCTGCTTAGTCTTCCTTTGGCTATGAGGGCTCTTTTTTGGTTCCATATGAATTTTAGGATTGTTTTTTCTAGTTCTGTGAAGAATGATGGTGGTATTTTGATAGGAATTGCATTGAATTTGTAGATTGCTTTTGGCAGAATTGTCATTTCCACAACATTGATTCTACCCATCCATGAGCATGGGATGTGTTTTCATTTGTTTGTGTTGTCTATATTTCTTTCAGCAGTGTTTTGTAGTTTTCCTTGTAGAGGTCTTTCACCTCACAGAGGGGACTTTCTAGTAGACCTGAAGGAGGTAAGGGAGCAATCCAAGAGGATAGCTGGGGAAAGAGCACCCAAGGATGGAAGTGGAGAGAGGTCAGAGTGAATCAGGAGAGAGCAGGAGATAAGGTCAGAGACGTATCAGGGAGCAGAACATGTGGAGCTGTACTGGTCATGGTAAGGACTTTGGTTTTCTGCGAGGGATAAAAGGAGCCACAGGAAGCAAAGGGGCTGATTTCATCTGACTTGTTTTGACAGGATCATGCTGGCTGCTGTGTAAAGAAAAGACTGAGGGGAAGTAAAAGAACAAAGAACAAAAGAGAACATGATGGCTTGGATCAAGGTGGTGCCGGTGGTGACAGTGAGAAATGGAGAAATTCTGGGTATATTTTGGAAGCAGAGCCTATAGGATTTGCTTGCAGAACAAGAGATGTTTGGTTGGCAGATATAAGGCTCTGGAGTTCAAGGGGGAGGTTCGGGCTTCATCAGCATTTAAGTAGTAATTCAAGCCATGAGCTAGGATGAGATCATCTAGGTAGTGAATATGGATAAAATAGAGATGGGGTTCAAGAACTAGGCCCTGATGTACTCCCAATATTTAGAGGTTAGAAGATGAGCAGGACCCAGTAAAGGAGTGGCTAGAAAGACAGGAGAAAAACCAGGTAAGTGTGGCGTCCTGGAAGCCTGATTCAGAGATAGGAATTGATATATTGTACCAAATACTGTAAATAATTCAAATAAAATGAGGACTGAAAAATGACTATTGGATTTAGTGATTGTGGAGGTCAGTGGTAGCCTAGTGATGAGAAGGGCAGTTTCAGTGGAGTGGTAGGGGCAAAATCCTGATAGAATGGATTCAAAAGAGAATATGAGATAAAATGGGAGAGAGTAAATATATATTTTTTCAAGAAAAAAAATTTGGTTATTTAGTCTTTTGTGAATGGATAGAAAAAAGTGATGCAAGGCTGGGCACGGTGGCCCACGCCTGTAACCCCAGCACTTTGGGAGGCTGAGACGGGAAGATTGCTTGAGTCTGGGAGTTCAAGACCAGCCTGAGCAACATGGCGAGACCCTGTCTCTATAAAAAACGATAACAAGGCCGGGCGCGGTGGCTCACACCTATAATCCCAGCACTTTGGGAGGCCGAGGCAGGTGGATCATGAGGTCAGGAGTTTGAGACCAGCCTGGCCAACATAGTGAAACCCTGTCTCTACCAAAAATACAAAAATTAGCCGTCTGTGTGATGGCAGGTTCCCGTAGTCCCAGCTACTCGAGAGGCTGAGGCGGGAGAATCACTTGAACCCGCGAGGTGGTGGTTGCAGTGAGCCGAGATCGTGCCACTGCACTCCAGCCTGGGCAACAGAGCGAGACTCTGTCTCAAAAAAAAAAAAAAAGATAACAATAAAAAAATTAAAGTCTTTTTTTGTCAAGATGAGAGAAATAACAGCACATATATATGGGAATGCTGGTGGAAATGATCCAATAGAGAGAGGGAAATTGATAATATGAGAGAGAAGAAATGGTTGGAGAAGCTGGAGGCATTTAATTTGGAAAAGGAAAGGTGTAGGGGCAATAGTAAGTGGAATACTGGGGCAGTGGGGGCGGGGTTGCAGTTTTGTAGATCCTAGGGTTAAGGATTAGGGAGGAAACAAAGTAAAAACTGCAAAGACCTGGGAAGTTTTGATAAGAGGCAGGGGTGTTGGTATTAAGATTTTAAAGATGAAGCCATTTCCAGAGATGACAAGGCTCCAAGTGTCTCTGTTAAATTAGTGGAAATAAAGTTGCTCCACATGAATACTGAGCCTTGGACCAAAAGCCATTTGCTGGAGTAACAGATGGATATATGAGAATGACCAGGGGGGTCCACAGATGACTGTGACACAGACAATAGAAGGTGGTAAAGCTGGATAGGGTAAGAAAGAGCAGCAGAGGGCCCAGCTGTGGAGGGGACCACCATGTAGGGTGGTAAGCTTCCTATCTCTGGAAGAAAACACTGGTGACTCTGATTTAAGGATTTATAAAAAGAACTCCTGAATTTAAAAAGTATTAGGTTCACCTATAGGAGACTCTGAGAACTTTCAGTCCTAAAAGGCTGATACTATGGTAATTGGTATGTCTCTTAAATTAGGTTTTCGGTATTAATTAGAATTCTTCTATTTTTTTCTATAAAAATTATTTTCTGGCCAGGCGTGGTGGCTCATGCCTATAATCCCACACTTTGGGAGGCCAAGGTTGGCGGATCACCTGAGGTCAGGAGTTCGAGACCAGCCTGGCCAACATGGTGAAACCTCCCTCTCTACTAAAAATACAGAAATTAGCCGGGCGTGTTGGTGGGTGCCTGTAATCTCAGCTTCTCGGGAGGCTGAGGCAGGAGTATCACTTGAACCCGAGAGGCAGAGGTTGCAGTGAGCCAAGATCGCGCCATTGCACTCCAGCCTGGGTGACAAAAGTGAAACTCCATCTCAAAAAAAAAAAAAAAAAAAAAAAAAATTTTCCTCAGGAGAATGAATTTTATCCTGCTTAAGATCAGTAACAATGGTCATATCTATTCTCTCCTCAGTTCCCTCAAAGGTCTTCTAATGGCCTGCACATTCTGACATGTAAATACTTTCTGGATTAAATGACATATCACAAATGCCAAGTTCTTCAGTTTAATGTATTAAATCTCATTAGTACTATTAAACATAAATAATGATTTGCTTTGTAGTTAAGGCTCATCAAATCATAAACATCTTCTGATGGCAGAGTCAGTTTTTATCCAAGCAAGCAATCCACAGTAATGGGACTGCTTTTTAAATTTACAGCCTGGTTCTTGACTATCCCCTAAAATTGTCAATCAGTAGAAGCTCACTGAGTATCATCTGAATTTAATAAGTGTAATCAATGTAAGAAAAATGGCAATGTAAGTCAACTACAAAAAAAGTAAGCATCAAATAGAAGTGATTTTTAGACTATCTAAAGCTTTTGGATCATTTCTATCCCTGTTCCCTGCTCCGGGAAAATAACAGTACCCAAACGCATGTAGAATACAGATATGCAATGTAAAAAGCACACAGCTTATTTCTTTTATTCAACATAAACTATTCCCTTCATTTCAGTAATTTCCCCTCCCCCACCCTCCAGAGAATTCCACAAACATAATCACAAAGCCTTATAGGAATTTGCTAAAAAGTTTTTATTGCATTTACTGAGAGTATCACATTTTTCCACAGTAAAGTAATCTTATCCTCCAAGCAACTGTAAAGATCTTTTCATTAAAAAGATTTTGGTTATCTATATTAAATTGCACATTATAAAAAAAATTGTAAATTATAGTCTTCAAAAAGAAGCATACATTTTTTAACAAGTACTAAAATACTGCATACTGGTCAAATCCAGCATGATCATTCAGCATAGTGATCTACATTTGAACAACTATTGTGCCAAAAACGGCCCCGGTGTAGGTTGGGAAAGGCAGAGCTGCACTGCGGTGTATAGCATACACTTGGAATAATTTGGCTTTGGTGTCTATGATAAAGTGTGTTTTTCTAACTCAAAATATACAAAATAATTTAAAAATTAATTTTCAAATAAACATTAAAATAAGTCCACATGAACAATGTCATATTATACTAGGAGATACTTAAAATATCCACACTCTCTCTTAGTAGTAACTACAGGGTTCAATTTGTTGTAGCTATAACTTTAAGGCTAAAATAAACTGGTGGAAGAACAAAAGCAAAATGCAACTTTTATCAAGCATTGTGCAATGCCTTTACAATCTTACACATCTCAAACCACATTAAGTTACATCAGAAGTTATTATTAGAGTGATGTTTAATCTCATCCTAATGTAACTTCTGATTAGCAAGCTTCCATTCTCTCTTCCAAATATAACTCATGTTAACGTAGAAAAGTGTTATCATTAGTTACCAAAGCAAATCCAGTATACTGGATTGTGAATGCATGGTCTTTCTAATTAGGAAAATGAGTGTGTATTGTCTTCTTAATTTATATTTATAAAATCCTCATAAAATACAGTTAAGTCAGGGTCTTTTAAAAGAGAAGAATTCAACTGAAACCTGTCATTCTCTAGCCGGGCATGGTGGCTAATGCCTGTAATTCCAGCACTTTGGGAGGCTGAGGCAGGTGGATCACTTAAGGCCAGTCTGGCCAACATGGTGAAACCCCATCTCTACCAAAAATACAAAAATTAGCCGGTGTGGTAGTGGGCACCTGTAGTCCCAGCTACTCAGAAGACTGAGGCACAAGAATCGCTTGAGCCCGGGAGGCGGAGGTTGCAGTGAGCTGAGATTGCGCCACTGCACTGGAGCCTGGCAATAGAGCAAGACCCCATCTCAAAAAAAAAAAGAAACAAACAAAGAAAAAGAAACCTGTCATTCTCAATTCATCTGAATCCTACTTACAGAACATTAAAGAGACCCGTATGTCTTGAACTCCTGGCCTCAAGCAATCTGCCTGCCTCGGCCTCCCAAAGTGCTGGGATTACAGGTGTGAGCCACGGCGCCTGGCCAAGGAGACCCATATGTTATTTTACATAGGTGTTACACAATCTGACCAATGATGGTGCTGAGAGCCCTTGATAAATCATAGATCTGAGATTTGCTGACACTGACCCAGCCACAGTATTTATTGTTTATGTTAAATCTGAAAGACAAACAATGATACTTTCAGTGAGAAATTTCAAATAATTATAAAAATATAACTGTGCAAGTAACTCATTATCCATGTTTTAAGATTGATGACTCTCAAAACTCTGATTTTAGCCTGAAAATTGCGAAATAGTTTCAAATGTCCAAATGTCTACATAAGTCAGCTCAATAGGAAGCTATTATATATAATTTTCACATTGCCTCAAAGTTACAAAATATATTTAAATCGCTCACTTTGTGCTAGAAACATTGACAAGGGACTTTTTCTT
The DNA here is from genome assembly GCF_028885625.2 of Pongo pygmaeus. Taxonomy (NCBI): domain Eukaryota; kingdom Metazoa; phylum Chordata; class Mammalia; order Primates; family Hominidae; genus Pongo; species Pongo pygmaeus. Next base: position 111,217,926 of record NC_072378.2, on the reverse strand, counting down.
TAAAGTTATTACCTTGGGAGGTAGTGTTCATTAGAACATTCTCATTTGGTGATCATTTTCTTGTGAGTTTTGTAATTTAAAGTCTTATATGTTAACAAAAATTGCATACCTCTAACTAGATACTGGAACTCAATAATCACTGTACAGGTGAGCTTTTTTCCTCAGTCATGTATATAAAATGCAACATGCATAACGTTGCTAGCTGTATACATTTTCTATTGTGTTGCATATTAATATTTTTAAAAGAAAAATAATTTTGAAAGGAACATGAAGTATAGCACCAATCTTGATCTAATAATCTTTGGTAGAAAAAAAAGAGGCACCAACTATACAGTCTGTTCATAGTCCAGGGTCAAAATACAGCACTTTTTTTTTTTTTTTTTTTTTTTGAGACAGAGTTTTGCTCTTGTTGTCCAGGCTGGAGTGCAATGGTGCAACCTTGGCTCACTGCAAACTCCGCCTCCTGGGTTCAAGCAATTCTCCTGCCTCAGCCTCCCGAGTAGCTGGGATTACAGCATGGAGCCACCACACCTGGCTAATTTTGTATTTTTGGTAGAGATGGGGTTTCTCCATGTTGATTAGGCTGGTCTCCAACTCCTGACCTCAGGTGATTCACCCGTCTCAGCCTCCCAAAGTGCTGGGATTACAGGCATGAGTCACTGTGCTCGGCCCAGCACTATTAATAACAAACCCTCCATTCCTGAAATAACATTTCAATATAGCCTGAATTATGAAAGATACTTTGACTCATTAGGGAAGATCACAGTAGAAAGGTTTTGTGTTTACACATTTAAAATATTTAACAAACTGACTCTTCTAATGACAGATACTGAAAAATATCTAGTAAAGAATAAAAGTCATACATCACAGGCTCCGAAATAGTATTACCGATCTAATTTGAGTTCTAAGTGTTATTTTATATTGGTAGTTCCTATCATGTTTAGGAACTACCAATATACATGTTTATTGGTATACATGTTTAGGGACATTGAACTCTAAAATACTCTTCTTATAGCACTCATATTAAAAGGCAAAGCAACTTCTTTAGGTAGACTGGGTTAACTTCTACACTATTGCCACACTCAAGAACAGCATTTTAAAAAACTCCAGTGAGTCAAAAATTCATTGTCCCAGTCCTTGTTCTACTAGGAAGGAGTGTCTCTTACAGGAGTTTAATGTGTTAAGTTGTCAGGTTCAAGCACAGCTGTACAATCTGTCATCACTGATCATCTACCCTCTTGCCAATGAAAACAAAACTTTTTCATAATCAAGCTTCCAGTGTAACTTGAAAAGCCACTGGCGAAGGATTTTAAGTGTTCATTAGAATCTAAGTGTGTCTAATTTAGAATCTAAGTGTATCTAGATTCTGAATTTCTTCAGGTTTTTCTTTGTCAGATCCACAGGCCATATTAGTTGTTATTCCTTTTTTGTTACTTTTACATCCGTTTATCAGAACAAAGCACTTAAGAAATTTTACTGATATTTTGACCCCACTAACAATTTGCAACCCCCTTGCTTTTTAATCCCAGAATCACCATTAGCTCCCTTCTGATGAAGCAGGAGTTGACTCAGCTGGGCTTTCAGCTGGACACGGAAAGTGGAGATAGATGAATTGTCATGATCAAGTGGGTGTCATCAAGTACTTAGAAAGGTTTCATTTTGTTCCTACTGTCTTTCCAACTTACTAATAAAAATATTGAAATCTATTTCAAAAATGAGGTAGCCTCATGTTATTTTATATCTGTCAGGAATATAGTACCATGGGGAATTTTATTTCCCCAGAAAGCAAGCTTGCACCCCTTTAGTATGGAACATTGAACTTTAAAAGAGGTGTCCTTGAACGTGTGGAAGTGAAGACAAAGTTTACGATTTAAAATTTGATAATTTTTAAAAAGGCAAGCTAAGGAAACTACGTCCTGAGTTTCAAGATTTTTCTGAGTGATTCAAAGATGTCATGAATTTTCCATGAGTCTTTACTGTCTCAGGAGGAGTCATCTGATAAAATGCACATTGATGGTAGGTCCATAATTGTGGTTCTGACATTTATGCAAGCTTCACACTTAACTGTGAGCATTCGGCCTTCGTTCTTGAGAATCGTGACCTATTGTTCTATAGTATATTTATAACACAAAGCATTAATCTCTGCCAACTAATAATAAACATGTTGTGGCTATGAAATTATAGTGAGCCCAGGGCCTGTTTGTCTACCATGTTATTATTTGCTCCGGAACCATTCTTAAATTCAGCTCTAGACAGTCTTTTTAGACCAAGCTATCAACAAAAGTCAGCATGTATAGTAGAGCAAAACTAATTTTTTTTTTCTTTTTTTAGACAAGGTCTCATTTTGTCACCCAGGCTGGAGTGCAGTGGTGCAACCACAGCTCACCGCAGACTTGACCTGCTATGCTCAAGCGATCCTCTTGCCTCAGCCTCCTGAGTAGCTGGGACTACAGGCATGTGCCACCAAGCTGGCTAAATTTTTTTTTGTAGAGACGAAATCTCACTATGTTGCCGAGGCTGAGTCTTGAACCCTGGGCTCTGGTGATTCTACTGCCTTGGACTCCCAAAGTGCTGGGATTACAGGCGTGAGCCTCCACACATGGCCTTAGAACTAATGATTAAGTCAGTAAAGTAGCAAGTCTTCCTTCTATGATGTATTCTTATTCCACATTACCATTATGAATGACAAATTGCCTTTTGTTTTCATAACAAGACAAAAAGCTGGTCTTTTTAAGAGTTAATTAAATTGTTATGGATGATGCATTTCTTATTCACCAAGATACTACTTGCCTTTCAAATTATAAAAACATATAGATGTAAAAAGAAGGTAATAGTTTCATTTCCTTCTATTTTTAATACAACACACTGGAAAAGCAACAATCTTTGACCTAATGTAAAAGTTGCTCCTTAATGTTTATACCAGCAACAATGACCTTTTTTTCAGTGTTAGAGACTTCCTAAAAAGTTTTAAATACTTGTTTAAATTGTTTACATATTATAAAATTGGAGCTAATTGGCTTATGCATTTCTACTTGTATCTCTAAACTCTGGGAATTTACTCTAACACCATTCACCAGAAAATGTAACCCAACCTAAGGAAGGTCTCTGAAGAACAATCATTAGGAACTGCATCAGAGAGGCACACTACATTCCCAGTTACCCTTCATGCTGGGCTCTCGGAACTAAGATTTAATGAAACCTTAGTGAAAATGGAAATCAAAGTAAAAAATTATGCTCTCTGAAAATATGCTAAAGACTTGGCAATGTTTTTTTTCCCCCCAAAGCATTTACCTTAAAAATTTAAATAAAGTTTTAAATGTTAGCATAAAAGATACTAATTTGTATGAAATTTATTTCTTCCCTTAAATATTTCGGTCATGTAATTTAAATTCAATGTAGATCATTAGAACTAAGCCGAAGGCTGAAAGAAAGCCATTCTCCAGGTACACGAAATTGGGTGGGGATCCATTCAGTGAAACTACAGGGATCAGTAGGAAATATCCAGCCATGCAACCAGTGGAACTAAGCATGGATGTTAATGAACTCTTCAGGAGGTTTTTGAAGGATAGGAGGAAGTAAAGGGAAATGAAAAAATGATGAGGATAAGAATAATGTAAGAAGAGTAAGACAAAAGGTACATAAGAAAGGGCATGAAAGTGCAGCAGCAGGAACTCCTCAGAGCCACCCATGCTATAGGTTGCCTTCCCCCTCCCCCGATCTCATGTCATACTTTCTATTCAGTTTTCCATTGATTTAACATCAAAAGTCATCTGGACACAGGCCAATTTCGAGTAACATTGGTATAAATTAAAATATTCTTAAATGCAGCTAAAAGGATTAGAATTATCCGAAGTAAACATGTTTACTTTTAAACTATGTGTACTTTTACTTTTTTTTTTTTTTCTTGAGATGGAGTCTCGCTCTGTCGCCCAGGCTAGAGTGCAGTGGCGCAATCTCGGCTCACTGCAACCTCTGCCTCCTGGGTTCTTCTCCTGCCTCAGCTTCCCGAGTAGCTGGGACTACAGGCGCACGCTGCCACGCCTGGCTAATTTTTTTGTATTTTAGTAGAGATGGAGTTTCACCGTATTTCCCAGGCTGGTTGCGAACTTCTGAGCCCAGGCAATCCGCCTGCCTCGGCCTCCCAAAGTGCTGGGATTACAAGCGTGAGCCACTGCGCCCAGCCAGAATTTGAATCTTAATACAAGAACTATGCAATTTTCAGTGGAAATTATAAGTCTTGTAGCAGGACTATGGAGTAAGCATTATAAATATGATCAAAGAGATGAACACATCTTGCATAAAGTATCAATAATCTGGGTGGTATATTACTGCTTAAATGGATGGATCCCAGCAATATCCATTGCAATAAAATTTAACCAAAATGTTTCTGGAAGTTTCTTGGCCATCTGTTACAATAGTATCCAATCTAGAGTTTCTATAAAAAATGTTACTCCCTTTCATGCTTTTCTTGGCCTCAAATGCCAGAACCTTTTGAATTTGAGAATTTTCTGAGTCTTATCAAAAACAGGATGAGGAGATAAAAACAGAGTTCTGACTCTGTATTCTTTTCAGACTCTCAGAAAAGTGTCTGGATTGAACACAAAAAATTTAGGCTTATCAGGTCACTTTATTGCAGCAGTAACACTTCATTCAGAAATTAGAAAGGATTTAGTTTGACTAGATTAAAGCACAAATTTTTATATTAGTATTTTTCATTTTCTTTGTGCATTTTAAACTTTTAGAACTTTTCCCACAAACAACATAGTACTAAATATGCATTTATGGAATTTAGCATCTTATGTTTATACTTTTTCTTCTTAATTTTATATTATTATAGCAGAGTATTTTCCGTATGAGTCTATTACAAAGAACTTTTTCAGTGTTATAGACCCAGTTTGATTCATTCCATTAAACTGAAAACTACGTATGTGAAGTTTAATATACAAACACATATGCTGAGATCTAAGTTATATATACTTCTTACTGCTATTTTAATATGGAAACTAACCAAGCAATTTCTTTTAGTTTCAGATTATCACTTTTTTTCCTAAAATCAGTCAAATTTTGGAAAGAAAAACACTGTAGAGGTCTTTAGAGAGTAAAGTTTTCATTTTTGAATTACTTTCTGTAAAATTGGGGAGAAGGTGTTTTGAGGGGAGTCTGTGCTAAAACTTAAAAAAAAATTAACATTTATTTTTTGTTTTTGATTTTCTTTTATAGACAGGGTCCCGCTCAGTTGAACAGGCTAGAGGACAGTGGCATAGCTCACTGCAGCCTCCATCTCTTAGGCTCAAGCAATCCTTCCACTACCTCAGCCTCTGAGTAGCTGGGGCTACAGGTGGGCACCATCATGCCTGGCTAATTTTTAAATTTTTTGTAGAGACAGGGTCTCATTATGTTACCCAAGCTGGTCTTGAACTTCTGGGCTCAAGTGATCCCCCTGCCTTGGACTGCCAAAGTGCTAGGATTACAGGCATGAGCCACTACGCTTGGCCTAATTTTTTTTTATTTTTAGTAGAGACAGGATCTTGCTATGTTGCCCAGGCTGGTCTCAAACTCCTGGGCTCAAGCAATCTTCCCTCCTCAGCCTCCCAAAGTGCTGGGATTATAGGCGCAAGCCACCTTACCCAGCCAAAATTAACATTTATAATAGTGGGTTTGATGATTGGTCTTAGTAGTATGTTTTGTTGAACTTCTCAAAAATGAGAAAGTAACGTTTTATATAACTGGACATGAGTGAATGAAATCATTTTCTAAAAGCTTACAATAAGAACACGAAAAGGTAGTATGGTCAAAATGTAGATTTTTTTTCCTGCAAAAGAACCATCCACAGGCAAATTATCTAAGTCCCCTGAATATGAAATATGACACTATTAGAAGTGGTAAGGTGCAATTGCGTGTATGACAAAGTAAATTGCTGAATGTCTTCACAATCAAAAGCACTAACTTTTAAAGGCCTCAAGTACTAAAGTATAATTTTAGGGATAGAGGAAAGTGTTCTTGTTTTTGTAAATGAGTATGGGTCATGGCATGACTTTGGTTTTATTTTGGGTCCTCAAACTAAGAGCTTTCTTATGATAATCTGTATATAAATAGCAAAAAAAAAAAATAATGGGCATGTTCATAGGATAAATAATATGAGTGCAAATTTTTGCCAGAAAGTCCTGGAAATGTAGGACTTGGTTCTTTTTATAAGTGCTTTTAACCTTTTCAGACTCATTAATTTCATAAACCAATTTAAGCAATTATTTCTATCAGCTACAGATATTTTCTTCACAAATATAAAGGGTTTTTGCCCCCCTCCCCATCCTCCAGCCTCCACCAATTTGTGCCTGTAACTGCCACTTGATAACTGCTCAGTAAGACTTTCTTTAAATATCAGGTTCTAGTGCTAACAAATCCGGAAGTCAGAAAAATTCTAAGTTACAATTGCCAGAATATCTTTCATGCATTCTATTTCACTTTATTGTTACAATTTAAACAAATTCAGAAACGTGGGGTGTTTCTGGCTACTTGAGTAAAACACACTGCAAATGCAAAGGGAACAATGCTGTAAACTTAAATGATTTCTGAACAGCTCAGGATCCTCCTGGAGAGAATCCTTTTCATCTCACATATTGATTCAGAACACTTTGTTAGCACCTGCTCCCAGAAGGTCCCTTGACACTGGAGCAAGCAGAATATCTTAATATCATAGCTTATTTAACAGCAGGAAAGCAACTTTAACATAGACTTGAGGTTTAGGTAGATCTGGTATTATCTAGAACCCAGGCTTAAATTTTGCAAAAAGTTTCCAAAGAGCATAAGAAAGTAAAACAGAGGTACCAGAACTGAAGACATCATTAACAAAAAAAAATATTTCCACTCCTAACCAAACTGCAACCCTTTCAGTATAGCCTGAGGTATTTTTAAATATTTGTACAAGCTAAAGATCATTCACAGTTTCCAAAGCTGCTTTTTACTGAGATAGCTTCAAATTTTCACAATATGTGACTTTCAGACATGTTTTCATATACCAGAGTCTCTGCCCTCAGACTCATGGAAACATCAGAGATATTTAGTGGCAGAAAATGGTTCTTCTAGTGATAAGGGTTCTATTTCCCAATTATTGTGCTATTCCTAGGATGTGATTAAAAAAATATGAAATTTGCAATTCGTATAAAAGGAAAGGAAACTTGCTTAAAATTCAAAAAGCAAGTCCAGTCTGGTGGAGGTATGTAAGATATTAAATAATAGAGTCAGATTCTTTCTTGAACATTCCAGATGAACTTGACAGCAGAGAGTTCTGGTTTTCCAACATTTTCTCCATCTTTTCTTTTCCAGTGGTTTTACTGATCTCTCTTTGCTTCTTACTATGGATCCATGGGATAAAACAAAGCACAGCACCTCCAATAAGGGGAGGGACTCCAGCGAGGTAGAATGCCACATCATAGGAACCCAGCTTGTCACGAAGTAACCCTGAGAAGGGAAAAGGCTGTCACCAGGGGAGAACAAGTGTGGCTCTGTAGGAGGTCTAGATCAGCCACAGGACTGATTCAGACATCTCAGATATCAGACTTTTTTTTTTTTTTTTTTTTTTTTAGGAAACAGATCTGAAATATAAACCTTTTTTGATAGGAAGAGAAAGATCTCATATCTTTAACGTTGTCATAAAGTACAGTCCTCTGGATTTTCATACCAAGACATTACTTGAAAAGATAGAAAGGTAGACTTTTTTTTTTTGAGACAGGGTCTCACTGTGTCACCCAGGCTGGAGTGCGGCGGCATAATCATGGCTCACTGCAGGCCTTGACTTCCCAAGCTCAATTGATCCTCCCAGCTCAGCCTCTTGAGTAGCTGGGACTACAGGTGCATGCTACCATGCCTGGCTAATTTTTATATTTTTTGTAGAGACGGGGTTTTGTCACATTACCCAGGCTGGTCTCAAGCTCCTGGGCTAAAGCAATCCTCCCACCTCAGCCTCCCAAAATGCTGGGATTACAGGCATGAGCCACCATGCCCAGCTTTCAAACTACCCTTTGGTGTATTTGTTTTTTATGAAATAACATGAAACTATTTAACATTATAATTCAAAATTAAAAAAAATTTTAAATTTAATAATTTGGATGAAAGTTAGGTTGTTAAATACATTTTGGAAATAGACTAAGGTTTATAAGTACCTGGAAGAAAATATAAGTATATAAGAATTATTAATGGCATTCTATATTTGGGTTTTGCTTCTGAAAACTTTTACTGTACTCAACATTTCTAATTTCTCTAACAAATTCCAGGACTCACAGTTTTAAAAGTTATCTTAGTGTTTTTAAACTCTTATAACTTATACTATAAAACCTAAGTTACCTAAAATGTCCAGGGAACATACTGTACTAAATCTCTATCTGACTTTGTTAAATAAATAGCTGACCATTTGTCCAATTAAGTACCAACACATGAAAATGTGTATATCCATTCTGCATATATAAAATAGACAACATCTGTAAATGCACAAGTTTTCTATCTTTGGAATCAGACCATTCCATACATAACTGAACTCTTCCTCCTTATGAACACTCATGATTATGTTCTGCTGTAATATTATGATGCCCTCAGAGCCTCCTGGTGAGCCAGCAGCTTTCTGCTGCCAGTTGCTGTGGGGTGGTGTTCTGCCTGCTTTAGAAGTTTCCTGTTACCTCCCTTATTCTTGCTCTGTTAACTGTCACTTCTGGTAGCAAAACTATTTACTACTAGAGTGCTGCTTATATAAAATCTGCTGTGGACTTAGAAACTGTAAAACTAAGCTTGTAGGGTATAAAAGGAAGAGTGAATAGTATATTACCTGCGGGAGAGAAGAAGGAATGGAGGGTTCTCCTATAAGGAGACCATGACCTTTTGAACTTAAACGGTATTTGATCTGCTCAGTAGTAACTCTGCTTGCTTGATTCATGACTAGGAATACAGTTCAGGATATGAGAATGAATTGAGCCAAACCTTCACTGAGCACCTCATGTGCCGAACACGGATGACAGTAAATACATTTAAATTTTATCATATTTATATTGAATCTTCTAATACTAATTGATACAGGCACCCAAGTAATACTGAACATAGGACATCTTTATAATATCATTCAGGGAATTTCTAGAGGTGGAATTCACGTGAGATAGAATTAACCATTTGAAAGTGAACAATTCAGTGGCATTTAGCACATACACAATGTTTTGCACCCACTGCTTCTATTTAGTTCCAAAATATTTTCATCATGCCAATAGGACACTTCATTCCAATTAAGTAGTTACTTCCCAATCCCTTTCTCTCCAGCCCCTGGCAATCACCAGTTTTCTGTCTGTATGAATTTACCTATTTTGGATACTTCACATGAAATAAATCATATGATATATGACCTTTTATTCTGAGACAGGGTCTCACTCTGTCACCCAGGCTGGAGTGCAGTGGTGCTATCATGGCTCTGCAGCCTTGATCTCCCAGGCGCAATAGATCCTCTCACCTCCGCCCCTGGAGTAGGTGGGACTACACTACTATTAGTATGTGTCACCATGCCAGGCTAATTTTTTTTATTTTTAGTAGAGACAAGGTCTTGCTATGTTGCCCAAGCTAGTCTGGAACTCCTGAGCTCAAATGATTCTCCTGCCTTGGCCTCTCAAAGTGCTGGGATTACAGGTGTGAGCTACCATGCCCAGCCATGTCACCTTTTATGTTTGGCTTCTTTCACTTAGTATAATGTTCTTGAGGTCCATTTACCTGGTGGCATCAGTTCTGTACCTTACTCCTTTTTATGGCTGAATAATATTGCACTGTAGATATTCCACATTTTGCTTATCCAATTAGCTATTTACAGGCATTTGGGTTTTTTCTATTATGTTATTTTTCATAAACTACTCCTCAGGGGGATGTATGATCTCTTACCAAAAGCCGACATATTTAGAAATCTTTCAGAATCTTCATCTTTTTTTTTTTTTAAAAGATAGGGTTTCGCCTAGGCTGGTGTACAGTGGTATGATCACAGCTCACTGCAGCCTTGACCTCTGGGCTCAAGCAATCCCCCCACCTCAGCCTCCTGTGCATCTGGGACTGCAGATACATGCCACCACACCTGGCTAACTTTTTTATTTTTTATTTTTTGTAGAGATAGTGTCTCACTATGTTGCCCAGGCTGGTCTAAAGCTCCTGAGCTCAGGTGATCTTCCCGCCTCAGCCTCCCAAAGTGTTTTATACAGTGTTTTAGCTGCCAGTAAGGATAAGAGGGACTCTTCAGCAAATTCAACATACCATTTATAGCTAGTCTTATTAAAAATGTTACCAGTAAGGCACACGTAAAAGCAAAAGACCAGTAATCGATAACCTGTAATATGTTTTACATATAAATGAGACTTAATTAAGGCCTGAAGTAGAAAATACTATGAATTAATGTAACTACTGGAGAATCATTATATTTACCTGCAATGGGTGGGCCAACAGTCATGGGTATAGACATGAATCCGAGCAGAAATCCAATTGCTTGGGAGACATCCTGGGCACCAACTAACTCAAAGGCTATGGGAGCCATAATGGAAATGAAGCATCCATCGAAGAGACCCATGATGAGACACACAGCAATGAGGGCCCCAAAGATGCTACACAGAGGAATCATCATGGACATCAGACCAATGAAGAAAAAGGAGAGTACCTAGGACAGACACCACAATGTCAGCTCCGCTCACAGGAAGTGAATGTCACAATTACCATGCAACATGCTTAGGACTTCTAAATCATTACTGGTTCCCCCTTTCCCCCCTGCCACTGCCTCATTCACTTTGATTTTACATACATAATCAACTCCTATAATCATCTCCTTCGAGTTCTCCTAGCACTTTCTCAATATTTCCATTAAGGGACAATAAAAAAACTTGTTGTTTTTGAGCCGGAGTCTGTCTCTGTTGCCCAGGCTGGAGTGCAGTGGTGTGATCTCGGCTCATTACAACCTCCGCTTCCCAGGTTCAAGCAACTCTTCTGCCTAAGCCTCCTGAGTAGCTGGGACTACAGGCAAGCACCACCATGTCCAGCTAATTTTTGTATTTTTAGTAGAGATGGGGCTTCCCCATGTTGGGCAGGCTGGTCTTGAACTCCCGACCTCAAGTGATCCGCCTGCCCGGCCTCCTAAAGTGCTGGGATTACAGGCATGAGCCACAGCGCCCAGCCGAAAATGACTTTTTATATATTTACTTTCCCTCCCAGCCTGCAAATCCCTTGAGGTCAGAATCTGTACCAAAAAAAAAAAAAAAAAAAAAAAAAAATTCATCTTTGGACTAGATATTATGAAGTTTAAGGATCCTGTATCTGGTCAGTGCTCAATCAGCTCAAATTCATTAAACACTTGATTTTTTTTAACCTTTAAAACTATGTATACTTCACTGGCAGACATTATAGATAAATTTAAGCACCCCAGAGTTAGGGCTTATTATATTATTTTGAGCCATTGAACACTTTCAGTTCAGTGTTAGAGTAGTTAATAGAATTGAACACCTGATTTTGCCTACTATTTGGTAGGCACTGTGCTATGTGCTAGAGATTTCAACAATGAATAAGACTTCGTTCCTACCCTTGGGTTATGGAAAGATGGACATTTAAATAAATAAGTGCAAGTGAAGTGTTTATATGCTGCCGTAGTTATATATTCAAAGTATGGTGGGTACAAAAAAGGAGGAAACACTCAATTTAATAACATTTTTAAGGCACAGAATCTGTTAAAACTGAACCATTCATGGCCAGGCACGGTGGCTCATGCCTGTAACCCCAGCACTTTGGGAGGCCGAGGCAGGCGGATCATGAAGTCAGGAGATCGAGACCATCCTGGCTAACATGATGAAACCCCGTCTCTACTAGAAATACAAAAAAATTAGCCGGGCGTGGTGGCGGGCACTTGTAATCCCAGCTACTCGGGAGGCTAAGGCAGGAGAATGGCGTGAATCCGGGGGGTGGAGCTTGCAGTGAGCCGAGACCACGCCACTGCACTCCAGCCTGGGCTACAGAGCGAGACTCTGTCTCAAACAACAACAAAAACTGAACAATTCACTAGTCAGCAGAAAAAAGTTTTTAAAAGCATCAGGTTTTTTAAAAGTATGCATATAATAGCAACTATCATTTATTTAGTGTTTACCAAGTGCCAAGCATTGTTGTAAGCACTTTAGATTGATTATCTCACTGGTGATCCTCATAACAACTTTATGAGGTGGTTACTAATGTTACCTCCATTTTACTGATGAAGATAGTGATGCTGGGAGAGGTTAAGTAATATGCCCAAAGCACAGAAGATGGAGCCATCCTGGAACCATGGCCCACGTGGGCAGCAGCAGGCTGTGAACAGAACTGTGCCTGGAGGGTGCCCTCCAATAGCAGTCAGGCTAGGGAGGAAGGAGAGACCAGATAAGGCAGCTGTATGCATCACTGTCCTCATCTGTTCTGTTTTTCCTAGGCCCTACTAGCACACCTACGGACCTACGGAAGCTGGAGGTTGGTAGTACACCTCAGGGCAGCCACTCACAATCTGAGGGCCTCTGAAGGTGCAGAGTGTGAGTTCTGGGTGGAATTCAGGAATGCTGGTTTTCACAACTTTAACACAAGTGGTCCACTGACACCAAAATAGGAAACATGCTCTTGAAAAGTGTTTCATATTGGGTTAGTTCTTTTTGACACCATCATATCATACAGTTCGGTACATTTTTCCTTCAATCACTAAAATACGGTCTTATGGTAAAATTATGATTAGTTTAGGAATACGAGTTGGCCGGCTGGGTGCGGTGGCTCACGCCTGTAATCCCAGCAGTTTGGGAGGCCGAGGCGGGCGGATCACGAGGTCAGGAGATCAAGATCATCCTGGCTAACACGGTGAAACCCCGTCTCTACTAAAAATACAAAAAAAAAAAAAAAGTTAGCCGGGCGTGGTGGTGGGTGCTTGTAGTCCCAGTTACTCGGGAGGCTGAGGCAGGAGAATGGCGTGAACCTGGGAGGCGGAGCTTGCAGTGAGCCAAGATCGCGCCACTGCACTCCAGCCTGGGTGACAGTGTGAGACTCCCTCTCAAAAAAAAAGAAAAAAAAAGAAAAGAAAAGAATACGAGTTGGGCATTTGAAAAATAAGCCTAGCACTTCACACTAGCATTTCAAAAGAACAAAATCTCCCCATTCTCCTGATTTTTATTTGCCAGTTAAATATCCTTTTCTCCAATGCAACTTCCATGACAGCACAAGCATAATTTCTTAGTGGTGAGTAATTGTTGGGCCTACAGCCTGGCAGGTTGGAAAGAACGGGGGCTCAGAGGGACACTACCAGGTTCTAAGCTCTCTATGACCTTGAGCAAGTAAAAAGACTTCCTGGTACTTCCCATTTATTGAGACAAAAAGATATTTAAAGATAAATCAAAATGTAGAAGAGGTCTGAAATTAACAAGTAGGTGAAGATTTAAGTAGTAATTTTTATTGAAAATCTAAGTAGATAAACCCCAATTTTTTATTTTTTATTTTTGAAACAGGTCTCACTTTGTTGCCCAGGCTGGAATGCAGTGGTGCGATCATAGCTCACTGCAGCCTCAATCTCCTGGGCTCAAAGTGATCCTCCCACTTCAGTCTCCCAAGTAGCTGGGACATGCCACTATGCCCGGCTAATTTTTTATTTTTTGTAGAGATGGGGTCTTACTATGTTGCCCAGGCCATTCTTGAACTCCTGGGCTCAAACAAACTACTTGCTTTGGCCTACCAAAGTGCTGGGATTATAGGCGTGAGCCACTGCATCCAACTCTGATATGCTTAACAATAGAAACAAGTTTATTCTATGTACAAACATAAAAGGAGATAAACATGGAAAGTTACTTAAATCTTAGAAACATATCTATAATCACAAACTCCAAAGAATCTAGAATAAAACTTTAGGATGGTACGGGGCCAGATTCAATGGATTTAATTGTTAAAACTATAGACCAAACATTCCCAACCATGCCACTGTAATTATACAAGGTTTTCAGGAATATATATTTTTTCTTTTAATGTGCTTCATATTTTTTTTCTATTTTGGTCAGTACATATTTCCTTTTTTTTTTTTTTTAATACCAGTACCACTTGCCAACAAATTTCTTTAAAGATAAGAAAACCAGCTCTGTGGAATTTTATACTTAGTTAATGTTGGAAGCCTAGTACAGTACTTGGCTTTGTTAACTTTTCAACTTTGTTAAGTGCTAATGTTGTTTTAAAACAATTTACGTAACATGAGTCTTGGAACTTGGCCTCTTCACGTTTTTGTTCTTTGGTCAGTTTTGTAAAAATTATTCAAGTAAAAGTTTCTAACTTATTGCTATATATTTTGAGCATAATATTTCTTTTCTTTTTTTTTTTTTTTTTTGAGACGGAGTCTTGCTCTGTTGCCCAGGCTGGAGTGCAGTGGCGCGATCTCGACTCACTACAAGATCTGCCTCCCAGGTTCACACCATTCTCCTGCCTCAGCCTCCTGATAGCTGGGACTATAGGCGCCCACTACCACACCTGGCTAATTTTTTTGTATTTTTAGTAGAGACGGGGCTTCACTGTGTTAGCCAGGATGGTCTTGATCTCCTGACCGCGTGATCTGCCTGCCTCGGCCTCCCAAAGTGCTGGGATTACAGGCATGAGCCACCACGCCCAGCCTGAGCATATTATTTCTTAATACTTTCCCTGACTGCAAGTTGTCCTTTTCTCCATTCAAGCTATATTAAGTTATATTCTTATTAAAATTAGGCAATGATTTATGTAGTTATTTAAATGTAAAAATGTTTCATTTTCCTTTAAGACTTGTGTTTATAGAAATTTACACATCTATTCTTTAAGTACTTTTCAGAAAAATACTTTGCTTCTTCACCTTATTTGTAGCTACTGTAGTGATGCTCTTTCCCAGCAGATGTTAATACCCAGAATCTGGCTAAATGTGGAGGTAAGTAGGTGAGGCTGGTGAGAACATACCTATTCCTTATATGCAGGGATGCCTGGGCCACAAGGAGCACATGCCGACGTTCGGCAAACTATACATATAGCAGGTTCAATGCTTCATCACTCCCCAGAATAAAGATTGATCCAGGCATCAAATACTGATCTGGTGATGCTGGGACTCAGTGTGAAAGATGAATAAACTTAGTATTACATACAATCTTTTAAAACTTGCTCTCAAACACAGCAGGTCTGGTTAGATTCGAATAAGGGATTCACAGGCTCCTTATTTTCTCCTAGGCTCTGGCACTGACACTTAATAAGCCAGTGACAGTTTAGATGTCTATATTGCTTTTGTTTTCTTTAAGGAAATATATCATAAATATATAATACTTGTTATAATAGCACAGGCTATAGAAGAATTAACCTTCTATGAGTTAGTGTATGCACATGAGAACAAAAGATTCCTTTTGCTCTTACCTTTCCCATTTCTATCTCAAGGAGAGCATTGCTGGAGAAATGTCAGTTTAGGTTTTGCTCAAGAATCTTAAGTGTAGCTCAAGAGGAAACAACGAGCTGCACCTGAATAAAAGAAGGCATCTTGGAGATGGACATGTAATTGACGTTCCTAAAGTTTAGCCAATATAAAGTCTCCAGACTTTCAGAACCTCTGGCTAGGCACCCAGGACAGAAAACAGTTGGCAACAGAGTTCTGCTGGCCCATCACAAACTAAAGGAAAATGTCAGGCAACACAGCAGGTGGCTGGATTCTTCTGAAGCACACAGAGGCCGGTGTCACTTCGAAGTGCTTCACAGGGAGTCTGTCAACCTTCTCCATGGCACATGGTTACTCTCACTTCTGCCTGATGGAGAAACATGCATTTGATATGTTCATACCCAGTGCCACAGTCTAGATGAGACTGAGTATGGAGCCTCTGATCGTTCACTTAGGCTGGGAAATTGTTAAGTATTTGGATATACTACTTTGGAAATAGCTTACATTTGATAAAGTATATACCCTCATCCCAAGATATCTTTAGGCAAATGGAAAATGGAGCAACACTGATCCAGTTCATTCTACCTGAACTGGAAGAGGAAGCTTACGCAGGCTGATGGATAGGAAAGTCATTAATATTTCTACATTATAAAAATAACTCATGAATATATTTTTTAAAATTCAAACCTTACAGAAATGTACACAGTAATATATGAAAGTCTTCCTACAACCTCTTCTCACTCTCAACCCATACCCATTCACCTCCTCAGGAATCAACACTTAACAGTTCGGTTTGCATCCTTCCAGAGCGTTCCTGTGCACACGTGTGTGTTGTCTGGGTTGTCTGCTTTATGTGTATGGACATGATGTCCATGCTTCAATATGTCCATGTCACAGAGAAATATGACACAATGGAAAAGTGACCTAAATTCCAAGTTTTCAATTCTTTCATACAAGTTTTAACTTTCAAACTTTTGAAATATTCTCACCCTTCCAAAACACTTATATATTCCATTAAAAACACAAATCTGTAGTAATTTAATGGTGACTAGAAACACAGGCCTATAAGGTTAAGAAAATAGTAAAAAGATACCACGACACACGTAGCTTCTCCTGTCCCAATAAAGTATATATTCTGGGAACTTTTGCAAAGCTTTTCTTTAACCATTATTATTCTATGTAATGCATTTCAGTCATCTCTTCTGGCAGGAGCAGTAGACTTGACTCAGCATTTATTTTTTATTTTTATTTTTTTGAGACAAAGTCTTACTCTGCCACCCAGATTGGTATGCAGTGGCATGATCACAGCTCACTGCAGCCTCAACCTCCCCAGCTCAAGCAGTCTTCCCATCTCAATCTCCCAAGTAGCTGGGACTACAGGTGCAGGCCACCATGTCCAGCTAATTTTTTAATTTTTTGTAGAGATGAGGTCTCACTATATTGCCCAGGCTGGTCTTGCATTCCTGGGGTCAAGGGATCCTTCTGCCTTGGCCTCCCAAAGCGCTGGGATTATAGGCATAAGCTACTGCAACCAACCACTCAATATTTAGAATTATTAGGTTGAAAATACCTGGGACCCAGGACCTTGATGGAAGTTTAAATTCAGAACTCTTAAGCAAAAATGTGAGATAAATTCCTAAATTCTTTGTTACCTATAAGCAAAGACTCTAATTCAGGATTAACTAGGGTCTCCTTTCTTGAGACCTATTCCAAATCAGGATCTGCTTTCAGTATTTAATAGGATATTAAAACATAACAGATGCAAGGATTTATTAATCATCCAGTCTGGGCTAGGCACTTTACATAACCTGCCACCAAGAATCCTCACCACAGCCCTCTGTTGGTTCTCAAGTTGGTGGTAGAACTGGGGTGAACTGGTTTCTCACTCCAGAGCCTGTGCTCTTGGGCTCGGCAGCCTCCTAGACTAGGGATTACCATGATCTGAAACTAGACCATGTGGGAGGGCTATGAAGTGTGTCTGTGTCACCAGTGTTCTAGGCCTGGCTGCTACTCAGAACTGGCTTCCAGGGGACAAAGAGGGAAGAGTTGTCACAGCCCCAAGAAGTTGAAAGATGAAAGCAGAGAGCAGGTATGTCTGAGAAAACTCACCACCAATGAATGGAAAGAAGGTAAGCCCAAGAGCATTCCAAGACTTAAAGGATGGGCCAAAAGGCAGAGAGCCAGGGACGGAGAAAAAGGAAGGAACAAACAGGCAGGGCTGGAGTCAACTGCAGCAGAGAAGAGCCAAGAATCAAAAACCGCACTGTGTGTTTGGGAAGTTGGGGCAAGGAAGCCAGGAAAAAGGAGAGAGAGGAGGTAGTGAACAAGGGAGCGAGTCCAGCATCCTGCATGGGTTAGGCCTGTGTTGCGTCCTGTGCCGCTGCATTCACAAGGTGGAGTCCGTGGGTGGCTCCTCGCAACCACAGGACACACCGAAGGGCTTGCTTTCTCCTTCTCAGGCTTGTTTGAAATGCAGCTGTCACACCTGTGACTCAGCATGTACTACTGGGTGCCACAAACGATGCTCTACATTTGGATGCAAAAATTAGATAAGGCCTAACAGAAGCCAGATTGTGGCTAAACTTTCATCCAAAGTGAAATATTTGACCCCCAATACTAACTTTTAACTTACTGCTGTGTAACTGCAGACCAACATAGGGCAAGTTAGGAAAGGCTATATTTTCTTTTGTAAATTACTGGAAACACTCAGGTATTAAAATGTGCTCCAAAAATGTTGCAGATAATCTGTCTGCCCTATCTAGGGTAGGAGGACTTTCAAAAATTGTTTTGGAATAAAATGCTGATATATAAAATATATCATGACTTTATCTATTACAGCACCACAGTCCATCATCTCTCACCTGGACCCTGAATTGATCTCCTAACAGGTCTTCCTCCCCTCTTGCACTCTTGTTTCCCTCCCTGTAATCCATCCTCCACACACAGAACAACCACAGTGACTTTAAAAACATAAAATCAGACCTACGCCCTCCAACAAAGGTCCACTACTTTTTTTTTTTTTTTTTTTTGAGATGGAGTCTCACTCTGTCACCCAGGCTGGAGTGCAGTGGTGTGATCTCGGCTCACTGCAACCTCTGCCTCCCAGATTCAAGCGATTCTCCTGCCTCAGCCTCCGCAGTAGCTGGCACTACAGGCACGTGCCACCAAGCCTGGCTAATTTTTTGTAATTATAGTAGAGACAAGGTTTTTGTGTTTTGATCTCCTGACCTCGTGATCCGCCAGCCTTGGCCTCCCAAAGTGCTGGGATTACAGGCGTGAACCACTGCGCCCGGCCAAAATCCACTACTCTTAAAGCAAAGTCTCTTCATCTTGGCTTTCAAGGTTCTGTCTAATCTGACCCACCCTAACTTTCCAGTCCCTTCCCATGCCACTTTCCCTGTCTTCTTGGGTTTCCAAACACATTCAGCTTCTTCCTGCCTCAGGCTTGCTTTAGGAACTCAGGGACCATGTCTGTCTTGTTTGCATCACCCTAACAGCATCTGAACTGGTGCTTGGGGCACAGGAAGCACTCAATTTTTTGAATGAATGAAAGCTGAAAGTCTGTAGTGCAATAAGTGTCCATTAGAGGGCTCCCTTGACACTAGAGAACAAAACTAAATGTTAGATGAGGATGTCCACAGTGAGGTATTGACAAAGTGATCATGATACAATAAATACATTTTTAAAAGCAGCACATTACCAACTCTCTTCACTTCCTTCTAGCTGTGTGACCAGACTGTCCTGTGACTGCCTGGACCTCTATACACACAGACACCCACGGTGAGGTAGCCTCTCTGTTCCTCAGTGTTCACATCTCTAAGTGGAAATAACAATAGTACCTCCTCTCTTAAAGGGCTGGGGCAAGGATCAATGAGATAATGCATGTAGAGCCCTTAGTTCATTGTCTGGCACATGAAAGTCCTCAATAAATGGTTGACTGTTATTACTTCAAGTCAATTACTGGAAGTTAACTTTATCTGAAATGCCTTTTCCAATCATTTTCCTGTGTCCAAATTTCACCTCTTTTTCAAGGCCCTGCTCAAATACTGCCTCTCATGTATAATATAATTAGACAGGCTTAATCCCCAAATCCTAAGGCCCCCCTTGTGGCTTGCCTTTACCTTCCTTCCACAGCCAAGTGTTTGGACAAAGTTGTCTATATTTCCATTTGTTCAAATGGTCATGATCAATTTTCCGCACCTGTAGAAACCAATTCTCTGTAAGCTCACTCATAGCCTCCCTATTCTAAATTCAACAAAAACCTTTCAGCCTCTTTGTCACTAGCTACTAACACTGCTGACCACTCCTGCCCCTAGAAACACTCTCATCCCTGTTTTCCCTCCTGCCTATCTGGCCACTCCCTTTCCGTCTCCTTAGTCCTCCACTTACTTCATGCAGCCCATGAATGCCAAACCCACAGGCCTCCTAACCCACAGGCCTCTTATCCAGACTCTTCCATGAGCTCTAAACCCTACTTGGCTTTCCTACAGGCATCACAAACTTAACATGGCAAAAACAAACTCATCACTGGGGCAAGGGCAGGTAAGTTGGGTGAAAAAATTTTTTCAATTAAAAAAAACCCAATTCATCATCATACTTAGATCTACTGCATATTGATCTTGATAAGATGGCAAAATCATCTACGCCATTACCTGAGCCACAAATCTCAGATCCAGCCTAAGTGGCTTCATCAAATTCTCATTCTCTATGTCCCTAGCTTATTCCATTTGATCTCAGTATCTCTGCCTTTGTTCTTCCTGCCTAAATGCCTAGACTACTTTAATATAGTTTCCAACTAGTCCCTGGACCTCTACTCTTTTTTTCTAAATTTTAGAGACATGGTGTCACTCTGTCACCCAGGCTGGAGTACAGTGGCATGACCATACTCCCCTGTAATCTCAAAGTCCTGGGCTCAAAGTCCTCCCACCTCAGCCTCCTGCATAGCTAAGACTATAGGCATGTGCCACCGTGCCTGGCTAACTTAAAAAAAAATTTTTTTTTTGTAGAGATGAGGTCTCACTATGATTCCAGGATTGTCTCGAACTGGCCTCAAGTGATCCTCCTGCTTCAGCCTCCTAAAGTGTTGATATTATGGGCATGAGCTGCCATGCCTGGCCTTTTTAAAAAATAGCTCTATTGAGATATAATTCATATTCTATGAAATTCACCCACTTAAAGTGTACAATTCAGTGAGTTTCATCACTATCTAATTTTATAACATTTTCATTACCCCACAAAGAAACCCAGTAGCAGTTACTCCCCATTCCCTCCTTTCCCTAGCCCCTAAAACCACAAATCTACCTTCTTTCTCTATGAAAGGAGACAAGAGATTCCTATTCTGGACACTTCATATACATGGAATCATTCAGTATGTGGCCTTTTGTGACTATCTCAACTCTTGTCCCTTCCTCCACTCCATTCCACTCTTCACGGTTACCAGATTGATTTTTTTTTTCTCTGAGATGGAGTCTTGCTCTGTCACCCAGGCTGGAGTGCAGTGGCACAATATCAGCTCACTGTAACCTCTGCCTCTCAGGTTCAAGTGATTCTCCTGCTTCAGCCTGCTGAGTAGCTGGGATTACAGGAATGTGCCACCATGCCTGGATAATTTTTGTATTTTTAATAGAGACGGGGTTTCACCATGTCTAATCTCAAACTCTTGGCCTCAGGTGATCTACCTGCCTCAGCCTCCCAAAGTGCTGGGATTACAGGCATGAGCCACCACACACAGCCGAAATTGATCTTTATAAAACACAACTCAGGCTGGGCATGGCTCACACCTGTAATCCCGGCACTTTGGGAGGCTGAAATGGGTGGATTGTCGGAGTCCAGGAGTTCGAGACCAGCCTGGGCAACACAGCGAAACCCTGTTACTACAGAAAAAAAAAAAAAAATACAAAAATTAGCCAGGCATGGTGGCACGCACCTGTAGTCCCATCTACTCAGGAGTTTGAGGTGGGAGGATTGCTTGAGCCCGGGATGTCGAGGCTGCAGTGAGCTGTGATGGCACCACTGTACTCCAGCCTGGAAAATGGAGTGACACCTTGCCTCAAAAAACAAAACAACACCAACCCCCGCCACCCCAATTTATGTCACTCTCTGGCTTAAAATCCTTTAATAGCTCCTAGTAGATTGCAGGATAGAGCTCATGTACATAACGGCCCTTCCCAAGCTGCTTCCTGTCCATCCCCCCAACCAATCCATCCACTATTCTCCCTTTATTCCATTCAAACATTCGTTTCCCAGATATAACATCCCATGTCACACCTCCACAGCTTTCCCATGTGTTTGTCTCTGCTCGGAGCATGCTTCTCTGTCTTCCTTATCTACATATTTGGTCCTCACCTCTTAACTCTGCTCAGACCTTCACTAGTGACTCAGATGCATGGTGCCTGTGTTGCCATGGCACCCATCTAGCAAACCCGTTATTCCACTGTGCTGCAACACTGCTTTATCTTCTCCCGTGAGACCATTAGCTACTAGGTGAGGGCACAGACCATGTTTCACTTAAGTTTTCAGCATTTAGCAGAGTGTGTGGCATGAAGGAGTCACTTCAATACCTGTTCTGTTGACTGTCAGTAATGATCTTGGAATTAGCATTTGTTTATGCTCACCCCAAAACACGAGGAGGCAATTTGCAGTAAAGAAGCTGAAAAGTCACACACACAACTAAATTTCATAAGACATGCAAAGGGCACAGGATCTGCACATGACTATGAGAACTACACCAAAAAACATTCTTCATAGAAAAAGCAATGGATGAAAACCATTCTGGTTTGGTGGAGTTCCGTGACAAAACAAAGAAATTGTTGTTTCATTGCCAATTTCTCATGTTTAAAACCCAAACTAATAACTGATTTTGTCCTTGAAAAACTGCCTATAGAAGTTATGTTGTAGAAAATATTTCTCATTTTTATAGAAGAATTTAAGCCACTTTGGGAGGCCGAGGCGGGCAGATCACCTGAGGTCGGGAGTGCAAGACCAGCCTGACCAACATGGAGAAACCCCATCTCTACTAAAAAAATACAAAAATTAGCCTGGCGTGGTGGCACATGCCTGTAATCCCAGCTACCTGGGAGGCTAAGGCAGCAGAATCCCTTGAACCCGGGAGGTGGAGGTTGCGGAGAGCTGAGATCGTGCCATTGCACTCCAGCCTGGGCAATAAGAGCGAAACTCCGTCTCAAAAAGAAAAAGGAAAGAAAAAAAAAGAATTTAAGCATGTAAGTACATTTAATGAGCCATCGGGTGATGACAGTAATTTTTGATAAGGGAAAAAAGGTGTAAAAAAGTACCTGTAGATAAACCTTCTTCACACCAGGCACATAATCTGCGATCCGGCCAAAGAGCAGTCGTCCAACTCCTGAAGTGACGCCAATGCACATGAGAACAACCTCTTTATTTTTTTCATCTTGAAATCTTTCATTTACATGTTTCATCTATAGGCCAAAGAGAAAGAAACCACACTAAATACGGTAGAAAAACTTGACAAATTTGAGGCTTTGCATCAAATGCATTTGCTTCTCTGTAATGTTATGGGCTTGCAACTTTTTCCAAATTTGAATATTTATGAAACTTGTCCTGTGATACTTTTTCATGAAAACATATGAAAAAAATTAACACGTTTTAGTTTTCATTTTTAAAAGCATTTTTAAGGCTGGGCATGGTGGCTCACGCCTGTAATCCCAGCATTTTGGGAGGTCGACGTGGGTGGATCACCTGAGGCCAGGAGTTCGAGACCAGCCTGGCCAACATGGTGAACCCTCATCTCTACTAAAAATAAAAATATAAAAATTAGCCAGGCATGGTGGTGCACGCCTGTAATCCCAGCTACTCGGGAGGCTGAGGCAGGAGAATAGCTTGAACCCGGGAGGCAGAGGTTGCAGTGAGCTGATTGCACAACTGCACTCCAGCCTGGGTGACAGAGCAAGACTCCGTCTCCAAAAAAAAAAAAAAAAAGCATTTTTATAAGAGTTTTTATTTTTCAACAAAGGGTTAGAAGCATGCAATTATAAGCTACACTGATCCATTAGCTAAAGGAAGAGAACAGACATTTGAACATACCTGTTCTCTCAAGGTCGCCCAAGGACCCGTTACATTATCTGCTCCCTAAGAGACAGTTCAAGGGTCAATTCTGGAGTTTTATTTCTTCCAGGAGGACCTGAACCAAATTGACACCCTGAAATGAGTTATAACAGAGCGTCTAGAATAAAGCATAAGGTTCTCTACCTGTAAAGTTGCCTATTTGTGTAGCATTAGAACAGATTAAAATGCAGGGGCAGCTTAACATAGCAGTTAAAAGATAAACCTCTGGAGAGGCAGACTGCTTGCATTCAAGTCCTGGTTCTGTTCTTATCAGCCTTGTGGCTTTGGGTAAGTTCTTAACCTCTAGGGTTTCAGTTTCTTTGTCTGTAAAATGGAAATTGGAAAAGTACCTACTTCAGAAATTGGTTGCGAGGATTAAATAAAATGTCTGTGTAAAGAGCTTAGAACAGTGTTTGGCACACAGGTAATAACAATCAGATATTAATTTTAGCTTTCTTTTTTTTAAAGGACCTTTCTCCTCCACTTAGTGTACTTATAACAGAGACTACAGTGACCTGTGGGCCATAGATAGCCAGTGAGCATATTTTGTTTGACCTTTCCATAATGCCCAACAATCACCATCCCCCACACCACATATTGGTCTGAGTTCTGGAAGTCTGCAAGCAAATTTCCCACCAAATACAACCACCCATATACTGCCCATGTGGCAGTGAATAGCCTTCCTGGGTGATATCTCTTTAAAACACTTCTCATTTTGCATTTTAAAAGCCCATTTACGTATCCCAACACCATCTCCTTTTTCTCTTCTCTTTCAAAACTATTAACTGTTTTCCCTAACTTTTGTGTTTTCATACTGGTCCAGAATAGTCCTCCTAAATATGGCTTTAATCTCATCAATTCCTTATTCAAAGGTGGCCCGCTGCCTACATTTACACTCCTTAGTTTGGTATTCAAAGCTCTCCGTAATCTGTTGCTAATCTATCTTTGTACCTTTATTACCTCCTGATCTTTGACTCAGAAGTAAAAAATTCATCTGACTTATAAGCCTGGATTAAAAAAAAAAGTAGAAAATTTAAATGTCTAAGGGCTCAGCGAAATAACATAAGTAAAACAGGTTCATTGGAGAGAAAGGACATATACTTCAGTCGATTATTATCATATAGGTCTACCAATGTTGCCAAATCTACCTCTACGAGCCCTTTAATTTAAAAGAAAAGTCAGAAATCCGGATTTTGTGTGGAAATGTTGGCACCTAATTTAAATTTAGGACACTGTGTGATCCAGCTCTACAAAAGTCTTAACAAAACACGTCTGCAAACTGCATTAGGCCTGCTTTGATCTCAGCCCTAATCCCATCTGTCCCAGTAGGACAGGTTTATTCACAATGTCACTTAAACATGCCAACATGTTCTTATCCATCTACATTTCTGCTGCCTCTTCTACCCTCTTCAACTTCCTAACTTCTTGTTATTGCCAAAAATTTTCATTTGGCACCTGAGGTATTCCGTGTTCCTACCCAGCCCTGTTAATGTCTCTACACATTGTCTTTAGTAGACACTTCATGTAAAATTAGACATATCCACTCCTGTTTCAAAGGCACCTCAAAATCAACAGGCCCTGTGCTGAACTCAACTCACCCTCACAAATTGCCTGCCCCCCATTTCAGTTAATACACTACTGTTAGCCCAACTACCCATGGCAGAAACTGACAGCTGCCCTAGATTATTCCCTTTCCCTCTTCAAATCCAAGAGTCACCAGTGAATCCTGATGATTTACTTTCTAAATCTCTCAGACTTGTTTCCTTTGGCCCACGTTCCTCATGGTATTTTAGTTCCGTTCCTTTCACTCCTCACCGGGACCACTACAGGAGTCTTCTAACATGCTTCTTGCTTGAGCCCTCACTCCTAAATCTCTCCCCTCTAACCTATGTTCCCTGAGAACACCAGGTTAGGTTCAAAATGAACCTGTCTCAAACAAACAAAAATAAGAGACATTCTTTAGTATTCATAAAAGACTGAATCTACCAGGCATCTTTTTTTTTAATGAAACTAAGAACACCTGTCTGTCAAATGGCTATTATTCTTTATTAGTGGTTTATGATTTCCCCCCTGCTCTACTTTGTAATCCTTAAAAGGAATAATAAGGTGAAATGTTTGAGGTATTTTGAAAGAAGATAAATTGGGTAAATCCAAATTATGCTTAGGTGGGAACTTAGTTCTTCAACTAGAAGGGGCATTATTTAATTAATTTATTAATTAATTAATTAATTTATTTGAGATGGAGTTTCACTGTCGCCCAGGCTAGAGTGCAGTGGCGCGATCTCAGCTCACTGCAACCTCCACCTCCCCGGTTCAAGCGATTCTCCTGCCTCAGCCTCCAGAGTGGCTGGAATTACAGGTATGCACCACCACACCCGGCTAATTTTTGTATTTTTAGTAGAGATGAAGTTTCACCATGTTGGCCAGACTGGTCTCAAACTCCTGACCTCAAGTGATCTGCCTGCTTTGGCTTCCTAAAGTGCATGAGCCACCACGCCCGGCCTAGAAGGGGCATTATTTAACTGAATTTTGTTACTGCCATGATTATTTAAATAAAGCAAGAACTTCAGCTTCTAATACTCCTTCCCTATTCCCACCAAAATCTGCAAACTAAAAAAGTTTCTTTGGTCAGTATGTGAGGGAATCTGGGGATGCTGGATCTCTGGATCCTTTCTCACTGAGACAGTAGTACCCAGGAGGTCTGGTATGTTCTACTTGTAGCCTGGGCCATCCACAACTGCTGCTAACTGTTTTATAAATTTCTGCTCATCTGTCATCCTCTGGAGACTGGCATGCACTTTAGTTCAGAAGAAAGTGAATATAGGACAAAATGGATATTTCTAATAAAGAGTTGTGTAGAGATATGAAAATGTTGAAGAGATGTTTTCATACTTAATCTATTTTTTAAACCAATTTAAAGCTTATACTAGAGGTCACTGTCTACACGGGGATAATATTATGCTGTAGAGCAGTTGTTTAAAGTTAACTTTAAGGATAAGTTAGACTTTATCTAAATGTATTAAGTGTCAGGAATTCATCTTTTTTTTTTTTTTTTTTGATGGAGTCTCGCTCTGTCACCCAGGCTGGAGTGCAGTGGCACAATCTCGGCTCACTGCAACCTCCGCCTCCCGGGTTCAAGCAATTCTCCTGCCTCAGCCTCCTGAGTCGTTGGGATTACAGGTGCCTGCCACCACGCCTGGCTTATTTTTGTATCTTTAGTAGAGACGGGGTTTCACCATGTTGGTCAGGCTGGTCTCGAACTCCTGACCTCATGATCCACCTGCCTCGGCCTCCCAAAGTGCTGGGATTACAGGTGTGAGCCACTGCGCCCGGCCAGGAATTCATCTTTTATTTATGTTCTTAAACATCTGTTTAATCCTGGGTTGCACACTTCCAGGAGATTAACAAAACCTTGCTAATTCACATCTTCAACACTGACTGTGCCTGAAACATTTTTTCTTTTTGAGACAGAGTTTCATTCTGTTGCCCAGGCTGGAGTGCACTGGCGCAATCAGAGCTCACTGCAGCCTCGACCTCCTGGGCTTAACCAATTCTCCTACCTCAGCCTCCCGAGTACCTGGGACCACAGGTACATGCCACCACACCCAGCTAATTTTTAAATCATTTTTGTAGAGACATGGTCCTGTTACGTTGCCCAGGCTGGTCTCAAACTGCTGGGCTTAAGCAATCCTCCACCCTTGACCTCCCAAAGTGCTGGAATTACAGGCATGAGCCACCACACCTGGCCCTGGGTAATTGTTTCTGACCAGCCAACTGAAGGCAGGTTCCTTTCCCCTCGCTAGAGCCCACAGACAGATCCTGTTTGAGAGGTCTCAGGCAGCAGCCTAAAAAAGTGATCATCTCACTGGAATGGCCTCAGCCCTGGCCTCTCTCCTCTCCACCTCTCTTACAGGGGAGCCACAGTGTAAGACATTTGGAGACATCAGATGGCGTTCTGATGAAGCAGCTAAGGCAGAGTCCTCTAGCTCTCATATACCAACCACAGAGGAAGTTAAATGGGTGGCCACAATACAAAAGCAGCTCCAACAAAGCCAACGAACATGCATTAGAACTCAAGCTTCTCATCACCAAATGGTTTCACGATAGAAGAATGCCCAACAGAAGGGAACCCCAAATCACTTTATTTACAGAAACCTGTGAAGCGCAGTGGTGGTACATACCTGCAAAGCAAGGATGCCATTGATCAAAAAGGTCCAATAATTACCTACTGTACTGTTTCCTAAGACTGTGTAATTTGGCCATGCCTTGATGGTCATTATCTTCCTCCTTTTAAGGGGGTGAGTACTTTTTGTTTAATATATTTTATGTAAGGTTTATGGAATTTATTAAATAAATATGATAAAATACTGGTGCACACAAGTTAGACTATATATCTTCGGGGAGTCATAGTTTAAAAAGAAGGGGGATTACTGGAGACTCTTCAAACAAAAGTAACTTTATTTCTGACAGAGGACTTGGAGTAACAGCTGACTGACAACTACAAAGTGCTAACAAAGGCCGTATACAGAGGCCAGGAAAGCAGGGCAAAAACAGGCCCAAGGAGGAGTAGAGACTGTGGGACTAAAATAACTACAACTGTCTTCTAGGCAGAACTGAGCAAAACAACCCCTCTACCCCCACCCAGTAGTTATCATCCACTGCTGCTGCAGTTAACTATGCTCTGTGGGAGATAAGATTTCAGTCACCCAGTCATCATCTGTATTCGTTTATAATGATTTTGATTCTCTCATCTCTGTCCTTCCTCATAAGATACACATCATCAAACTGAAAAGGGGTGGACAATGGCTAGGCATGTACACTCATTTTATGTCTAGGAGAATAAACTCTTCGGGGGAGCGAGGGGACCTGTATGTTTTACATTTACATGGTACATCAAAAAATGGGATAATAAATGCTACATAATATTTACAGCAATTATGGAATTCAAACTGATTCTTTCAACTTCCTACTTTCCAATACGGACACTAAGTTCAAAGCACTTTTACTCACTGCTGTTCATACCAGAGATTGGCACCTTCAGCTTGTTGCTTCTCATTTACTGCATTTTGGAGTAATTCTAAGAAAATATCCATCCAACATTTGAAAAGCTATTCCATAACTCTAGAAGACCATTCTGCCTAAACATACTTTTTTGAAAGGTAAACTCAAAAAGCCTGGGCCCTTTAAAAAAATAGACGTACATCTGAAAGGGAGTAGAAAGCCTGCAAGCGTGGGTTAATGGATAATCTGAGTTTGTTGCAAATCAAAACTTAACACTACCCTTTGACTTAAAAGTAGGATGAACAGAAATCTTCTGAATGAAATGAGACAGTTTATTTTGTTTTTTTCTTTCTTTTTTAAACGATTGTGTTTCCTCTAGCTGTGTTTTTGCTAGAGGAAGTAAATTAAAACAAGTGGGGCACTCCCTTAGGAAGTTTTGCATGAGCACTGCACACCAGCAAGCTGAGCGAGGTGATTAAAAGTGGAAAAAAATGAACTCCATAGATTTGAGTACATAAAATTTATCCCTTTACACCAGAAAACACTGAAATAAAACTTTATGGCCACTGATATTCATTGATTAGACCAGCCCCAAAATGTAATCTTAGCTTCTTTAATCTGATCAACTGTGCCTTTGGACTAAAGTATCTCTAAGATGTGCTTAGAGAAAAATTTCTTTGCTTGCCAACATTTTTAAGGACTGACATCTTTTGGTAGCCCAGTGTCTATTTTTTAATGATATTTCTGTTGTGGCTAAACTATGGTACAGGTACCTGCCCCCTCCTCAGCAGCTGACCAGGTGGAGAGCAGACCTTTGGCCTAACAGGACGTAGGAGGCATGGGTGATTGGTTCTGTTTGTTTTTTTAAACAGCTGATCTTTCCATTTCATTAAGATGGGTTTCCATGGTGTAGATAATCACGCATGGCACTGTTAAGACATTAAAAAGGACTGGGAAAAAAGAAGTTTCTGGAGTGCAGATTATTTCATAGCTACCAAAGGGCAGAAAAAAGAAGAGTTCAGAAGGAAGAGATGGTTAATGGTTTAAGGAACCTAATTTTGAAAACATTTCTAATACTAAAAATTCTTTAAAAGCCTTTGTTATTTCTACTTGTTTTTTTTTAAAAAAATAATTTTCCCTGGATTACAAACAAAACAAATAAACAGTCCATCTACGACATAGCATCATTTAGATAAGATCAAGATTTAGTAAAATGTCCTAGAGGAATTACCAACCAAAACCAGCTTGGATTTAGATGCCAGTTTAAAGAACCCTGCATTTTAGAAGTTTAAAGTAGACTTCATCTTAAAATAGAAAATAAATCACTAGGATTTTTAGGTAACTTGAAATTATTTAGTGGCTCTAAATAATTTCTGTGCCAGATATTTCACAAGTTATCAAAAATTGTTCTGTTCCTTCCTGAACAATGAAAGGTTTAATCTGTTAGTTTATTTAAATTTTTATTAATTTCACCTACATTCCATTTTTTTTTTTTTTTTTTTTTTTTTTTTTTGAGATGGCGTTTTGGTCTTATCACCCAGGCTGGAATGCAATGGTGTGATCTTGGCTCACTGCAACCTCCACCTCCCGGATTCAAGCAATTCTCCTGTGTCAGCCTCCCAAGTAGCTAGGGTTACAGGTGTCCGCCACCATGCCCAGCTAATTTTGTATTTTTAGCAGAGACAGGGTTTCACCATGTTGCCCAGGCTGGTCTCAAACTCCTGACCTCAGGTGATCTGCCCACCTCAGCCTCTCAAAGCGCTGGGACTACTGGCATGATCCACCACATCCGGCCTAAATTCAAATTTGATTCTGTTTCTTTCTTGGAGTTTCATTCTTGGCACACCAGACTTACCACTCTCAGATCTTTGGTTCCTGGCAAGTTTGAATGAATACAACAGACCGTGTCTATGCTGGTCATCAAGATGGTTCCTGAGGGCTCAGCCATGGTTGGCAGCCTACCTGCATGACTGACTGACTCCGATACTTTGGTAGAGCACTTTGAAGATATGAAAGTGGTTGCAAAGGCTCTGTAGATGTGGACTCCTATTTGTGATTCATGCTCCTTTGAGGTATCATGTACTTCCATGTTTTACATTTATTAAAAAACAAGAAAAGGGGACATGCTCTTTAAACTTATTCTTGGATTGATCTAGTGATAAAGTCACCTATCGGCTAAATGTGCATGCAAATGAACAGGTAGGTGTGGGTTATGGAGTCTCTAATCAATAGTGGAATTACAGTCATGTGCTACATAATAACATTTCTGGTCAAAGATGAACCACATATACAACAGTGATTCCATAAGATTATAATCCTGTACTTTCACTGTACCTTTTCCATGTTTAGATACACAAATACCATGTGTTACAACTGCCTACAGCATTCAGTGCAGTAACATGCTATACAGGTTTGTAGCCTAGGAGCAATAGGCTTTACCTATGCCTTATAGCCTAGGTATGTAGTGACTACACCATGTAGGGTTGTCTAAGTACACTCTGTGATGTTTGCACAACAATGACATTGCCTAAGGATGCATTTCTCAGAACATATCCTCATTGTTAAGAGATGCATGACTGTAAATGAATTTGGAAAAATAGTCCAAAGTGAACAAATGCACTCAAGAAAAGGCTAGTGGAAATGATACTAAATTTTATAAGTTTAATATAGGCTTCTCTTTTTTTTTTAGACAGAGCCTTGCTTGGTTGCCCAGACTGGAGTGCAGTGGCAGAATCTCAGTTCACTGCAACCTCTGCCCATGGGTTCAAGAGAGCTTCCTGCCTCAGCCTCCCGAGTAGCTGAGATTACAGGCGTGTGCCACCATGCCTAGCTAGTTTTTGTATATTTAGTAGAGATGGGGTTTCACCATGTTGCCCATGCTTGTCTCAAACTCCTGACCTCAAATGATCTGCCTGCCTCGGCCTCTCAAAGTGCTGCGATTACAGGCATGAGCCACTGTGCCCGGCCTAAGATAGGCTTCTGATATGGTTTGAATGTTTGTCCCTTCCATATCTCATGCTGAAATGTGATTCCCAATGTTGGAGGTGGGACCTGGTGGGAGGTGACTGGATTTTGGAGGTGGATCCATCACAAGTGGCTTAGCACCATTCCCTTGGTGATAAGTGAGTTATTGCTTGAGTTCACTAGAGATTGGGTTGTTTTAAGAGTGTGGCAGCTCCCCACCCACACTCTTGCTCCCAATCTCATCAAGTGACCTGCTGCTCCCACTCTGCTTTCGCCATGAGCAAAAGCTCCCCGAGACCTCACCAGAAAACTGAGCAGATGCTGGGGCCATGCTTCCTATACAGCCTGCAGAATCGTGAGCCAATTAAACCTCTTTTCTTTATAAATCACCCGACCTCAGGTATTTCTTTACAGGAACACAAGAACCTAATACAGCTTCTTTTTAAAACAGAAAAGGACACATTCAGAAAGCATTATTTAAATCACTGGGCTCTGAGGTAACTTGATAACTTATTTAATGACCTTGGCAATAGTGTCAATAAGCAAGTATTTTGTAAATTCACAAAATTGGTTCTACCTTCTTCTGTTGGTTATTGAAATTTTAACTTAAAGATTTGATTTTTGAAAGAAACAAAGAAATTAGGCCATTAGTTCTTATTCAGCTTCCTAATTTTTCCCTTAATTCTGAAGTGAAGAAAAATGGATCCTTCCATGAAAATTCTACCTTCTTCTAACCTCTCTTCACTAAGATTTAGGCTAATGATGTTGGCTAAAGTGCTACTTTGCCAAAGTCTCCTATCTATCTTTCTCTTTCCCTCAGTCTTTGGAAGGCATGATGTTCAGTCTTTTTTTTATTACTCCTAAGAGCCATCTAATTGCTGGCTCAAATTTGCATCCATAAATCTAATTTGTTTTTACCTGAATGAAGATTAAAATTTGTTGAGTAGGCCTAGATCAGCTTTCCTTCCACTGTTATCATTTCCACATACTTCTGATATTGTCTATCCCAACTGTTCCTTTTCTTATTCTTATTTCAGAGTTCTGGTGTGGAGGTTGGGGAAATGAAATTAACATTAGTCTCTTGGTATCTGTGGGGAACTGAACCCAGCACCTCCTCAGATACCCGTATGTATGGATGCTCAAGTCCCCGATATAAAATGGTGTAGTATTTGCATGTAACCTATGTATATCCTCCTGTATGCTTTAATTAATCTCTAGATTACTTATAATAACCAATACAAGGTAAATGTTATGTAAATGATTATTCTGCATTTTTATATTTCAATGCTCTACACAGAGAAACTTCTCTAGTAACAAACTATGATCCCCAGAAATGGTCCCTGAAAGTATAGTCTCCCATTGTTGTTGTTTGTAGAGATGTGGTCTTGCCATGTTACCCAGGCTGATCTCAAACTCCTGAGCACAAGCAATCCTCCCACCTTGGCCTCTCAAAGTTCTGGGATTACAGGCATAAGCCACTGAGCCCAGCCTGTATTTTGTTTTTAATCTGTGTTCTTTTTTATTGTTTCTGTTTTGAGATGGGGTCTCGCTGTTGCCTAGGCTGGAGTGCAGTGGCATGATCACGGCTCACTGCCACCTCAGCCCCCCAAGTAGCTGGGACCATGGGCACATGCCACTATGCTCAGCTAACTTTTATTTATTTTTATTTTTATTTTTTTGAGACGGAGTCTCGCTCTGTCACCCAGGCTGCAGTGCAGTGGTGGGATCTTGGCTAACTGCAACCTCTGCTTCCCGGGTTCAAGAAATTTTCCCTGCCTCAGCCTCCTGAGTAGCTGGGACTACAGGCAGCTGCCATCATGCCTAGCTAATTTTTGTATTTTTAGTACAGACAGGGTTTTGCCATGTTGGCCAGTGTGGTCTCGAACTCCTGACCTCAGGTGATCTGCCTGTCTCAGCCTCCCAAAGTGCTGGAATGCTCAGCTAATATTTTAATGTTTTTGTAGAGATGGCATCTCACTATGCTGCCCAGGCCAGTGTTTTTTTTATTGTTTTTTTTCCCCCAAATATTTTCAATCCATGGTTGGTTGAATCCAAGGATGTGGAACCTTGGATATAGAGGACTGCCTATAATTTAAATATGTTTAGTTTTGTCTGGTAATTATACAGTCAGTGTTCAGGAGGAAAAGGACCATACCCTGGCAGGAGGACAGATAAGAAAATGGAAGGCCTGTGTACTCTGGATTAAGGCAGCCTACAGAGCAGAGAGAAAACTTCTTTGGACTGGGAATCAGATGGCCTTGGCATGGTAGGGAAAGAAATGTCTTTGGAGTCAAATTATGAACTCTACTCCTTATTGAGGCTAAAATCTTGGGCATCAGTTTCCCAGTCTCAAACACTACACATTGGTTCACAATTTGGTTCACAATTTAGGCAGCAACACCTCATTAGGGTTGTTTTAGAAATTTGTGGGGACTATTTTTATTTTTTTGATATACTTTTGCCCAAGCAGTAACTTTTCTTACTTTTTAATTTTTTATCATGATAAATTCCTATTTCATAAAATTTGCCATATTAACCATTTTAAGGGTACTATATTAAGTACATTTACATTGTTGTACAACTGTCACCACCATTCAGCTCCAGAACTTTTCATTTTCTCAAGCTGAAACTCTGTACCCATTAAATAACTCCTCATTTCCCCCTCCCCTTGGAAACCACCATACAACTTTCAGTATGTATGAATGTGACTTCTCTGGGTACCTCATCTAAGTGGAACCATACAGTATTCGTGCTTTTGTGCCTGGAGTATTTTACTTGGTGTAATGTCCTCATGGTTCATCCATGTTGTAGCATGTATCCCAAGCATTACCTTACTTCTTTTATTTCTCCTTTCTGTAACAAGTGGGACATTACTGGTTTTTAAAAACATTATGTATATAGGTAGTTTTCTTTTTTTTTTCCTAAAATCAAAGACAAGGCCTGGAATATAGAGGTCTTCTTATCTAGGAATTTTATTTCAGGAGAGAAAAGGAGGCACCGAGTGTGACACTGCTTTGGGTACATTACAGGGTTGCTGTGAAGGTGAAAGGGATGCAGATTTGAGAAAGTGCCTCACAAGGAAGCGGGGATGGTGGGGACATTAGGTGATTCCTAATCCTGGGCAATTCCAACCCCATAATTCAGAACAGCTCTGAGGGCTCAAGAGCCTAGCAAGGAAATACCTGGCAGAAAAAAGCAATTAATGCTTGAGGAATAAACAGGGAGCTAAGGATTGTCCTGTGAGAAAATGCTGAAAAGGACAAGGTCAGGAACTGAAAAGACCCTGAGAGAGCTACTGAGGAGTAAGGAGCATATAAAAGAAAACATGTGTTCACAGAAGCAGAGATAACAAGTTGGGACAGGGACACTTGGTTTATTATTGAGGATATTATAATGCTTCATAAATTCAATCATCAATATGTGGCAGCATTCTAAATCCCACTGATATGTGTGTGGGTCAAGAGGGGCGTGGGTATCTGTTAACCTACTTGTTGGGTGATGTTCACACTCAGACACCCCATTCTTCTAGAAGCAGCACCTGAGAGAAGGCACTAAGCAGAGGGCATTATTTTACTCCATCAAGACTGACTATACCTCTTGGCATCCATTTCCATACCTTTAAGTTATTTCACATTGAAACTACTCTAGATAATTATAAAATCACTTTTATTTCTATTATTTAAGGTTTAAACCTCACCCTGTCATTGTGTGTGACCTGAGAAACTCTCTTAACTAACTCTTCTCCCTGCAAGATGGAGATAAAACTGTTCTCACCTTATTATACATTGAAGAACAAAGAAAAAAAGCACCTGAAGAACATAAAGTGCTATTAGAAAGTAAAGTAGTCATGAGTAGAGAAATTAGTAGACCTTGTACTCTACCAGCCTATAAACTCAGCTAGCCTATAAACTCAACCTGAAATCAGTTAAAAAAGAAAAGAAAAGAAAAGATTGAGTCCCAGGCATATGCTAGGTGCTGGGGCTAGAGCAATGAAGAGAAGAAGCTCTCCCTACCCTTGCGGAGTGTTCAGTCTACCCTACCCATTTCTTCCTTAGCATTTCCTGAGGTGTTAGGACACTTCCCACACAAAACTCCCCAATGTACCAATGCATTTTGTAGATAAATCCACAGTTTTCACCAGCCTTTCCCATACTTACATAGACTATATTACCCAATACAAGGGCCTAACAAAAATACACTACTGCTGTTTTTCAATTTAAGTTAAAATTAGATATTTTCAAATGTTTGTGGGTTTATTTCTCCCTCACAAATTTAAAATCTTTTAGAAGTTTGGGGCCTACATTATAGGGATAATTTCCACCCATGAGTAATCATTTCTAAAAACTATTATTCAATTATCTATAAATATTTATTTTTGGCTAAGTATAATTTGGAACACAGGACAAACTTGGTCTACCTTACTATAAGCAGCAGCTTTTAGTTTAATTATTTCTTCATGATCAGTTCTCTAGATTTCTTCTGTATTATTACCTCTTCTCTCAAGTTCCTGTGCTAGTATATTACATTTTGAAAAGAAAAAACTAGTTTGTTTTGATGAAAGTGTTCTGTAAATATTAAATGTCCCCATGAATGAGTAAACAAGTGGTCAGAGAAATAAAGATCCTTATTCATCTCAAGTAGGAGAATGCTGGTGAATACTGCCTAAGGCACAAAACTGATAAATGGGCAAATTGTCACTAACCTGAATAGTCAAATTGCAGCAGATGTTGAGATCTGAAGGAAAATAAATGCAAGGTTAGAAAAGCTAGAAAAAAACAAGAAAAGCATAGACATAATTGAAAAAAATCTGAGAAAAAGTAGGGACAAAGTGAAGGAGAGAAGATGTCTTAATCATTCACTGTAATAACCACATGAGGCCAGGAGTGATGGCTCACATCTGTAATCCCAGCACTTTGGGAGGCCATGTGGGAGGACGGCTCATGCCCAGGAGTTTGAGACTAGCCTGGGCAACATAGTGAGACTTCATCTCAAAAAAAGGTAATAAGAAGAATAACCACATGAGAACTAAGTAACACAAGTGTATTATTAGAAGAAATAAGTAGCTAATAAAGTATATAATGTGGCTTGGCTGTGTTCCCATCCAAATCTCATCTTGAATTGTAACTCCCATAATCCCCATGTGTCCTAGGAGGGACCTGGTGGGACTTAATTGAATCATGGGGGTGGGTTTTTCCTGTGCTGTTCTCATGATAGTGAATAAGTCTCATGAGATCTGATGGTTTCATAAAGGGCAGTTCCTCTGCATGCACACTCTTGTCTCCTGCCATGTAAGACATTGTTTTGCTCCTCCTCCACCTTCCACCATGATTGTGAGGCCTCCCCAGCCATATGGAACTGTTGAGTCCATTAAACCTCTTTTCTTTATAAATTACCCAGTCTTGGGTATGTCTTTATTAGCAGCATGAGAACAGACTAATACAGTAAATTGGTATTGGGTAGTGGGGTGCTGCTGTAAAGATACCCAAAAGTGTGGAAGCAACTTTGGAACTAGGTAACAGGCAGAGGTTAGAACAGTCTGGAGGGCTCAGAAGAAGACAGGAAAATGTGGGAAAGTTTGAAACTTCCTAGAGACTTGGAGGGCTCAGAAGAAAGGAAGATGTAGGGAAGTTTGGAACTTCCTAGAGACCTGTTGAATGGCTTCTGAGGTGGTCTCAGATGGAGATGAGGAATTTGTTGGGAACTGGAGTAAAGGTCACACTTGCTATACAAAGAGACTGGTGGCATTTTGTCCCTGCCCTAGAGATCTGTGGAACTTTGAACTTGAAAGGATGATTTGGGGTATCTGGTGGAAAAAATTTCTAAGCAGCAAAGTGTTCAAGAGGAAGCAGAGCATAAAAGTTTGGAAAATTTGCAGCCTGACGATGCAACAGAACCATAAAAACCTTAGAAGAAAACCTAGGCAATACCATTCAGGAAATAGGCATGGGCAAAGACTTCATGACTAAAACACCAAAAGCAATGGCAACAAAAGCCAAAATTGACAAATCGGATCTAACTAAACTAAAGCGCTTCTGCACAGCAAAAGGAACTACCATCAGAGTGAACAGGCAACCTACAGAATGGGAGAAAATTTTTGCAATCTATCCATCTGACAAAGGGCTAATATCCAGAATCTATAAGGAACCTAAATTTACAAGAAAAAAACAAACAACCCCATCAAAAAGTAGGTGAAGGATATGAACATTTTTCAAAAGAAGACATTTATGCAGCCAACAAACATATAAAAAAAAAAAGATCATCATCACTGGTCATTAGAGAAATGCAAATCAAAACCACAATGAGATACTATCTCACGCCAGTTAGAATGGCAATCATTAAAATGTCAGGAAACAACAGATGCTGGAGAGGATGTGGAGAAATAAAAACGCTTTTACACTGTTGGTGGGAGTGTAAATTAGTTCAACCATTGTGGAAGATAGTGTGTCGATTCCTCAAGGAACTAGAACTAGAAATACCATTTGACCCAGCAATCCCATTACTGGGTATATACCCAAAGGATTATAAATCATTCTACTATAAAGACACATGCACACATATGTTTATTGCAGCACTATTCACAATAGCAAAGACTTGGAACCAACCCAAATGCCCATCAATGATAGACTGGATAAAGAAAATGTGGCACATATACACCATGGAATACTATGCAGCCATAAAAAAGGATGAGTTCATGTCCTTTGCAGGGACATGGATGAAGCTGGAAACCATCATTCTCAGGAAACTAACATAGGAACAGAAAACCAAACACCACATGCTCTCACTCATAAGTGGGAGTTGAACATCAGAACACATGGACACAGGAGGGGAACATCACACTCCAGGGCTGGTTGGGGGAGTGGGGGACTACAGGAGGGATAGCATTAGGAGAAATGCCTAATGTAGATGACAGGTTGATGGGTACAGCAAACCACCTTGGCACATGTATACCTATGTAACAAACCTGCATGTTCTGCACATGTATTCCATAACTTAAAGTATAATAATAAAAAAAGAAGAAGAAAAAGAAAAATCCATTTTCTGGGGAGAAGTTCAAGCCAGCTGCAGACATTTGCAGAATTTGCATAAGTGACAAGAAGCTCAATGTTAATTGCCAAGACAATGGTGAAAATGTCCCCAAGGCATGTCAGAGACCTTCAACGTAGCCCTTCTTATCACAGGCCTCGAGGCCTAGAAGGAAAAAATGGTTTCACGGGCCAGGCCCAGAGCCCCCCTGCTGTGTGCAGCTTAGGGACTTAGTGTACCGTATCCTAGCTGCACCAGCCATGGCTAAAAGGGGCCAAGGTACAGCTCAGGCCATGGCTTCAGAGGGTGCAAGCCCCAAGCCTTGGCAGCTTCCACATGGTGTTGAGTCTGCGGGTATGCAGAAATCAAGAATTGAGGTTTGGGAACCTCCACCTAGATTTCAGAGGATGTATGGAAATGCCTGGATGTCCAGGCAGAAGTTTGCTGCAGGGGCAGGGCCCTTATGAAGAACCTCTGCTAAGGCAGTGTGGAAGGGAAATGTGGGATTGGAGCCCCTACACAGATTCCCCAGTGGGGTACTGCCTAGTGGAGCTATGAAAAGAGGGCTACCGTCCCCCCCAGACCCTAGAATGGTAGATCCACTGACAGCCTACACTGTGCATCTGGAAAAGCTGCAGACACTCAATGCCAGACCATGAAAGCAGCCAGAAGGGGGGCTGTACCCTGCAAAGCCACAGGGGCAGAGCTTCCCAAGGCCATGGGAGAACACCTCTTACATCAATGTGCCCTGAATGTGAGACATGGAATCAAAGAAGATCGTTTTGGAACTTTAAGGTTTAATGACTGCCCTATTGGATTTCAGACTTGCATAGGACCTGTAGCCCCTTTGTTTTGGCCAATTTCTCCCATTTCGAATGGGTGTATTTACCCAATGCATGTACCCCTATTGTATCTAGGAAGTAACTAACTTGCTTTCGATTTCACAGATTCATAGGCAGATGAATCTGCCTTGTCTCAGATGAGACTTTGGACTGTGGACTTTTGAGTTAATGCTGAAATGAGTTAAGACTTTGAGGGACTATTGGGAAGGCATAATTGGTTTTGAAATGTGAGGACATGAGATTTGGGAGGAGCCAGGGGCAGAATGATATGGTTTGGCTGTGTTCCCTACCCAAATTTCATCTTGAATTGTAGCTCCCATAATTCCCACGTCATGGGAGCAAGCTGGTGGGAGGTAATTAAATCATGGGGGCAGGTGTTTCTTGTGCTATTCTCATGACAGTGAATAAGTCTCATGTGATCTGATGGTTTTATAAAGGGCAGTTCCCCTGCACATACTCCTTTGTCTGCCACCATGTAAGACATGACTTTGCTCCTCCTCCATCTTCCACCATGACTGTGAAGCCTCCCCAGCCATATGGGACTGTGAGTCCATTAAACCTCTTTTTCTTCATAAATTACCCGGTCTCGGGTAAGTCTTTTTTTTTTTTTTTTTTTAAGTAGGAGTTTCACTCTTGTTGCCCAGGCTGGAGTGCAATGGCACAATCTTGGCTCATCACAACCTCCGCCTCCCAGGTTCAAGTGATTCTCCTGCCTCAGCCTCCCTAGTAGCTGGGATTACAGGCATGTGCCACCAAGCCCAGCTAATTTTGTATTTTTAGTAGAGATGGGGTTTCTCCATGTTGGTCAGGCTGGTCTCGAACTCCTGACCTCAGGTGATCCGCCTGCCTCGGCCTCCCAAAGAGCTGGGATTACAGGCATGAGCCACCGCGCCCGGCCTGTAAGTCTTTATTAGCAGTGTGAAAACAGACTAATGCAGTATATGAAGAAAAAACAATGATTGGGTCCTACAGCAAAGTATGCAAGACATTTTCATTTTTGACATGCAGATTTTTAACAATACATCAATTAAAAATAAGTTGGATAAAAAAATCCAACTCTTGATTGGCCTTAGAGACTTGAGAAATTCTGTTATAGGCCTCCTAAGGGCAATAGAAAGCTGTCTTATTTTTGTACCTTCAAAGTACCTTATACTACTCTTTACCCAAAGGATGTACTTACTATCAGCTTTTCAATGAGATTGTCCCTGACTGGCCCAAGTTGTCTCTTACCATCTCTTACCATTACCTTCCATCTCAATTTGTTTCCTTTGAAGAAAATATCACTATTTGAAAACTACTTTGTTTCTTACGAACTTACTTGTTTATTGAGCTGTGTGTGAGAAAGTATCTGTTCTTAGCATTGTATCCCCATATTGTGTGCCATAGACATATTGTGTGCCATATTGTGTGTCTATGGCACACAATAGATACTCAAATGAACGCTTGAATCTGTTTAACTGATTTATA
This sequence comes from Pongo pygmaeus, assembly GCF_028885625.2. Lineage (NCBI taxonomy): Eukaryota > Metazoa > Chordata > Mammalia > Primates > Hominidae > Pongo > Pongo pygmaeus. Next base: position 111,177,129 of record NC_072378.2, on the reverse strand, counting down.
ATTAGAGCAAGTCAAACAACAATAATTAAGGTTGCCATTAGAATAAATTGGAAATCTATTCTAATGGCAACTCTGTTACTTAACTGTACAACCTTAGGCAAACCTTTTAAACCTCTCTGAGCCTCAATATTCTTATCTATTAGTAGGAGAACCACTATTAGCACTGCTTTCCTTATAAAAGGTTACCATGAGAGTTGAATCAGAAAATGTATATGTGCATAAATATCTTCATAGCCTTTTTGGAAGTAAATTGTGAAGGGAATGAATAAATGAATAAAGGAAACATTTCCAGGCCACATAACAACAACAAAAATACAAGAAATACATATAGGGATTGAGAGTAAATTTAATCAGCACACATGAATCTCAGTGGGTAAATTATCATATTTAGATTAATAAAAGCTGAGTACAGTGGCTAATGCCTGTGATCCCAGCACTTGGGGAGGCTGAGACAGGAGGATCACTTGACACCAGGAATTCAAGGCCAGCCTAAGCAACATAGGAAGACGCTGTCTCTAAATATATATATATATCCTGTGTCAAGGAAATGTTATAAACCCTATTTTTGAATGAAAAATAGAAAAACAAAACTACTTATATTTGAAAATCTTGATGAAAAAGCGATGTGATTACTCTTTATTTTGCAAAGTAGCAAAGCATTCTGCATAGTTAAGAAAAAGGAAAAAGGAAAGAAGGGAGGGAGGGAAGAAAGAAGGAAGGGAGGGAGGGAGAGAGGGAGAGAGAAAGTAAATGAAACTTTTAAACCCTAGTATTTAAGACTCTAGGCCAAAAACAAAATTAACATTTTAAGCCTTTCTATTTTAATTGGTTGCAGTGCTAAGAAGACTGAGATAGGGCAACTCTTCAGTTATAACTCCATTTTAAATCAATAAAAAAGTTTCCAGCACTCTGTAACCATCATCCACCAGGCTGGGGACATGTAACGGGGCCCAAGACTTTGCTTCTGTCAGAACCTTATAGTGAACAGAGATAAACACAACCAACCAACAGAGATAAACCAACCAACATGAAGAAGAGGTCACCTTCAGCAGCCCATTCCTGGCCCAGTGTACAGTGAACTTTGGTTTATAAGGATACTACTGTGAGCCTTGCATTGTGAGGGACAATCTGCCGCATAACAACCTTGTCCCTGAGCTCCAAATAGATCCATGAAAGAAAGACAACAAAGCCAGATGCAATTGCTCTTGGCAACTCTGAGAAAATGGATCATGTCAAAATGGCAAAGCAACCTCCTGATTGGGAAATGAACCCTATGAGTTGACCAGGGTTAGGAGAGAAACTAATTTCACTCCTCTAAAAATTTTGTTTTTACATACACATTCTGTTTCTATGTACATATTTACAGGCTGGGCTGTAATAAGCTTCCATTTATTTTCCATGGATGTTCTTGGGTGTTACACCCAGTTCTGCTACTTTTATAACTGTGGCTTTTGGCAAGCAACTTAACCATTGCATGCGTTAGTTCCTTTACCTTTCTTTTTTTGTAGGGCAGGGGGAGGAGTGCAACTACCTGACCTGTACAATGCCTTTCAGGTCCTAAGTTACTGTTATACTTTTTTGGCAGGCACTTAAGTATTTTATTTAACAGCCACACTTTTAAGAAGACCCAAGCTCAAACCCTGGCTGCACCACATACCATCCTTGCAACCCTGAGCAAGTTGTTTCACCACCCCAAATCTGGTTCTTTTCTTGCTAGATAGAAGCCCTGATATTGCCCATTTCACACGGTGGTCCTGAGACTCCAATGAGAGATAGTGTGGAAGCATCTTGTAGATTAAAATGTTGATAAAAATGTTAACTAAAATGTTACATCAAAAAGAAATGTGGGAAATAAATGTTATATTTGTCTAAAAGAAATCTGTGGTTTTCAAAGCACACCATTGCATGGGTTGGAGGATTGGGCAAAAATCTTAAACTACGCTCTGAAGACTAGATGTTGCCATTGTTCTTACCATTTTACTTCAAAAAAGCATCAGTTCAATTTAACATAGATACAGAGATATAGGGATTGCATAACAGAGATATAGGGATTCCACGTTTGCAATTATACACCTCCAATTTGGTGTGCATTGCCCTTTAAATGAGCACTTTTACAATCTGTTATGAGGGAATATAAACTTTCTAATTACAAGTAAGCTGCCCAAGGGGAGAGGGGGAAAAGAGCCAGAGATATAATGATAGGGATAGAAAGGGGGGAAAGCATAGGGGGAAATAGACACTACATGGGCAGCTGAGGGTTAACACATCAGCAATGTACAGCCCCTAGAACTTTGTTTGGGTGCTGAAGACCCTTCCTGATAGCATGAATACATAAGAAGGCCTGCTTACCCTTATGCTCTATAATCCTTAGAGTTAGTGACTGCAAGGGCTTCTCTCAAAGGATGCCCTAGATGTTGAAGGTAAGAAATGTACTCTCAATGGATCAGACAACTCTCTCCACAACCCAAAGCCACCTTGTAAATGTCAGGCAAAAGCCATTTAGTATAGCCTCACAAGGGGAAGATTCTTCAAATTAAGATTTCTATTTCTATTCATCCCATATCAAAACAATTTATTTTCTAGTTGATATAAAAACATGAAAGGACCCTTATCTAATTGGCTAATTTAGGTTCCTCAAACTTGAACAAACTTTGATTATTAATCCAAGGATTTGAGACATGCCAATGTCCATATTAGAAATGAAATTTGAGATGATTCAAAGTATACTGCATTTTATCAAATAAAACCTGAGACACATGCAAAACAAAATGAAAAACCTAGTGAAGGCCAGATGCAGTGGCTTGCACCTGTAATCCCAGTGCTTTGGCAGGGAGCCAAGGCAGGAGGATTGTTTGAGCACAGAACTTTGAGACCAGCCTGGGCAATGTGGTGAGAACCCCGTCTCTACAAAAAATTTAAAAATTAGCCATGTGTGGTGGTGTGCACCTGTGGTCCTAGCTACTTGGGAGGCTGAGGTGGGAGGATTGCTTGAGCCCAGGAGGTCGAAGCTACAGTGAGGTGTGATTGCACCCCTGCATTCCAGCCTGGACAAGAGAGTGACACCCTGTCTTAAAAAAAAACCCGCTGGTGAAATTTACACATTAACAAGAGGGAACAGTTTTCCAACACACTAATTCTTTAGAGCTCTCTCAGGAGACTAATGATCCACCAGTGGCCTCAGAGCATTTATATGTGACTAAATTTCAAGCAGTTTATCTTTTTCCATTTTCCTACAATAGTATTTATGTTAATCAAATAAAGGATAGATCTTGCTATAAATTTGTACATGTCCATTTTTGTTCTTCTGCTATGCTTAATGTTTACTGTAGAAAGCAAAATTGAACACAAAGCTATGTATGGTCCATGTTCTGCTTGTCACAGGTTGTGAAAAGTAACTTTGCATGGCCTCAGTTTTCTCATATTCACAATGTACTAGAGATCAAAAGAGAAGTTGGGGCTGAAAATAAGGGTATAGATATTTTCTCATTCCGATTAATTATATCAAAACAAAAGCTGGTTTCCTTCAGAGTTTTCTCCCTGGCTGTGAAGCATGCTCTGAGTGCTGGAACAGCTCAACATGGTCTCTGTTCTTAGTTCTGAGAGAACAGAAGGGAAACGTGCAAAGCAATCTTTGGTGTAGGTCCAGTATGGCTGAAAATAGCAGCATTCCTATCTCTGGATTAGCAATGAAGGAATGCAGACTCCTTCATAAAAAGAGTATATTTCAGACATATTTGTCTGAAACCTGTGTTCAAATCCCAGCTTTAAGCATAATGCGAATGACTTTGAACAAGCACAGCTTTGCAGAATTGTTTCCTTGGCTCTAAGTATGTGTTATTTATTACACTCATCCTTGTGGTGGTTCTGTGAGATTTTGGGGAAGTGCTTGACACATATCAATTATTGGCAAATGTTACATGAATCTCCCTCTGAGGAAGCCACAGAGAGATGAAGGCTTGTATGCTGTTCCTATTTGCGTGGCTCAGTGCCCTTAGCTCTGGCTTGGAGCAGTACTGCTGCTCTGACCACAGTGTAAATGGAGGTGCTCTGCCTAGCAAGGTCCAATAGCCACACTCCAGTTTTGATTGACCCTTGGCAGCATCTGGCACCACTCAAAGCTAAAAAATACCTTTTGAGGTTTACATGCTCCCTGTACTGACTTATTAGCCTCAAATTTTCATTTCTGGTTTAAAAATACAATTCATGGCCAAGGGCGGTGGTTAATGCCTATAACCCAGCACTTTGGGAGGCCGAGGCAGACAGATCACCAGGAGTCAGGAGTTTGAGACCAACCTGGCCAACATGGTGAAACCCCATCTCTACCAAAAATACAAAAATTAGCCAGGCGTGGTGGCAGCTACCTGTAATCCCAGCTACTCGGGAGGCTGAGGCAGAAGAATCGCTTGAACCCAGGAGGCAGAGGTTGCAGTGAGCTGAGAGCATGCCACTGCACTCCAGCCTGGGCGACAGAATGAGACTCAGTCTCAAAAAAAAAAAAAAATTCATTTCCAATTACTAGTGGACTTGAAGTTCACCTAATTGCCCTGCTAGCAAGCAAATGATCTGTCTGTCTTGAATCATAGCATCAGGTAAATGGGATCTTCCTACCAGGTCAAAGTTTCTTTTGAGAACAGTCAATTACTATCTGCCACAAAGTCAACCCACTTAAAAGGGAGTTTTTAAAAAACAAGCTAATGGATACATATTTTACAGATTTCAATATGATACATATTTTACAGATTTCAATATGATACATATTTTACAGATTTCAATATGAGTCAGTCATCTTCTTGACGGAGAACCATGTGGATCTAAAATTTAAAAACTGAAATTTGACCCAATGATACGGTCTAGAGTCAAAGAACACAGGTACTAAGTAGCTGATTTTCAATCTGAGTAGCAGGGGAGAGAGATGAGAGTAATTAAAACTAAATCATCAGCTTCAGATTGAAGATAGAGCATTTCATGCCAATGAGAAAAGTTACCATCATTTTTGGTAACTTCATTATCATTGTCACTTCATTCTTCGGCATTTATTATTGTCATATTTGACATTTATCAGTTATCTCACGAGGCCCTATGCTCAATGCTCGACCAAAGCTATGCAGACGTGAGGCCTGGTTATGGTTCTGCATCCTGCATCCTATTCTTACACACACCACTCCAGACTCTTTGAGATTTTTCAGTGGACAGTGAAGACACAGTTGCTTGAGGGACCAGAAATTTCTTCTATTTATCTTAAAATTTCAGCAAAGGCATAAGTGAATCAGAGCAAAACACACCAACTCTCTCCTCCATCAACGGACAGCATTACTGGTTACTCAATTATTCTGAGGTTTCCTTAGTTTGAGCTTATTTGTCGAATAAGTATTGAATAAATATGAATAACACCATGTCCTGCAAGTACAGAATGTGAAAAATCATTATAGCATCAAAGTAGAGAATTTTAAAGATCCAAATGGTGAAAAAATGAACATGTGTGCTAGGCACTGTGCTAGATGCTTGGGATCTACCACTGAATGAAATAGATCCTTACTCTTGTGGTGTTTACATTCTAGCAGACATGTAAATATATGGATAGTAAGCAATGACTACAATAAAGAAGTAAAATAGATAATGTTAGAAAGTATTAAGTGCTACAAAAAAAGAAAAGGAGTAATAGGAGGGGTTTGGGAATACTTGGGGGAAAAGGGACACAGGAAGTTTCAAGCAGGCAGTCAGAGTGAGCCCCATTAAAAGGCGAATGGCAGAAGCAGAGTGGGCAAGGGGACAGGGATGGAAGCTCGGAGAGGTAGTGGGGGCCAGATTGTGAAGGACCTTGTAGGCCACTGTAAGGATATTGGTTTTTACTCTTAGAGAAATGGGAAGTCATTGAAGGATTCTGAGCAGAGTGACTTATGTTTAGAAAGAATGTCTGTGGCTTCTTTATAGAGAACAAACTACGCGGGGCAGAGAAGGAACAGGGAGACCAGTTAGGAGGCTCTGGCAGTGATCCAGGCTAGGGGTACGTGGTAGCCTGGGCTAAGGTATGAGTAGTGAGGATGGTGAGAGGTGGTCAGATCCTGGATATATTTTGAAAGAAAAGCCACCAGGATTTCTTGACCGGATCAGGACTACAGTGTGCAAGAAAGAAGAGCCAAGGATGACTCCAAAGTTTTGAGTCTGATCAACTGAAAGGGTGGAATTGCCAACTCCTGAGATGAGGATGGCTGGGGGCAGAGTAAGTTTTAGGGGGTAAGATCAAGACCTCAGGGTTAGACAGGGTAAGTCTGAAACATCTAGCAGTTACCCAAGTGGAGATATTAAGTAAGCAGCTGGATATACAGCTCTGGTGGAGGATTCAGGGAAAAGGTCTGGACTAGAATTATAAATTTGAAGTCATTGACATATACATGATGTATGAACTTAGGAGACTGGATGAAACCACCAGTAGAATACATGGAGAAAAAGATCAGGGGACAAGCCCTAGGACATGCCGATATTCAGGGGTCAGTGGGAAAAAGACGTGAGCAAAGAAACTAAGGAGGAGTGATGTGGAGGTAGGCAGAAAACCAAGAGAGTTTATGCTCCTGAAAGCTAAATGAGAAAAACCAGAGTCAGAGGAGACGTTAAAAAAAAAAAAAAAGAAAAAGAAACCCAGAGGCCAGGCGCAGTGGCTCACACCAGTAATACCAGCATTTTGGGAGGCCGAGGTGGGTGGATCACCTGAGGTCAGGAGTTCGGGACCAGCCTGGCCAACGTGGCAAAACCCTGTCTCTACTAAAAATACAAAAAATTAAGTCAGGTATGGTGGCAGGTGCCTGTAATCCCAGCTACTAGGGAGGCTGAGGCAGGAGAATCACTTGAATCCGGGAAGTGGAGGTCGCAGTGAGCCGAGATTGCGCTACTGCACTCCAGCCTGGGAGACAGAGCAAGACTCCGTCTCAAAAAAAAAAACGAAAACAAAAACAAAACAAAACAAAAAAAGATTCCAGAAAACAAAACAACTCTCAGGCAAAAGGGGCAATTCATAAAAACTGACGCAGCTGCTACTAGGAATCATTTTTAGAAAGTTAGGCCTTATCTAAATTGATCTATAAGATTTGTATCCTTCTAAAAAAGATTTTAAGTGGGAAAGCCTAAAAGAGAGGTGAATTAGCTTCAAGGAGGCAATCTAATTCTTCTTTTTGAAAAGTCAACTACAAGAAGATCAAACCTCCAACCTCACTTTGAAAGCAAGCATACATATTCTCTCTCAAATCATCATGTACAATCTAATAAGATCTTAGAATTTTTAACATAGCAATGAGAGCACTCAGTTGTACTTCTGAATCTTCAAAGACCTAAACTGGTAAGTTCGTTCCCTAGTTGATCAAAGATCAGATTTGTACACAAAATCTCATGCTCAAGGCCCAACTCCAATGCTATGAAACTTTTTAAAACCACTTTTCCAAATGGGTATTATCGTTCTCCTTTTAAAATTTACTTCTATCTCAAGTTGGCAATCACATTGCCTTACATTCAAATAACTCCCATTTTTATGCCAGAACTGAGGTAGATATTTCACATACACTTTATCTAATCCTCACAACTCTGCAAAATTGAGTTTATCTCCATAGATGAGGAAACTGATGCTTACAGAGGATGCCCAAGGTTATGCAACTAGTAAGAAACAAAACCTGAATTGAAATCCAGATGTCTTACTTCAGAACCTTCACTTTTTTTTTTTTTTTTTTGAGATGGGGTTTCGCTCTTGTCACCCAGGCTGGAGTGCAATGGCATGGTCTCAGCTCACTGCAACCTCCACCTCCCAAGTTCAAGCAATTCTCCTGCCTCAGCCTCCGAGTAGCTGAGATTACAGGTGCAAGCAATCACATCCAGCTAATTTTTGTATTTTTAGTAGAGACAGGGTTTCACCATGTTGGCCAGGCTGGTCACGAATTCCTGCCCTCTGGTGATCCACCTACCTTGGCCTCCCAAAGTGCTGGGATTACAGGGGTGAGCCACCGCACCAGGCCCAGAACGTTCACTTTTAAACCACTATACAATACTGCCACTTACATAAAAGTACTACACTAATAATTATCAGTCACTATCTCTGTGACCTTGAGCAAGTTACTTCTTTATTTATTTATTATTTGTTTTTTAGAGACAGAGTCTCACTCTGTTACCCAGGCTGGCGTGCAGTGGCACAATCATAGCACACCACAGCCTTGAACTCGTGGGCTGGAGTCCAGCGATCCTCCTGCCTCAGCCTCCTGAGTAGTTAGGACTACAGGTGTGTACCACCACACCTGGCTCTTTATTTCTTCACCTTCCATATTTAAAAGCCTGCCACTAGGAGGAGGAGACAAATAAATAAAAAATTGTTCAATCTGTTCTTCCTTTAGAATACTTTATAATTTTTTTTAGAGATAGGGTCTTACTCAGTCACCCAGGCTGGAGTGCAGTCGCACCATCACGGCTCACTGCAGCCTTGACCTCCTGGGCTCATGCGATCCTTCCACCTCAGCCTCCCAAGTAGCTGGGACCACAGGCATGCACCACTATGCCCAGATAATTTTTTTAAATTACTTTTTGTAGAGATGGAATCTCACTATGTTGCTCAAGCTGGTCTTGAACTGCTGGGCTCAAGTGATCCTTCCACCTCACTCTCCCAAAGTGGTGAGATTATAGGTGTGAGCCACTGTGCCTGGCTGAGCAAGTTATTTAATCTTTCTGGGCCTTAGTCTTCCCATCCATTAAATAAAGAGGATACACCACAGGTACTGCATTGTTGTGAATATTAAATGAGAGAATGTATGTAAAAGTGCTTTATAAACTGTAGCCATTTTTAATTACATGTACTAGGTTTATGCTCCTTCAGAGCAAATTTTTATGCCTCATATATGTGTCCCCTCAACAGTCAATAAAGGGTTTAGTAGAAATTGAACATCATCTACTTCACTAGTCTTTTGAAGGATATGAGACACCTTTTCCCTGTAGAAGGAGGAAACTAGTGTCCCATTCCTGGTTAAGTATCCATAATTCAAACCTTAAATTACAACGAAGTGACAAACTCAGTACATCACCAAAGAGGAGATTTAAACACCTGTATGGCATTTAGCAATCTGATCTTTCCTCTACCGTGCTGCATTCGGTGCCATAACGGGTTGAGAAAGAGAAAATCTCAAATGAACAATGTCAACATATTTTGTAAGAAAACATGCCTGGAAGAAGGGAAAGCAGAAAAGAGGCATGGTTTATTAACAGAATTAACAGAGACTTTATTGTTCTGTGCACCATCTGATTTGCCATCTCCTGATCACAAAAGTATCTATAACATTGTCTAACTCACTTTCCACTATGAAATTTGATTTACCTGGAGAAATAACATGTTTATTAAATTTCCTTAGGCATACTCATTTTTCCCCTAATAAGATGAACACATTTGGTAATATATCCAGGGAAGTGGCCCAATATGCTATTAAGACTGTAGACTGATTTTGCTACCAGATAAGCACAGTGGAAGAGAACTAACTCCTGCTCTGCTGTTTAGTGACATGTAATTCTTGGAAAATCACTTAACGTCTCTATTAACAATAGATCTGTTTTTCAGTCTGTAAAATTGGAGCTAATATTTATTTTATCTGCTTTACTTGTTTATTGTGAAAGTCAAATGAAGTAATACATGTGAAATTAATTTACAAATTATAAATATATAACCAAAAATAACTAGACAGTCATCTACCACTTTTCCTTTGGTAAATGTCTAGTATTAGCAAAGCTGAGTTATGATTTCTCTGGGTGTGTTCACGTGGTAGTACCAAAGAGAATTTTTTTTTTAAAGCTGGGCAGGCGGGTTGCTTGAAGCCAGCCTGAGCAACTTAACAAGACCCTGTCTGGAAAAAAGAAAAAAAGAAGAAGAATTTCTACTCATCTTTTTGAGAAAGGACACAATAAATGTTCTCTTGACTACAGAAGCTATGAAAGAGGTTGGTTGGTAAAGTTAATCCTGTCACAACAGATCTATATTCCAGGAAACTTAGTTTAAGGTGGTTCAGCTATACTTTCCTAACAGTATGAAAATGGACTATCAGATCAGGATGTAGCCTGATAGTCCATAAATCAGTTATATTTATACTTATTTCTTAACTAAAGAAAAATTGCACAAATCTCCAAAAGTAGACTGTAAGCTAGAAAAAAATCCAAGTTCACAAACATACAAATATGTGTGCCAATGCCATTTTTGTTTATCATTTACGGTGAATTGTAAATACATTTTCAGCCACAAAAGTAAGAAAAAAGGAAGAAACATAATGAACACTTTTGAACAAACGTTGCCGGGGCAGATACTTTAGACACTGCTTCTTCCTTCTTTTTTTTTTTTTTTTTTTTTTTTTCCTTCCCCAGGTAGGGATGAAGTCTCCCTATGTTGCCCATGCTGGTCTTGAACTCCTGCATCAGCCCCCCAAAGTGGTGGGATTACAGGCGTGAGGCACCAACCCCAGTCTAGACACTAATTATTCGTATTTCAGTATAATGAAGCTGAATTTTGCCTTTGAAATAGAGATAAACAATATAAACTGCTTGAGCACTTGAAATCCTAATTTCCTATAAAACCATAGCTCTCTTTCCTCATTTAGATCTTGAGTAACTTTTCTCAGATATTCCTCTGAATAGAATTCCCATCTTCCCAGAAGTGTACCACAAGTAGATGTAATGTTTCTTTGTATCAACGTCATGGCTTTTTTGCTAATTACCTACACCCTTCGGTTGAAAAACAATTTACTTATGGTAGCAAAATCATAGCACTAGCTTTGTCCCTGATAAAAGTCACATGAAGAAAAAGAGACCTATCGAATGTTTTATATTGAATGTAATTTGTTCCACGATTTTAGCCTTCCTTTTTTAAAAAAATTGTGTTTGTTTGGGGACTTTTATTTTATTTTTAGAGGTAGAGTCTCTCTATGTTGTCTAGGCTGGATTTGAACTCCTGGGCTCAAGCGATCCTCCTGCCTCAGCTTAGTAGCTGGGACCACAGACAGGCACCATGGTGTCTGGCTGGGTTTGCGGGGTTTTTAGAATACCAAAGCACACTACGAAACATACTCTCTCTGTTTAGTGGTCTGATGGATGTGTTGACATTGTCTTGAGAGACCTTTCATTTCAAGAATACCCAAATTACCCAGGATAATGTTTGAGGCCAACTTTAACTTGACCTATCTTTCTCTTCAAAGAAGTTTTTCTTTATGAAATAGTAATATTCATGATCAGTGAAGGAGCATACTCACCAAGTGAACATAAGGCACAAAGTATCCAAAGAGTGCAAGTGGTATTCCAACTGCCCACACTGCATAAGCTGTCACCTTGAAGATGGCAAAATTGAAAATTTTTTTTGGAGGACTGAACTTTCTCCTGGAAAAGAGGGAAGATCCGCTACCTCCACTCTCTTTATCTTTGGTACTGGTAGCAAGAGGTCGGTAAGTAAAGCCAGCCAGAAAGAGAACAAACATGAAGATGCAGAGCACCCTCAATGTGTAAAAGAGGCCCACGCTGTCAATCAGAACCCTTAAGAGCAAAGGCAGCAGGATTGTGAAGACACTGCTGCCAGCAGTGACAATGCCATTCACCAGTCCAAGGCGCTTCTTGAAATAGTGTCCCAAAATGACCAATGAAGGCTGGTATGCAAAGGAGCAGCCGCAGGCAAATATGATTCCATAGGTAAGGTACAGAGGCTCGATGGAACTGTATAAAGATGAAAAAGATGGAAAGCAGCTTTCAATATTGTTACTGTGTGCTTGGTAGAATAAAACCTTATAGTAAAAGTGGGTTTTTGTTCATCAACATATTTTCTACAAGTAAAAGTTAACCAAAAAAAAAAAAAATTTAACCAAAATAGAGGGAAAACTCAGTAAGTCAAGAATGTAGCACTAAACGTATTTTAATTTAATCTGAATATGTGAAAAATAACCATTAAGGTCATCAGTGATTTTGTTCCACCCTCTCTTTCTGTGGATTTCAGGTGATGCACACAGCACTGAATAAGAACTGTGCTCTCCACAGCTCAGAAATAAAGGTTGGTGCCAGGAAGGGTAAAATCAACAGTGATTCAATTAACAAACCAAAAACCTAGTCTCAATGAAACATTTTTTTAAAAAGTTAGAATTAACTATGAAAACTAATTACTTCATGGAGTTTTTCCAGGTACTTACCAAACAAGGTAGTAAAAGAAAAGGCCGCATTTTAAATTTTTTCCCCAAGGTTATGTCAGGAACATTTGCACAGAGGCGCAGTTGTGCCTGTTTTTGCTGGCCTAAGGGCTGTAGACCAACCTTCGCCCTGTACTGCACTGTTCCCAGTATTGTGCAAGATAACAAGAAATCATATTCTGACTGCAGAAAGACTAAATTAAGTGTATTCCTTTAGTGATGCCAGTTTGCAAGCTGTAAGGCCATGCATGTGTCAAAAGAATAATGGATTAAATAATCTTACAGTTTAACCAAATAATTGCACATTTCTTAGGAAGATAAAGGATCATATCATTATGTTCTTTGAAACAATTATGGTAAGGAATAAAACTAGTTAAAGTTTTTTGAAAAGGCTATCAGTAGTAAAAGCAAACAATTTATTAGAAAGTAAGATTAAAGTTGGTTAATAATTAAATTTTGGACAATAATGCTAGTCTAGCAACATGCTGAGGTAATCATAAGGAACTCTAGAATCTGATAAAATTAAGGCATGTTGGCAATCCTCTCTGAGATGCCCTTCTCCCTCTATTAATCCACAGCTAGCACCACCTTCAAATCAGGCTCAAGAGTCACTTCTAGGCTTTCCCAAATTAATCTCACCTCACTCTGATCACCCTTTACTGAATCTCCACTCTTTGTTTAGCCAACATATTAAGCAACTACTATGTACCAGATACATTGCAGAAAAGAATATTAAAAATCTGGTCCTTGGCCAGACGTGGTGGCTCACACCTGTAATCCCAACACTTTGGGTGGCCAAGGCAGGAGGATGGCTTGAGACCAGTCTGGCAACATAGCAAAACCCCATCTCTACTTAAAAAAAAAAATAGCTGAAATTAGCTGGGTGTGATGGCACATGCCTGTAGTCCTAGCTACTCAGGAAGCTGGGGCAGGAGGATGGCTTGAACCCAGGAATCCAGGCTGCAGTCAGCTATGATAACACCACTGCATTCTGGCCTGGGTAATAGTGAGACCCTGTCTCAAAAAAAAAAAAAAAAAAAAAAAAAAATGTGGTTCTGCCTTCAAGATACTCATAGTCTGCTTAAAGAAACAAGACATCTATCCCAAATAATAATAATATAACACAGAACAAAACAGAAATTAATACTTCATTCATTCTGTATCAGTTTTTCCACCTAAGCAGTTTTCCAGATAATTGTAACTTACTTAAAGTGCTTATTTGTTTTATTTAACAATTTTAAAGAAAAAAATGTAAGTCTATTATACATTTCTCTCTGCCTTCTTCAAAGTGTATATTAAAAATACTGTTCACAGCAGAATCATCAGGAACATCAGTTCCTGTACAGTGGTACCACTGTACTGTAATGCTCTCAGCTGGAAAACCACAGAGCTTCTCCCTCCTACAGAGTGAAGTATATGAGCTTTGTGATGGTATTTTCACTACTGCTGAACCCTTTTCACTTCCAGGTTTTCCCTTCAGTAACACATGGTTCCAGTTTGTGATGCTTGGCAGCCGAATAAGTGCAATGTAAATGAGTAAGGCTGTCGGATACCAATCATATGTGCAAAAAGGATTCAGAGAAGGCACATGGGTGTGATTGACCTAAGTTGTTGGAGAAGGTTTTCCTCAGAAGGCAGAACTGGAACTAGAGGAAAAATGGACCTGCCACTCGACACTCAGAATCTATACCACATTTCCCCTTGCTCCTGTATCTTGCTCTCAAGTTTCAGTAGCCTTTGATCAGCAAGCTAAATAATGAAATTTATAGAATATATGAGAATATTACATGTAGTAAGGGAATTTTGGTTTCAATAAATTTTGTTTCACTTAGAGGGTAGAGAAAGAGAGACAGAACTGGGTCACATCAAAATATATGTCATAATTTTTATTGCTCAGTGGTCAGAAAAATTTGAAAAACATTGCTTTGTATGTGTGTTTTGTTAACAAACTAGGTAGTAGATTACATAAGTTATCTACCTCTCAGTCCCCTCTCTACCACAACTAGAGTTGTAATACATTCGGCAAGTGGTAGAGCCACAAGCACTGACAATAGGTACCTGGAAGCTTCCAGATCAAAGAAGCTATCTGATGAGGTATTAATAACATTAATTACATTAATAATAATGTAAATATTATGTTGCTGCTAAAATAAATCATCTCATGGAATTACCTACACAGAATCTTATTCCAAACAAAGCTTTTTTCCTTTAAAAAACAATTTTAGAAGAAAAAACCCATAAAGGTACTTTAAAGACAAAATATCTATTTTCTACAAAGAAATAAATATAATTTTCAAAAATCCAAATAGAATTTCTAAATTAGATGGAAGAAAATATGAAAGAATGAGGCTCACTTTAGAGTTGAGGAAGCGATGTGTGTTGGGGGGTGGGGGGCAGCAATGAGTAAAACCAAGGATTCTGTTGATTAAATATTTAAAAATAAAAAGTCAAATGTAAATTTGACTTATTTTTCCTTAATGACCACATTAACGCTTTTCAACTAAAGCAGCATAAAGACAGCTAGGGACAGGAAAGAGGCAGGAAATGAAGATAAACCACTAAAGTAGAGACAAAGGATGGAAATTATCTTAAGAGGTTTTCTTCTTAATCACCTCCTGTTAGCCAGAGCTACATATTAAATCAGTGTTTGTCTAACTGAAGATTATTCTACCAATGCAAGGGACTTACAAGGAGAACTAGAGCTGCAGGGAGAGGTGTTCCATGCAGTTATGTGCCCATCCGCTCCTTACAGTTAGTCCCTCTTCAGTGCACTGCGTCTTTTCTTCTAATACAGGAATCCCCAATCTTTTTGGCACCAGAGACCAGTTTCAGGAAGAATTTTTCCATATGGATGGTGCCGGGGGAGAGTGGTTAGGGATGATTCAAGTGCATTACATTTATTGTGCACTTTATTTCTATTAATATTACATTGTAATATATAATGAAATAATTATACAACTCGTCATAATGTAGAATCAGTGGGAGTCCTGGGCTTGTTTTCCTAAAACTAGACGGTCACATCTGGGTGTGACAGGAGAAAGTGACAGATCATCAGGCATTTAGATTCTCATAAGGGGAGTGCAACCTGGATCCCTCATATGTACAGTTCACAATAGGGTTTGCACTCCTAGGAGAATCTAATGCTGCCACTGATCTGACAGGAGGTGGAGCTCAGGTGGTAATGCAAGTAATGGGGAGCAGCTATAAATATAGAGGAAACTTTGCTTACTCACCCACAGCTCACCTCCTGCTGTGCAGCCCAATTCCTAACAGGCCATGGACCCATACCAGTCTGTGGCACAGGGGTTGGGGATCCTTATTCTAATAGACACAGGAGAAGTACATTGACATTAAGTTTTATTTTAAGGTACATTGGACCACTTCATTTTGCCATGATATTTTAAAATGTTAGCATGTTCTTTTTTTAAAGAACAGACAGGAATTCTCTACCTGAGTTGGAATAAATGGCAAAGTTTTGGTCTCATTAATAAAAATATTTCATATCAAGCCTATGAACAGCTACTTTAAAACACCACTTATTGTAACCCATGGGCCTCAGACTGAACTGACCTTAAACTAAGGCTGCTGTTTTAGATAACTCATTGTTATAACTTGAGTGCCATTAGGATTTTTATGTGAATAGAAGAAAAAGATAAGGAGAAACATTTTTCCATGCACCAAGAAACACATATATCCTGATTGATGTCTAAGTCTTAGGCATTACAAGAAAAAAAAAAGCACTCAAATTCTCAAGCTCTGATTTGCTGCTATGGATAACAGTTTGTTTTATAAGTCATACTGCTTAAAGTTTTAAGAAATGAAAAGGAGGATCTTTGCTTGTAAATAGCAGAGTTTCTGAAAGTAAAACTTTAAGGTATCTAACAGTTTTTAAAAAGCAACATGAAAAAACCAAGTCCTTACCTTACAAAAGAACTGGACATGAGCCCAACAAATCCAACAGCAGCACCCATGACAGCTGTTTTCCGACAACCAAATAGGTCTGTGAAGACGCTGACTATTGGGCAGCAAAAGAAAATCATCCCCATGGAGAGAGAACCTACCCATGCTGTAAAAGAGGGGAAAGGGTCGGGGAAATTATGACATGGTAAGTTATATTTGTATTTATTCCACTGATATAATACACATTTAGAAAAATTTTATTTTTAGTTTTTTTGAGTATAGTGCCTAAGCTTAGTTCTTTTGCCATGGAAATTGACTCATACACTAGTAGAATATTTGCTGACCTGGATAATAGTTACTGGGTATTTATTTTATAATTATTTATAAAACCATAGATATGTTTAATCTTCTTTTCTGAAGGTATGTTATATTTCACAATAAAAAATTGAGAATCAGAGGTCAGATTCCGTAAAAACCCAAAAATGAAAACCAACAAGAAAGAAATATTAAATACAAATAATCATAATTCTGTGCCAAAGAAATGAGTAATCTGACTTCACTGAGGAAATCAAGTCTGTAAGTCCTTCTAAAATATATAATAAACTAATGGAACCCAAGTGAAAACGGGCTGTGGAAAAAACAGACATGAGTCATATTCCCAGCTCTACAACTACAACGTATTCTTGGTCAAGTTACTTCCCCTCTGAATGAGTTTTCTTATCTTGAAAATGGATCAAACACATACCTTTCTAGAATTATTAAAGATCAGAGAAAGTGTATTTAAACCTCAGTATCTGGCACATATGCACTTAATAATTTAGAGTTTTAACACTGATGATGACAACAAATTGTCTTGGTAGATGACCCTGCAGCTCTATGCAGCTCTGGAAGTCTCCTAGTATACTACTCTATTTTCTTAGCAAAGGAAGTTAAGCCCTATGCAAATGATCATCATTTCTAGTAATGAATTTCATATTAAGTCCAAATGAAACTTTACCACACTAATAATTTAATTTTTTGCCTTTTTTTTTTTTTTTTTTTTTTTTGAGAAAAGGTTTCGCTCCACTGCCCAGGCTGGAGTGCAGTGGTGCAATCTCAGCTCACTGTGATCTCAACAGCCCAGGCTCAAGCAAATTTCCCACCTCAATCTTCTGAGTAGCTGGAACCACAGGTGTGCACCACCATACCTGGCTAATTTTTGTATTTTTGGTAGAAAGAAGGTTTTGCCAGGTTGCCCAGGCTGGTCTTGAACTCCTGGGTTCAAGCGATCATCCACCTTGAGCCCAGAAATTTTTTGCCTTCTTACATTTTAAAGTATTATGAAAATTATATGTATTTTAGTCAGTCATATTTCTTTTGTGTGTGTTTCTTTTGTACAGACAGGGTCTCACTTTGCTACTCAAGCTGGTCTTGAACTCCTGGCTTCCAGCAATCCTCCCACCTCGGCCTCTAAAATGCTGGGATTGCAGGCGTGAGCCATGGCCCAATCAGTAAGCCATATTTCTATTTTCTTTCTTCCCTCACCAGAAAGAAGACTATAATCTTAAAACACAATGAAGAGACTGTGTAAACACTGTCATCTTGACTCAGATGGTGGTGACAGGGATTCAAAAGTAGACAGTAGGAAGGAGCTGATTGGCCAAATATATTAGCACAATCCAACCAAGACATGCAGAGCCTTACAATATGGAGAGCTTGAGATAGGTTAAATTTTCTTTTTTTAATGAGACAGGGTCTCGCTGTGTCACCCAGGCTGGAGTGCGGTGACGCAATGTTTGCTCACTGCAACCTCTGCCTTCTGGGCTCAAGCCATCCTCCCACCTAAGCCTCCTGAGCAGCTGGGACTACAGGTGTGTGCCACCACACCAGCTAATTTTAGTATCTTTTGTAGAGACAAGGTTTCACCATGTTGCCCACGCTGGTCTCAAACTCCTGGGCTTGTGATTAGCCCACCCTGGTCTCCCAAATTGCTGGCATTACAGGCATGAGTCACCACACCCAGCCTAGTAAGAATCTGTTAGTCTACTATCCTATACAAAAATTTTACTAATCTCTAATAATTTAATTTCATTCAAAAAAGTTCAGACTTCTATGGTGTTTAAGAAACGATCTAGGCTGGGTGCAGTGGCTCACATCTGTAATCCTAGCACTTTGGGAGGCCGAGGCGGGCTGATCACCTGAGGTCAGGAGTTCCAGACCAGCCTGGCCAACATGGTGAAACCCCATCTCTACTAAAATACAAAAATTAGCCAGGCGTGGTGGTGGGTGCCTGTAATCCCAGCTACTCGGGAGGCTGAGATGGGAGAGTCACTTGAACCCAGGAGATCGTGGTTGCAGTGAGCCGAGATCGCGCCACTGCACACTCCAGCCTGGGCAGCTGAGCGAGATTCTTTCTCAAAAAAAGAAAGAATCTAATATAAATACTAGGCAGGCTAGAAGAAAATATCCTAACATCTACTTTTATTTTTTATTTATTTTTTACAGCAAACATTGCCTGACAACTAACATCTACTTTTAGATAAAAGCAACTTTTATAATTAAGGGGCCAACACTAAATATTAGACCACATCAAGAAAATCCAAGAGCATATCCTTATATTGCATATACTGCTTATATGAGTGAAGATATTTTCAAGAAAAAAGACCTTGGCTGGACATGGTGGCTCACACCTGTAATCCCAGCACTTTGGGAGGTCAAGGCAGGCAGATCACCTGAGGTCAGGATCAAGACCAGCCTGGCCAACATGCAGAAACCTCGTCTCTACTAAAAATACAAAAATTAGCCGCCCGTGTTGGCTCATGCCTGTAATCCCAGCTACTCAGGAGGCTGAGGCACAAAAATTGCTTGAACCTGGCAGGTGGAGGCTGCAGTTAGCTGAGGTCATCCTACTGTACTCCAACCTGGGGGACAGAGTGAGATTCTGTCTCAAAAAAAAAAAAAAGAAAGAAAGAAAGAAAAGAAAAGAAAACAAAACAAAAAAACCCTTGCACAAGTTTCTGTGAATTACTGTGGATTTCAACCTACTTCTATACCAAATATTAAAAATTACAGATTTATGCGTCTATTGAATAAGCACGAACAGGATATAATCTACAGCCTCTTGTCTTGACTGTCTTCTTAAAATTTATTCAGTGGGGAAAAATTTTCCCTTGACACTAGATGACCACTTCAGCAGGCCCATTTGATTCTTTTGGTCAATGTTAAAGAAAGGCTTATGGTCACTGCAGGTAACAAACCAACCTTCACTAGGTAATCAAATCTTTTCCCCAGCCCCAGGGAACCTGGGAAGGGATTGAAATCAGCTGCTTTTCTTCTCTTCCGCGACTTTTCGCCATCCCTAGCTGTTGGATCTTTCCAAGGTAGGCATGGGAGACAGGGAGGCTGGGGAAGGAAGGCAAGGAGATTCCAACACGAGTCTTCCTGCCAAAACACCTGTCTGCTGATGTTTGAAGCTAATTCTTTTTTCTCAGATGCACTTTCATGGGTTATTCAGAGTCTCACCTCAGAGTTCCTTCCTGGCCATAGCTCCATTGACTTGGATAATTCATTCTTCTCCTGGCTTTTTGGCTGTCATTCAAAAGACTCACCGTTGGAACCTCACTGCCCTTTCAGGCATCTATTTGGACAGGAGTCAAATTCCAGGCTACCCCTCTCCTCCACTAGGCCCATCTCTAATCTGCAGGAAATACATTTCCTTTGCCCTGACAAAGGCTGGAGTGTAGGCAAATTCAACACAGACACCATTACAGTATAGCTCTTTCTGTGGGAACAGTAAGCCAGCCACAGTTCTCTCCTTGTTGGGTGTCTCGGAGAGTCAGACCCTGGTCCTCTGTTCCCCGCAACTGGGGGGAATCCTTTAAATCTCTTAAGTCATCCCTCTCAAGCCCTTCTCACTCGATACCAAGTGAGAGAACAAGGAGAGATATCAAGTAAGAGAACAAGTGAGAGTAACCTCCACTTATACCATGGTGGAGGGGACACAGCACCGTTTTCTCAAGAGTCCTCATAAAATGCTATTCCTGACCCATAGTGTCCTTCTTAACGGGTTTTAGAGCCTTTAACTGGTTTGAAAACCTACTTTAAAAACCCACATAAAATATCTCACTTTTGAAATTCACACTGTTGTACTGAAGTGCCTAAAATGAAATTCCAATAGATTTTGTTACAATAATAATTGGCAATAGATGAAGTTAGGTCTGTCTTCTGATCAAATTCAAGAATAAATTAATGATTGGATTAGTTATCACCTGCTATTGCACACTCACAACATTTCTAGTTTTGTCAAGTTTTAACATGGCATCTAAATAATCCAAGGGCTTATGACCTATGATATATATGCCACAAAAATAAAATGGACTGTTGTTCTCTTTCACCCCTTCCAAGTCTGACTATTACTGCTATTATAATAATAAAGACTCAATAGAGCTAGCTGTTGTGCTGATAATATATTTGTTGTGCTCAGAAGACTATTTCATTTAATCCCCAAAATTCTATAATGTAGTACTTCTATTAAGTTTGTTTAACAATTGAGAAACTGAAGTACATAGCTACTATAATATATCCAGCATGGTAAAATTTTTATCTTAAAAATGCAATCGGCTGGGTGTGTTGGCTCACACCTGTAATCCCAGCACCTTGGGAGCCCGAGGTGGGTGGATCACCTGAGGTCAGGAGTTCGAGACCAGCCTGGCCAACAGGGCGAAACCCCGTCTCTACTAAAAATACAAAAATTAGCTGGGTGTGGTGGCGGGCGCCTGTAATCCCAGCTATTCGGGAGGCTGAGTAATGAGAATGGCTTGAATCTGGAAGGTGGAGGTTCCAGTGAGCTGAGATTGTGCCACTGCACTCCAGCCTGGGCAACAGAGTAAGACTCTGTCTCAGAAAAAAAAAAAAAAAGTGCAAACTAGACCAGGAACAGTGGCTCATAGGTATAATCCCAGCACTTTGGGAGGCTGAGGTAGGAGGATTACTTGAAGCCAGGAGTTCAAGCCCAGCCTGGGCAACAAAGCAAGACCCCATCTCTACAAAAAAAAAAATACTTTAAAAACTAGCTGGGCATGGCAGCACACAACAGTACTCCCAGATTCTTGGGAGGGTGAGATAGGAGGCTCCCTGGAGCCCAGGAGTTTGAGGCTGCAGTAAGGTATGATCGTGCCACTGCACTCCCGCCTGGGCAACAGAGCAAGACCTTGTCTCTCTCTCTCTGTCTCTTTCTTTCTCTCTCTCTCTCTCACATACACACATACACACACACACTAAATAAATAAATAAATAAATAAATAAATAGCAATCGAGCACTAGTCCCTCTATGTCCTTCTACAAAACACCCACAGAGGACTTCGTAATATATATTTTCCCCCCGAGGATCTCTCCTCGAAAGTTAACAGTCTATTTGCAAACCAAAGCATGCCCCCACAGAACTCTCCACAGGGTCATCTCAGAACTCATGCCCACTAGGAGGGCATGTTGAAAGCACACCCACATGGCCACTTTTACAACTTACTTCTGCCCAAGAAGGTGCCAGCTCAGATACTTGCCCAGTAGCAGAGGGACCCTTGCCCTTGCTCATTTTCTCCCCTACCTTATAAAAACACCCACTACTTTTTGCTCCAAAGGTGAAGTGGCACATTTAAAGGCAGGATGCTTTGTGCCTCTTCCCCTAAGCTGGTTTTGAAATAAATACACTTCTTTGTATCAGAATTTGCTCTTGTTAATTGGACTCTACATGAAGTGACCAACTAACCTGCTTTTCAGTTACACTATTAAAATTTTAGTATTCTTTAATGTTCTAGGCTCTATCCTAGGCTGTTGGGAATATAAAAACAAATAAGAGATTTCTCTACCTTCCAATAATTTTCAGTCTAGTAACATATGCAAAAGTGGTTCGATCAGAACACCAGATAGAATGTCCTGTGTCTTAAGAGACATAGATGCCAAAAATGTACAAGACGTGCTTGTATAACTCTTATTTGAATACGTGTGTATGTTTGACATCAGAGAGACACACCCAAGAAGCCATGTTAAGAAATCTTTCTACAGAAAAATACCAGGAAGCTTTTCAATTTCCCTATCCAGACTCTATTTGTTTCCTACTCCATTCTGAGAAAAAATCCCAAGGCTCTAAATGTATGACAAAAGCAGGATGCAAATCACTCAAAGTGGTTAGGTTTAATATTTAAGAAGATTCTCCTGCATGCCAAATAAAGCAAAGGTGTTGTAATTATGCAGATGTAAATGACTGCAAGGGCAAAGTGTTTACAAATGAAACACTTTACCCAAATACCCAAAGGGAAGATTTATTGTAGTTAAAGGTTGATGAATAGTTTTTTGCCCTTTGGTAGCTCCAACCTGCATTTCCGCTCCATCTTGGCCTCTTTCAAGGTATCTATGCTCTGTAATAACCAATATTGGTCTAACAGCCTTAAATTATGTAAAATAAACATATGCAAATATACATATATTTGCTAATCAACTTCTGTTTATGGCATTGGAATAAAGTGGTCATGCAAACCCTACTACAGATAACTATTATTAAATCTGGGCTAAACAAAACTATTTAAACATAGTGGAAAATATCCGAAAAACTGATAGAAATTGGGGGAGAGTTTGAAAAGCTACAGTTGCAAGAAGAATTACAAAGCTGTGGGCTTTCTAGAGGGCCAATAAAATGTGCAGATGCTTGGTAGACTGAACAGAAGCCAGAATAAAGAAAGGCAGCATCCGAAAGTTATAAGAACTAAGCAGAGATATCAGCTGCCGCACACCACAGTGAGACAGGATTTGCAACGTGAGCTCCGGCAAGCTATCTGCTAGGAACAAAAACTCAATAATCCTTGGATTAACACAGTAGAATCAGAGTTATTTCAAAATATTCTCTACATGTTCAAGTTTCAACCGAAAATTATGAGGCATGCAAACAAACAGGCAATCAATAAAAACAGACTCTGAAGGGCTCAGCCATTGAATTTAGCAAACAAGATTTCAAAGTTTCTATTATAAATATGTTAGATGAATTAGAAAATAATATTTTTCAAAGAATTTAAGATATGAAGTGATCTTACTTACTGAAGAGATAGGGGATCTCAAAAACAAAATGTAAACTATGAAAAAAGAGAAAATTCTAGAGATGAAAAGTATGTATCTAAAGATTGGGTAATTTCTATCTTCAAAGTTCCCAGACCTTTCTTATCTTCCATCTCCAATCTGCTAAGCAAACCTATTGAATGCATTTTCCAGTCATACTTTTGAAGTATATTGGTATCTTTCCTCTGTAATAACTCAGTATCAGTCTAATAGCATAAATTATATAACATAATAATATGCAAAACAGATATTAAAATGCAAAATATTATTTACCGAAGTCCCAGTAATTCCTGGGGCATGAAACTGTCTGGAAACTATACAAAAATTCAGGAGTGGATAGACTGTACTCTTGCCTTGACCATTTTATTGCCATCCTAAAGGTTATTTGGTAGTCATATTTCACTTAAGAGTGGCTTTAAAAATATTTGCTAATCAACCTCTGTTTATGGCATTGGAATAAAGTGGTCATGCAAACCCTACTACAGATAACTACTGAATGCATTTTTTCAGTCATACTTTTGAAGGATGAAGTATTGGAGGTAGAAATTACCCAATATAAAGAAATTACCCAATCTAAAGACAGCGGGCCTTTGTTCACATTGCAAATCCTGTCTCACGGTGAGAGAATAATATTAAACAAAATTAACTAAGTCTTAGAGACCTATGGATCTCTAGGAAAAAATGTGGGTCATTTTGAAGAAATAATGGGGCTGGGTACAGTGGCTCATGCTTATATTCCCAGCACTTTGGGAGGCCAAGGCAGGAGGATCACTTGAGCCCAGATATTCGAGATCAGCCTGAGCAAAATAGTGAGACCTCATCCTTACAGGAAAAAAAAAAAAAAGGCTAGGTGTGATAGCATGCACCACCTGTGGTCCCAACTACTCAGGAAGCTGAGGGGAGGATCACTTGAGCCTGGGAGGTTGAGGCTTCAGTGAGCTACGATTGTGCCACTGCACTCCAGCCTGGATGACAGAGGAAGACACTGTAAAAAGCAAACAAACAAATAAAAAGAACAGCCCAAAATAAAAGTTGCAAATTGTGTGAAAAACTTTAACTTATAGATCCAAGAAGTTCAAAGACCCCCCCAGCAAGATAAACACTAAGAAAACAATTCCTAAGCTCATCACAGTCAAACTGCTGAATGCCAAAAAGAAAATTTTGAAAGCAGAGAAAAATAATATATTATATCTAGAGAGAACAACGATATCATTAACAGGTGGCCTCTTGTAAATAATAAGGGACAGAAGACACTGGAACTTTCATATTGATAGTGCTGAAGGTGGGGGAAAATAATCAAGAATTCTATATCCAGCCTTTTGAACTAGCCTTCAAAAATGAAGGCAAAATAAAGATTTCTTTAAATGGAGAGAATCTGTCACTAGGAAATTTACACTACAAGAATGTTAAATAAAGTTCTTCAGGCTGAAGAGAAATGACACCACTGGCAACTTGGGTCCAAAGGAAGGATTAACACACACACACACACACACACACACACACACACTTTTCCTCATAATTTCTTTACAAAGATAACTTTAAATTACTGTTTAAACAAAAACTATAACACTATATATAGATGTTATAATAAATAAATATGTGAAAAAACAGCATTAAAGATGGATGTAAATGGGTATATACTGTTATAAGGCTCCTATATTTTACCTGAATTCTGTATTAACTTAAAATAGATTGGAATGACTTAAAGATGCACATTGTAATACTCAAAGAAAGCACTAAAAAATTATGCACAGAGATATAGCTAGAAAGCCAATCAAGGAATTAAAATTGATTACTAAAAATTATTTGATTAATGAAAAGGCAGGCAGAAAAGAAGGAACAGAAAAACAAAAGGTAGATGAGACAAAAAGAAAACAAATAGCAAAATGGCAGACCTAAATGATATGGCCATATCAATTATTACATTAAATAAAAATTGACCTAAATGTCATTAAATTTAAAAATACCTAAATTGATATGGTCATATCATTTTTTTTTTTTGAGATGGAGTCTTGCTCTGTCACCCAAGCTGGAGTGCAGTGGCATGATCTCAACTCACCGCAACCTCCGCCTCCTGGGTTCAAGTGATCCTCTTGCCTCAGCCTCTCGAGTAGCTGGGTTTACAGGCACATTCCACCGCACCCGGCTAATTTTTGTATTTTTAATAGAGATGGGATTTCACCATGTTGGCCAGGCCGCTCTTGAACTCCTGACCTCAAGTGATCCGCCCACCTCACCCTCCCGAAGTGCTGGGATTACAGGCATGAGCCACCATGCCTGTCCTCAATTTTTACATTAAATAAAAATAGACTAAAGACTTTAATCAAATGGCAAAGATTGTCTGACTGGATAAAGACATAAGAACTAATTATATCCTGTTTAGAGATACATTTTAAATTCAAAGGCAAATAAGTTAAAAATAAAAAGATGGAAAAAGATATCACATGTAAACACTGGGCCTAAAAGCCTAAGGTGGCTATACTAATATTAGACAAGACAGACTTTGAGACAAGAAGTATTACTAGAAATGAAGAGGAATACTTCATAATGGTAAAAGTGTCAAGGCATCAGGAAACTATAAAAATTATAAATGTATATATACCTAATAACAGAGCTTTAAAAATACAGGAAGCAATGAAATTTGATCCCTACTTTACACCATATAAAACATCACCTCAAAATGGATCATAGAACTTAAATGTAAAACTGAAAACTATAAAACTTCTAGAAGAAAATATTGGAATCCAGGCATGACGGCTCACAACTGTAATCCCAGTCTCGGGGCTCATCCGGGATCCCTGAAGGGTGAGTAAATGCGGACCTAAACTCTTTTACTTTCATTTCCAAGGCTTCTTGTCCTCAGACTTTGTGCTGAAGACAGATGAAGCAACAAACCTCTGGTGAGCCAATTAAGAGCGAATGGCGCAGCTACAGAGGAGAGGATGCTGGAGAGGACCCCTATACCCACCCTTCACCCCATTGCTCTCAAGCGTTGGGAGTGTCAACCTCGTTCTAATCCAGTTTTTTCTACCACATTTTCCTTCTTTTTGGGGGGTCTGTCAAGGCACCTATCTCTTCTTTTACAATGTTAAGAGAGTTGCTGCAAACTACAGAGATATTACTGGGGAGAATGAGCATTTGGCCCAGCTGTCAGATATGCAATTCAGAACAATGCAGTTTCCATCTGTTCTTAGAGGCAAGGAGGATACAGGGATTAAAAGTGTCTTTTTTTTTTCCCTGTTGAAGGAACCCATTTGCATAGAGCAAGAGGCTTTTTCTCCCAGGCACTTCCCCCTTCTTGTACTTAAGCTGCTTTTTGTCTTTTCTCCACAGTATCAGGAGTTAAACACAGCCCTGTGAATACAGAGAGCTTTTCCATGCAAGGGTTTTCTTTTGTCCTTTTGGAAGGATCTTACTAGGCCAGGACCCAAATTCATGGGACTCCCTAACTTAATGAGCCCATGCACCCTCCTGAGGCACCTTTTTGTCCCAAACTCAATTTCAAGCTTCAGGTTGAAGCCCTAGAAAGAAAAACTGGATCTGAGGGATCGAGAAGCAGATGGCAATGAAAGTCAAGGGACACAGCATAGGCAAGTAGGACTAATTCCTGCCAATTAAACCCCTGCTTCATGGAAAGAGGTCATGCTTGTATCTATGGCATAGATGAGGTCTAGGAAACTCAAAGGTTACTGACAGCAGGGAGGATAGGCAGGGCGTAGGTGAGTACAGATAATTCCTACCCTCTAGGCCTCCCTGTTCCACACAGGTGAAAGCCGTGTTGGCACCCGTGGGCAGCACCTGCTAAGGTCACCGGAACTTGGAGATACAAAGATGGAAGAAAGAAAGGGGACACCTTTTCTTTCTCTCCCTCACGTACCCTAGGTACATGCTGGGAAGAGAAAGGAACTAAAGGATGCCTTTTTCCCCTCTGTCCAGATGGGTAACCAGCCATCTTCAGTCTGTACTTCTTTTGAATGCATCCTAAATCACTGGGACTCCTTTGAAATAAATGTCTTCTTTTTCATCTTCTGTCTTCTCTTCGTGGATGGGTAATTGTGTCCCTGTACCACAGGATACTGCCCTTGGATGTATCCCCCAAACTGTGAAAAGTTTAATTTCCCCAAACCTTAAACTGCTTGGCTTAAAATTGAACTGGGAAGGGAACCCAGAAGCCTGACATGCCAGTAAAAGAGTAAAAGTTCTTACCAGTCAGACTTCTGGCCTCTTTCTCCCTGTGCAAACCAGTAAAAGGAAGGATAAAAATCACTGTTTATTCTTCTGTAAAGTTTTGATTAATGGAAAAAAGGATTTGTGAGGCTAATCTTAAGCTGTAGCCAATCTGCTATGCTTTGTGTGTCTTTCTGTATAGTTCTGTCATAAGGAGTAAGACAGGATAGAACACAGACCTAGGACCCCATAAGCCCACTGTTGAAGCCAGCCGTGCAAACTGGTCAGTTACAGACTTTGCTACAGGTCTCTGAAGGGAAAAAAACTGAATAAGGTCTCCATCTTGTTTTATGTCCTTGGGAGCTTGACCTTGTAACCACGTGGCAGTACTTTCTTTTGGTCTCTGCCATTTTACAATGGAAGCCCAGGTTCAATCCTGGCTTAGGGAATGAGTACTTTCTGGCTAATACCTGTGTGACTTTTATCATTTGCTGATTCTCTTCCCCTCCATGAACAACTAACTTCTAGCTTCCTTTCTTAAATCTTCCTTTCTCTGAGCTATCTTTAAAAATTCTAGATTTTGTAAAAACTGCTTACCATCTCTTTGAAAATACCTTGTACACAGGCAGTTAAGTCACAACCTTACTTAAGGCTTGTTGGTTTCACTTGGGAGGTTACTTTTAGTAAAGTTCAAAAGCCAGAAATATTGGCCACTTGGTGAGGCTAAAGTTGAGTAACAAGGGATTTAAAAGGATTTTTTAAAATAAGAGCACTATGGTCAAAAGTCAGCTTAATTAAAAGTGGATATCCAAGCTATAGGCATATTTAAAAGGCCTCTATGTTTTCCTCTTCTTGCATCTTGTTTCACTGGAAAAAGATTTTCTTTTTCAGTCAACTGAATTACTTTTCTCCATTTTGTCTTGCCACTCTTAATGCATGCATGAGAGGCCCTAAGATAACTTCTGATGGCCTGGGACTCCCTGGAAAAAATGGAAGAGGCACCACTGACCCCATTTGAGAAAAAAACCTCTGTTTTCCTCATGAAACCCAAAGAATTAAAAGCAGATAAATCCCTCTCAAAATCTGTTTTTGTCTTCCAGCCATAAGTATTTATTAGGCCCTAGAAACTGCATGCTTTCCTAGCCCTGATCTTGAAGGGCTCCATCCTGAGGTCAGTAATCTAATTAGGAGATTGGACAATGAAAAATCTTAGAACTACTGGATCCTCTGTCTGTATAGTTATATATGCGTAATGTGTGTGATGTTTGTATAAAAAAGAGCTCTAATTGGCTTAGAGAAAAATAAGCACTTAGATAAAATATTTTTTGAAGGAAAAATAAAAGCTATAATATCTTTTAGTTCAAATGATTTTAATATTTGAAAAATAAAAAGTTTTAGAGATTATTGGTAAAATAACAAATGTCTTCAAAATGTAAACAAGTGGTCTAAATTATGCAGGTCAGATACTAGGTTTGCTAAATGCTTTAAAGTTATAAACTGCTTCTTTGGCTTTTTTTCTCTTTTTTGTTTTTTCAACAGTATCATTCTGTTGTCCAGGATGGAGTGCAGTGGCATGATCTTGGTTGCCTCTGCCTCCCAGGTTCAAGTGATTCTCCTGCCTCACCCACCTGAGTAGCTGGGACTACAGGGACACACCATAATGACCAACTAACTTTTCTATTTTTTTTTTTAGTAGAGACGGATTTTCACCATGTTAGCCAGGCTGGTCTTGAACTCCTGACCTCAGGTGATCCACCTGGCTGGGCTCCCAAAGTGCTGGGATTACAGGTGTGAGCCACCACACCCAGCCTGCTTCTTTCGCTTTTGAAAATTGTTCACCTTGCTTGCTTTACAGTTTCATAAGGCCATATTACCAATAGCACACCAGAGTGGCTACAACTTAAGGTATAATTGGTAGCACATAATTAAAATAACTTACCAGGCTTTACATTAAAATTAAAAATTGCTAAGGTTTACCATTATACCATGTAATTGAGACTACTGAAAACAGATTTACATCAAGGTGTCTAAGGAAAGCAAAATGTGTTTTTAGTAAAGGATTATAAGAAGGCATGGGAATTTAAATTTTTGCCTAGAGGTTTAAATAATTGTTTTAAGATGGATAAGATAAAGTCGAAGGTTTAAACAAGTTGTGGAAGGTTTGTAAAAATTAATCTTGCCAAAGAAATTCTGTGTGTGAACATACTGACTAAATTCAAAAGGGTATTACATGGTTTTTCTGTAAATTGAACATTAGAATAAAAGCACAACAAGGTTTTCTTAAGGCACTGATCTACTCTTTAACAAAAATTTGTAAAGGTTTATAAGAATCTCACCTCATGGTCAAACTGGTTAAGATTGGACAGAATTATCTTTAGATTTGATTTCATCAAAAAATAAAGGGTGTGGGAGAGACCAGAGATGGATTGTTTGGAAAGCTGTCTTCACTCTTAATGAGTAAAGGTTTTTACCTTTTTAAAAATTTTTGAGTCATCATTTTGGCTAAATAAATGACTTATGGTAATCTGGAACTGTATTTCATAATATAAAGTGTTTTAAACTTCTAACGTATTTAACAGGCTTCCCAAAATCAAACTTCAGTTTCAAGGTTGTCTTTTCTGACCCCTTACTTTTGAATACTACAGAGGGCTCCTGGAGCATCCAAAAGAGAGGTAAACAGGATTAATTGACATGTTTAGTTATGTGGGATTGCCAAAATAAAAATGTTTAATCTTCTTCAGGTTATATTTTAGTGAAAAATACATATGTTCCAAAATTGTATCAGATTTCTAAAATTCTAATGTCTGAGTATATGCTATCAATCGTAATTAAAATTATTATGTTGTTATTGTAAAGCTCAGAAATAACCAAATTTCTTTGTCAATCATGGTTTTGACTGTTATTACCCAAAGACATTTTGTCATTCACAGACAATTGTCTTATTTTGATCCTTTTCAAAAGATGGTTTATAATCAGCTATGGGACTTTGACAGGTGCTCTCAAATGCAGGTTTCTGATAACTTTGGAGATTGTGACATTGGAATAGAGGGAAAATGTACAGGACTCATGAAGAGCTGAAATGTCTGTGAATATCAAGCAGAAGAAGAGTTAATAGAATGTACTGAACTAATAGAAAGCTGAAGTAATCTTTTTTTTTGCTTAAAACATTGCTGATCCTTGTTTTGTTTTTCAGAGTCAAGGAAACTTTTATGTTGAGCTATCTATAGCTTTTAACAATTGAGTAAGGTATACTCCAGTGAACAAAATTTGGAGCACATTTATTTCTTTCTGCCTGGTTTCCCCAGAACTTGGAAACTATTTTTGAGTATTCTTAATTTGCAGCAATACAGTTATTTGCACCAGTGCAGTAAGAATCCATTTTCTTTTGCAACAGGACACAATTGGAGAAACTGGTTGTTTTACCAAGGCTTTGACTGGAAGGGTGTGCTTACCTTTAAGAAATCAAGTTTGACTTGCAGAACCAATAAAAGCCCCTTGGGAAAACTGGCCTCATACTTTGTCTTCTACACAGTCCCTGTACAGGGTTCCTAATCTGTGGTGAATAAAGAATGTCACTTTCTAATAGGCGCAGGAACCCCATGTTATCTTGGGACCTCAAGAAGAGAGGAATTTACCCAACTCATAGGTATTTGAGGATACAAACCCATGGCTGGGCTCAGCTTTAAAAGGTCTTATCTGAAATTCCTTGTGGAACAAAGTTCCATCAAAGCCAATTTTAAAAGCCTGTGTGAAAAATAATTATTCTTGCTGTACTTTATGCAAATAACCAGGCCAAATATAAGACTAAAGTTTATTCTGCAAATGACTCAGTCCTATCATGATTTGTTTTTAACAAAAATGAGGACTGGAGAGAGAAAAATTATGTTTCAAAATTTATCATACACTTTTCATTAAATTCTAGTCTCATTAGTTGTTTTTAAGTTTTTGTCTGCATTTTAGACTAACCCTGCTTATTTCTGTGAACCAACCAGTGATCATCAGCTGCAGCTCAGAAGAAACAAAAGGGATGGGTGATGCAAAAATCTGGATCAATATTCTAGTTCTGGGCAATTATCCTGCAAATCCTGCCAGGTGATAGGAGTAAACAGGGTGCCCGTAACCCAGAGGTTTCTTTGTTTGGAAAAATAAGACCAAAGAAGCTGACCAAAGCCAAGCCTCATGCACCCAAATCTTAGCAGGCATAACTATAGCCACCTGTTATCTGGGCATGTTGGCAGCCTCGGGATTTTTGAGCTGTCCTTACCCCCTTATTTTGTTTTGATACATGTCTTCTAATAATCTGTTTGTCTTCTCATTTTCAGGCCATTAAACTCCAGTCATGAAACTGGAGCCTCAGACGATGGCTCCCTTTTACTGGGGACCCTTAGATAGGCCTCTGAGGGAGATCTGACTGCCATTTTCCCAAAACAGCACTCCTGTCAGCAGGAAGCAGTTAGTATCAGTCATCATCCCTATTCTAATGGCAGTTAGATGTACCTCTTCAGAGGGGAGAACTGACAGCAGCAAGACGCAGACAAATGCCTAGGCAGATAGGGGGTAGGAACGGGTCCCTGGTGAAACCTGACCTTCAAGCTGAAGACAGTTTAAAGCCTAGCTACAAGTCCCAGGTAAATCCAGGGACTGGACTGAGAACCTGTCTTCCCGTTTGGCATGCTTTCCTCTGATCCCAAAGTGCTGGGATTACAGGCACGAGCCACCATGCCAGGCTACATACCTACCCTTTCCTAATTGGTTTTATACACTATCGCACCCACCTTTGAATATTGTCTTCACTTTAACTTTTATTGCATACTCACAAACCAATCTGTATGCACTCCCCATTCTGAGTCCATAAAAAGCCCCAGACCCAGACACAGAGAGAGAGAGAGAAACCACCTGACTGTGGGGGTGAGGGACCACCCCGTGTCCCCTTAATGCTGAGAGCTGTTCCATCACTCAGTAAAATTCTT
Source organism: Pongo pygmaeus (assembly GCF_028885625.2). NCBI lineage: Eukaryota > Metazoa > Chordata > Mammalia > Primates > Hominidae > Pongo > Pongo pygmaeus. The sequence goes on along the minus strand of NC_072378.2, from coordinate 111,144,839 downwards.
CTCCACCCATTCTTACACTTCAAATTGTCAGCATATCCTCCTCCTTTTCAGATGCATGACAAGAGCTCGGGAACCGCTGAACGTCGGTACAAGCTATAGCACAGATGGACCAAGTGAGTGGGGTGCCTCGGCCCATGGCCGAGTGAGTCCCTGGTTGGCAAAGTAGCTGAGAAAAATCCTGTGTCACCAGCACTTTGGGAGGCTGAGTTGGGCAGATCACCTGAGGTTAGGAATTGAAGACCAGCCTTCCCAACATGGTGAAACCCTGTCTCTACTTAAAAAAAATACAAAAATTAGCTGAGCATGGTGCCACACACCTGTAATCCCAGCTATTCAGGAAGCACAAGAATCGCTTGAACCCAGGAGATGGAGGTTGCAGTGAGCTGAGATTGCACTACTGCACTCCAGCCTGGGCAACAGAGTGAGACTCTGTCTCAAACAAAAGAAGAAGAAAATACTGGAGAAAATCTTTGTGATCTTGGTTTAGGCAAAGATTTCTTAGATAGAACATCAACAACCTAAATGCCCATACAAGAAATCAATACAAGGAAATGTTGATAAACTAAATTTCATCAAAACTAAGAACTTCTCTTTGAAAGACACTGCTAAGAGAATAAAAAGACAAGCCACAGACTGAGAGAGATTTGCAAATTACATATCTAATAAAGAACTTGTATACAAATTACATACAAAATTCTCAGAACTCAATAAAAACCAAGCAACTCAATTTTAAAAATGGGCAAAAAATTTGAACTTTACAAAAAAGATATATAAATGGAAAATATGCCTATGACACCCAATATCATTAGTCATCAGGGAACTGTCAATTGAAACAATGAAAAACCACACATATCACAGGATATCTAAAAATTACTAATCATACCAAGTGTTGGTGAGGATGTAGAGCAACAAGAACTTTCACATACTGCTACTGGGAATATAAAATAGTATGAACACTTTGGAAAGCAGATCAGGAATTTCTTAAACAGTTAAACATAAACCTACCATATGACCCAGCTATTCCTCCATTCCTAGGGGGTTCCCAGCCCCCGAGCCTAAGAGAAACCAAAGCATATGCCTATACAAAAATGTATATACAAATGTTTATAGCTGCTTTATTTCTAATAGTCAAAAAAACAGAAAGAACCCAAATGTCTATAAATAAGTGATTAGATAAACAAATTATGGTATATCTATGTAATGGAATACACAGCAATAAATAAGAGTGAACTATTGATAAATACAACAACATGTACATGCACCACATTCTAGTAATTCCACTCCCAGGTATGTACTCCAGAGAAATTTTGCACATGTGCACAAGGAGAAATGAGTAAGGATGTTCACAGAAGCATCTGTAATAGTAAAAATCTGGAAATAACCTAAATTGCCCATCAGCGATAAAATAAATGAAAAAACGTTGGTATTAACATACAATGGAATATAGATTCACACATTAGTAGTCATAGCATAAAACATGATGGGAATAATTAAAGCAAATTTGGGACAGTGATTACCTGTGGGAAAGTGTGCATGAAGGGGATTAGGAATGGAGAAGTGTACACAGGGGACCACAGCTGGGCCTGTAATGTTTACATCTTTTTTTTTTTTTTTTTTTTTGAGTCAGGGTCTTGCTTTGCCAACCCAGACTGGAGTGCAGTGGCAGGATCACAGCTCACTATAGCCTCTGGTCAATTGATCCTCCCACCTCAGGCTCCCAAGTAGCTGGAACTACAGCTGCATGCCACCACACCTGGCTAATTTTTGTAGAGACGGGGTTTTTTTGCCTTATAGCCCAGGCTGGTCTCTAACTCCTGGATTCAAGTGATCTGCACTCCTTGGCCTCCTAAAGTGTTGACATTACAGGCATGAGCCACTGTGACTGGCCCACATCTTTTCAAAACTGAGAATGTTAGGATCTGAGTAAAGAGTAGTGGATATGCAGAAAATACATTTATTATGTCATTCTCTAGATTTTTGTTTGTTTAAAATATCGAGTAAATACAAAAAAATACTAAAGTTAATTTTCAGATCTTCAAAAGGTTATTTACAGCAGGGGTCCCCAGCCCCCAAGCCTGTTAGGAACCAGGCCACACAGCAGGAGGTGAGTGGTAGGTGAGCGAGCATTACCACCTGAGCTCCACCTCCTGTCGGATCAGCACAGCATTAGATTCTCGTAGGAGCACAAACCCTATTGTGAACTACGCATGCAGGGGATCTAGGTTGCACATTCCTTATAAGAATCTAATGCCTGATGATCTGAGATAGAACAGTTTTATCCTGAAATCATCCCTCATCCCATTTGTCAATAAATTGTCCTCTGTGAAGCCAATCCCTAGTGCCAGAAAGTCTGGGGACTGACGATCTAGAGGAGGTAAAATCACTTTACCAGAAAAAGGCTAAAAATAGGGAAAATGTGCACTGTAATTGTCATGGCAGAAAAGTAATAAAAATAAATAAATATTAATAATAGGGAAATAATTTCAAACTCTTTTCATTATAAAGTTCACTTTAAAAATGACACTACACTTTGCAAAAATAATCTTAAAACCAAACATCCCATTCCTCTGAAATTAAAACTTCTCTTCACATTATATTATTAATAGTTCTTTTAAAACATTAAATAAAAATACGATAGAATAGCTCTCTGTTATCCCCTCTCATTTCTGCATACTGATAGCATTTCATGATGCTTTCAAATAAGAAAGTCATCTTTTTTTGGCTGTAAGTCAACATTCGCAACTAGGATCACAGTTCTTTTTCTTTTTTTCTTTTTTTTTTTTAGTCAGATGTAGCATTGTAGGAAGGATCATAGTACTGATACTCTCTGAAGTATTTACCTACATAAACTATTTAGAATTCTTCTGCATGGGAGATTTGTCTAGTCTCCCACATTTATGTATTTATTCAATCACTTGTTTATATCATTATGGACTCATAGATATTTATTTTATACTTTGATTTAAATTCAAATACTTCTCTGTGGCATAGATCTGCCTTAAAACCACAAGTGGTCTGAAGTTATATTCTATGGTTTCACTGATACTGACTACTTAGCTAGCTTGTATCTTCAATTCTTGGAAACCTCATTCTTAGATAAAAACATCAAGTTTGGCCGGGCACGGTGGCTCATGCCTGTAATCCCAGCACTTTGGGAGGCCAAGGTAGGCAGATCATGAGGTCAGGAGTTAGAGACCGGCCTGGCCAACATAATGAAACCCATCTCTACTAAAAATACAAAAAATTAGCTGAGCGTGGTGGCAGGCGCCTGTAGTCCCAGCTACTCAGGAGGCTGAGGCAGGAGAATCGCTTGAACCCAGGAAGCGGAGGTAGCAGTGAGCCAAGATCATGCCATTGCACTCCAGCCCAGGTAACAGTACAAGACTCCATCTCAAAAACAACAACAACAACCAAGTTTTATCTCAATAGTACAATCAAAATGTGACACTTTCCTACCTTTTAAAAAATAAACTTTTGGCTGGGTGCGGTGGCTCACGCTTGTAATCCCAGCACTTTGGGAGGCCGAGGTGGGTGGATCACCTCAGGTCAGGAGTTCAAGACCAGCTTGGCCAACATGGTGAAACCCCATTTCTACTAAAAATACAAAAATTAGCTGGGTGTGGTGGCGTGTGCCTGTAATCCCAGCTACTTAGGAGGCTGAGGCAGGAGAATTGCTTGAGACCGGGAGGTGGAGGTTGCAGTGAGCCGAGATTTCACCACTGCACTATAGCCTGGGCAACAGAGCAAGACTCCATCTCAAAAAAAATAAAATAAACTTTCATTTTAGAATAGTTTCAGATTTACATAACAATTGTGAAGACAGTACAGAGAGTGCCCATATACCTCACATCCAGTTTCCTCTATTATTAACATCTTATGATAGTATGTTACATTTGTCACAATTAATGAACTACTATTGATACATTATTACTAACAAACGTCTATACTTTACTCAGATTTCCTCAGTTTTCACTAATATCCTTTTTCTATTCCAAGATCCCATACAGGATACCACATTATATTTAGTCATCATGTCTCCTTAGTCTCCTCTTGACTGTGACAGTTTGCCAGACTTTTCTTGTTTCAGATGACCTTGACAGTATTGAGGAGTACTTTTCAGGAATTATGTAGCATGTCCCTCGATTAGAATTTGTCTGGTGTTCTTCCCATGATTAGTCTAGGACTATGAGGTTTTTTAGAAGCACGACTACACAAAGTGCCATTTCATCCCATTATATCAAGGAAACACAGTGCAGTATCAACGTGGCTTAGTGCTTTTGATGTAAACATTGATCATCTGGGTGGGATAGAGTTTGCCAGATTCCTCCACTGTGAAGTTGTCTTCTTTTCCCTATTTATACTGCACTCCTGGAAGGAAGTCACTAAGAACAGCCCACCCTTACAGGAGTGGGGAATTAATTATGCTCTGCCTCTTTGACAGTGAAGTATTTACCTACATAAATTACTTGGAATTCTTCTGCATGGGGGATTTGTCTAGTCTCCCACATTTATTTATTTATTATTCAATCACTTGTTTATATCATTATGGACTCGTAGATATTTATTTTATACTCTGATTTAAATTCAAATATTTCTTCATTTTGTTGGCTATTGCGAACTCTTTCACGTGGCTCCTGTGACCCTTTGACATACTCCCATAATTGGGGAGCAGTTTATTGTTTTTAGTTTTTGAGTACTCCCTTGCTTTCTGACACATAAGATGCCTCAGGCTAATCTTATATATTATCATCAGCCCTTTCTGCACGGAGCTCTGGTTGCTTTTACTGGAGAATAGTATTACAAACCAAGATAAATGGTGCTAGGTGTGCTTGTTGCAACAGGGATGTCATGGCGTCTGCGCCCTCTTAGCCAAACGAGGTAGAAAATACATGTGCATATACCAACCTACCTATGCGTATCTAAATACCTTCCACGTGTAACCATCTGTATCTATATTAAGCTAAACATAAATTCATGCTGAGCATACTTATATATACCTCCAACTCTAATTCATTATCACATAGGTTATTCTAACTCCTTCCTTGCTTGTCTATAATCTTTCATTACAGCAATGAAAAATCTGGGAACTTCCTACTTTTCACCTCAGAAAGTTACAAAAGTAAAAGAAGAAATGAATTTATGTTTTGAGAGGAAATCACTTCTTCGAATAACCACATTATTATGTTTTTTGGGCCAGGCATGGTGGCTCACGTCTGTAATCCCAACACTTTGGGAGGCCAATGCTGGAGAGTTGCTTGAGGCCAGGAGTTTGAGACCAGCCTGGACAATCTAGGGAGACCCTGTCTCTACAGAAAAAAAAAAACGAAACAACTTTTTAAAATTAGCCAGTCACGGTGGCATGCACCTGTTGTCCCAGCTACTCAGAAGGCTGAGCTGGGAGGTCAAGGCTGCAGTGAGCCATGATCATGCCACTGCTCTTCAACCTGGGTGACAGGGCAGGGCAAGACCCTGTTTCAAAAAAAAAAAAAAAAAAAAAAAAACCCTGTTGAAAGCAGTGATATTTAAAGAAGACAGGAAGATTGTGCAGTGTACCCTCTGTGTGTCACCTTAGATGAGGCCAGACCTAGAATCCATAACCCAGATGAGATCATCCTGGCCCCTGGTAGAACCACTTACCACTTTCAGAATTGTCTTTTTTTTTTTTTTTTTGAGATGGAGTCTTGTTCTCTCACCCAAGCTGGAGTGCTGTGGTGTGATCTCAGTTCACTGCAACCTCCACCTACTGGGTTCAAGCAATTCTCCTGCCTCAGCCTCCCAAGTAGCTGAGATTACAGGCACTGCCACCATGCCCAGCTAATTTTTGCATTTTTAGTAAAGACAGGGTTTCTGATTTTTGTATTTTCAGTAGAGACGGGGTTTACATGTTGGCCAGGCTGGTCTCGCACTCCTGACCTCAAGTGATCTGCCCGCCTCGGCCTCCCAAAGTGCTGGGATTACAGGTGTGAGCCACCGTGCCCAGCCTCAGAATTGTCTCTTGATGTCATAGCCTCATCTTTCATCAAGAGATGCTTAAAGAAACTGCCTGATAAAATCCATTATTACCTCTACTATAAGGCCAATGCCAACATTACTTCATTACCCAGCATCTCCTATAAGAAACAAAAGGGCAAAAAATACTTGCTTCCTTGAGTAAAGCAACAAGTAAATTGTGTCTTATTTAACCACATCCATCATGCTTCCCTTTTCATGTTGTTTGCCAGAAGCTTAGAGTCAAATTTGCTACGGGATTGTAACAACTATATATGCCCTGACTGGTGATGTGTTTATATTCCCCCAGTCTTCACAACATATACTATGTCATATTTTTCATTGTTGCTGAAATTTTATTTTCTGCTCCTATCCTGCTATTTTATTTGTGTAGTGTTTTATGCTTCTAAAAACTACCTCAAATCCTTTGCAGAATGAAGTAATATAAATTAATGCACATATAATCCTATTATTACTATAGTTGTTTAATCTTTGAAATAACAGGATTAATGGCCTATAGTGGGAAACTAGTTAAGAAGAAAAATTTTTACAAGGTTCTTATATAAGATATTGAAAATATTCTCCAAAATGGAGAGGAAATAATAAACTGTTCTTAACTTGAACATTATCACTTTCTCATAAGACTCTATGATATAATTTTAAATTCTGGACCACCAGGAAAAATACTTTCCTAATTAGATCCCTTTCAAACATCTACTTTCTCTACACCCATTTCTGTACACCTCCTTTCCCCCAAGAGGGAACCTTTGCCTCTTTTGTTAACTGCAGGAACCAGATAGGTGGTGGCTGGACCAAGATTTAAAATCATAACCAATAATGATCAGGAAGCCTAAAAATGTACTCAAAGCAAGCATCTTATCTTTCTAAGGAGAACGGGAAACTAACATTTCTTGAGAACCTGCCACATGGCAGATGATGTTTAGGAGCACTTTATATATACCGTTTCATTCAATCTTTGAAGCAACCTCAAGTGAAACAGGCAAGGCTCAGAAGTTAAGTGATTTGCCTAAGGGCTCCCTGCTATTTAAGTGGAAACTTCTAGAGTTATACCCCAGCCTTACCTGACTAGCCCAAAAACCTCCTCTGTTCATTCCATCACTCCTTATAAGCAACCACACTGCTTTTATTGTTTTTATTTATTTATTTTTTTGAGACAGGGTCTCGCTCTGTTGCCCAGGCTGCAGTGTAGTGGTGCAATCTCAGCTTACTGCAACCTCCACCTCCCAGGCTCAAGCCAACCTCTCACCTTAGCCTCCTGAGTAGCTGGGGCTAGAGGCACGTGCCACTGCTCCCAGCTAATTTTTGTACTTTTTGTAGAGGCAGTGTTTCACCATGTTGCCCAGGCTGGTCTCAAACTCCTGAGATCAAGCAATCCTCCCACCTCGGCCTCCCAAAGTGCTGGGATTACAGGCATGTGCCACCATGCCTGGCCATGCTGCTTTTATAATTTCTTGTCAGTGCACCTAAGCTAGGGAACCTTTTAAAGATGGGAGAACAATTTAATAATGCTTAATAGAAAAAGGACACAAAAAAGCTATTTAAAATGCCTTTCTATGGAGGAATACATCAGAACCCAGCTCTTCCAAAAATGTTCCACCCTATTGGCTCTCAGCACTCTCTCTCCCCCTTGATCTTCCTCAGCACTTACTTACCACCATTGCCACTCATTGTCACTGACCCAAGTTTCTTTACCCTGTGCATTTAAATTGCACACACATGCATGTGCACACACACACTTTGTATCCCCAAATCTGGGTTTCTTAAATGTCGCCACCACGCCTTATACATGCATTTCCCTCTTCTATTCTTCAAATTGTAGTAGATGCACAAAAAGTATCCAATGATTGAATGAGAACACTCAGTCTTTGAAAGGGAAGTTACTGCTGGATATGTAATAGTCGACCTCTCTACCTTCCTCAAAGAAGGCTGTATCCAAATCTATCTCCTCGGTCCACAATAAGGCATTCCTCTCTTACTCCAACAGCATGTTCTGGAAAGCCAGAGAAAAGTACTTACACGTAAAGTAAAACTACTTACAGCATACTATCAACCATTTCTATATTCTCTCACAATGAAATAACCTTGATTCATTAAGGTGTTCCTTGAATTTCTCAGTATAGCCTTGTTCTGTAAGATTCATGGAATTAACTCTTATGTGACAAGGAAGATTTTTTAAGGTTATCTCTAATAAAAATACTGAACAGAATGGAGCTAAGGATTAATATTTGAAAGAAAAGTTTTATTTATCAAATTTGTAAGTGACCTTCATTCATCCAACAAATACTTTTTGAGTATCTAGAATATAAGTGCCAGCACTATTCTAGATGCTGAGAAGACAGCGGTGAACAAAACAGACACTAATCCCTGTCTTCATGGAGCTGCCATTCTACTGGGGGACAAAAGCTAGAAAGAACTGTTGATATGCTGGTTGACAAAATTAGGACTCAAAATCCATATAAAGAGAAAACTGAAACCAATAAAACCAAATTTAATGGAAAAAAATACAGCATTTAGAGTTCAGAAATTAAATGGATAAGTATGAACAGGAAGGGGATATATAGTTTTATTCATGCAATACACATTATTTGTAGGTTCTCTTCTCCAGGAGTAGTTACTGAGGGGGTGGAAACAGGTCCTGCTCTGCTGGGCACTGGGGATCTCAAGTCCCTAATCTCAAGAAACTCATATTTGAGAGACACAAACAGCAACGGCAGAACAACAAACAGTGTGATAATTGACCAAGGTGTGTACTGTGTGTTGTGGGACAACTTAGGAGGGGTATCCAGCCCAGATGGGCAAGGAAAAAATAATCACTCTTTCCTCAGGGTAACACCCAAAGTGACATGAAGGATGAATAGGCTTTCATCAGGCAAGGGATCGGGGAAAGAGGAGGCAGGAACATTCCACGTAAAGGGAATAGCATATGCAAAATTAATATCTGCAAGTGATTCTCTTAAGGATGTAGCCAGAGTCGCAGCAAAGTCATGTCAGTCATCCCAAGAAATACGGACTTTGTTCTTTAAATGTCAGAGAGTCAACATCAGGTTTTTAAAACCTGGAATTACATGATCAAACGGTATTTTAGAAACTCCTCTTTGGGAACAGTTTGAAGAACAGAATGCTTATAGGGGAGACTGGGAGGAAAGCAGCTGGAAGGCTGCTGCAAGTGACAAATGACAATTGTCTGAAATCAGAAGTAGCAAGATATCCAAGGAGACCGATTTGAGAGATGTGAGTGATGGAATTAACAGAACTTATGATCCATTAGATTAAAAAAGATGAAGGGAGTGGCAATAGGTTGGCTCTTAAGAGATTTAGCTACGTGGTAAAGTGAGGGGAAGACAGATGCAGAGTTTAAGAATGAAGAAAATGAACAAGTTCGGGGAATGGGGAAAGGAGAGGTGATGAATTCGTTTGAAAATGAAGGCAACTTACTCAATATGCCTGAATATAAGGCAAATTTCTTTTCCCAAAATTATTCCTCAGAGAAAAAAAATAGTTACTTTAAATTCTCTTTCAAAAGTTTCTCATCATGGGGTACTTTCCAAATTTCTGTATTTTGAACAAATTATTGTTTGGGAAAAACAAGCCAGAAACTACCTTTAATTATTGCTGAGTATGTATGCTACTAGAGGTCACCTGATGGATGGAAGTGTCCTAAAAGGAGCAAAGAATTTTAACAGATATACAATTTTCCTGAGAGCATACCTCACATTTGCAAATTTAAATGTTATAAATTTCAAAAAGCAACACAGTGAGTAAGTAGTTATGTTGTGGAGATCAAAAATATGCACCCACAGAACAAATTAAAAAAACAGCTGTCCTAATATTGTATAAGTAGAGACTTGCCACAGGGAAACTCCTTAATTCCCAGGCTGCTATCCATTCAGAGACTTCTCAGTGGAGTCAACTCAGAGCCTGTTTCCACCCCCTCAGCGTCTACTCCTGGGAAAGAGAATCTGTCTGATTGAGGCCTTTGGTAGGAAGAACTGAGCATGCTCAGTCAGCTCCCTCTGGGCTTTTCTTGTCAGTGGCCTGTCATTAGGAGGTCCAAATTCTCTGATTATCCATGACACAAGTTTATGGCAAAGCCTACAGGAGAGGTTTATAGACAACTAGCTCACTTATATTAATAACTGCTACGCCAGCCCTCATCCTTTAAATGCACAGGGAGGTATTATACAGCCACAGATGATGATGATGATGATATTGATGATGTCAATATCTGCTATTTAAAATGTACAATGTGCCAGACAGTCTAGATGCTTCATATACATTAAGTGTCTCAGTCTGGTTTTTGCTGCCATAACAGAATATCAGAGACCGGGTAATTTATAAAGAAAAAAACTTTTATTTCTTACAGTTCTGGAGGCTGAGAAGTCCAAGATCAAGGAGCCAGTGTCTGGTAAGGGCCTTACTACTGCATTATAACATGGCTAAGGCCATCACACGCATGAGGTGGCAAGGAAAGGGGGTCAAACTCTTCCTTTTATAAGGAACCCACTACTGCAACAATGGCATTAATCCATTCATGAAGGCAGAACCCTCATAGCCTATTCACCTCTGAAAGGTCCCACTTCTTAACACATGCACTGGGGATTAAGTTTCCAACAAATGAACTTTGAGAGACAAATTCAGCCCATAGGATTAAGCCACTTAATATCAACAGCAATTCTATGAGGTATCTACTCAGTTGACAACACTGAGACACTGAGGTTTTAAAACTTGCTCAAAGTCACACAAAGTAATGGGTGGTGAGGCTGGAATTTGAGGTGAGCACCCTCACTCTTAAGCCACTATACTATACTGGCTTTTAATTGATTTAACCAAAAATTTTAACATAGCCTACATTAAGAGATGAGAAAAGGAGTAGCACAAAAAGAGTTAAATATTCATCTTCCATAAGGAAGTCTGTAGATAAAAATCTAAGTTTGAAAATCCAAAATACAACCATATAAGCATGCTGTTTGAAATATGAAGATAACCATAAGAAATGGCTAAAAGAGCTGAAAGCAGTTGATGTTGGAGTAAGGTGCCCAGTATGAGAGGGGAATAGGGCAGAGGAATGCTACTCTTTATTATAAGCCTTATAGAAATCTGATATTTTTTTACTGTATGCATATAAAACTTTGATAATCATAAAAAATTAATTTTAGGAAGAAAACATACCAACTTTGTTGAAATTAATCTGGGCATATGACTCAGGTCCTGCTTTTAAAAATTCTATGATCCATTATGATGAATAAGACTTCACAAAACTACCTATCAAATAGCCTACACTGAGAATGACACTACCGGGAATAGGAGAGTCATGACAGTGGCATAGCCTTGCTGAGGATTTGAGAATTCTTATCAAAATTCCTGGGAATAGATTGGATCTGTAGGTCAGGTATCAAAGAAAGAAGCGGGTTCCTTAAACCAATGCAGAACATAGTTTCTCCTGATTGGGGTGGGTGGTTGGGGGACCAGGGAGGAGATTAAAAACAGTCTTATGTTCATAACTGGTTTTGTCTGACCTAGAATCATAGTTGAATTACTAACTTGCCAGAATGCTTGAAAGCATAAAGACATCATTCCTTTATCAATGAGAGTATCTGCAGTGTGAAGAGTGAAATGGAAGGCTAAGGTAATAGCCACAGAGGAAACTAGAGAAGAAGGGTCCTCACTGAAATAGGCTGCTTTGTCAAGCAGTATCAATTCTACCATGGACGATCAATATCAGGCCAGCATAAGTAAAGGAGAGATGGGGTTTCACCACGTTGGCCAGGCTGGTCTGGAACTCCTGACCTCAGGTGATCCACCCACCTCAGCCTCCCAAAGGCTGGGATTACAGGTGTGAGTCAACATGCCTGGCCTGATTGAAGTATTCTTATTCTCCTTGTTCCGATAAAGAAACTGAGGCAAAAAGTGGTTGGCTAAACAACTTGTCCAAGGCCACACAGACACAGGGTGGAGGAAGGGAACCCAGTCTAGAGCATACATTGTTCATTGTTACACACTGTCCACCAGGAGCAGCCCAACTTCTGTAAAGAACTACAGCAAACCTTTGGAGACATTCGGAGTACACCTTCCTGAAGTTGTCATGCACAAACAAGCCTTAATATTCTAAAAACATATCAACCCACACAGACATGTTTCCACCTAACAGGCAGATTTCTATCTTGATGAATCAAATGCCTCTTTGCTCATAATTGTTGGCCTGTCAAATAGGTGACACCTTCTGTTCTAAGTACCAATTAAACAAAGATGCTCTGTTAACAGCATTCTCTAGCCACAAGTAATTCTGCCAGGGAGTTACTTACTATTGAATAGCAAGAAGTTAAGAGATAAGAAAGAACATTAAAACTGCCAAGAAAAACCATAAACTACGTACACAGGCTGAGTTGCAAGTCAATCTTACATTCCTCCTTGACAGTGGATGTGGGACCTGGATCCTCTTTTATATAGAAGAGTTCATTAGGAAAAATTGAGATAGATGATGAATAACTGAGAGAGAAAAAATAGCTTAGGAGAAAGATAGGATCCCAAGAGCATTCATCTTTTACTCTGTTCTACCGTGTCCTAGAAATCTTGATCTTCCTACCAGAGCATGAAAGAAAGATTTGTCTCAAAATTGTCTCTGCCGTTCTATTTAATCTCAAAATCAAATTTAAATAACAGGCACCTACTTAAAGTATAGTAGTGGGAAGGTACACTGATGATCAATAAGGCCTAAGGATGGGTGTGATGTGATCAGCAACACTCCTTCAGAGTCACGTAAGAGAAACCTGCCAATCACAAACACACACTCTCAAATCAAAGAACACATGGATGCTCAGCACTGACAGAATGAGACTCACAGACTTAATGGCGTTTGTGCTGGCCCCAGAGAAGTACAGCTCCACATCTGTTGTTCTATGTCCACAAAACAAAAAGGGATTTCATCTAACTGCCATAAAGTTGTGGCTGTGCCACTGCCAAACTCAGAGACTGACACCGCATTAGTGTGTTTAGAGGATTTGAGCAGCAGAAGCTCTTAGGTTAGTGAAATATTAATTTATCAAACACTCCCCCGGAGAGGGCATGAATGCAATGAATTCTTGCATAATGAGGTTTCATTTCCAAATAGTGCTGAATGTTCATTTTCTTGCTTTTCTTCCTGTTCCAATTCATAGTTCTAGGTGTACTAATTAGTATGGTACTCACAGCCACTGTACACGAAGAGAAACATTTTGCAGTACTGACCAATCACATTATTCTTAAATACATACATATGTGGTGGACCCAACATGAGTAAAACATGATATTGTTTGTGTATTGCAAATTAATAAACACTGAATGCTAGAACAGTTTTGCTTTTATTAAACTATTTAATAAGACATATTTTAAAAGTAAATCAAATTTGGCTATAAATACTTCATATTTAAAAATTAAAATTCTTGAATTATACTCTTTATTTTGCCTTTGATTTTTTTCTCATGTAACTATTTTAATGAGGTATCATTCACATACCATAAAATTTAACTTTTTAAAAGATACAATTCAGTGTGTCTTAGTATATTCACAAAGTTATACAACTATCATCATTATGTAATTCCAGAACACTTTTCTCACCCCAAAAAGAAACCCTGTACCCATTAGCAGTCACTCCCATTCCTCCTTCCCTCAGCCCTTGGCAACTACTAATCTACTTTCTGTCTTTATGGAATTGCTAATTCTGGACATTTTATACAAATGTAATCATGTACTATGTGGCCTTTTGTGGCTGGCTTCTTTCATTTAGTATAATGTTGTCAAGGTCTATCCATATTGGATCATGTATCAGTACTTCATTGCTTTTTATGGCTGGATAATATTTCATTTATTAATATACCACGTTTTGCTTATCCATTCATCTACTGATGGGCATGTGTTTTGGAATACTACTATGAACATCTATGTACAAGTTTTTCTGTGTATATATATATATTTTTGAGACGGAGTCTCGCTCTGTCGCCCAGGCTGGAGTGCAGTGGCGCAATCTCGGCTCACTGCAAGCTCCGCCTCCCGGGTTCACGCCATTCTCCTGCCTCAGCCTCCCTAGCAGCTGCGACTACAGGCGCCCCCCACCACGCCCGGCTAATTTTTTGTATTTTTAGTAGAGATGGGGTTTCACCGTATCAGCCAGGATGGTCTCGATCTCCTGACCTCGTGATCCACCTGCCTCGGCCTCCCAAAGTGCTGGGATTACAGGCTTGAGCCACCGCGCCCGGCCTGTATGTATCTTTTAAATTGTCTTGGGTATACACCTAAGAGTAGAATTGCTGTGTCATATGGTAAATCTCTGAGGAACAGCCAACTTTCCAAAGTGTCTGCACCATTTTACATTCCCATCCACAGTGTATGAGGGTTCTAATTTTTCCACATACTTGCCAACATTTGTTATTGTTCATCTTTTTTTATTTTAGCCATCCTAATGGGTGTGACTTCTATTTGCATTTCTCTAATGACCAATGAAGTTGAGTACATTTTCATATGCTCATTGGAGTACATTTTCATATGCTCATTGGTGACTTATATATCTTCTTTGAAGAAATGTCTATTCAAATCCTTTGAACATTTTAAAATTGTGTTACTTGTCTTTTTATTGCTGAGTTGCAAGGGTTCTTTATATATTCTGGACACCAGTCTTGTAAAATACATGATTTGCAAAAAATTATCTCCCATTGTGTGGATTCTCTTTTCACTTTCTTCGTGTGCCCTTTGAAGCACAGAGGTTTTAATTTTGATGAAGTCCAATTAATCTATTTTGTTGTTGTTTGTGCTTTTAATGTCATATTTAATAAACCATTGCCTAATCTAAGGCCACAAACATTTATACCTTTATACTTTGTGGAGGAGGGGTAGAGGAGACAAGGTCTCACTCTGTCACCCAGGCTGGAGTACAGTGGTGCAATCATAGCTCACTGCAGCCTCTAACTCCTGGGCTCAAGCAATCCTCTGGCCTCGGCCTTCTGAGAAGCTAGGAATACAGGTACACACTGCCATGCCCGGCTGATTTTTTTTTTTTAAGAGATGGAGGTCTCAATATGTTGCCCAGGCTGGTCTTGAACTCCAAGCCTCAAGTAATCTTCTTGTCTCAGCTTGTACTTAGGTCTTTAATCCATTTTGAGTTAATTTTTTAATATGGTGTAAGGTAGGGGATCTAACTTCATTCTTTTTCCTGTGGCTATGCAGTTGTTCCAGCACCATTTGTTGGAAAAACTATTCTTCCCCCACTTAATTGTCTTGGCTTGTTTTTTATCTTAATAATACCTTTTTAAAAATACAACATTTATTATCTATCTATTTATTCTGACACAGTGTCTCACTCTCTCACCTAAGCTGGAGTGCAGTGATGCAAACATGGCTTACTGCAGCCTCAACGTGCTGGGCTCAAGTGATCCTCCAGCTACAGCCTCCTGAGTAGCTGGGACCACAGGCCACCACCATGCGCAGTTAATTTTTCAGTTTTTTATAGAGATGGGGTCTTGCCATGTTACCCAGGCTGGCCTCATGCTGGGATTACAGGTGTGAGCCACAGTGTCTGGCCCTTACTTTTCTTTTAAATATTAAAAATTATTAAGATGGCCAGGTGCAGTGGCTCACACCTGTAATTTCGGCACTTTGGGAGGCCAAAATGGAGGATTGCTTGAGCCCAGGAGTTCAAGACCAGCCTGGGCAACATGGCAAGGCCCTATTTCTACAAAAACTAATTTAAAAATTATATGGGTGTGGTGGCATGCACCTGTGTGGTACCAGCTACTTAGGAAGCTGAGGCTGAAGGATCACTTGAGCCTAGGAGGTCAAGGCTGCAATCAGCACTCCAGTCTAGGTGATACAGGGAGACTCTGTCTCAGGAAAAAAGAAAGAAAGAATGTTTTTAAAACAAACAAAATTTTGATTTTTAGTTTTATAGAACTGTTATGCAATAAACTAAAGTATTCAACAAGAAATCTTGACATATGGATGTACCTGTGCCAACATCACTACAATCAAGATAATGAATATATTTATTACCCCAAAAGTTTTATCATACCTCACTGCAATTCCTCCCTCTTGCCTCCAGGCAACTGCTGATCTATAGAGTAGTTTGCCATTATAAGTTAGTTTGCATTTTCTAGACATTTATACAAATAGAATCAGACAGTGATTTGTTTTTTATTTTTACATTTGTTTTAATTTACATCTTTGATAAAAATCATTCAAATACGCCAGGCGCGGTGGCTCATGCCTGTAATCCCAGCACTTTGGGAGGCCGAGGCAGGCGGATCACAAGGTCAGGAGATCGAGACCATTCTGGCTGATACGGTGAAACCCCATCTCTACTAAAAATACAAAAAATTAGCCGGGCGTAGCAGCGTGCGCCTGTAGTCCCAGCTACTCGGGAGGCTGAGGCAGGAGAATGGCGTGAACCCGGGAGGCGGAGCTTGCAGTGAGCCGAGATCGTGCCACTGCACTCCAGCCTGGGCGACAGAGTGAGACTCCGTCTCAAAAAGAAAATAATAATAATAATTCAAATATTTTCCCTCAAATATAATTTTATTTTTTAAGACTTTTTTTTAAGAGCAGTTTTGGATTCACAGTAAAATTTAGACGAAGGTAAACAGATTTCCCGTATACCTCCTGCCCCAACACATGCATTGCCTCCTTTATTATAAACATCCCCCACCAGAGTGGTACATTTGTTATAACTGAGGAACCTACACTGAAACATCATGATAATCCAAAGTCCATGGTTTACTTATTTTTGTAGAGATAGAGCCTCACAATGCTGACCAGGCTGGTTTCAAACTCCTGGCCTCAAGTGATCCTCCCATCTTGACCTCCCAAAGTGTTGGGATTACAGACATGAGTCACTATGCCCAGCCCCAAAGTCCACAGTTTATATTAAGGTTCACTCTTGGTATTATAGAGTCTATGGATTTGGACAAATATACAACGTGTGTCCACCATTACTGTATCAGAGCCATTTCACTGCCCTAAAAATCTTCTGTACTCCACCTATTCATTCTCCCCTGACCAGCTCCCTGACAATTCATCTTTTTATTGTTGCATCGTTTTGCCATTTCCAGGATGTCTTACAGTTGAAATCACATGGTATATAACCTTTTCAGACTGGCTTCTTCACTTAGAAATATGCATTTAAGTTTCCTCCATAGCATGGGCCACATTGCAAGGCTCCATCTCTACAAAAATTAAAAAAAAAAAAAAAGTAGCTGAGCTCCTACTTGAGCCCAGGATCTTGAGGCCACAGTGAGCTATGACTGCATCACTACACTCCAGCCTGGGCAATAAAGCAAGGCCTTGTCTCTAGAAGAAAAGTAAATTTAAAAAAAAGTCAGGCATAGTGGCTCACACTGATAATCCCAGCACTTCAGGAGGCTAAGGCAGGAAGATCACTTGAGCCCAGGAGTTCAAAACCAGCCTGGGCAACACAGCAAGACCCAATCTCTCAAAAAAAAAAAATTAGCCAGGTGTGGTGACATGCACCTGTAGTCCCAGCTACTTGGGAGGCTGAGGCAGGAAGAGAGCTCGAGCCCAGGAGGTCAAGGCAACAGTGAGCCATAATTGTGCCACTGCATTCCAGCCTGGATGACAGAGCAAGACCCTGTCTCTAAAAAAATAAAAATATAAAGGTTCCTCCATGTCTTTTCATAGCTTGATACCTCATTCCTTTTTAGCACTGAGTACTCCATTTATGGATATGCTACAGTTTATTTATTCATTTACCTATTGAAGGACATCTTGGTTGCTTCAAAGTTTTGGCAATTATGAATAAAGCTGCTATAAGCAACTATGTGCAGGTTTCTGTGTGAACATAAGTTTTCAACTCCTTTGGGTAAATATCAAGTAGTGCAATTGTTGGATCATATGATGAATGTGTTTAATTTTGTAAGAAACTGCCAAACTGTCTTTCAAAGTGGCTATACCATTTTGCATTCCCACCAGCAATAAATGAAAGTTCCTGTTGCCCCACATCCTCACCAGCACTTGGTGTTGTCAGTGTTTTGGATTTTGGCCATTCTAATAAGTGTGTAGTAGAATCTCATCATTTTAATTTGCATTTTTCTGATGACATATGATGTGGAGCATCTTTGCATATGCTTATTTGCCATCTATATATCTTCGTTGATGAGATGTCTATTAGAGTGTTTGGCACATTTTAAAATCAGGTTTCTTTTTTTATTGTTCAGTTTTAAGAGTTCCTATATATTTTAGATAAGAATCATTTATCAGATGTGTCTTTTGCAAATATTTTCCAAGTCTTCTCATTCTCTTGACATTGTCTTTCACAGAGCAGAAATTTGTATAGTTTTGTGTTTCATGTCTAGGTTGATGATCCATTTTGTGTTCATTTTTGTGAAGGGTGTAAGGTCTGTGTCTAGATTCATTTTTTTACATGTGGATATCCAGTTATTCCAACAGCATTTGTTGAAAAGGTTATCTTTGCTCCATTCTATTGCCTTTGCTCCTTTGTCACAGATTAACTGTATTGTCTGGGTCTATTTCTGGGCTCTCTATTCTGGTTCCATCGATCTATTTGTCTATTCTTTCACCAATACCACACTGCTCTGATTACTGTAGCTTTACAGTAAGTCTTGAAGTAGGACAGTGTCAGTCTACAGTTGACTTGATATTGAAGAAAATGATATTGAAGAAGAAGAAGTAGAGACTTTAACTTTATTCTGCTTCAATAGCATGTCACCTATTTGGGTCTTTTGCCTGTCCACATAAACTTTAGAATCAGTTTGTCAATATCCACAAAATAACTAGCGGGGATTTTGATTGGAAGTGTACTGAATCTATAGATAAAGATGAAAAGAAATGACATCTTGACAATATTGAGTCTTCCTATCCATGAACATGGAATATCTGTCCATTTATTTGGTTCTTTTATTTCTTTCATCAGAGCTTTATAGTTTTACTTACATATCTCTTATACCTATTTTGCTGGATTTATACCTAAGTATTTCATTTTGAGGGGTGCTAATGTAAATGGTATTGTGTTTTTTGTTTGTTTTTGTTTTTGAGACAGAGTTTTGCTCTTGTTGCCCAAACTGGACTGCAATGGCGTGATCTCAGCTCACCACAACCTCTGCCTCCCTGGTTCAAGTGATTCCCCCGCCTCAGCCTCCCGAGTAGCTGGGATTACAGGCATGCACCACCACACCCAGCTTATTTTGTATTTTTAGGAGAGATGGGGTTTTTCCATGTTGGTCAGGCTGGTCTTGAACTCCTGACCCCAGGTGATCCACCTGCCTTGGCCTCCCAAAGTGCTGGGATTACAGGCGTGAGGCATCGTACCCAGCTGGTATTGCATTTTAAATTTAAATTCCACTTGTTTATACTGGTTCCTATTATATTTTATTTTTTAATCTTTACATCACTACTGTGACTAGATCTTGTTACTAGAACACCAAAATATCTTGATTATGCTAACACACTGATTTTGCTAAAATAAAGGTAAATAATTAATTTTTTAGAATAACTACATAATTTTGAAATATACGTCTTTGATTTACTTTATTATTCACCCAAACATCACAACCCTATCAAAGGAATACTAAAACCTGTGAAATATTAAATAATTGAATTATGTTGGGTGGGTACAGTGGCTCCCACCTTAAATCCGAGCACTTTGGGAGGACAAGGCGAAAGGATCCCTTGAGCCCCTGGAATTCGAGACCGGCCTAGGCAACATAGTGAGACCCTTATCTCTATTAAAAACAATTTAAAAATTAGCTGGATTTGGTGGCACATGTCTGTAGTCCCAACCACTTGGGAGGCTGAGGCGGGAGGATCACTAGAGCCCAGGAAGTTGAGGTTGCAGTGAACCATGATTGCATCACTACACTCCAGCCTTGGTGACACAGGAAGACCCTGTCTCAAATAAAATAAAATAATTAAATAATTAAATTCTGTCATCTTTGATATTTTGCTTTCAATTATTTAATGCCATAACATTAAACATTTTCTAATTTTGTTATAAAGGTTTGTCAAGGTAGAAAGCATATTTTAATGGTTTTTTAATTTAATAACTTTAAATATTTAGACATAAGGTACGTAAGCCTCCACTGGCATACCTTAGCCTCCACTGACATACCTCCATAGACCTAGGGTATGTGAGTACTTTAGAAGTGGGTTGGTGATGACTTCATTAGAGTGGTGGGGGAGTGAAGAAGTGCAGTTGGGCTGGCAACATTCTGTTTCTTTTTTTTTTTTTTTGGAGACAGGGTCTTGCTGTGTCGCCCAGGCTGGAGTGCAGTGGCATGATCACAGCTCACTGCAGCCTTGACCTCCTGGGCTCAAGCCATCCTCCCAGCTCAGTCTCCCAAGGGGCTGGGACTACAGGTGCACACCACCACGCCCAGCTAATTTTTGTACTTTTTGAAGAGATGGGGTTCTGCTATGTTGCCTGGGCTGGCCTTAAACTCCTGGGCTCAAGTGATCTGCCCATCTCACCCTCCCAAAGTGCTGGGATTAGAGGCAATAAGCCTCCATGCCTGGCTGGTATTCTGTTTCTTTTAAAAAAAAAAATTAGGTTTAGGGGTACACGTGAAGGTTTGTTACATAGATAAACGTGTCATGGGGGTTTGTTGTACATATTATTACATTGTCCAAGTATTAAGCTCAGTAACCAAGAGTTATCTTTTTTGCTCCTCTCCCTCTTCCCACTCTTCCCACTCAAGTAGATCCCAGTGTCTGTTTCCTTCTTTACATTCATAAGTTCTTATCATTTAGCTCCCACTTATAAGACAAAAAATAACAGATGCTGGCGAGGTTGTAGAGAAAAAGGAATGCTTATATACTGTATGAGTGTAAGTTAGTCCAACCATTGTGGAAAGCAGTACAGAAAGTCCTCAAAGAGCTAAAAGAAGAATTACCATTCAATCCAGCAATCCCATTACTGAGTATATACCCAGAGGAATATAAAGCAGTCTACCACAAAGACACATGCATGTGAATGTTCACTGCAGCACTGTTCACAATAGCAGACATGGAATCAACCTAGATGCCCATCAATGATAGAATGCATAAAGAAAATGTGGTACATATATACCATGGAATACTATGCAGTCATAAAAAAGAACAAGATTGGCTGGGCGCGGTGGCTCACGCCTGTAATTCCAGCATTTTGGGGGGCCGAGGTGGGCAGATCACCAGGTCAAGAGATTGAGACCATCCTGGCCAACATGGTGAAACCCAGTCTCTACTAAAAATAAAAAAATTAGCTGGATGCGGTGTCATGCACCTGTAGTCCCAGCTACTCAGGAGGCTGAGGCAGGGGAATCACTTGAACCCAGGAGGCAGAGGGTGCAGTGAACCCAGGAGGCAGAGGGTGCCACTGAACTCCAGCCTGGTGACAGAGCGAGACGCTGTCTCAAAAAAAGAACAAGATCTCTGCAGGTCTAGATCTGAAAAAGGGCCAAAATGAAGAAAGAAAAAGAAAAAAATTAAGAAGAAAAAGAATAAGATCATGTCTTTTGCAGTAACATGGATGGAGCATTGTTTCTTAATAAGACTGTTAATAATTACTCTCCAAACTATACAGATACGTTTTTGTACTATTCTGTATATAGGTTGTTTTTCACAGTAAAAAAAAAAAAAGAAGAAGAAGAAAAAAAAAAAGCCAGCAGGGAGAAGGAAAGGGAATGGAGAGGGAAAAGTATCTCAGAAGGTCATAGTATGTGAGCCTGGTGGACACCATAAATATTCTAGACTTTGTGTAAAGTATGGGTGAAATGCTCACTTTGTTTACTTATGAATTCAGCTGTTGGAGGATGTGAGGTGAGCTATGTAACTCTACTGCATCCTCTCTCCCTGAGGCAACCAAGTCCTTATATACATAAGCCCCAAAACTGTCAGAAGCGCTAGGAAGGAACTAAGGAAAAAGAACATTCAACGAGCATTGCCGCCAGGCACAGTGGTACATGCCTGCAGTCCCAGCTACTTGGAAGGCTGAGGCAGGAGGATCACTTGAGCCCCGGAGTTTGAATCCAGCCTCAGCAAGATTCAAGCAAGACCCTGTCTTAAAAAAAAGAAAAAAAAAAGCACCAAACGAGCCAGGCACAGGACTAAGTGGTTTGTACATATACATGTTGTTAAATCCTTGCAGCAACCCTGCAGGACAGGGAGGACTCACTTCATTTCACTGGTAGGAAAGCTGAGGTTTACAAATATTAAGTAATTCTCCAAAGGGCCACAGAGCTGGTTAGTTGTAGAGCTGGCTCAAGGCCAGTTCTCTGAAGATTCACTTATCAAATATAATAGTTTATTGCTTTGTCAACAGCAGAGGAATGATTTAGAAATTGGAAAAATAAGCAAATCATCATGATGAATAAGACAATCAGGCCAGGGGTTCAAAGACCAGATTCTAGTTTTAGTTCTTTATCTTGTATCTCTCTGCCTAAAACACATGCCGCCATCCTCACTACCCACTTATTTATTCATTCCAACTCTTACTAAGTAATAACTTTTCTGAATTCCTCAAGTTTTCTGCAATGTTAGTGTAGGACTTTTATAATCAGAAAAAAAGTATTTGGTTTACTTTATGCTTATATAATGTTTACCATAAGTCAGTCACTGTTTTTTTGTTTGGTTGGTTTTGTTTTGTTTTTGTGCAGTTGCAAGATTTAATAGAGTGAAAACAGAGCTCCCATACAAAGGGAGGGTACCCAAAGAGGGTAGCCATTGCCGGCTAGAATGCCTGGGTTTATATCCTGATCATTGTCCCTTCCCCTGTGCTCTCAGGTGATAGATGATTGGGTACTTCTTTACCTCCTGTTTTTGCCTAATTAGCATTTTAGTGAGCTCTCTTTACTACCTGATTGGTCGGGTGTGAGCTATGTTGCAAGCCCAGTGTTTAAAGGTGGATGCGGCCACCTTCCCAGCTAGGCTTAGGGATTCTTAGTCGGCCTAGGAAATCCAGCTAGTCCTGTCTCTCAGCTCCCCCTCTCAACAGGAAAACCCAAGTACTGTTGGGGAGGTTGGCCAACGGCCGCTCTGCTTCCTGCTGAACTGGTGCAACTAAGGGTCGTGCACTTGAGATTTCCTCGGGAGGGGTGCCTTCCATGTCATCAACATCGGATCATGGACTAGCAGGCCGGTCCAAGGGTCCGTGGTAGATTTGAGTCATGGACTGCATCTAGGGATCCATTTGAAGCACCATTTGTAGCTTTACAGCTTCGATTCTGGAAGAGACAAACTTAACAAGGAGGTTAAAGATTCAGGGATTGAAATGTATGGCCTGAAGTGCAGGGGATTATTTTTTTGGCACACTTTACAGGTTCTGACTATCTGCTTCATAGTTTTGAAAAGGCCTGGTCCAGTAAATAATGATTTGGCCATCTTATGGGTGCTATCAATGCCTAAGTGAAAGGTCTGGTGAAGGATTTTAAGTAATTTCCATTGGTTAGCTGCAGGCAAAAGTATTTTTCCTTCTTTGGTGGCTAACCATCCTGAGAGGAGGAAACTATGTCCTCATGAGGTTTCCCATTCTATTTCTTCTTCTGAGTACTGGCGCTTGGTTTCCCGGAGGGGATTACCCCATACTAGGGGTCCTTCTATAAGCATTTCTAATGGACAGTCCCGCCTTGTGGCTCTTTCGGCTTCAATATCCACTCGGCGGTTCCCTTCTATTTCCCTTTCCTTTCTGATGACCCCAGCAGTGTAAGACTGCCACTTCTTTAGATTTCTGTGCAGCCAATAATAGTTTCCTAATGGCTTCCTGATGTTTGATAGGTGTTCCCTCGGAAGTTAGGAATTCCCTTTCTCTCCATATTGCTGCGTGGGCATGGAGGACTAGGTAAGCATACTTAGAGTCTGTATATATATTTGCCCTTTTTCCTTCTCCTAATTCTAGCACCTGAGTGAGGGCTATTAGTTCTGCCAGCTGAGCACTAGTTCCTGGAGTGAGGGGATTACTTTCAAGTATTCCATTATCACTGACCACTGCATACTCTGCTTTTCGAAGTCCTTTTTCTACAAAGGAACTTCCATCAGTATACAAGTTGAGGTTGGGATCAGTCAAGGGAACCACTAGAAGGTCCCCTTGAGCGGTAGGTTTGAGCAATTACTTGTTGACAGTTACGTTCTATCTTTTCTTCATTGTCTGGAAGAAATGTTGCTGGGTTAAGAGTTGCACAAGTGCGCAGTCACAGCACTGGCCCTTCAAGTAATAGAGCCTGATATTTAAGCAAACAGTTGTCTGACAGCCACCAGTCTTCTTTAGCAGCGAGTATGCAGTTCACATCATGAGAGGTTCACACAGTAAGATCTCTTCCCTGTATTATTTTAACTGCTTCAGATACTAAGACTGCTACTGCCGCCACTACCCGTAAACAATGAGGCCAACCCTTTGCCACTATATCAATTTCCTTACTCAGGTATGCCACGGGTTGCAAGGTGGTCCCTCGGACCTGTCTAAGGACTCCTAGAGCTATTCTTGTTTTTTTCTGTGACATAGAAAGAAAAGTCTTGCCCCGCTGGCAAGCTTAACACTGGGGCTTGGGTTAGGGCCTTCTTTAGGGCCTGGAAAGCCACTTCTGCTTCAGGTGTCCATCTTACTAGATGGTTATTGGCTTTCTGAGTTTCCTTAATTAGTGTATATAATGGTCTGGCTATTTCGCCGTACTTGGGAATCCATATTCAGCAGAAACCTGTTATGCCTGTTATGCCAAGGAACCTTCTTAGTTGCTTTAGGGTTTTGGGATGAGGATAAGCCAGTATAGGCTGGATACGTTCCTCACTGAGGGCCCTGGTGCCTTTGGATAATTTTAGCCCTAAGTATTTAGGGATAAATAGCCCTCTGCTGTGAGCAGAGCTGAGCCTTTGATTTGGAAACCTTGTAGCCACAGGTGGCGAGGAAATTTAAGAGCACTTGGGTGGCTTGATGGCACAAGGTTTCTTAACAGGCGGCTAAAAGTAAATCATACGCATACCAAAGGACAAGAATATCCAGGTACGAGAACTGGCTCAAGTCTTGGGCTAATGCCTGGCCAAATAGATGGGGGCTATCCCTGAACCCTTGGGGTAAAACAGTCCAGGTGAGTTGAGATGTTGGGTTCGAAGGATCTTCAAAGGCAAACAAGAATTGAGAGTCAGCATGTACAGGAATGCAGAAAAAGGCATCCTTAAGGTCCAGGACTGTAAACCACTTTGCTTCCTCTAGTATTTGGGAAAGCGGAATATAAGGGTTAGGTACAGCTGGGTATAGAGGGACAATGGCCTCATTGATAATCCTGAGATCTTGCACTAACCTCCACTGTCCGTTGGGTTTCTGTACTCCTAAAGTTGGAGTGTTGCAGGGGCTATTGCATGCTTTTACTAGGCCTTGGGCTTTTAGGTCCTTAACAATCTTTTGGAGTCCTTGGTGGGCCTCCGGTCTAAGGGGTACTGCCTTTGGTAGGGAAAGGAGGCAGAATCCTTTAGTTTAACTTGAACAGAATGGGCATTCTTTGCTCATCCATATTGTCCTTCTGTTGCCCAGACTTCAGGATTAATTCCTTCCTCAAGCAGAGGACAACAAATGGGTGTTCCTTCTATGTTCAGGTGTATAATGGCCCCTGCTTTTGCTAGAATGTCTCTCCCTAACAAGGGAGTGGGGCTTTCAGGCATAATTAGAAAAGCATGTGAAAACAGTAAAGTTCCCCAGTCACAACTTAGCGGCTGGGAGAAGTATCTAGTGACTGGCTGTCCTAGGATAGTGACAGATATGGAGGACAGTTGTCTGGGACAGGAGAGTAAGACTGAGAAGGTCACACCAGTGTCCAGGAGACAGCTAACCTCCTGGCCCTCAATGATCAAGCATACCCAGGGCTCTGTGAGAGTGATGGCATGGGCTGGTGCTTGCCCCAGGCACCCTCAGTCCTGCTGCTGGATCATCTGGTTAGTGGCTTCTGACTCAGAGGACTTACATCCCCTGGGGCAGTGGGCCTTACAGTGATTCCCTTGACACAAGGGGCATGGACGAGGGGGCGGCTTATTTCTATTTGGATAATCTTTTTTAAAGTGTCCTTGTAGACCGCACTGGAAGCAAGCCCTATTAGGCATTCGATTTGCCCAGCTTTTCCCTTTTCCAGAACCTCCAAAGTCCGCTTGCCTGAGGGCCATGACTAAAACAGTGGCCTTTTTTTTAATCCCATTTGTCCCATTCCGCCTGCTCCTCCTGATCTCTATTATAAAAAACCGAGGTTGCCAAGTTCAGTAGGGTTTCTAAGTTTTGCTCCGGGCCTAAGGCGGACTTTGGAAGTTTTTTTCTAATGTCTGCAGCTGACTGAGTAATAAACTTTTCCTTTAAGATTAGTTGGCCTTCAATAGAGTCAGGTGACAGAGAGATATGCTTTCTCAATGCCTCCCTTAGTCTCTCCAGAAAGGCAGTAGGATTTTCTTCCTTTCCCTGTGTTATAGTGGACATCAATGAATAATTCATAGGTTTCTTCCTAGTTTTCCTTAGTCCTTCTAGCACGCAAGTTAGCAAATGTCTGCAGCACCAATCTCCAGCTTCTGATTCTGTGTCCCAATGAGGGTCTACACTGGGAACTGCCTGCTGGCCTGTGGGGAATCGTTCTCTTTCCTCTGTTGTCATCCTATCATTGACCTGACTGAGATACCAGAGATTGCCAAACTCTCGGGCTCCAGTTATGGCAGCACTTCTCTCATTTGGGGTTAGCGTCTGATTTAGCAGTAATATTATATCTCTCCATGTCAGATCAAAGGATTGTCCTAATCCTTGTAAAACATCAATATAGCCATCAGGGTTATCCGAGAATTTACCTAGGTCTATTTTAATTTGCTTCAAGTCTGAGAGAGAAAAAGGTACATGCACTCTGGCTGGGCCGAATTCTTCTCCTCCCACCGCTTGGAGGGGGCATAACCGGGGAATATTGGCACTCTTTGGTTCATTGTTTACCCCTTTGTCTATCTCCTTTTGGACTGTTTGGGTTGAAAGGGGGGGTCCTTATTAGTTGGGGAAGGAGTCAGGGGACGTCAGGGTAGGGAGGTAGACTCTGAGGGCTTCCTGTAGGGCATAAATCACACTTTTTACATAATTGCAAGCTGTCTCTTAATGAAAAGAAAGTTTGGCACTTCACTCCATTTGCCTTCTTTTCTACAAAAGAGGTCTAGTTGTAAGATGGTGTTATAATTTATACTCCCTCAGGAGGCCAGGTTTCTCCCCCTTGAAGAGGACATCATGGCCAGGCGGTACTGCAGAAGAATGTAAGTCATTTCTTCCTTAGCATCTGAGGGTCAAATTGGTCCCAATTCTCTAGAATACATCTTAGGGGCATTTTTGCCTTGGGGGGAACATTTCCTATCTGAAAAAGGACATAGGGATGCCAGCACTCCTAGTCATTTTCCAATGAGCATTAGTCCTAGAGCGTTCTCTATGGTCCTAATGCTTATTCCTTTCCAGGGTGTGTAACCACTTATGGACCTCTGCTTATCAGATTAGTTGCACTCACTGATGTAGCAGTCCTGCACCCCTTTTCCTGCCTTTCTTGACCACAAAGAAAGGGGTCTGGGCTGCTGGATTCTAGTGGTCCTTTACCAGCATGCCCAACATTGCCTTTGTGCTCAGGGGTGAGTCCTAGAGCTGGGCTGGGTTCCTGAGTATTTCAAAACAACCCAGTTGCCCCATCAAGATGCATTCCCATAAACAACAGTTCTTATGCAAATTCATTTCAGAGAGGGTGTAGGTAACCTTTTGAGTCAGGACTGAGATCGAGTTTTTTTGATTCTGTAAATAGTTTAAGGCTTGGCTGAGTGCAAATGGCTCGCAGGTTTGAGCAGACCAATTATTAGGCAATTTTCCTAACTCTGCTTCTAGAAGAGTTTCCCTATCAATTACTGAATACCCATTGTGTTTTTTTCCCTGAATTACCTGGGAGGAACCATCTATCATCCTGTCCTGAAGGGAGTTCCTCCTAGGTCTGTCGGACCTTTGTATGGTAATTAAGATTTAAATCCCCTGTTAGGAAATCTGCTGGGTTAAGGGAATTTTCAGTGGTTAATGAGTTACCTTTTTTCTAACAGAATAGCCCCATATTTTAAGATTTTCAAGTTAGTAAGTTACCTTTTTGCTTTTTTGACTTAGGATAGTTTTGAACTGGTGAGGTGTACTCACAATGAGGTTTCCTCTAAAGTTATTTTTCTACTTTTAGCAAAGCAGTTGCTACTACCAACTGAATGCATTTGGCCCATCCATGTGTTACTGGGTTACGGATTTTTGATAGGATTTTGATAGATTGTCAGTGGTCTCAGTGTTTTTGGGCTACACCCTTGTTTACACTGACAATAAAGTTGTATTGGAGTGTTACAGGGTCAGGAGAAGACCTTCAATGATCAATTATAGGTTTTAAATTTACTCTGGCTTTTAAAGGAATAGGGCACACTATTTTTTCTTTACTACTTCTATCTTTTTCTTTCTCTCTTTGACTCCCTCTTTGTCTCTCTCTCCTTCTCTCCCCTCTGTCTCTCTCTCTCTCTCTTCTCCTAGCCCTTTACAAACTTGGGGCCCTAGCAAGGGTGGTGGGGAAGAGGTCCTACATAACTGCCCATGTTGAGAGCTGTATGACTAAATTGGGAGGGACACCAGGGACAAGACTCTCTGGGTTCAGAGCCTAGGGGCTTAAGGACACAGCATAGAGCTTCCTTAGATCCCTTTGGAGATACAACTTGCTAGAGGAAATGAAGGTCTGAACCATTAGTACCTAGGAGGTAGGGATCAGAGGAAGTAGATTCAGAGGTAAGGAGAATTTTGGGGCTGCACTTTCAAGCAAGTTGTGGTCAGGACCAGGACGTATGGGTCAGAAGGAAAGGTAGGGGCGCACGCATGGGTGACTGTTGAGTAGAGACTTCTGGCTGCGCCATGATCTCAACCAGCTAATGCCGGGAGTTCAGGACAACAGCTTTCTGCCTCTAGTCGGCCCTCAGCTTCCCCAGGAAAACTGAAAGTGGAAGCTGGTTCCAGATAGCCCAATGGTCCCAACCCAGAAGGGTTGGGGGTTGTTAGAAGGCCCTTCCCCAGACAGCCTCACACCTGAGTCTTAAGTCTGGCGGCCATGCTAATTGTTTGTAACCAGCTGACAGGTGCCCGGTATTTTCCTCCAATTCCAACGAAGAATAGGACAGAATGGCAAGCGAAAGTGGTCCAATATTACTCACCGCTTTGGAAGTCCCTTCATGGTGGCCAAAATGTTACTGGGGGGTCCTTGTTCTTAGAGCTCCCAAGATGGTGGTGGGCTGCCTCCAAGATGGCGGCAAGCCTCTTCTTCTCTGACCTGGGGTTCTTGGCCTCACGGATTCCAAGGAATGGAACCTTGGGCCATACAGTGAGTGTTATAGCTCTATTCAGCTCAATTAGCATGAACCCCGGGCACTTAGCCCGTGCAGGAACAATGCCTAACCAAACTGGGAGTGGCAATGGGCACTGCCTCGCTGGACCAGAGGTGCAGTGGCCACCCTGCCGGATCCAGAGGGGTGGAAGTCAGCGGCGGGTCTGCAATGGCAGCAAACAGCAGTGGTGGACAGCGAGCAAAAGCTCAGCTCGAGCCATAACAAACACAAACCAGAAGAGTGTGCAGTTGCAAGATTTAATAGAGTGATAACAGAGCTCCCATACAAAGGGAGGGGACCCAAAAAGGGTAGCCCAAGTCAGTCACTGTTTTAAGTGTTTTACAAATACTCACTCATTTAATCCTCATACCTACCCTATGATGGCATGATTAGTATCTGCTTTATACCTAAGAAAATTAAGGCACAGAGAGATTGAGTAGTTTTCTCAAGATTACATAGCTAGTAACTCAGCCAGGATTCAAAATCAGACACAGTTTGGATCATGCTCTTAACCATTACACATTGCTGTATGTCTATTTAAAAAACATTCTGGTGGGGAAAAGCTACTTTATTATCCTAGTAGATTATATCAGAGCAGAGATGGGCAGGTGGGAGCATGGATAATAGCCCAACAGACCCAGGTCCAAGGCCCAGGTGGTGGGAGGGTAACACACTCGAGGAAACAGAGGTGCTGGTAAGCAGCAGCAGAAGTGAATGGCCCTTCTGCCTGGTGAGGCTGCAGCATGTAATGCAGAGGTAATGCTACCAAGCCACAAGGAAGCTCCACACACATATAACAGAATGTCTAGTGCTGAGAGTACAACAGTGCTCATTCAACTGATACTCCCCCAAAAAGGGGGAGTCCATCA
Source organism: Pongo pygmaeus (assembly GCF_028885625.2). Classification (NCBI taxonomy): domain Eukaryota; kingdom Metazoa; phylum Chordata; class Mammalia; order Primates; family Hominidae; genus Pongo; species Pongo pygmaeus. The sequence goes on along the minus strand of NC_072378.2, from coordinate 111,114,624 downwards.
AAAAAAGAACAGCTTGGGGAAAGATGCTTCTAAGCACTGTTTACATGTAAACATAAAGGAACTAGCAACATGTCAGAGAACAGATTCACTGAAGACTATCTCAGCTGTCTTCTAGAGGGCACATAAACAAGTTCCCATAGTAGAGAAGAATGCCTTCACATGAGTTTAACAGGAAGACCTTCTCCCCTAGAAATATTGTGTTGACTCCACTGTGATGGCATTTCGTTTAGAACACATTCCCCATGACTATACATGCTACAATACTAACATGTGTCTCTTGTTTTTTGTTATGATAAAGTGTGGCAGGGAGCAGGTCTTAAAAGCATACAAATAAGTGTTAGAAGCAAACTACATACTCTGATATGATGATTGTGTCTCATAACCAAATATTCCAGTTCGTAACTCCAGCGTAGGTTTTCTTAAAGAAATGATAGCTTGAACTTAATGCAAAACCTAATTTTGGAATTCTAGTTGTATAAATTATTTTCTCAGGATTTTGGATTTTGCTGTGTAAGATGACCTCAATCAGACTAAACACAATGTGTCAAAGCAAAAAATAAAAAAAAAGTCACTTTGAATTTTACTTATTTTATGAGGGAGAAAAGAGAAACAATTGCCTCTATCAATTGTCTCAGGCCTTCTGCATTGAGATTTAACAGCATCTCTACTTTGTCCTGTGGCCTTTCACTCAAGTTATCCCTTGTCACATCCAGAGGCCCAAGAGAGAAAAGGCAATTTGGATATGGGGAGCTGTCAGTAAAGATTCTGAATATGGGATTCCATCCTAAGGGTGTCTGGAGTTACATCTTGGAGGCCTTTGAATGCCATATGGCTAGTCCATAGTTATACAAATGTAAAACTTAAAAACCACTTTGAGTTAAACTGAATTTAAATACAGAATAACAGCTTTATCACTAAAATAGCATTTGTCAAGAACTTTGTTCTTTCACTGATAAAACTGGCTTTATAACATGTAACTATTAAATATAAAGCCACTGAAAAGAACAAAATATTGATAATTCTGACAAATTATAATGCATTGCCTATTCACCGAAGTGCTAACCTCAATTAAAGTACCATATCAGGTAGAAATGGTTTTCTTTTTCCTATTTTCTAACGCTGAACTCAACCAGCTTGATAGTTTCACATCAGTTCCAAACCACTGTACTTTTCCACTTGTGCCCCCAACCCCCCTCCCTTCTTTGCCCACTTTCTTGGAAGCCTGACAGACTGCTCCAAGGTCCAAACACACAGCTGTTCCTTCCAAGGCCAGCTCCAAAACTGACATGGGCTGCCTGGTAGGCATCATTCCAATCAATTAGTAATGCCTCGTAACCTTTTCACGTTTCAGTCTTTTCCTTTTCACTGGAAAGACTTACTGCCTAACTTTAAAACCTGTTATAGCATAATGTTAAATGAAGAATAAGTAGATACTCTATAACTGTGTATAGCTTATACACACCTAAGAACTGGAAGTGAATATGAAAAAATAAAAACAATTTGTTGGGGTAAAGATTTTTCTTGATTTACAAATTTTTATAATTATTATTATAGTCTGTGCAATAAAAAACCACTAAGGAGGTAATCATCATAATCTGTCACTGGCAAGCCCCCTTCCATCTTCTATAAGGAACAACACACTCTCTTTTGAACACAGAGGTATTCGTTCTCTCCTCAATAAATAGCCTTCCTTACTGCATCTGACTTCGAGTGGCACACAGGTGGAACTCGTCCAGTAGAAAGGTTTAGAGTGTGGTGTTACGGAATTAACATCTATATTTTTTCTTCAAACCAACCAGTGTGTCTTGATCAGCCAGCCTTTCTTCTCCAATAGAAGAGCAATGCTTCCTCTTCTTATCAGACCACTAAATAATCAATAAGTAATCATTAAACATATGATTGTGAAGAAATAATTAAGAAAACAGTCTCTAGTGTAGAGTTAAGTGTGGGTTTGAACCCTGGCATCACTGATCTGCAGCGGGACCTCAAACAGATTAATTAACCACTCTGTGCCTCATTTTCCTCATCTGTAAACTGAGAAGGAAAGTAGCAGAATAATGGAGATAAAAAAGCTTGGAACTGTCTCTTCGTAAGCACTCAATAAATGTTTGCTATAATTATAATTATTATTAGAATGCTAACCAATTGACGATAACAGTTAAACTGACAGAATGATTCAAAGAAACAAACTTCCAAGGAAATGAAACCCTGTTTTAAGAAGAAAATTCAAGGGTATCACTGCCCCTTTTGGCCTCAGTACAGATGAGAAAAGCTACTAACAGTCTAAAGCCTCAGAGCAAAGGCAGCAGTAATCTTGGATTGGGCCTGGATTCAGCTTGGTGAATAGGGAAGACATGACCCAGTCCACACAGGTTCACTCATGTAATCTCAAGAAGCCACAGTTTCAACAATGTCCCTCTCCATGCACAACAGGATTTTGTTTTTTCTCCTAACCCCCACTACTTCCTAATCCCTATTTTGTGTCTAGTGTTTAGAAATAGCCTCTTCACCCCTTTCCCTCTACTCTGTTTCCACCCTTCATGCCCCTTCGGACTGTTAGAGCAAACAGATTCAATGATAGAAAACTAGAACCATAATGCCACTTTAGAGATGACTGCTGCAATACATGATAAATATCATCCAATGATCAGATTAGGAGTACACCAGCAAGAACACTGCAGTTCTAATTGCTGATCAGCCACCACTAGTTGTATGTCACATCAGATTCTAAAAAGAAAGACATATTTCTTCTATACCTTTATTTCCTTCACAGTACCTGGCCTAGCGCCCACCCAAAATAAGACACATCACTCCCCTGCTCAAAATCCTACACTCAGAAGAAATCCAAGCTCTTTACCCTGGCCTACAAACCCTACACAATCCAGTCCCTCTACCTCCACACGGTACCAATAAAATGTGCCGCCTGTGATCCTGCCTTTTGGCTTCTGTGCTTCTGTTTCCTCCTGGGAAGTGATTCCCCCAGGTATTCATGCGGCTATGGTCACTCAGGTCTCAGATCAAATACCACTTCGTGTGATAGGACTTCCCAACTAGCACCCTTCTCAAGCATTGTCCCGTTTTACTTTCCTCAAAGTCCTTGTCACCCCATAAAATTCTTGTTGACTCATTTACCACTTCTACCACTAAAATGTAAATTCCATCAGAGTAAGCACCCTACCAGGTTTGCCCTGTGTTCCTGATGCCTAGCACAGTGACTAGCGTATAGAAAGGGGCTCTCAATTTTTGTTGAGTTAAATGAGTAATAACCTCTGAAAATAATACTACCAATATTTATTGAATGCCTACTATATGCCTCCACTGTTCTAAATATCAGGTTGGTGCAAAAGTAACTGCGGTTTTTGCCATTACTTTTAATTCTACCTATTATCTCATTTAAGCTACCCAACAATCCTACAAGGTCCTCCATTTCACAATGAGAAAACCAGGGCTTTGAGAGATTAAGTTGCTGTACCATCACTCAGCTAGGTAATTGGTAGAGCTAGTATTCTGGTCTGGTTCATAATATATAATTCATATAAAAATATAAGAACTTCTATTATTAACCACAGTGCTATACTACCTCCAAGTCAGATTTCTTCATTTGTAATATATTAATAACCATGTCGTCTCACTAGACTTGACAGGCTTGTAGTGAGGAAAAATATATAAAAACAAATTGAAAAGTATAAAGTACTATGTGGATTATATTATAACATCCTAAAAGTCATGGACTGCCTCACATGACTCTAACTAGATCAAAAAGAAACGTGGTAAGCATAAAGTTCTTTAATCTCACACATCATCTAGGTCACAGTGCTCAGTAGTAGCATGAATATGACACTCCTAGATACAGTTCAACATTAGTCAATGCATATTTCTACCTACTTACCACTCAGCTGCAACTGTACAAGCATGAACTATAAGAAGAAACTAATCAAAGTATTAGTGTGAAAAACAGGATCCATAAATACCAAGAAACACCTCCTGGTGAAGTCAACCTGCCCTTGACAACCAAACACCAACCCCAATGGCTCCTCATTCATTACATGGAAAAAACTAAGGTAAAAAACTAAGGAAAAAAAAACTAAGGAAAAAATCCAGCCTGGAACACTGTTTTGAGCAGTCTTCAAAATCTTAATATTTATTATTCTAGGACTTTAAGACAATTCCTAATTCCTACTAAAGTAGAGGTTTCAACTATAAATTTAGAAATAGGGCACTATCGATTATAAATCTGACATTTTTGATATTACACAGATATAAACATATACCATAAAATATGCATGTGCCTGTGTTTGAACAAAGCCACTACTGAGTCAAGTTACTAATTTCTATGTCTGTCTTCTCTAAGAATTTATAACAGAAATCAATATATAACTGTAATTCAGTGTAGAGCAGTATTTGAGTCCAAAGATTTAGGCTTGCGTCCTAGGTTTTCCAGACAAGTCCTGTTTGATCTAGTCAATCTGAGCCTCAGTTTCCTTATCTGTACAATGAAGATAATAATAATACCATCCTGCCTGTTGGCCAAGTTAGAATTAAGGGTGTTACTTTATATAAAAATACACCAGAAGGTTTAAGGCAGTAAACAGACTTTACATTTTTTATATAGCAATTGAAAGGAATCCTAATAGCAAACATACAGTATAAATATAAACTCTTACAGATATTCAAGAATAAAGAGAGTTGTAAAGGATATTTATTTAACCACAGAAAAATCCAAAAAAATTACATGCCTCTATTCAGACTGTCTAGAAAAATTTAACAGAAGCAAGGGAATTTCAGGGGCAGTTTGATGAGATGTGAATAGAACAGTTTTTTGGTAAACTCATTAAATCAGAGTTTTTCAATGAGCCTTAATCATAACATCTTACCATAAATGTGTCCTGGTTTTCCAGATCACATCTTTCCAGAAATTTCATGAGGAGGTAAGTGATAATCACTCCACGCCCATATGCATTTATCAAAACATATTATTGTTTCTACAAAGGTTTACTCCAAACGACTCCCATTAGCCCTGGAAATGAACTAATAAATGTCTATAATTTAATGATAATGCTGCTTTTAATGATAACGTGAGCTTTAGTGTGGTAAATTATAGATGCAAAAAGATCTTTGGATTAAAATACGTCTTTTGGCAGGATTCACGGATCTACTGAGATGTTACTAAGAATTTGGAAACAAAAATAAACACTAATTCAGGGTTTAAATAAATTTTATTAGTAAAATGTAAAATACTTTAATAAGATACTTTCCTAGTTGTATTTCACCTTCCCATTATAGCTGTACTAAGGTTAAAGTATGACTGTCTTTAATGAATTGTGCCATGTAGTCATCAGCACTTAATGATTCAAAGTCTTACTAATTAACAGTGAGAAAAACTCCCAGAAACTGTACAATGAACTGAACTTGAACTCTGACAGTTATCAGTGGATGAAATTGCAGAGGTAGGAAGAACAAACAGTTGATAAGCAGATCTATAAACATTTATTTTTCCTATAGAAAGTCTGTAAAGAACTTTTTACTTCATGTTTGTAGAGATTTATGTAATGCTAAAGATTACTCTGAAAATTATTACTCTCTGCCATTCCTACTCAATTACCTAAGCCAGAATAAAATTTTGAGAATTCAACAAAGGAAAATCATTCTGGCTGGGCATGGTGTCTCATGCCTGTAATCCCAGCACTTCGGAAGGCCAAGGCGGGCAGATGGCCCGAGCCCAGGAGTTGGAGACTATCCTGGGCAACATGACAAAATCTCATCTCTGCAAAAAATACAAAAATTAGCTGGGTGTGGTGGTGCACGCTTGTAGTCCTAGCTAATTCAGGAGGCTGAGGTGGGAGGGTCACTTGAGCCTGGGAGGTCAAGGCTGCAGTGAGCCGTGACCATGATTGCACCACTGCACTCCAGCCTGAGCAACAGAGCCAGACTCCGTCTCTTTAAAAAAAAAAAAAAAAAAAAAAAATCACTCTATTGGGGAAGAATTAATAAAAGTTCTTTAAGTTTTTTTTTTTTAAACTATAAGTATAAAAGTCAATTTCTTAGCCACCAATGAACCCCAAATAATTTGGTAATTTGGTTCGGTCCTAACTTCACAAGAGGTGAAAGCACAGAGTTCCCTATATTTCTATGGCCAATCCTATTACCTACAGTTTACCTACTTCCTGCCAATCAAAAAGCCCATTACTAATCAAGAACCCCTCCATCTCATGTCATGTGATGAAATCATCCTGGATTTAGAGCAATTTTCTCTTAGGACCTCAGAGTATTTGGTTTGCTCCTAATGCGGCCCTCAAGCCCTCTAAAGTAGAGCACTGGAACACAAGGCCCCTTTCTCACCTCTGACTGGCTGACTTTTCTGTCCCTTCTGATCCAGGATTGACCCTCAATTCTGGGGATTCTTGAAAATTTTAAAAGGAAAAGAAGAGGGGAGAGGATTAAAGCCAATGTCTCCCAGTTGGTAACATAACACAAACCCTACTTTTTTCTCTGATGAATATCAGCACTTTCTTCAGGAGGGCATTTAGGTTAGAAAGGACTCCTTGAGCCAAGGGTCACAGAAGTTACTATTATGGAAGACAAAGACTCAAATCCAGTAACCCAGGGAAACCATCCGTGCCAAGGGGCTCAGATTTAGGCTCCTATTACCCCTTAGACCTACATCAGAATATCTAGAAACTGTTACTGGTTATCCGACTATTGGAACACAAAAGAATCAGGCAAAGATACTGTCACCTCCTGGCTCAAGGGCTTAAACAGTAAACCAAATAACTGAGCAGCAGCAAGTCTTAGCCAGTAGGTCTTGCCCTGATTCTGTCCTCACGAAATTAGACACTGAGGAAGTGGACTAATACCAGACAAAGACCCTTGTCTAGAGGGAGCCACAGTCTCAGAGGTAAACTAAACACATACCTGAGCATGGATGTGAATTACACAAGTAAATAAATAATTGATTCAGTAAGTAATGAGATGTTGAAAGGGAATGGATTCTTTTACCCTATAGTAATCTGAAGAGACTTCCTTGCAAGCATGAAAACAACCTGAGCTACGGCCTATACATTGGGATTATCAGGCACAGTTGCTCACGAGAGAATTATATTTGACAGGGAAAGGAAGAGTGGGTTAGAGAAGAAATGAAACTCTAAAAGCCAAGTGACTATGGAACCAGGCAGAGATCAACCCCTACAGGATGATGACAGGTGGGAGGAATGGGCCAGAGTCCAAAGCAGCACCTGATGATAAAAACATACATGGTAATAAGATCCAGATCACATTAGGCTCCAAGATCATGCTGATCTTTTCAGTTAATATGCAACATGTGAGTGAAAGGCAAGTGTAAAAATATACCATGAACAGATGAGGCAATGTTTATTTTCCAAATGGAATGAGTCTCGGTAATGATGAAGAACTGGTAGTAAATAAAATACCAACAGTGATTATGCTCAGTACCCCTCTCCAGGGGATGAGTGACAGTCAGTAACTAAGAGTAAACTCCAACCATGCAGAAAAGCCTAAAACAGTTTTCAGTGCCTGCAGGGCAGGGTCTTGGAGGTGAGCTCCCGGCCTGGCTGAGGAGGTCGCTTCTCATCTCCTCACCACTGCTTTACCACCCCCACTCCCCTCAATAATGTGGTTTTGACACCTCCCACCACCACCAAAAAAGAAAAGCCTAAAACAGAACCCACCACTTCTCTCTGAGGAAGCAGGAAGCTGAGCTGAACATGATAAGAACCTGATAAGAACAAGAGGTAACAAGAGCCCTTACCTAAAGCAGGTGCTAGGTCTGCGTGGATGAACTGTACCTCGAGGATCTCAATTGTGCCCTGGAAACTTTAAAGAGCACAGGGTTCTTTAAAGGCAAGGGTTCCTCCCCAGCCAGCCCACAGTGAACAAAGGGCACTAGTGGGTCATTAAAGTTCCACTTGCCCAGAAAATCAGTGACTCAGCCCAGCCAGAATCTGAACTCCTTTCCAATTGATAGCATATGGGGTTCCATCTTTAAAATCCCAAAGCATATTCCTCTTTGTCTCTGCAGTTTAGGTGGGCTTCCAAGGAATGCTGAGAAGTGGACTAGACTAAAGCCAAGATACAGAGTCCGGTCCAGGGTCAGGACAAATCATCATGCCAGCAGCTGCTCATCAATATGCCAGCACGCTGCCAGCCTGGGATAAAATGACCACCACCACTCCCCACAACACTGTGAGTCACAGACGCCTGATCCCAACCCTCCCTGAGCTTGTACCCAGGACCCAGCAAGAGGTGGAGGGTGACAGCAGAACATGGGTTTCCTCCTCCCCCATGTGACCCAGTCATCACCCAAGGTGAGGGCAACAGTGAACATGGGGTAGGGGCCAAGAAGGGCCTGGGGTGCCAGGGTACAGAAAGCCAGCTGCTGAGAGCCCATCCTGGGGAGGTGGGAAGGATGTACCTCTCATGAGCCAAACCCAGACCCCTAGAACAGCCTCCATTGGCCCACTGGGCTTAACTTATAAAACAAGATTAAATATAAAATTACAAAAAACCAAACACCGCATATTCTCACTCATAGGTGGGAATTGAACAATGAGAACACATGGACACAGGAAGGGGAACATCACACTCTGGGGACTGTTGTGGGGTGGGGGGAGGGGGGAGGGATAGCATTGGGAGATATACCTAATGCTAGATGACGAGTTGGTGGGTGCAGCGCACCAGCATGGCACATGTATACATATGTAACTTACCCGCACATTGCGCACATGTACCATAAAACCTAAAGTATAATAATAATAATAATAATAATAATAATAATAATAATAAAAGAAAAAAAAAAAAAAACAAAAACAAACAAAAAACTAAAAAAAAAAAAAAAAAAAAAAAAGAAAAGCAGAGAAATTCCAAGTAAACAATTAGAAGAATTATAACTATACATCTTTCATCTCTAGGAATTATAAATACCTCAGGAACAATTTTCTGTTTCAGTGAATAAAAAGATATGTAATTAGTTTATTATTTAAAATAAAATAAAATAAAATAAAATAAAATAAAATTATTAAAAATTTTCAAGATGCTGACAGCAGAGCATTAAGCCAAGTATGGGACCCTTCTGAGCAGAGTCCTGTGCAACTGTAGAGGACACAAGCCCAGGAATCTGGCCCTGGCTGGTTCTCTGCTATAACATGGAAAAAAAACCAAAGGAAAAGGAGGTTAGTCTGTAGCTTTCCATAAAGTTTCTTTAAACCAAGCTGTAATGGAAATAGAAGAATAACACAGAATTTCTCTAAAAACTATGTTTTTCAAAACACAATACAATCTCTTTTGTTTGTTTAAGACAGGGTCTCACTGTATCACCCAAGCTGGGGTGCAGTGGCACAATCAGAGCTGACCACAGCCTCAACTTCCTGGGCTCAGGTGATCCTCATGCCTCAGCCTCCCAAGTAGCTGGGACTACAGGCACACGCCACCATGCCCAGCTAATTTTTATATATTTTGTAGAGACAGGGTTTCCTATGTTGCCCAGGCTGGTCTTGAACTCCTGGGCTCAAGCAATGGGCCCAACTCAGCCTCCCAAAGTGCCGGGATTACAGGTGTGAGCCACTGTGGCCGGCCACAATAAAATCTGGATAATGCTGGTGCCAATGAACTGGACTAATCCAGGCCTACAGGGTTACCAGAGTGCCTCAATTCCTCCAACAGGGAGTAACAGGCACATGTGTCATTACATTTTGCTGGTCATTATTTGACCTATGGCTCACTTAAAGTGGAGTTATAAGAAGCTGGTTGTATTGTATATTCCCAAATTTCCTGGAAATAAACATTCCAAATATACTTTGAATTAATGAATAAATCAGAAATATTTGACAAAAATACTTTATATATTTTTTTCTATTAGGGAAATAAAGTGCCTACTTGGCTGCTATCTACCCACAGACTTATAAAAAATAACTTTAAAAATTATACATCAAAATAAGATCTATTTCAGTGGAATTCAGTTTATAACATTAGTACTAAAGAATAAAAATAACCCTAACACCTTAAGATAAATGTTTCCAAGTCAATTCTTAAAAAACAAACACACACTAAGCACTAAACACTCCACAATGATTGAGACATTGAGACAACCCTAATATCTTGCTCAAATATTAATAACCAACACTATGATATGATGTTCTCTTTTTAAAAACAGCCAAATAATCTACAGTATCTGCTGGCTCATGGTATAAGTGAAAGTCATCTAGACCAATGCTTAAAGTGGTTCATGGACAGGCACCAGTCTGCAAACTATTACCAGTTCACAAGATAACTAAAGAAACAAAGAGTGTTTAGAAACAGCAGTTTAAAAGAACAATTTTATATCTGATAAATCTAATAATATAAAATACAAATAAAAGTCATTATGTCTGATATTTTTGGAATTCTGGAATGGAGGGATGCACACATTAACAGAATCAACTGGCATTTTGGCATTTCACTTTATTTCCATTTAAGTTATAAAATGTTATGTTGTGTAGAAACTCAACTATAAAAAAGTATATTTGAAAGTGCAAAGACTTCCAGAGTTATCTAAGCCTGAACTAGTCCATAAGCTAAGTTAAATTTCTAAAACAGTGACACGAAGAACTGCCATTTATCAACTCAAATAAATGCCTCTGATTTCAGAGCACTTTTTTGCATACTTATGTATATTTTTAAACAATGTTGATGCAAGTTTTTTTTTTTAAGTAAAACAATGTTGATGATCACTTTTCACACTAGGTATATGCCTATGATTACAAATATACCCCCAGGAAAAAGTCTTGATTATTTTTCCAAGAATCCAAGAAAGGATTACTAAACACAGAAAAAGGAGAAATGGAAAAAAATGTTTCATGAAATCCAAACTAAGGATGTTGGAAGAATGATGTCAGCATGTTTCCCTCATTGTCAGTGTGGTTCTGCAATGTGAGGACATACGCAATCCCTTTTTTGGGAAATGGGTACAGACATTAGTCATGACCACACTTTTTTATATTTCTAGTCTACATTTCCAGTTAATTTCTAAGATGGATGTCCCCATTAATACTACTTAATGGTTTAAGCCAACTTCATAATTAAAGACTTCACCTAATAGTTTGAAAGAAATTCCCTTATCATACAAATTGGGTCTGGATACATAAAATACTTGAAAGAAGACATTCAAACTAATAAAAATGAAGACAAGCAAGCCTGCCAGTATTATGGTTTCTAAACCAGTAAGGTTACAATGTTCTGCATTTCCTCAGTGAGTGTATCTGGTGTTTCTTCTTATAAGGACACTAATCCTATCTGATCAGGACTCCACCCTCGTGACCTCATTTAACCTTAAGTACATCTGTCAAGGTCCCATCTCCAAATATTGCCACACCAGGGGTTTGAGCTTCAAAATATGGATTTTGGGGGTCACAAACATTCAGTCCATAACATATGGCTAGCTTTATATTTCTACTGGCAGTGATGCTATAGAGCAAAGATCAGCACAACGTGCCCTGCAGGCAAAACATGGTCCACTGCTCATTTTTGTACACCTCACAAGCTAAAAATGCTTTTTACATTTTTAAATGGTTGGAAAAAATCAAAAGAATATGTCAAAACATGTAAAAACTGTGTAAGATTCCAATGTTAGCGTCTAACAAAGTTTTACTAAAATACAGTCACACGCATTTGTTTACTTGTTGTATGAAGCTGAGTAGCTGCAAAAGAGACTATGCAGCCTACTCTAAAATATTTACTAAATGGCTCTTTACAGAGAATATTTTTGCCAATTCTTGCTACAGAGAATTAAAATGAAGCATCTCTATATGGTCTGACTGACTCACCTCTAAAATATATAACGAACTTTAAAAAGCAGTACTATTTATCACCTTTACCCGGTTTACCTCCAAATAGGATCTGAGGAGACCTATTTTTGTGTCAGCAATATTAAATTCAAAGCTCTTATCAGAACTCCTGGGCTAGCTTAGCCCTTCAAAGGTGTGGCACATTGCTTGCCAACAACAGATAACCCACTCAGTCCCCTTAATCTTGGCTTTACTGAAATGCACTTGGCCTCATTTCAAAGTTCCATCCCTGCCTTCTTCAGCATGACACCTTCCAGTGACTGTGCAGACTTTTGGTCCTGTTCCTACTTTGACTGTTCTTGTTCTTTGCCTTTGTCTTCCTGAGGATCCTGCAAAATCTTCTGAATAAGCATGAAAATATTTCCTCAGTAAGAGATAAACCAGCTTCTCTGGTTGTGTGTGGCAGGAAAGGCAAGTAAAATTAGGTGGCGATACCTATTCTCAACTGCTTTGAGTCCTTCACAGCTTCCTTCAATAGTGGTCCATCAATGCCATATAAAACCTGAGATAATTCACCTTTTTTTCTTTTTTTTTGAGACGGAGGCTCACTCTGTCGCCAGGCTGGGGTGCAGTGGTGCGATCTTGGCTCACTGCAACCTCCACCTCCTGGGTTCAAGCAATTCTCCTGCCTCAGCCTCCTGAGTAGCTGGGACTACAGGCATGCACCAGCACGCCCAGCTAATTTTTGGATTTTTAGTAGAGACAGGGTTTCACCATGTTGGCCAGGATGGTCTTGATCTCTTGACCTCATGATCCGCCTGCCTCGGCCTCCCAAAATTCTGGGATTACAGGCGTGAGCCACCACACCCAGCCAATAATTCATCTTTATAGGTGCTAGACAGAACTGGAGGGAATAAATAAAAAGAGGTTTAAAACTACCATAACTTTCAGAAAATTTATTGAGCAGGTTATACTTCGTCTTTTATCATTTGCATTCATTTTTTTCATGTTATAATTACATTTCCTAAAATTAGCATAGATTGTCAACAAGAAGCCCTATGAAGCCAATGGTTTGAATAATAAAGCTCATAGTAAATGTTTTCTCTTGAGATAGCAATAGACATTTGTTATTTACATTTCTTAAATTATGTTGTGCATTCTTTCATGTCTACTGTATTTCTTCTTTGGTGAACTGCCTGTTCGTATCTTTTACCTATTTTTGTTTTGGAGCGGTAGTGTTTTTAAAAATTCTATAACTTAACATGATAATGACACCAAATCCAATGTCCTATCCTTTCTTAAAAAGCAGCCTCTAAAATGTCAGTATTTTGGCTTCGCTTTCCCTCCAGTTTTCTCCTTGAAGTATAACAGAAAGTGCACTAGATTTGAAGTCCTAAGACACAGGTTCACTGCTGGGTCCCTGGGACTTGTTGACTTACCTGTAAAGTGAAGGGGCTGGATTAATTGTTCAGCAAGGCCACAGAGGTCTAAAATTCTTACAGTCTATTAGTTTTTCTATTCTCTCCCCATTCATCACCAGCTCCTGAATTCTATCTACGGTGGCAAGATAGCAGCTGTGAGTTAATTGTAGGATCTGTGGGGTTTTGGTAGTCATAAATTGGTGGTGAAGCAAAAACCAAAAACAAGAAGTATAGAGAAAAGAAATAGTACTTCATGCCCTCAAAGGGTTCAATTTCTATAAAAATGATAAAATTAGTTAAGATGCTGCCATTTCAGGGTCAGACTTTGGCTCTGTTGAGGATGTTAATTGCATTATTGCAAACAAATAGCTTCAAAGCAAATAACCAAATATAGACTAAAGTAAAGTTGGTCCAAAAATCTGGTTTATTTGGTGGTACAAAAGAATAAACCTGCACATTGGCTTTGACCCTCCCACTTTTTTTTTTTTTTTTTTTTTTGAGACGGAGTCTCGGTCTGTCGCCCAGGATGGAGTGCAGTGGCTTGATCTGGGCTCACTGCAACCTCCGCCTCCCGGGTTCACGCCATTCTCCTGTCTCAGCCTCCCAAGTAGCTGGGACTACAGGCACCCAACACCACGCCGGGCTAATTTTTTTTGTATTTCTAGTAGAGACGGGGTTTCAACGTGTTAGCCAGGATGGTCTCGATCTCCTGACCTCGTGATCCACCCGCCTCGGCCTCCCAAGTAACAATCCCTGTAATCATGGGATTACAGGCATGAGCCACCACACCTGGCCTGACCTTCCCACTTCTTTTATCAATCCTCTTCAATATCCCAACTTCCATGTAATTGTGTTGGGCCAACTTTCTTCTAAAGGACAAAATTAAATAATCAATACATGTACTGCTAAAGCAATTCCAGGCTTAAAATGCTTTAGTTTTGTCTTCAAAAGGGGCACTACTTTTAGTTTTCTAGTATCCCCCATCCTACTGTCTGCCATTTTCTTAAAGAGAAATTCAAATTTACCTTTAAAAGATCTGGCTGCCCACAATGAATTAAGTACAAAAATTTTTACCAATAGTTGGGGGAGAAATCCACTCAAAATTCTACCACCCTAATACAACTTTGTCTTCATTTTTCTATATTCCCTTGATCTGTCCTCACATGCAAGCACATTTTGGAGTTACAGTCATGCGGCACATCCTGCTTTCACCAAGTTCTTCCATGTTGCTGCACAGTAACATTATCACTTGCATCATAGTACATAAAGTAGGTCATCAGCATTTAACCATTTCTGTATTTGGGGGCATTTAAGTTGATTTCAAATTTTTACTTTTTTTGCACAGGTGCAGTGTCTCATGCCTGTAATCCCAGCACTTTGGGAGGCTGTGGTGGGTGGATCACCTGAGGTCAGGAGTTCGAGACCAGCCTGGCCAACACGGTGAAACCCCGTCTCTACTAATAATACAAAAATTAGCCGGGCATGGTGGTGCATGCCTGTAATCCCAGCTACTCGGGAGGCTGAGGCATGAGAACTGCTTGAACCCAGGTGGCGGAGGTTTCAGTGAGCTGAGATTGCGCCATTGCACTCCAGTCTGGGCAACAGAGATAGACTCCATCTCAAAAAACAAAAAAACAAAAACGAAAACAAATTTTTACTTTTTTATAGTAATGGTATAGTGAACCTCTTCATGCATTTAGCTTTTTCTTTCTTATGAGTAATTACACGAGATGCTAGGGAGTGAGATTCTGAATCAAGTGATGTGACTATATTTGCCATTTAAAAAATTGGTCTTGCCCAAATTATTTTACTCTAACAGTAAGGACATTAAAAGCTAAGTGTGATACTAAAAGAATATTATCGGATATAAGAAATATTCCTTTTTCATGGGTATAGGAGGTAAGGGGTCCCTACAAGTAGTATGATAAAACAAACGCCCCTTCAGTCCTTTGATTCCTCACTGCCTGAGGAATAAGCAAACACTACTACAGCCCTTTCATCTGGTGATAGGAGGGAAAAACTGCAGACCTCTTTTTAGGTTTCAGTAAAGGGGTAAAAAAAAAAGTTTGTTAGCTTCAAGGCTCTATTTTAAAAGTGCCCCTTTATCAGATTTCTAGGCATGATACTACTGAGTTTTGCTCAATTTGTACAATAATTTTTATCAAGGTACTCCTGACCCTTTCTAGATACCACATGCCTGAGAAAGAAAGAATAAGGGAGCAACCAGAAAGCTGGCTTCAAAGAAACATATAATGGAAACACTTCTCACTGCTTATTAACAGCAAGAAATAATGCCAGCCAATCCTATTCATTCCATGACATCTTTACCATTAAAAACTTTTTCCAGGCCGGGCACAGTGGCTCACGCCTGTAATCCCAACACTTTGGGAGGCCAAGGCAGGTGGATCACCTGAGGTCAGGAGTTCAAGACCAGCCTGGCCAACTTGGCAAAACCTTGTCTCTACTCAAAATACAAAAATTAGCCGGCGTGATGGCAGGCGCCTATAATCCCACCTACTCAGGAGGCTGAGGCAGAGAACTGCTTGAACACAGGAGGCAGAGGTTGCAGTGAGCCAAGACCGTGCCACTGCGCTCCAGCCTGGGTAGAGACTTCATCTAAAAAAAACAAGCAAACAAAGAAACCTTTTTCTTTGTTTGATGACTACTAAGATAATACATGATACTTGTACATCTTTTAATTCAGACACAAAAATGGAGATGTGGAAAGCAATCTGTCCTCACTTCCACCAAAAAAGGCACAGCTATGGTACAATGGACATAGGAAAAAGTGTGGAAGAACACACAATTAAATACTATTAGAAAAAAATAGAATCCACTACATACAGACTTCTGCAACTTGCTTTGTATGTGACTTTTAAATAATGTAGCTTTAAGGAGGTTGCAGTGAGCCAAGATCGCACCTCTGCACTCCAGCCTGGGCGATGGAATGAGACACTGTCTCAAAAAAAATAAATAAAAATAAATAGATAACGTACCTTTAAAATATATACTTTTCATTATGAAATACTGAAAGCATTCAGAAAATTATAGGTGCTTACCAATTAATTTTGTCAAATCTTAACTCTGGTAATATTTGCTTTATAATTTTAAAAAATAAATTACAGAGATGAGGCCCCTCCTCTGGACTCCCCCCTCCATTTCCCTCCCTCCCTTTATAGAGATTACCACATCTTGTATTGGCTAAATAGCATTCCTATGCATGCTTTTCTATTTTTATTACATAACTATGCTTCAATAAAATACATTTACCTTATTTCCTTTGAAATAATTTAATTAAATTTACCTTCAATTTAAAATGCATACTTTTAACATTATACCATTTCTAAAATGTAGATGTATCTTACAATCCATAATGAGACATTACATCACAATTTAACAGGCAATTTTCCCCCTTTCTCAGTGTATATAAAATAATAGTGCATCTTAGCATCAGTGTAGCCTTTTAGATTCTATGAGATGTGGTAGGATTGCTTTACATGACTTTTTAAGGAAATGGCATCACATTAGACATTTCACAACTTTGTCTTTTCATTCGATATGATGTTTTTGAGATTTAGCAATGTTGTCACATGTATGGAACATCTTTAACGTCTCAACTAACCGTGACACATCACAGCATTAGAAGACATTTAAGTAAGACAGAAGTCCTATGCTTGCTAAAAGAAATGGTAACTAGTGATGTTCAAATGCTTGACTTAAACAAAGAAAAGGTATACAAAACAAGATGGAAATACGAAAAAAAGAGGGAGAGAAGAGAAAGAAAAAAATTCCCTGCTTGTTTGATTTGTATGTAGCTGGGAACAGCAGACATCTGAAAAACTAAACTTGATGACTCAGGAATAAAAATGACAAGAGGAACTGTTTCCTGGAAATCTGTGCTGTTGCTACTCCAGGGCCCAGTCAGAAATGCAAGCTGCTCATATCAGCCACGCAAGCACTGAGACCTCAGACCCGGCTTTTACTCACTCAAGGTTGGCTGAAAACCAGCATCATCATAAGACAGGCAACAACAGTGGAGGGACAAAGAAAGGGCGACTGAGACTGCAGCCTCATTCACTGTTTTCTGTGACTCTGTTCTTCCCTGTCCCTCCTCCCTTATTTGTATTCCACTTTTTCTCTATTACTTTAGCCAAGAGGTCCATTTCAAAGACCTGTACCCACTGTCTGCCTTACACGCTTAAACACACATGTGCGTTCATGTACTCACACACACACAATCCCCACGATGAAAAGTCAAAGTAACCACTCAGTACTAGATTTTGCTGAATGTACATAAGAAATTTTCTATTACTGGTTCCTCAAATGAAACCCCAGTTTTAGCTTGAGAGTTAAAAGTGGCAAAACAAACAAACAAACAATAACAAAAAAACCCTACAGCTCCTGATAGCTTCTTCTTCCCCTTTCCATGTGATCAAAAACACCTTGCCGGAGGCAGATTTAATTTTTGAAAAGGGCCTCCAGTGGCCTTTTTCACAAGCACACATGGAGCCCTTACTTTTCACAGAGGACACACTGTGATAACTCTTACAGGGGTGTATTAAATATTGTACTACTAATTCTTATACGTGTAGTTTGGCCCTTTACCTCCATTTAACCATAAGCCAGTTGAAAAAAATGGCAATACTCTATCTAATTCTAGCTAACACAGAAATGCCCATATTTACTCATATTAAAGTATTACAGAAGCCATTAATAAATGTAACCATCAAAGAAAAGTAGAATTCCTAAATTATTTAATTTGTTAATAGGTAAACTGCATCTTTTTATCTTTTAAAATTTAATATTTTAAATTCTAGTATATTTCATATACAGTAATGGAACAAAATGACCCCCAAATCATTTTACTGGTTTTTCTTCCTCCAAAACATTCCTGGAAGCCAGAAAATCCACTGGAGTTCTTGTGTTTTGGGGCATTCTGCAACTAAAGTTCCTGTTACCTGCTGATATACTTGAAATATGTCTGAACATAAATTATTGGAAGATTAAACTCTCAAATTTGATTAACTCACTTTCTGTCAAGTTATCCTAATTAACCTACAGCCTTCAAACTTTGGGATTATTGCTGCCAATTCTGTACAGCCATTTGTTTAGTGCACAGTCTGTTCTAATGCCCTCCAATGCAAAATTGCAAATAAAAACTCTTTTTGATTTCTACTAATTAAATAGACATTGGAATGTGCCATACCTATAATCTGTATTAATATGTGAATACAAATTTTGCCTACTTCATATGAAGCATTCAGAAAGAACTTATTAAACTAAAATAAATTCTTCTTGCAGCAAAGGACTTTCATTTGTTCAGAAACATCACTGAATGCCTACTATGTGTCAAGCACTGTGCTGGCCAGGGCAAATACAGTTGTAAACAAGACAGACACAGCCCCTGCACTCATGGACTTTCCATGACTAGGAAAGACAGACATTAACAAATAATCACAACCAAATAGTTAGAAAGCTAACATCACAATTTGTGCCTTGCACAGCACTTGCCAAAATTAAGCTCAGTATCAAAAATACAAATACTGGCCAGGCATGGTGGCTCATTCCTATAATCCCAGCACCTTGGGAGGCCAAGGCAGGAGGACTGCTTGAGCCTAGAGGTTTGAGGCCAGCCTAGGCAACACAGAGAGACCCCATCTCTAGAAAAAAAAAATTTTTTTTAATTAGTCAGGCATGGTGGTGCATGCATGTAGTCCTAGCTACTTGGGAGGCTGAGATGAGAGGATTGCTTGAGCCTGTGTGGTAGAGGCTATAGTCAGCCATGATCATGCCACTCACTCCAGCCCGGGCAACAGAGCAAGACTCTGTCTCAAAAAAAAATTATATATATATACATATATACACACACACATCTATATACACACACACACACATCTATACACACATACACAAATATTCTACTCAGTTAAGGACTTTGTTGAGTTTATAGATCAAGAATGGTACAAAGGATAGAAGAGAGATGACAAAGTCATGCCTCAAATTAAAATTGTAGGATAGTAGTAATGGGTGAACAGCATTCTGTATGTACTTAATGCCACTAAATTGTACACTTTCAAAATGGTGACAATGGTAAAAACAAGCCAGGTACAGAAAGACAAATACTTATACGACCTCACTCACATGTAGAATCTTAAAAAGCTGATCTCATAGAAATAGAAAGTACAATGGTCTCAGAGGCTGGACTGGTTAGAGAGGAGAGGGAAATGGGCAGACGTTGGTTAAAGGATATATAATGATAATTAGGTAGGAAAAATAAATTCAAGAAATTTAGACAATATTGCATTCTTTTTTATTATTTTTTGTAGAGACGGGGTCTCACTATGTTGTCTAGACTGGTCTAGAACTCCTAGTCTCAATCAATCCTCCCGCCTTGCCCTCCCAAAGTGTTGCGATTACTGGCATGAGCCACCATGACCAGATGATAACATTTTATTCTTGAAAAATTTAAAGAGAGTGGATGTTAAAATGTTCTTACCACAACAATGATAACTGTGTGAGGTAATGCATTTGTTAATTACCTAGACTTAACAATTCTACAATGTATATATGTTATGTATGACATATACATCATGTTATGCATAATACAAAACATCACATTATGCATGTTAAATACATACAATGTTATCTGCCAATTTTTTTTACAAAACATATTTTAAATGTCAAAACAAAAAAAAATTCATAGCATAAAATTTGCCCTTTTGGTAAATTTACCAAAATTAAGTAGAAATCAAAAAAGGTTTTTATTTGCAATTTTGCCTTGGAGGGTATTAGAGCAGACTGCATTAAACAAATGGCTGTACAGAACTGGCAGTAATCTTTACAATAAGTTGACCAAAATGGTAAATTTTATGCTATAAATGGGTTTTGGTAAATTTACCAGAATAGTAATTTTATGCTATATATGTTTTGTCACAATAAAAATGTAAAAAACAAGTTGTTAAATGTTTAATCAACTTCACCAAAAACTTAAAACATATGAGTGCTATATGAGAGAAGCTATATGGCACAGAAGTGAAAATAGACAGAAAACATGAAATTTCTTGGCTTTGATTATCTGCCAGCCTTACATCGATTGTATAGTGCACCTATCAGAGCACAGCTGGAGGTGGGTAAGAGCACAATCTTAGAAACAGGTTTCACTACAAATGCATGGTTTCTAATCTTCATCAGATTCTCAAACCTTTTCCTTATCACTAATCAGCTCCCAAACTTTTGCCATTCTCTTTCAATCTGCTGCTCAACCCCAGGACCACATTTAATGACCTCTTCCCCTCCATTTCCTGATCCTCACCAAACCTACCTACATTTGCTCCCATTCTTACTTTCTTCTCTCCCGGTTCTGAATAGGGGTTTTGAATCTTGCCCCTCTAGCAAGAACCTTCCTTGTAAAGATCTGATCTGCTCATGAACCTTATCCCATCAATTAGCCCTTTAGTAACTTCACCTCCTCCCTCTCTACAGGCTCCTTCTTTAAGTTAGTTCTCAAGCTACTCCTATCTTCAAAAAAAAAAAAAAAAATTGTTACCCTCCTTTGACTCTAATCTTCCTCTAGCTACCACCCTACTTCTCCCTTTGACTTGACTTCCTCCCTTCTTAGCCTGTACCCCTATCTCTTCCTCCCATTCACTGCTCCACAGACTATAATCAGACTTCACTTCCCATATATCCAGGCCGATGAAAGCGTGCTGGCTGAAGTCATAGGGGATTTCCCACTGACTCATTTCAATGGACCCTCTTTGGTCTTTCTTAAATATAGGAAATATCAGCCATATTTAAATTTCTTTATTGGCAGCACCACTATTCATCCAATTCTCTAAACCAAAGCCCTGTAACTCTCCAGAGTCCTCTCACTCTTACTTTTTTATCTCCTTGTTCGGCCACAATTTTTTTAATTTCAAAAAAAAGTACACAGTATTACCCACTTGAGAAATTTAAAAATACAGATAAATAATACAGAACAAAATTTAAATTTAAATTTAATGTACAAAAGAGAAATAAAAACATACATCCCAACAAAGATTTGCACACAAATGTTCATAGCAGCTCTATTCATAATAGGCAACAACTGAAAACAACCCAATATCCATCAATATGTGAATCGATAAAAAATTGTGGTAGGCCAGGTGTGATGGCTCACACTTGTAATCCCAACACTTTGGGAGGCCAAGGTGGAAGGATTGCTTGAGGCCAGGAGATTGAGACCAGCCTGGGCAACATACAGAGACCCCCATCTCTACAAATAATTTAAAAATTAGACAGACATGGTGGCACACACCTGTGGTCCCAGTTACTCAGGAGGCTGAGGCAGGTGGATCACCTGAGTCTGGGAAGTCAAGGCTGCAGTGAGCCATGATCACACCACTGCACTCCAGCCTGGGTGTCAGAGCAAAACTCTGCCTTGAAAACAAAAAAAAAAATGTGGCATAGGCATACAATGGAATACTACTTAGTAATAAAAAAGAATGAACTACTAATACATACCACAACAAGGAGAAATCTCAAAAGCATCATGCTGAGTGAAAAACAGATGCAAAAGAAAACACACTGTATGATTCCATTCATATAAAATTTTAGAAAAGGCACAGCTATAGTGACAGAAAGCAGATAAAGTTTTCAGGAGCCAGAATGTAGGGGAAAAAGACTAACTGCAAAAAGGATCACGAGGGTACATCCTGGGGTGATGGACACACTATATTATGATTGTGATGGTGGTTACATGATTGTATATATTTGTCAGAACTATCAAACTGTACACTTAAAATTTGTGAATTATATAATATCTAAGTCATCCCTCAATAAAGCTGATTTTAAAAAATTAATTACATTTAACTAATTGAGCCTTCTAAAATAAGATTTTTAAATCTACGTTTCTTTTCTAAAGACCTAATTTATATTTATTTCAGTTCTGCGGTGAATCAATCCCATATATAGTATTGTGTTGCTCATAATGACACAAAATTATGATTGGAAATAATACTTAGCTGAATTACTTTATCTCCGGGAAGCTTATCAAGGCAACAATTTACAATGTACATAAGCAGGTGAAGTTTGTTATGAAAATGGCATTATTTTGATTATGATAAATAAGCCGTGTGCTCTTTGATTCTGCCTGCATAGCAATTTCATTTATTCTCTTTGAGAACCTCCTGAATGGAAACCTCAAATTTCAAAGGGTGAATACTGGTCTGTCTTTCAGACACTGTACCTAGGCGGAAAGCACAGGGCTAGGACTTCCTCCTTTCTTTATTCCCTTAGGATTAAAATGTATACAAGGGGACTCCAAAAAATTCATTAAAAAATGAAATTAAGAGATAATGAAAATATACACTTCATTTCTCAACATAAGCTCCATCAAGTTCAAGATACTTTTGTGAGTAATGATACCAGCCATTAGTCCATCTCTAAAGAATTGAGGGTCCCAGAATTTAATCATGTCAATGCAGTCCTTTTTACATTATTAACTGAAGAAAAATAGGTGCCCTTTAAATATTTTTTAAGATTAGGAAAGAAAAAGAAGTCAGATAGAGCCAAATCAAGACTGTAAGATAGGCCAGGCACAGTGGCTCATGCCTGTAATCTCAGCACTTTGGAAGGCCGAGACAGGTGAATCACCTGAGGTCAGGAGTTCAAGACCAGCCTGGTCATCATGGTGAAACCCCATCTCTATTAAAAATACAAAAAATAGCTGGACATGGTGGATCATGCCTGTAATCCCAGCTACTTGGGAGGCTGAGGCAGGAGAATTGCTTGAACCTGGCAGGTGGAGGTTGCAGTGAGCCAAGATTGCACCACTGCACTCCAGCCTGGGAGACAAAGTGAGACTGCAACTCAAAAAAAAAAAAAAGACTGTAAGTGAATGCCTAATAATTTCCCATCAAAACTCTTGCAAAATTGCCCTTTTTTGATGAGAGGATGAGTGGGAACATTGTCCTGGTGGAGAAGGACTCTCTGGTAAAGCTTCCCTGGGTGTTTGTTTGTTTGTTTTGCTAAAACTTTGGCTAATTTTCTCAAAGCACACACAATAAGCAAATATTATCATTCTTTGGCTCCCCAGAAAGTCAACAAGCAAAATACCTTGAGCATCCCAAAAGTCTCTTGTCATGACCTTTGTTCTTGACTAGTCTGCTTTTGCTTTAACTAGACCACTTCCACCCTCTTGGTAGCCATTGCTTTGGTTGTGCTTTGTCTTCAGCATCATACTGGTAAAGCCATGTTTCCTCTCCTATTACAATCCTTCGGACATATGCCACAGGATCTCAATCCCACTTGTTTAAAATTTCATGTAAAGTTCCCTCTTCAATTATAGCATTAACAAGATTAATTTTTTCCTTGAAAATTGACGTGGGTGGTCTACTGCTGTGGGCTTCCTCTTCAACATCATCTCGTCCCTTCTTAAAGGATGTTAGCCATTTGTAAACTGTTGGTTTCTTTAGAGGATTGTCCCCATAAACTTTTTGTAAAGCATCAATGATTTCACCATCCTTCTACCCAAGCACCACCATAAATTTGATGTTTGTTCTTGCTTCAATTTTAGCAGAATTCATGCTGCCCTGATAGGGGCTTTTTAAAAACTGGTGCCATATCATTTCTTAATGTCTCGAACTGTTCAGACATGTTGTAACAAGTTCAGACATGTTGTAACAAGTTAGTACAAGTTGATTTTGGTTCAAAAATATTTTGAAATCCATGCATAGTTTTTTTTCATAGTGTACATTTTTTCCATGAACTTTTCCAAGACCCCTCATACGTTTCTTTATTCCCATACCCACCCCCAGCATCTAATACAGTACTTAAACAATGTTGACTAGTTCAAAATATGTATCTATTTGATGCATAACAGAATTGCTGCCACCAAAAGACTCACTTCCTAAACAATTCACACTCAAACCAATTTTATAACACTAACTTACCTAATTCTAGTAACTGAAAATGCATACACAGGGTGCAAATCTTTAACTATGAAGACAGCTTTGTTAATCCCCAGCTAGAGGAAAGGCTCTGAACTTTGTCTAAAGCCTATCTGAAAATCTACCACAAGACAGTGTATCAATGTATTTTCCCTGTTGTTCCATAAACCATTTCCAGAGTTACAGAATGATCATGCTGCAATGCAGGGAGGAAAGGGTTGAAGGCAACTAGTTTCTATTCACTTACCATTAAGCTGAGAAAAGCTGATCAGTTTTGACAGTTCTAACTCACTGACTTGCTTTCCAAAATACTAAGGATAGTTCTGGCTCAATAGAGTGATTATCCAAAGATTAGTGACCGCTGATTAATTTATCCTCTCAAGTAACCATAAATAATGGGGATTACATTGCCTTGACATTCTTCCATAACCCATTCTCAGTTGCCACCAGACACCCAAAGTCATCTTGATGAATTAAGAGGATGAAGACAGATTAATTAGATTAAGCATTACTTTTACCAGATTTTTTTTTCCAAAATAGTCTGCCTCTTGAAGTGGCTCAATATTTGTTTCCTAATCAAAGTGCAAAAAATAACTACCACATATACAAAATTAATTATAATACCATACATGTAACAAATGAACACTAAATTATAGAACACCATGTTTTGAAGTCAATATCAAAAACTTACATTGTTCTTTTGGTTCCCAACCTTTACCACTATCAAGTCTCTTCTTGTCTGATGTGTTAGCAAGGAATTTAAAAGATTGTATAAATTCTATTTTTCAAACTCTGAGGAGAAAAATGCTTTAATTGGACTTTCCTTTTCTTCCCTTCCCTATAACTGTCAGAAAACATATTTACTGGTCAGCAAGCCAGTACTTCAGTTCACCCAGAAGGCACAACAGCAGACAAATGTGGTCAAAATACTGCCTTACATGCTGACTTTTGCTTTAATACAGATTCTGTAAATGAAGCCAAATGATATTAAAAGATGAAACAATTACTGGAAGGGTAAAGGTGTCTTGGCTTACAAAAAACGGCAGATATCTCTTCTTGCACAACTATCAATTCCCTTTCATCCACCCCCTGCTGTTACTGGTTCTTCCTCCAGGGTCACTGCACTTCCAGCACCTTCAGCTGGGCTTCAATCACAAGAGAGCAATTCAGGACCTGAGTCCTGAGAGATCACAGGACAGCACGTGAGTCAACACACACGCCTGCACACAGGCACCATGCCAACCTGCTCAGTCACAACAGTGTTGGACGGTTCTGTAGCGCTTTATGCACTGAAAAGTACTTTGACACTCTCTTGAGTCTCGCTGCTCACTGTGTGACAGGTAATTAAGGCAAAACATACTTGTGTGTGGCCAGGTGGCTAGTTATTATCTCAATTAGGACTGACCCCCTTCCCAGCCAGAAAGTGCCATAAAGAGGACACCTCCTCCCCTAACAAACCTCAAATGTCTATTATGAATATGCAAAAACAGTCCATATTTCTCAATAAACTGTGCAATATTCCACCCCAGTCCTAGTCAGATAACTTAATTTCACTTATTCTATAATAGTATTATAGTTAAAAGAATTAGCTGTTTTCATTTTGAATTATGAATGAAGTAGTTGGCTCAGTTACTAAACTCTGTGAATATATAAGATAACATCATCTGCTTGTTGAACAGGTTTTCACCACTGTCAATACTTTAAATTTAAAATACATAAATTAGTTGAAATGACTGTAAGCTATTCTCACAGTCTCTTGGTCTAGAACATCTTAAAAATAAGACTTACAGACCAACTTAATTACATCACAAATGAAAGGAGGAGGAACATGACAAAAGTCTTTAGCAGTCATGTCAAATTGAAGGGAAAAAAATGACTAAGTCTTAAGACGAAGTTTTGGAAATACCTAAGACAGGGATAGTAAAATTATAATTTTGACCCTTGGGAAGATGCAAATCTGAATTAGAGAAATCCAAAGGCTAGAAAGACATTTTAAGGAAGTTCTATTACTTTTTTTTTTTTTTTTTTAAGACCAAAGCTAAGAGGTGGCAGCAGCTACAGTGGCCATCTCAGTGCGGCCATACTTTTAAATATAATGATTTCAGTAGAAATGAACTAAATTACCTAGAAGCAGCCCCTGAGTCCACTCAAGGCAGGATTTCTGGGTTTCTATTATGTCATGTTCCTCTTAGAGATATATGTTCTTTCCAAAGCCCCACCACTGGACTCAGCGTCACTCTGAGATTCCCAGTTTGCATTTCCAGTTACCTGCCTGACATCGCCCTTGATGTCTTGCTGACCCTTAATGCTCCACATGTCTAAAATGTGAGCCAGCCTTTCCCTGGCAACTCCTTCTCCTCATGCCCCATACCTGTCCATGGCACCGTCTAGGGCTGTCAACATGATTTTGTGGGGCACAATACAAAATGTATTGTAGGTCTCCCTGATCAAAAATTATTAAGACACAGGCTCCAGATGTAGGCATCAATGCTGTTTCTGTGTTCTTTATCACTGTCCACACCCATTGTTTGCCAGAATTCCTGCAGTCTATCCTTTGAAATGCCTCACATCTGTCCCTTCATTCCCATTTCCATGGCTGCCCCTCAAATCTCACTCGGCTTTCGGTCGGGGCTTTGTAATTGGTGTTCCTCCTATTTCTTGCCTCTGCAACCCAGAGATCTTTTTAAAGCACTACTTAGAAACCCTCTTCAGAAATCCTCAGTATCTCCCCATTGCCTCTATTAAATAACGTCCAAGCTTACCTTGGCATTTAGATCTTCCATTCCCCATCTCCACCATTCTTTTCCAGCCTTATAGTCTATGACCTTTCACTACATATCCTGGGCCCCTCGACAAACCAAACTCCTTGTCATTCACTTAATAAGCCCAGTGTGGAGTCAAGTATAAAGAACCTGGGCCATGAAGCTGGAGACTTAAGTTTAAATCCAGCCTCACTACTTACTAGCCTTAGTAGCCCCACCTAAAACACACACATCATAATTGTTACATGAAAGGATTACTGGATAGATTTAACAAAATAACCTAAAATACATAATAAACCACAGTCAGAACATTCAGTATTAGAACTGCCTCCCAACCCTTGCCCAGGCCTTACACTCTCACCTCAGATACCCTCTTCTGTTAGATATGCTGAGGAAAGTCTCCCAATCTCGTAACACCTAACTCAAAAACTGAAGCCTTCTCTAGTTCGCTCAATCAGAAGTCATTCTCCCTTCCTCTAAAATCCTGTATCTTGCTTGCACAGCATTTAGCATGTACAGCATATTCTCTCAGACTTACTTAAGTATGTATCATTCTGTTTCCCCTCATGACCTCTCAAGAGCATGGAATAAGTCGAATTTGTTTCTTGTGTGGCTCTCAGTACATATTTTGTGCTCAAAAAATTAAATGGGTGGCTGGACATGGTGGCTCACATCTATAATCCCAGCACTTTGAGAGGCTGAGGCAGGTGGATCACCTGAGGTCAAGAGTTTGAGACCCACCTGACCAACATGGTGAAACCCCATTTCTACTAAAAATACAAAAATTAGCCAGGCATAGTGGCGTGTGTCTGTAATCCCAGCTACTCAGGAGGCTGAGACAGGAGAATCGCTTGAACCCAGGAGGTGGAAGTGGCAGTGAGCCGAGATCGTGCCATTGCATTCCAGCTTGGGCGACAAGAGTGAAACTCCATCTAAAAAACAACAAAAAAATTAAATGGGGAGCTGGGCCCGGTGGTTCACACCTATAATCTCAGCACTTCGGGAGGCTGAGGCAGGCAGATCCCCTGAGTTCAGGAGTTTGAGACCAGCCTGGGCAATGTGGTGAAACCCCGTCTCTACAAAAAATGTGAAAATTAGCTGGATGTGGTGACATGCACTTGTAGTCCCAGCTACTCGGGAGGCTGAGGTGGGAGGATCACTTGAGCCTGGGAAGTCAAGGCTGCAGTGAGCCATGAGTGTGCAACTGTATGTACTCCAGCATGGGTGACAGAGCGAGACCCTGTCTCATAAAAATAACTAAATAAATACATGCAAACAAAATTTTTAACATACCCCAAAATTAATTGATAAAATATTTTCAATGGAATTAGCTCGAGTCCAGAGGTTGATGCAAGGTGACAGCACTGAAAGAGATTAAGATATGGCTACTCTTGCAGACTTGATCCTCTGAAGGATGAGATGTCACCTGGAAGAATCACAAAATCCTCATGCCCAAGTCTCTACATGGTTTATTTCCATTCCTATCCCCCGCCCTAAGACAGACCTTGATCAACACCTGGGCTAAGACAGCAGAGGAAACAAGGACATGGTCTACCTGCCAAGATGTGTCAGGTGAGAATCTAAGGCCTAAGATAATCTCAAGCCTTCCTTCATTACCTATGGGAATGAAGTTTTACCCTAATATATTCACTGACATATGTCCTCTTGTATTTGCAAATATTATATGTAATTGCCAGGTCATTTGCAGCTTCTAAAGGGCTCAAAAACTGGGAACACAGACTTATAAGCACTGAAATATGATTTTAAACTACTTTTAAAAAATATCATTGGTACTTATCAATTTAGCAAATACTAATAAAAATAAAACCAAACATTGGTAGGGTTTTCAGGAAGCCAGCACATCACTAGTGGCACAATAAACTGATTCAAGTTTTCTAAAGAATAATCTGGCAATGTGTAACAGGTGTTATAAAGTTGTTCATACCCTTTGAACCAGTAATCTTACTTTTGGACGTACACCCAAGGAAGCAATCCAAGAGAGGGGAAAAAAACAATTTGTTCGACAACATATACAGATATGCTACATATGTTGTATAACACTGCCTGCTACTCACTAAACAAAGGAGGCCTGGTTGAGTAACCTAGGGTAGACCAATATGGTAGAACATCACACTTACTGAAACAATTAAGCAGGTGCCTTATGTGATACAGAAAAATGTACCTTAAAAAATGTTTACTGAAAAACAGAAAACAAAAGCAAATATTGACATATAAATGTATAATTCTGCCAGGCCCAGTGGCTAACGCCTATAATCTCAACACTTTGGAAGGCCAAGGCAGGCGGATCATTGAGACCAGGAGTTTGAGACCAGCCTGGCCAACACGGCGAAACCCTGTCTCTACTAAGAATACAAAAATGAGCTGGACATGGTGGCACACTCCTGTAGTCCCAGCTACTTGGGAGGCTGAAGTGGGAGGATGGCTTCAGCCTGAGGTTGAGGTCGCAGTGAGCCGTGATCGTGCCATGGCACTCCAGCCTGAGCAACACAGCAAGACTCTGTCTCAAAAAAAATAGTAATTTATAATTATTTATTTGCAAATCTGAAAACCCAAACCCAAAGTTTTTGTAAGAGAATATCAACATTTAATTAGAAGCAAAACTTGATCTGAACTGACGTGAAGCTACTCATGGTCTCTATTTAACTCACTTATCCATACATTTTGCTGCAGAAATGTTAATGTATTTGATTATAGGGTACCTGGGACTCTTCTAGGGGTGTCAGAAAATACAGGTGTCTGTACCAAGTTACTTTTTTTTAACTCTATTTACTTCAGTAGGGAGCAGGTTACTTTTTTACAATTCAAAAAAACCTAGGCTGGGCGCAGTGGCTCAGACCTGTAATGCCAGCACTTTAGGAGGCCGAGGTGGACAGATTGCTTGAGCCAAGGATTTCAAGACCAGCTTGGACAACAAGGCAAAACCCTGTCTCTACAAAAAAATACAAAAATTAGCTACGTGTAGTGGCATGCCCCTGTAGTCCTAACTACTTGGGAGGTTGAGGTGGGAGGATCACTTGAGCCCAGGAGGTTGAGGCTGCAGTGAGCCATGATCCCACCACTGCACTCCAGCCTGGGTGACACAATGAGATCCTGTCTCAAAAAAAGAAGAAAAAAAAAAAAAAATATATATATATATATATAGAGAGAGAGAGAGAGAGAGAGAGGGAACCCCAAGTTTCAGACAAACAATTACTATACTGACAGACTATCTATACTGATGATATCTATAAATATATAACAACATATACATGTATGTATGTATGTATGTATGTATATATGCATACATGCATCAGTTATAAATTTAGGTAAAAGTGTTAAACTTTGGCATTCCCTGGCTTTGTTGATAAAACCGCTTAAGGAGAGTGTATTCTTTAAGGAAAGCTAACCTCCTTATAATGCTTCATCTGTGGGGGTGAGTAAAAAAAGACAACTGTAGGCCAGGCACGGTGGCTCACATCTGTAATCACAGCACTTTGGTAGGCCGAGGCGGATCACGAGGTCAAGATATCGAGACCATCCTGGCTAACATGGTGAAACCTCATCTCTACTAAAAATACAAAAATTAGCTGGGCATGGAGGTGCATGCCTGTAATCCTAGCTACTCGGGAAGCTGAAGCAGGAGAATCGCTTGAACACGGGAGACGGAGATTGCAGGGAGCCGAGGTCACACCACTGCACTCCAGCCTGGTGACAAAGCGAGACTCCATCTCAAAAAAAAAAGACAACTGTAGATAAACCAAATCCGAATCCCCAAATAATTACAGATTCAAAACCAATAAAACCAAATGTATTATAATTTATTTTTATTTAAATTTAAGTAGACATCTATAGATAATTTCACAACATTTCTGCAGAAAGTTCAGGCTTCAGATCTATTGAGCATCATTTACAGACACCCGTGTATTGAAAGAAGTAATAAACTCTCATGTTTTATAAAGAATCTTCCAGGTGACCCGTAAATAGACTAAAGTTTAAATCATTAGAAAGTATTACTTTAAATGTAGTGGTTTAAATGAACATTTGAAACATAATCTTTTCTTTCCCCTGCTTTGTCTATGCTGAAAGAAAATAACTTTTCTTTTTTTTTTGAGACAGAGTCTTGCTCTGTTGCCCAGGCTGGCGGGCTGTGGAACAATCTTGGCTCATTGCATCCTTGACCTCTAGGGCTAGGTGATCCTCCCACCTCAGCCTTTTGAGTAGCTGGGACTACAGGTGCCTGCCAACATGTCCAGCTAATTTTTGTATTTTTCGTAGAGATGGGGTTTCACCATGTTGCCCAGGCTGCTCTAGAACTTCTGGGCTCAAGCAATTCATCTGCCTCGGCCTCCCAAAGTGATGGGATTACAGGCATGAGCCACTCTGCCCAGCCTTAATCATTTTTAATGCAGGTAAAAACCCTCTGAGATTCTGGCCAGCAACAAAATGTGGAAAAAATAGCCTATTTGCCCTCCCCTCTCCATACAAAATAGGATTTTTAGATTACAAATTATTTATCAGTTGAGCATGGTGGCTAACACCTATAATCCCAACACTCTGGGAGGCCAAGGCAGGAGGACTGCTTGAGCCCAGGAGTTCAAGACCAGCCTGGGCAACGTGGTGAGACCCCATCTCTACAAAAAAACTTCAAAAATTAGCCAGGTGTAGTGGCACATGCCTGTGATCCCAGCTACTCAGGAGGCTGAGGCAAGAAAATCGCTTGAGCCCAGGTCAAGGCTGCAGTGAGCTGTGTTCATACCCCTACGCTTCAGCCTGGGCAGCAGAACAGGACCCAGTCTCAAAAATAAATAAATACATACATACAAATTATTTATCAACTCTGGATTTAATGTTTCCTATATAATTATGCATAAAAATACAAATATAAGTCTATTATCTCCTCTGACCCTTCTTTATGCCTCACCAGCTCCCCTGCCCCTGCAAAAAATGAACAAGAACTTAATGTGTAGTCACTGGCTGAGGCTCAGTTGTTATCACTACATCACAGAGCTCTTAACAATTGTGCATCTGATATTAAACATTTGTTTTGAACCAACATCAAAATATGGCCAAAGGATCTGATCTTATTAAAAATCAAGTCCTTTTTTCAGTTTAAGCCTATTCCACAGTAACATTTTTCTCTGAGTAGAAGGAGACAAAACATAACACCTACAACTAAAACTCCATACATTTATCATTTATTCCTAAAAAACAACTTACTCTTAAGGGAAGTGTACTTACAGTCAATAACTACATGGCTGGGGTCCTCCTGTCAAAGTTTGAGTGCTACATTACTACAGGACAACAATGACAACTTCCTGCCCCATTCACACTAACTTTGTGGAATGTCGTTGTTTAAACAACCACTGACAAATGTGAACCCTTTGAGATGCTGCCATTTGAAGTTGCAACATAAAGTCAAAACTAATAAAAGGATAATTAAGTAAGATGAAAAGGTTTTTATTAATAAAAACAGTCTCCAGACTAACCTACTTGACTTGGCATTAATACTTATCTACACAGAAAAGTCAATAAATATCACCATTTAATGAACAGGTAGTTTTCTATTTTTGTAATATTAAAACACATCTCAAAATTGGTCTTGGATTCAATCTAAATGCAACACAAATATAAATTTTGGCTTTCTGAACACAGGCAGAACATTGCTGATACAATTTACTCTTTTTAAAATTTTTACTACACTTTTTAATGTTAATTTTATTTTAATTAAAAGTAGAGACGGGGTCTCACTATGTTGCCCAGGCTGTTCTTGAACTCCTGGACTCAAGCGATCCTTCCACCTAGGGTTTTCTTTTTTTTTGAGACTGAGTTTCACTCTTGTTGCCCAGGCTGGAGTACAATGGCACGATCTTGGCTCACTGCAACCTCCACCTCCCGGGTTCAAGTGATTCTCCTACCTCAGCTTCCCCGGTAGCTGAGATTACAGGCATGCGCCACCACACCCGGCTAATTTTGTATTTTTAGTAGAGACAGGGTTTCTCCATGTTGGTCAGGCTGGTCTCTAACTCCGGACCTCAAGTGATCCGCCCACCTCGGCCTCCCAAAGTGCTAAGATTTACAGGCATGAGCCACAGCACCCGGCCTCCATCAGGTTTTCAAAGTGCTGGGATTACAGGTATGAGCCACCCTGCCCAGCTGCAATTTACTCTTTAGCAAAA
This sequence comes from Pongo pygmaeus, assembly GCF_028885625.2. Taxonomy (NCBI): domain Eukaryota; kingdom Metazoa; phylum Chordata; class Mammalia; order Primates; family Hominidae; genus Pongo; species Pongo pygmaeus. Next base: position 111,081,563 of record NC_072378.2, on the reverse strand, counting down.
AATAGGTACTAGCTGAACTGCAGACCAATGCACCTTTCCGTAGGTGCAATGGACTTTTATCCATTAATTTAATCATTGACCTTTCATTTAGACTTAACCATCTAAAGCATACCTTTAATTGAATTTAAAACTCCTTAGTGAGTGATTCTTAAGTGGAGGCACTGGAGGAGAAAAGCGGCACAGCTCCCCTCACTCACTAAGAGGCACAGATCAGAAGTTCTAGAGGGGTACATTTACTAATTTTTTTAAAGCACACATTCAATATTATAATTCTGTATTTAAAGAACAAGAAAATAATTCTAATTATATCCACAACATAACTAAAAGTAAAGCTTGGCCGGGCATGGTGGCTCATGCCTGTAATCCCAGCACTTTGGGAGGCTGAGGCGGGTGGGTCACCTGAGGTTAGGAGTTCGAGACCAGCCTGACCAACATGGCGAAACCCTACCTCTACTAAAAATACAAAAAAATTAGCCAGGCATGGTGGTGCACGTCTGTAGTCCCAGCTACTCTGGAGGCTGGGGCACGAAAATCGCTTGAACCCAGGCGGCAGAGGTTGCAGTGAGCCGAGATCACGCCACTGCACTCCAGCCTGGGTGACACAGCAAGACTCCGTCTCCAAAAAAAATACAAATAAAAACTTAAAAATAAAAGTAAAGCTTGACAAAACTTTGGCTGATGGATAAATACAAAGTATGACATTGTCTTCTGCCACTCACAAGGAAAGGCAAACTACACTTGGATGTGTGTGACAAAATTCTGAAGTAACATGAGACTTTTATGTTTATCAAGAGGGGACAAAGGGAGTTACAAACACTGTTTTGGGGCCAGGCACAGTGGCTCAAACCTGTAATCCCAACACTCTGGGAGCCTGAGGTTGGAGGACCAATTGAGCTCAGGCATCTGAAACCAGCTTGGGCAATATAGAGAGACCCCCCCCGCTACAAAAAAATTTTTAAAAATTAGCCAGGTATGGTGGTATGTGCCTGTAATCCCAGCTGTTCAGGAGGCTGGGGCAGGAGGATCCCTTGAGCCCAAGAGGTTGAGGTTATGGTGAGCCATGATCACATCACTGACTGCACTCCAGTCTGAGCAACAGAGTAAGACCCTGTCTCTTAAAAAAAAAAAAAAAAAGAAAACAAAGAAAGAAAAAAGATACACTGCTTTGGTCCACAAAGGAAACATTGCTTTGGTCCATATTCAGTATTTCTAATCTGTATTTCATACTTATGCCCATGATTAAAAATTAGTGAAATGAAAAAAGACTTCTTACTTGAAAATAAGGCAAGCCATTTCTTCATCGACTTTTTTTTAGTTCCTATATGCAAGGTGAGGAATTTTGCTGTTACAGAAGGCACTTTAACAAAGAGGTATGATCATACGCATGTACGTTTGAAAGCACTGCTTTCCTCCATTCCTCCAGCCACTGATAGGCTATCTCTCTTATGTGGTGGGTCTGCGCAGTTCCCAGGTGTGCTGGAGTTTCCTGTTCTGAATCTCTGCCAATAAAAACATCTACAGTCCCTGCGTGGGTGGCACCAGGCAAGGCAGGTGCTCAGAACT